>NC_057861.1:324049787-324741107 GCF_019393635.1 Dromiciops gliroides
CATATCAATTAAACTATCAAAAAATTATTTTATGGATCTAGAAAAAATAAAATTATTTTAGAAGAACAAAAGCTCAAAGATATCAAGGGAATCAATTATATATATATATATATATATATATATATATATATATATATATATATATAAATGAAGATGGTCTAGCAGTACCAGATATCAAATTATATTATAAAGTGATAATTATCAAAAATAATCTAGTACTGGCTAAAAAATAGAGTGCTGGATCAGTGGAACAGAATGGGTATGAATTGCACTATAGGAAATGACTATGGTAATCTAGTACACGATAAACCCAAAGATCCAAGTTTTCAGTACAAAAACTCAGTATTTGACAAAAACTGCTGAGAAAACCAGAAGACAGTATGGCAGAAACTTGGTATAGACCAACATCTCACAATGTATACCAAAATAATGTCAAAATGCATTCATGATTTACACATATAGGGTGATATCATAAGCAAATTAAGAGAGCATGGAATCATTTATCTGTCAGATTTACAGACAGAGGAAGAATGTAGAACAAAAGAAAACAGAGAGTATTGCAAAATAGAAAATAAATAATTTTGATTATATCAAATTTAAAAGCTTCTGCACAAGTGAAACCAATTCAAATGAGATTATAAGGAAAACAGAAAACTCCCAAAGAATGTTTGTAAAAAAGATCTTTGATAAAGGCCTCATTTCTCAAATTTGTAGAGAACAGAGTCAAATTTATAATAATACAAGCCATTCTACAATTGATAAATGATCAAAGGATATGAAAAGGCAGTTTTCTGACAAGGAAATCAAATCACTCTATAGTCATATGAAAAAGTATTCTAAATAACTATTGATCAAAGATTCCTGTTGAATAACAGTCCTACATACCCAACTGTTTGTGTGGGTATGTATGTGTGTTTACATATATACATATCCACATTTTTTCCTCTTTGAACTAATCCAGATGAAACTAAAGTTCAAGTGCCATTTTGTCAGAATTTTGGGGGGGGGTTGAGGGGGGACTTTTTAATGGAAGTGCCTGGTCAGTTAAGGCAGGAATAAATATGGAAGCATCTGTGCTTACCTTGTAAAACTCAGATGAGTTTTTCTTTGATATAATTTTATATCCCTCCTGCAAAATGACAATCCCACTTGTCTGCCTTTCATACAATCATAAAATAAAATATTTCAACGTCAAAATGGAACTTGGAATTGATGTAACATTTTTACAGTGTTATTGTGATGTTTAAATCTAATGTGTGGTTGCCTTAAATGAGAAGCTTTAGCACCAGTCTTTTGCCATTAAGCATTTTTTAAAATATACCAGGTATTCATGTGGAGTTCAGAAAGTTAAGAAAAGGCCTATCTAGCCTAGAGTTCCAGCCTGGTCAGGTTCTTCCTCAAATCCTCCACCATGAGCCTGCTTTAACCATGAATTTACCTCAAACTGAGTGTGGAAGCTTTTTATAGGTCTGGAGCACAAGTGATCCTTACACACTGCTTCAAGCTGGATTGCTTATTGTCATCCACATTGATTGGTTCACTGGACTCGAAGGTGGTCTTGAGTTGAGTGCAAAGTCCTTAGCTTCTGAGAACAATACCTTCTTAAGGGCTATCCATGTGTGGTTACAATCTAATTAACTTGAAGTAGGCTAATCATCAGTCAATCACTCTCACTTAATTCAATCAGTTTAGATTAATCTCCAGGTAACCCTGTGAGTATCTGCCAAATCCCATTATTTTCTCACATTATATAACCAAATTCTCTAGTTTATGATTTTATATGTCCCTTATTGTTCCCTTAGACATAGTCATAAAATGTATTTCATTGATTTCAAATATTCTAAAAATGATGTCACCTTTTATAGTTAGGTAGTATATCCATTTGGAATCTATTGTGGCATCTAGAATAAAAGCTAAGTCATTTTTTTTTGGCCCAAATGTTTTCCAATTTTCATAGCAACTGTTTTGGAATATGGAATATTTTATTAAGTAGATTATATTTCGGGGGCTTAGTGATTTCTGGGACAATTCTCCTGAAATCTGTGTATACACATACATTTATATATTTGTATATGTATACACAGATTTCAGGAGAAGATTGGGTGGTACAGGGGGGGCAAAACCAACAAATACTTAATTACAACTCAATTTTTTGTTTTTAATTTACAATATCATAGTATCCTATATAGTACATATAGGAAATTAATTTATATTACATATGAAAAAATATCTTAAATGGCAAAAAATAAGAAAAAATCATTTAAAAATAATTAAATATTAGACTTGTTTGTGACTTTTCATCCAGCCTGTATATCTTTTATGAGGGGCTTAATTTCATATTCTACAATTTATCATTTAACCTCACAAACTTTTGAGAAGTAGGAAGTTTAGGGGGAAGAGTCAAGGTAGTGGATAAAAGGTAGTGATTCACCTGAGCTATCCCCAAAATCCCTCAGAACTCTTTTAAATAATGGCATAAAATAATTTTTGGAGTGGCAGAAACCACAAATAGTATAAGATGAAATAATTTTCCAGTCAAAGACAACTTGGAAGGTTGTTGGGAAAGGTTTGTTGCACCAGGGTGAGAATAGAGCATATTTCAGTGCAGGCCTCATCAGCTCAGATCTTACCCTAGCAAACTAGCAGCAGACTTTGGGTGTCAATGAATCAGCAGCAGGAGCAATTGCATCTGGAGCTCTCAGCCCACAGACAGTAAGAGGGTTGAGCAATTGTTCAGAAGGAGATTATAAGGGTCTTTTCCCTGGCAGTAGGGGCAAGACTCTGTAGCTTTGTGGATAATTAGGTATGGGTCAGATTTCTGAGTGGCAGTCCCAGTGCAAGAAGGGGCACTAGCATACCAGACTTTGTTGTGCAGTGGAACAGGGCCCCTTCTTCACAGTTCCAGGGAAGTAAAGACTGCTTGTGGTCATTCACAGACTAGAGCACAGGCCAGAAGAGTAGTAAGGCATCTCTCCTTTGATCTTACTGACTTGGAAGAACTGAAAATTTACAGGTCTTTAAAAGTATCACTTAAAAATGCTGTACAAAAATCCTGAAAATTGAGACAGTGCACCCTTCACTCTGGAAGCAGGGACCCACTTTAAAAAAAGTTAAAAGTTAATAAATAGGCTTTTAAAATGAGCAAACAAGAGGAAAAATATTCTGACATTAGAAAGTTATTATGAGGACAAGGAAGATCAAAACACACACTCAGAAGAAGATAACAGACTCAAAATTCCACCATCCAAAGCCTGAAAGAAAATCATGAATTGGTTTCATGTCATGGAAGAGCTCAAAAGGGATTTTGAAAATCAAGTAATAAAGATAAAAGAAAAATTGGGAAGAGAAATGGAAGTGATGCAAGAAAACCACAAAAAACGAGTCAACAGCTTCATAAAAGAGAAAGAAACAAACAAAAAAAAATCCCGAAGAAAATAACACCTTAAAAACATCTTTGGCCAGAGGGTAAAAGACATATAAAACACAAATGAGAAGAATGCCTTGAAAAGCAGAACTGTCAAATGGAAAAAGAGACATAAAAATTCACTGAATAAAAAAAAAATAACAACAACAACAATAACTTTAAAAGTAAATTTGGCCAAATGGAAAGGTACTTAAATAACTAAAAAAAAATTATCCCTTAAAAATTAGAATTAAAGAAGTGGAAGGTAATGACTTTATTAGTAATTAAGTAATTATAACAGAAAATCAATAAAACAAAACAGATGCAAAACAGAAGACAATGTGAAATAACTCATTGGAAAAACAACTGAAATGGAAAATAGATACAGGATGGATAATTTTAAAATTACAGGAACACCTAAAATACATAATCAAAAAAAGAGCCTAGACATCATCTTTCAAGAAATTATCAAGGAAAACTATCCTTATATTCCAGAACTAGAGGGTGAAATAGAAATTGGATGAATCCACAGATCACCCCCTGAAATATGAAAAGTCCCAGGAATATTATAGCCAAATTTCAGAGCTCCTACAACACAGAGAGCATATTGTAAGCAGACAGAAGAAACAATTAAAGAATTGTGCATTCACAGTTAGGAAGCTCAAGATTTAGCAGTTTCTACATTAAAGGATCAGAGGGCTTGGAATATGATATTCCAGTGGGAAAAGAAGCTATGACTACAAGTAAGAATCACAGACCCAGCAAAACTGGGTATAATCTTTCAGGGGAAAATAGATATTCAATGAAATGGATGATTCACAAGCATTCCAGTGTGAATTGAATATGAAAAGATGATAGCTAAAAAATAAAATTAGGTGGCGAGAAAGAAGAATGCACTTGGAAAAAGAGAAAAGGAGAGGTGGAATGCCATAAGTTATCTCACATAATGGAGATAAGTAAAGGCTTTTACAGTTCTTGGGAAGATGGGAGATATAGGGGGAAGTGAGAGATCCTTACTCTCATCAGAATTGGCTCAGAGAAGTAAAATGCATACACACTCAATTGGGTATAGAAATACATCTTACCATATAGAAATGTAGGAGGCAAGGGGATGGGGAGAGTTATATAATGGAGAGCAAATTGAGGAAGGTAGTAGTCAGAAGCAAAATGCTTTTGAGAAGGGACAGGGTGAAAGGAGAGAGAGAATAGAATAAATGGGGTAGAGAATAGGATGGAGAGAAATAAATTTTGCAATAATAATTGTGGAAAAATTGAAGCAATTTTCTCTGATAAAGTTCTCATGTATCCAATATATGGAAACCTGAGTCAAATTTAAAATAAATAAGATCCTTTTCCCGATTGATGAATGATAAAAAGATTCAGTGTTCAGATGAAGTAATCAAAGCAATCTATAGCAATAAGAAAAATGATCTAAATCACTATTGCTTAGAGAAATACAAATTAAAACAATTCTGAGGTATCCTATTAGATAGACTAACAGGACAGAAAAGGATAATGACAAATGTTGCAGGGGATACAGGAAAAAATTAGGCATTAATGCACTGTTGGAGTTGTGAACTGTTTCGGCCATTCTGTAGAGTAATTTGGAACTATGCCCAAAGGGCTATGCAACCATTCATACCCTTTGACCTAGCAATAACACTATAAGGTTTGTGTCCAAAAAGAGATAAAAGAGCAAAAAAGGAAAAGGACCCTGAATGTACAAAATATTTATAGCAGTTCTCTGGTGGCAAAGAATTGGAAATTGAGGGGATGTCCATCAATTGGGGAATAGCTGAACAAATCATGCTATGTGATTTTGATGCAATACTATTGTGGTATAAGGAATGATGAGCATGATGCTTTTGGGGGAAAAAAACTGGCAAAACTTACTTGAGCTGATGCAAAGTGAAATGTACTGTGCACAAAGTAACAGCAATATTTTAAGATGATGAGCTGTGAGTGACTTGGTTATTCTCAGTAAAACAATAAACCAGAGCAGCCCTTATGGTAAAGACTGCTATCTATCCTCAGACAGGAACTGATGCTTACTGAATACAGATTGAATCATGATTTTTCTTTACTTTATTTTTCTTGTGGGTTTTTCTCTGTTTTCTTTCACATGACTAAAATGGAAATATGGTTTGCATGACTACACATATAGTCAACTTATGTTGAATTGCTGTCTTTCTTGATAGGGAGCAGAGGGAATTTTGAACTCAAAGTTTTAAAAACAAATGTTAAATATTGTTTTTTATGTAGTTGGGGGAAAATAAAATAATAAATAAAAATAATCTTTTCTCTCTTCCAGAGAGAAAAGTAATACATAATAATTTCTATTTTTCCTCACACCCATATTATATCAATATAGGCATATGTTTCCATATAGGGTTATGTTTGTGTGTGAGAGAGACAGAGACAAAGACAGAGAAGAGGAGAGGAGAGAAAGAACAATAGTTCTGCAAAATATTTAAAGAAATATAATAAGTACAGTGTAAAACAAACAAAAAAAGTAACAGTTGAAAAAAAAACACACCAAGAAATTGATGTTAACAGACATTTTGAGTAATGAGAATATTTACTCCAGCCAAGTTTTATACTTAAATTTGAGTTTCTTGGCAGTAAGTTCAAGAAATAATGCATTGCATAAGATTTGTTTTTATACTCATCCCAGGTTTTTCAGCTATGATTTTGGATAAGACCCAAACTATTTTTCAATAACATTTTTCTTATATTGATCACATAAAAGGAGAAATCTGAAGGAATATCATTAAATTTTAACTCATTGAAGACATTTCTATCAGAAACTAAGATAATATGGTATTATTATGTTATTTTCTAATCCAATTCAATTCAAGATGAGAGTGTGGGGAACCTAAAAGAATGAATGTGCAACATATCCATTAGTTTCTGTCTCTCAAATGCCAGATGTCTCAAGTTAGCTTTTGCTATGTGTAGGACTGCAGCAATTTCACAGTTTCATTTTCTGAGTGTCCAAAGTGTTCATAGTCTGTGCTGCTATTTTTTAGTCAATCCTTTGGATAATAAATTTTAGGACTCAGAGTTGACAACTTTTTGTGAAAGTTTAAAATTTGACTTGTATCATTGCCCAGATGGGGGTCATACCACTTTTGCAGAGAAATGGGTTGCAGGTGTCCATATAAATAGGATCACTAATTGTTTTACCAAACAATTTTTAATTGGTGAAGCATTTTATTGCCAGATTGCATACCATAAAGAATAGAAAACATAATTTAGTCTGGGGAGAAATAAAAAGGTATGGAAGGTATAGAAAGTAGTTGTTTCTCTTGGTCAAATGTGGATTCTCAGAATGACTGAATCCTTCATAAATTAGCTTCAAAGACTCTCCTAAATTTCCAAAGGAATTGATCTCCTGGATGATGTTGAATATCTATTTAAATATTATACAGGAATAAAAGGACCCATCAGTGTAAAAATATTAATAGCAATTCTCTTCATGGTAGTCAAAATTTTGGAACTAATGAAGTCATATTCTATTGGAGAATATATAATCCAGTGATTCTCAAAGCTTTTTGCTCTTAAGACACTTTTATTCTCTTAAAACTTTCTAAAAACCTCCAAAGAGCTTTTATTTATGTGGGTTACATCCATCAATATTTATGTTATTAGAAATTAAATATTTTAGTATTATTATGAACATTATGAACATATATCAGGGTTCAATCTAGATTTCACTATAGGTTTTGAGAAACACTGGGTCAATGAAATGGTGGTATTGGAATATAATGGAATATGTCTATACCCTCAGAACTGATGAAATGTCCAATTTCAGAGGAAATTGAGATCTCAAGGAACTATTGAAGAAGGCACTAAACAGAACTAGAAGAATAGTTTTACACAAAGATAAGAACTTTAAGGAGTAAAAAAACTGTGAAAGACTCTAGAATTCTGATCATCACATCCATTGAGTAAAGATGAACCTCAGTGCTTATCTTCAACCAAAGCTCAAGCTGTGCAGAGATACATATTCAGACATAGTCAATATGGAAATGTTTTTTTTTTATTTGAGGGCAGGGCAATGAGGGTTAAGTGACTTGCCCAGGGTCACACAGCTAGTAAGTGTCAAGTGCCTGAGGCTGGATTCGAACTCAGGTCCTCCTGAATCCAGAGCCAGTGCTTTATCCACCACGCCACCTAGCTGCCCCCAATAGGGAAATGTTTTAACCAACTTATATAATTATATATGGGAGAATGTTTTATTCAGGGTTTGTATAGTTGCTCTCTGCTGATGTGGTAGCTAATAGAAAAGACAGATTAAAGAAAAGCCTTTTATTTAAATATTTTAAAAGTGCTACTAAAACCAGTGGTTGCAGTATTAGTCTAATTGATGATCTTCATTGGCAATAATTAGTTTAACATTACAAAACTTCATTACCAGTAAAGAAAATGATGCTTATCTTTATTTTTGTTATAGCTAGAGGACGTGCATTTAATTTGTTTAATAACTAAGCAATTATACTAAGTTATTTAAATACAAAATCAAAGGCAAAATGGCTGAAAAAGCCTTGCTTGATATCATTTAGTATTGTAATTCCATGTATCAGAAATCCATTTATGCCCACTTTGCTTTTAGCAGCAGTATTATAACAACAACTTTGAAAAAAATAAAAAAATAAACAAACAAATAAAACATCGATTCTCTGGTATCTTTTCCAAAATCATATAGTTTGGCCCACAGATGGTTCAGGTCTATGGAATCAAAGCCTGGCATGAGATTGATAAATGAAATGATAATGTATTATTCATGGGAAGATGAAAGAGAATAAAACAGTGATCAGGAGTGGAAAAGTTGTATTAAAACTTGTTTGCTTTTCAGACAAGGTGTTAGATCAACAAGCAGAGTCCTGCCATTTATTAAGGGAAAAGCTAGTACTGAGGTTCAAATGATCCAGAATAAAAATCAGTCTTGTTTTAGAGCATCATTGGAAGTTTGGGTTTTGAAAATGATATTAGATAATTTCATAAGGTTAGGTTAAATAGTTTATCAAGTATTGAAGGTATCAAAGAACACATGCACTAAACAATTCTATGATTGGTGATGATCATATTAATTTCTTTCTCTTATTCTTAAGCTTTCCTCTCTCATTTTTAACAATAACAAAATGAATGCTTTTTGTACAGTAGTGTTTATTTTGAAAAAATGTTTTTTCTGTATCCATCCATGAGCATTATCAACAGCAATAGAGAGATAAAGAGTGGCATACTAAGCAGAGAACTGATCTTAAAATCAAGACAGCCTGGATTCCCTTAAATTACTTCATTTCCTATTGTCCCAAGTAACTTTATAAAAGAATAAATCTCGGGGGCAGCTAGGGCAGCTAGGTGGCACAGTGGATAAAGCACTGGCCCTGGATTCAGGAGGATCTGAGTTCAAAGCCAGCCTCAGACACTTGACACTTACTATTTGCATGACCCTGGTCACGTCACTTAACCTTCATTGCCTGGCAAAACCAAAACAAACCAAAACAAAAACCACCTCAGAAAAGGTGTTGAAGGGCTTTAATCGATGGAGTTTTCTTATCAAGAATCGCTATACAATGAAATCATAGGTTAACTTCCACCTAAAGTGATATATTTGTGATTGTTTTTAATATATAATTATGCTAATACTTTAACTAATTGAGCATAATTATTTAATATAAATTATAAAAGGGAAATTATAAGAGTATGAATATTTTCAGCATCAATGACAGCTGTATACCTAAAGGTATCTAGATAGTATAAAACATAGAGCTCTAGACATGGTTTCTGGAACACCTGACTTCAAATCTGGGCTCAGAAATAGTTGTGTGACAGTAAGCAAGTCATTTAACCCTTATTTATTGCAATTTCCTCAACTGTTAAATAGTGATAATAACATTATATACTCCATAATTTATTTGTGAGGATCATATATTGTAAAGCACTTATCAGGGACCTGGTACATAGATAGTAGATGATTCTCTCTTTGTCTCTCTGTCTCCCTGTCTCTGTCTCTGTCTCTGTCTCTCTCTCTCACTGAGTGTTTGTCTGTCTCTCTGTCTCTGTCTCTGTCTCTCTATGTCTCTGTCTCTCAGTTGTCCCTTAGTGGCAAAAGAGAAATGATGGCATAAAGTCAAGGGTGATATGGATGAAATACTAGAACTGTTCAAAATATTATCTAATCTACAACATACTTTTCTGGTCATTTCATGGAATAGTGTTCAAAAACGCTCTCATAGTTTCAGACTGTTATGGTAACTTCAACTGACAAGTTGTTTTCTCAAGCATCTTCTCATTCTATCTACATGTGTGAATCTGGCTTATCTGATATTCATGATTATCTTCAAATGAGAAAACGTGTTGTCTGATTTCTTCTCATCATCTTTTTTTCCAATCTCAGAGTAGTGAGAAATATTTCTCTTCATTTTGGTAAAAGGAAGAATCACTCACTTGGGTCTGGATGTGTGCAATTGAAGTAGAAAATTAAAATAATCAGCCTTATAATTCAGAGAATAAAAATATGTGACCAGGGGCAACATAAGTTTCTTCATGGAATTAATGACTTATATCTCTAAATGAGCAGAGAAATGATCTTTTCCATTATTTCCCAAAGTGTTATAGGTAAGGAAACTAAGGATCAGAAAGTGTAAGTGACTTCTCCAAGGTCAAACAGACAATAAGCGTGAGAACTGAGATTATGCACATGTTTTTATTCCAAGCCTTGTGCCCTTTCCACTAGACAATACTACCTTCCATTATTTTTATTTTGTTTTGCTTTGTTTTTGCAGGGCAATGAGGGCTAAGTGACCTGTCCAGGGTCACACAGCTAGTAAGTGTCAAGTGTCTGAGGCTGGATTTGAACTCAGGTCCTCCTGAATCCAGGGCTGGTGCTTTATCCACTGCACCACCTAGCTGCCCCTCTCTCTCATTATTTTTAACCATCTTTCTCTAAGTATATCTTTGATATTTATGAAGTATCAAAGTACAAATTGATTAAATTAGGAGGATAGACTTATTGAAATTTCCTTATTCTCTACAACAAAGGATGTTACATAAGTCATTATTTTTGTGATAGTCTCTTTTTGCAAATATTTTCTTCAAGATAAAAATGACCATATTCCACATGACATGGCATTTCTCCTTGCCTTGGGTACAAAATGAAATTCTCTTTGCTTTGTCTTTTCAAGAGATTCAGTTAGCTAGCTTTTCATTTTGCTGAAACTTTATTGTCTTCTACTTCAATTTATAGTAAAAATATCAAGATTGATTGGTTTAATTTTCTGTAATGGTTAGCCCATGTGTTCAATAGTGGACAAGTATCTCACAAATTTAATGCTAATAAATGAATTAATGGTTATGATATAATAAAATGGTATGATTGTTATTACCCTCTGCCCTTTTCCCCACACCTCTGTCATCACCACTAAGACATAGATTCCTGCCCTGCCCCACCTTATTTCAAGCATTGCCATGGACAAAGAATATATCAACAAGTGTCCACCTTATTTGGGATGAATCCTTCTGGGTAGGATGGTCCTTAGAAACTAGAGAACCTATTTTTAGAAATTGTATTCAGAGCTTTTCCAACATGGTAGAATCTGTCAGAGCTTATATTTCCCTAGTATAATCCTGGAAACATGAAGGTTAGATCCATCCCACTATGAAACTTTCTCCAGAGAATTCCAAATTGATCTGACTGTACTCATAAGTAGTCCTCATATTTTCTTCTTTTTATAGGATAACATGAGTAGCAGTGCAAAATTTTAGATATGATTTGTGTAGTGGGTAGACAGCTTACCTCAGGTGCCAATACATTGTAAATAATTGAGACTACAAATGAGTTGTTATATAAGAAAGTGTTGACTTAATTTTTAAGGCTACATTTGTCAATAAGTGGCCAAGAATTCATGTCACTATTTCTGATTCTGCTTATGGTTTAGGCAAATGGCAGACCTTCTCTTGGTTCTCTTTTTCTTCACAGAGAAAATACTTGGTATTAAATTTAATCATTATGGAATTGAGGATTGATCTGGTATGACTAAGCAGATATCAGCCTAGTGAATCTTTATTTATAAGACCAGAAGGATGCTAAGGAGCATGGCAATACTACAGAGATTTTGATTATATCTAATGCAAAGAAACATATATTGTAGCTATCTACATGACATCTCCCATTTGGCTTAAAATTCTATTTGTTCTCCATCCTAGGGAATGTTCCCCATCAAAATTTCTTCTGCTCTCCATAGCCTGCTCACTCACTTATACAGTTTATCCAGAAAGTCTGGTCATAACCTACCATGCTAATATGTACTGTACCCACTCTTCTACCATACTTGTTACCCTGTGAAAACAAGAAATGGATTTTTTTCTATCATCTATTCTTAAGCAAATTGTGTTTGCTTTTATTGAAACACACTTTACTTTTTAAGTACCTACAAATCATGTCTTTGATTGTGTATATTAAAATATTTCCAAGAATATAAGCCATGTCCCATGGCTTTTTGAAAATCCAGGCCTTTTTTTTTTCTTTCTCTGACAACATGGCACATATCCTGTTTTTTAAAAAACAAAAAAACAAAAACAAAAAGAAAGAAAAAGGTGTTGATAGTGGTTTGGTAATCATGTATTAGGAACATTAACAACCTAGGATATCCTTGGTTTAGGTTTGGATACTTGATCTCTTTGTAGGCAGTCAGATGCCCCTCTCTCTCACAGTATCTTGAGTTTACATTCTCTGAAGTCATTTTTGTCCCATTTTTCCCAATTTTCCTCCTTGGAAGACAAATCAGAAGCAAAGCAAGACTTCAATATTTTAAGTCTTTTTACCATAATCCTTATCTTAATGCCTTCTACCTTAAACAATAGTCCTACCTTTTGTTGTTGTTGGCCCTTTGCTTACCCCACATATAGCAATATTAAAAGCCATTTTTTATTGTTCTTATCATCCACTTATGTTCTCAAATCATTTAGAGTTTTAGTACTTCTGATATTATCCTTACAAGACTGTGATCCTCTATTAAATTTATCCTTGTTTTTATATGCATTTCAATCTTCTATACACTTATTAAAAGGCTTGAGTAGACTGAGTTACTTTTGCAGTGCTTTGGTTTTCTTTTGACAGCTGTTCAATTTTCGACATATCAAAATAATGCCTTTTATTTTGTTAGACTTCATTCTAGCTAGTTTCTCAGCCAGTAGTGGGAGGTTCTGTCAGGGCAACAGCTGGACCATAGGGCTGTGGAATATAGCAGAGTCAGAGGTCTGGAAGTTATAATATGGTTGTTGATATTTCATAAGCCTATCTACATTGGTATTGGATAAACATCTAAAAGGATGATTAATTCATCTTCCTATTCAACAATGAGTTATGAACTGAGAAGTACTTCAATTGGTCAAAGTAATGAATCTATAGGCTTGCCAATAGCCTTCTACGACACCCTATGAACTGGTAAAGACCTTTATCCACCCCTTAATCATGCCATCTGTATCATGGAGCTTCTATCTTGACCTTATTTTCCATCCTGAAGAAAACTAAGTCTTAACATCTGTTCTGCCCCTTTTCCAACTAGGACACTGTTCTTTGCCATCTACACTGTTATATTGTCTTAAGGATGTTGATATCCATATTACTTAGTCTTAGTAGGTGTGTTATCTCCCCCATTAGGAAGTAATTTCCATCAGAAGAAGAACTATATAACTTGTGTTTTAAATTTTATTTTCCAGCCTTTAGCACAAAGTAAGCTCTTAGTAAATATTTATTTGTTTATTATTTTATTCATTCATTTTTATCCATCTTAGGTCAACTTCCCATCAAAACACATTATCACTTTCCTAGAGCCTACAAAATTATCTGAGCAACACATCAGACTATCCCCTGACTTTTTCTTTTTTTTTTCTATCATTAGTTATAGACGTGTACTAACTTGCTCCAAAGTTTCCTATCATTTTTACTTTAGCAATCAGTTTCACTTTTTAAAAAAAATCTGGTCTAGAATAGCAATTTGTTTTGTTACTCCTTCAGACATTTAAGGGATGAAACTATCACTATGGAAACTCACAAATTTACCAGATCCTGTGATTTTGGCAGAGAAGGATTCAACAGATATACAGAAAGTTGAGATTTTCTATCCCAATAATACCATTATTGTATGCCAGGTTTGGGATCTATTTTTACAAATATGTGATATAGTTCCTCCTCATAATCACATGGTCTGTACCATTTCTATTTTAATTTTCCAAATCTGAGGTTTAATTATTGTAAGAAAGTTCCAGTGTGGAGAATTCCTCTATTGGTTAAGACTGACATTTTGTCTGTATTTTATAGTCTTAGATAGTTACTTCATACAGAGGTTAAGTGACTTTCCCTAAATTGTATTTCTAGTGTAAATTTGAAGATGGTTTGAAATGTAATTCTTCCTAAGTCCAAGGTTCTATACTATAATGAATCTTTACTATACTTACCCACAGATATTTATATATCTCACTACTATTTCTATCTCCACTTAACTTCATTCATTTGCATATAATAAATACATAATCTTCTATTACATTGTCATCATGTTGTCTCCCCCTCTTTGAATTTCCTCACAGAATTATGGATTTTTAATATACAATTCTACTACATTGTCTCTTTTACTGTAACTTTGGCATGCATCAGAGAGTGGGAGGGGTGAATGTATTGGAGTTAAAGTTGGAGAGCAGAAAAATTAAATCTTGAATAATGATGATGGGAAAACCTTAAAGGATGGTGAGGTTTGAGGTGAGTACTTGATGGTGTTTGGCTGAATTTTTGTGGAGAAGGAATTCATGGAGATGAATAGCTTCAAGAATGGTAAGGTTATATTTTTTAAATGGCTATAAAGGGAAAGATCATTAGCTGAGTACTGAATTCAATGGAATCTTTGTCATAGTCATTGAAACCATAATCAGGAGAGTAATATGGGGATGAAATGAGGTAATATATGTTACAACTAAATAAACCAAAAAAACAAAAAGCTTTGTCATTGTAGGGTCCCCCCTCTACTAATAGTAATCACACGCTACTTTGATTTAACTAATTCAATCCTATGGTAATGAGTAGGGCAGAAAAAGAAGTTAAATGACTTGTCCACAGTCACAAAGATACTAAGATTCATTCAGAGGCTAGATTTCACTTAAGTTTCAAGCACATCAATCTGTCCTCTTTGCCACTGTATGCAACCTTCCCAATGTATGCAAATCACTTTGTGTGATAACAATTTATGTTAGAGTCTGGGTAGAAATAACAGGTTTCACATTTTCCCCCAAATTTATATAGTAACACAAGGAGGTCGATGGAGTGCTATGTAACTTAAGAGTCAAAAAGACTGCTGCTCAAATCTAGAATCACAAATTTACTAGCTATACCATCTTGGGAAAGTCACTAAAACTTTGTCTACCTCACTTTCCTTAAATTTCAAAAGTAAATAATAATAGTACTTACCACCCAGGGTTGTTTAGACAATAAATTAAGATATCTGTAAAGCATTTTGCAAATCTTAAAGTGCTATATAGATACTAATTATTGTTTACTACTATTATAACTACGGCTATGAGAATGACATGAAGATGACAAAGAAGACTCCTCCTCCTCCTCCTCTTTGTCTTCCTCCTCCTCTTCCTCCTCCTCCTTCTCCTTCAACTACTACAAATATTACAACTACTGATTCTGCCACCACCATCACCACCACTACAGTGACAACCTTTTCAAGTAAGTAAAGGAACCAAAAAGTTTCTCTGACCTTGAGCCTCATGCTTTCTATCTCCTGCTAATTAAGTGTAAACCTTGAAGGACATCCTTCCCTCAGAGAAGACCTTCTTGGCAAAGGAGGCAGAACCAACTCTCCATTTGCCCCAAAGGACTTCTTTTGATGTACAGAGTCTACCAGTTTCTGCTACCATCCCATCACCAGCCTCCTCAGGCACGAAGACAGGCCAAAGTTCCTCTAACAATGAGCCTTATGCTGTTCATCTTCTGTGGAACAAAGTATGTCTTCTGAGACAGCAAAAGACTGGGCCATCTTCCCCAAAATAGTGACTTCCATCTGTGCCAAAACAAAGCAATTTCCATCTTTCACTGCCCTCCTATTACAATCTTTCAATCAGAATGCGGAGAACCAGGGGTGCAAAGAAAAGTGACCTTCTCTTTGACCTCAGGCCTTCCAGCTCCTGCTGTGCCCCTTTCCTATCTAATTTTCACCCATCAGAGGAAAGAAGTCTAGTGAAATAGGGCCTCCCATCTTATATTGCATTTACTCCTAGCTCAGTCTGCAACTTCTTTTCAGAACGTGGTTGGCACCCTCCACTCAATGATGAACATTCTGACATTTGATTATACCTTTCAGAACCCAGTGATTTTGTACCTCCATAGAACATCAAACAAACAGGACAGCTAGGTGGTGCAGTGGATAGAGCATCGGCCCTGGATTCAGGAGGACCTGAGTTCAAACCTGACCTCAGACACAACACTTACTAGCTGTGTGACCCTAGGTAAGTCACTTAACCCTCATTGCCCTGCAAAAAAAAAAAAAAAGAAAAAGAAAAAAAAAAAGAACATCAAACAAACCCCATTCTCCATAACCCATGACTCGATTCCTTATTTTTATCTCCCTCAACCTTTTCACCACAAAGTTTCAGGCAAACACCACCTAGGCATCCCACTGTGTTGTCTGGAATGTCTATTCCATAGGCAACAAATTTCCCTTCTTCATTAATCTTTTTTTCTCCTCAACCCCTTCCATGTACCAGCTATGCTTGAAAGTTATCTTTTCCTAGATGACATAGCCTTCCTCTCCACCATTTGTAGTACTGGCTGCATCTTCACTATATCTCTTTTGTACTGGTTGAGGCAGGAATGTTAGAATATGTTTTGCTCTATGTTGTCACTTCCAGATGCTCTTTCTACCTCAATCACTCAGTAAGCTCTTCTCCTTAGAAGATTGCATAATTCATATCTACCACCCAATCAAAATCCCAGTAGGTATCATCTAAAAAGTCCCTTTGCCTCCATCCAACATACAGGGCACTTCTTTTCCTTCCTTAATGAGTTCAGTACATGGTCAACAAATTTTCTCTCCTAGTCAACTTCTGCCCTTATATTAGGAAAATCAATACACTTTGATTCTAATTCAAACATCCTAACCACTCAGATCCTCAACCAGCTCACTTTCTGTGAGCTACTTTTCTATCCTACCCCAGCTATACACAAAGATGTTGATGCATTTGATCTTGCTATTACTCACAAATATACCACTTCCATATTTAGGAACTCCAAAATCCACTTATCTGACCTGCTGTTTTTTCACCTCTCCCTCTGCTTTCCTTCAGAAATCCCTACTCTTTGTCTGAACCATGATTTTCATTCCCTTGACCACTCAATTCTCTTCCCTGGCCATCTCACTAACCATTCTCTCATCTTTTATCTCATTCAATGCTACAGTCCTTCTCTCTGGAAACCTCACTCAATATTTCCTGCCTTCAGTCCTCCACACATGCCACTGATCATAGATGGAGAAAATCATGAATTTTGACTAGGTTCACCATAAATTTGTTACCCCAACTCTTGTTAGACATTCCTTCAATACTTCATTTATCAACTCATTGTCATACTCTTCACAGCAGCTTCCAAACCTTTTTAGAACTCTTCAATTGTCCCATAGCCTTTTGAGCTCCCCCTCTGTCAGTTGAGAATCTTCATCATAGTTTACAGAAAAATGAAGGCCATTGGTCCTACTTACTAATGGGAATTAATTTCATCTTCTGCTCTTTTCACTTTTTGTCCTTTAAATTTGTCTGCTACTTTCTCTTCTTGCATCACCCTTTCACATGATGAAGTGACATTATTCTTTACAAGAGGCTAATCCTTCTACTTGTTCAAATGGGCCTATCCCATCCCATTTTCTCTAATAGATTGTTGTCTCTGTCATCCCTACTCATGTATTTTAAATCTCTCCCAGTTCAATGACATTTTCTTTTTTCCTTTTTAACATTTTTATTTAAAGTTTTGAGTTGCAAATTCTGTCCCTCCCTTCCTCCCTTTCTCCCTCCTTGATATGGTAAGCAATCAGATATAGCTTTTACATATGCAATTATGTAAAACAATTCCATATTAGTCATTTTGTGCAAGAAAACTAAAATTAAAAAAAATGAAAGTAAAAAATACCATGATTCAGTCTGTTTTCAATCAATACCATTTCTTTCTCTGGGAGCAGATTGTATGCTTCATCATTAGTCCTTTGGGATTGTCTTAGATCAATGTGTTACTTAGAATACCTAAGCAGTCACATTTCTTCATCGAACAATATTGCTATTACTATGTACAATGTTCTCCTGGTTCTGTTCACTTCATTATTCCTAAGTTTGTATAAGCCAATGACTCGTTTTCTATGGCCTAGAAAAATGTTCAAGTTTTCCCTTAAAAAAAGCAAAAAAATAATAAAATAAAATAAACAAAAATTTGATCCTGTCATTCGCACCAACTATGTAAATGTAGTCCTAAATAATCAATAAATAAAACTCTGGCCATTTTACTTAAATTCCTTGAAAAGGTTATCTAAAATAAATGCCTCTGCTTTTTCACCTTTCACTGTCTTCTTAAGACCTTACAATCCAACTTCCAACCTTCCTACAATTATTTTAGCAAACCTCCAATCTCCAAAGTTCCCAACATCTTAATTGCCAAAACCAATACTTTTCTCTCAATCTTCATTGTCCTAAAGCTTCTGAACAACATTTGACACTATAGTTCACTCTCTTCTTGTTACTCTCTTTCCTCTAAGTTTTGGAGACATAACTGTCTCCTGGTTCTCCTTCTACCCATTTGACCACTCCTTCATGGACTCTTCTGGTAGATGCTCAGTTAAATCATAGTCCCTCAGGTTTCTGTCTCAGGCCCAACTCTCTTCCTCTATACTACTTTTGGGAATCCAATAAGTTCTGATAGATTTAATTACTATATTTATTCTCATGATTTTCAAATCGTTGTATCTTACACCAACCTCTATAGTGATCTCTTGCATCTCTAATTACCTCTGAGACATCTTGAATTGGATTTCCAGTAAAAATCTTAAAGCAAATGCATCAAAAAGCAGTACTTATTTCCTCCCAAACCCTTCAACCATCCTACTTTCACTATTACTATAGAGGGCAACACCATACTCCCAGTTCCTCAGGCTTATAACCTATGAGTCATCCCCAGTTTATTACTATTTCTCATCACATATCTTTCTTTTTTTTGTCAAAGCTAGCCAATTTCATCTTTGCAACACCTCTGAAATGTGCCCCCTTCTCTCCTCCTCCAGCACTAGTGTACTGACCCACATCACCTCATACCTGGACTATTGCAATAACTTGCTGATGGGTCTGCCTGCCTCAAGTGTCTCTCAACTCACATCCATCCTATATTAAGCCAAGAAAGAGATTTTTCTAAAGCACAAATCCAATCATGTTGCCTTCCTACATAAACACTCAATAGACTCCACTGGCTTCTTGTGATCTCCAGGATCAAATACAAAATCCTTTGCCTTGCATGCAAAGTTCTTTCATAACCTTGACCCCTTATTCCTTTCCAGTGTCCTTACACCTTACTCCCTGACATATACTTTTCAATCCAGTGTCACTGTCCTCCTGGTTATTCCCTGAACAATGTATTCCATCTCTTGGTTCCAAGAATTTTCTTTCACTGTCCCCCATGCCTGGAATACTCTACCTCCTCCATTCAGCTTACTGACCTTCCTGGTTTTTTATAAGTCCCAACCAAAATTCCACCTCCTACAGGAAGCCTTAATCAATTCCTCTTAACTCTTGTGTTGATGGTGTCCTATTAATCCTGTATATAACTTATTTCTACCTAATTGTTTTCATATTGTCACCTCCATAGAAATGTGAGCTCCTTGAAAGCAAAAACTATATTTTGTTTCATTTTGTATCCACAGCACTGGGGATGTGGCCTATTTTAAAAAAAATATTTGATTGGGGGCAGCTAGGTGGCACAGTAGATAAAGCACTGACCTTGGATTCAGGAGGACCTGAGTTCAAATCCAGCATCAGACACTTGATACTTACTAGCTGTGTGACCCTGGGTAAGTCACTTAACCCTCATTGCTCCGCAAAAAGAAACAAACAAAAAAATATTGATTAACTAACTGATTCTACTAATTCCTACCACTACTATTCACTGTATTACTCTGGTATATTTTAAAACCCTGGGGAATTCGCGAAGAATAGCAATTATTGATCTGCATTGGTAGAGGGTGCTTTTTAAAAAAAGAGTTCTTTAAACCAATTAAATCACATTTGTGGTCTCTCCTTCTATTATCTTAAAATAAATAAAATATTTGTAAAATATAATTCTGTGTGTGCGTGCCCTTTAGATGAAATTGAAGTGGGGGTAGGATGCAATTATTTAGTCATGAACAATGGTACATATTTTTAATTAATCAAATGATACCACGGAAGAACTTCAAGACTTTCTAATAAGGCTTGGTGGTTAAAATGTATTGACACTACTTTCTTGAACCTTTTTGTATAGTATACCTCTATTAATAATGTGGAAAAGTATGTCATATTAGAATAGAATGTAGGCTTTCCAGCAACTAGGCCCAATTCTAGTGCAGTCTTACTATTTGTTATTTTATCTTTGATTTCAAATACATAATATTAGGTGTAGTATTGTTTATTTTATGCTATTGTTTTCATGCAAAACAAAGAGTTTTAAATGAACTCCTCATTTCAAACTTCTTGTTTCTAATATTGCCCAGGCAGTCTCTAGAGAAATAAAATTTTCATCACATATTTCTCATGACAGAAAACTAATTAGAGTTCCAATTAGTATATAAATGGTATTAAACTCATCTACATTCTGTTTGGGTACAATTTTGTTTTTTAATTGAATTTTGAGATTTGAGGGGGGGAATGAGACTCTTTAATCCTTCTTAAGACTTCAGAATCTCATCTGAGTCCCTGTTCTTATATCTCTACTAATGATGGATAGATGGAGAGAGGTAAGGCAGGAACTAGGCCTGGAAGAAATGCACTGAAGTAATATATCTAAAGAATTTCACTCTACTCTACCATGCTTTTTAGCTCTTCCCTCCAAAAATCCTAAATCCAACTCCCAGTTGTGGGTGTGTATGTGTGTGTGTGGTATGAATGTATTTATGGAAGAGTAAGTGGGTAACTATTTAGGCGTTTCCTATTAAAGAAGGAGGCCTACATAGGTTAGGCAACTCTAGTCATAGGAAGTCCACAGCTTCTGAAAATATGGGGATCTAGGTTACGGCCAAACTGTGTACTTCAGAATGTCCCCCATTAAGAACTGTATCAGTATGGTCTCTGGAGACTAAAGTGGACTAAGGCATAGGTGGATGGGGGCAAAGATTTACTATTCAGCTACTCCAGGGAAGGTTGCTACTCACTGAACTTGATAATCTCCGGGGATTTTAAGTCCGTGTCCTGAAAAACACCACAGTTAAGAAGCTCGATATTTTTTCCTGATATAATATAATGATGATGGTGGTGGTGGTGATAGTTCATTTCACTTAAAATGAAACCAGAATTAATTCAATTGCACCTGGAAATAGTTCCAAGTTATGTGATATAGAACCTTAACTTATAATTTCAATTATTTAGCTTTAGATTTCTTTTAAAAGTGGCATCATATAAAGATTTTAAGGATAATAAATCCTATTACACTAAGGGAACAGTTCTTATCAGATTTCCTTCTTTCCCCTATGAGAGAAACTATCACATGGAATTAGAGGATCTTAGAACACGTGGCATCATCCGTTTTGTTCCTAGCCCTCTGTAAATTTGTCTATTGGCTTATAAATCAAGCTACAAAATTTTTATTCTTAATATTTCTACTTAAAACAAAATCAAACTTTCTTATACTCACTGAATGTGCCTAAACCATCTGAAGCTGGAACAGCTTCAGGGAGGGGCTTAGATATCCCTTATGTGTCCCTAAACCTTATCTACCTTCCATATTTACTACACCTTATTCTAGTGCTTAGAAGTTCAATTTCAAAAGGTGAGTTGGATTGTGGTCCTTTCTTCCTGTGAAACATGGGTGTTCCACTGTGGAAAGGAGAATGGGACTTACAATAATTAGTGATACATTATAATCAACCAGCCTAGAGTGGAGGGGGACACCTTCTTATTGATTAAGGGATCTGGGTGGAGACAGGATGGCTAAGAAAAGGCAGTGACTTGCCTGAGTTTTCACCTAAACCCCTCTGAACACCTTTAAGTAAGGCCATAAAACAATTTCTGTAGTGGTAGAACCCAGAAAAGGATTGGGTGAAATAATTTTCCAGCCAAAATCAACTTAGAAAGTCAGCAGGAAAGGTCTGTTGTACCAGGCTGAAAGTGTAGCTCAGCACAAGCTGAGCCTGTACAGACCTCACGCCAGCAAATCAAGCTACTGATTCAGCAGCAGGAACCCATCAATTAGGGAATGGCTTAACAAGTTTTGGCATATGATTGTAATGGAATAATACTGTGCTATAAGAAATTATGAGCAGGATGCTCTTAGAAAAACCCAGAAAGAATTATATAAGATGATGCAAAGTGAAATGTACTGTGTATAAAGCAATAGAAATATTGTAAGATGATTAGCTTCGAATAACTAGACTATTCTCAGCAATACAAAGATCCAAGAAAATTCTAAAGGACTTATGAAAAATGCTTTCCATCCCCAGAGAAAGAATTGGTGTCTGAATACAGATTGAAATATCCTTTGAAAATTTTTTCTTGAGGAGTTTTTATCTATGTTTTCTTTCACAACATAACTATTATGAAATATTTTGCATGACTCCACATATATAACCTATATTGAATTGCTTGCTTTCACAATGAGGTATGCAAAGAGAGAGGGAGAGAATTTTTGTGAGTATGTGCTCTGGATTCCTCTCAAAAAGAAAGAGATTTAAATTTAGAGACTTGAGTTTGGGTAAAGCATAATTTCCTCAAATAATGTCAGGACATGGTGACATGAGACAATTTGAGTAGAGGAGGACTTAGATGGAAAGAGGATATGCAAAACCAATGGATTGATAAATACTCTAAATTTATTGTATATTAAGACATTGAATAATTATGTAAACAGGTTTTCTAAATGTGCCCTTTGATTAGCTAGATTTCTGTGTCAGATTGTATTTCCCTAGTAACTGGCCAATGGTGAACAAGGGAGGAACTTAACATGCATTAGGGGAATAGGATAAAAGGAGACCACATGCTATTTTTCTTTGCATTCACTTGCTGCAACACTGAATTATTGGTAGCAGTGCCCTTTCTTGGGAGAAAGAAATAAAGGACTTTTCGACACTTCACTGATAAATTCTGGAAAATTATTGGGTAGAAGTTGTTTACCTCTCAATTTTGAACTCGAAATTTTAAAACATAATGTTAAAAATTGTTTTTACATGCAATTGGGGTAAAATACTAAACATATTTTTTTTAAGAAAAGGAAAAAAAATAAAGTGATCTGATGCAAGCTAAAGATCTAATAGAGTAGTAAACCAGAAGTCAGTAAGAGTCCCACCAAAACTTGCTTTAAACATCAAATTTCTTAGTAGAAATGAGAAGTAGAAGCAGTGCTTTAAAATCAGGGAAATGGTCATAGTTTTGGTCGACAAGCTCTAAGAGTCTGGTAGGTTTATCCCAGGGAATATAAACTCCTTAAGAGAAAGGACTATTTCTTTCTTTCTTTTTCTTTTTTCTTTCTTTTTCTTTTTTGAAATTGAATTGAATTGCAATAAAATTGTGGAGAAAAGGGGCAGCTAGGTGGCGCAGGGGATAGAGCACCAGCCCTGGAGTCAGTAGTACGTGAGTTCAAATCCGGCCTCAGACACTTAACACTTACTAGCTGTGTGACCTTGGGCAAGTCATTTAACCCCAATTGCCTCACTAAAAAAAGAGAAAAAAAATTGTGGAGAAAAAAGGAAGAAAGAAGAGGAAGAGGAAGCCCACATCAAAGATGACTTCATTCTTCTCCAGTCTTCACTGCTGACTCATCTCTGTAGTCAAGGTACCTTGATCCTCTCCCCTCCCCATTTTCAGTTCTCTTTAATATGTTGTCTTTCCCATAAGTTCCTTAAGAGTAGGGATTGTCTTGCTGCTTCTTTTTGTATTCCCAGTGCTCAGCACAGTGACTAGCACATACTACACATAAGCACTTAATAAATGCTTGTGAAATGACTACCTTGTTTCAAGATAGCTTTGTTTCTGTGTTATCTGGTGTGTGCGTGTGTGGTGCAAAGAGAACTTGCGGAGGACCAGAGAGAGGAGGCGCCAGCAGGTGGGGGAATCTCGAATGAAAGCAGGGTTTTCAAGAGGCAGATTTCATAAAGAACAAAACATCCTGACATGGGAAAGAGATATAAAAAAATGATCTTCAGTTCGTGCATAAGGAATCATATGCCAGGCTGCCTGGACCACAGAATGTCAGCAATGTTTAATAAATCCAGAATTGTAGGTTGGGACCAAATGATGATGAACTTTAAACATCAGAGTTTATATTTGCTTTTTTTACATAATATTGAGTCATGAAATTTATATTTATTGTTAAAATAACGACCCCTGTGCACTGCTAAAACAGAAAGAAGCCTGATCACAGTTTAAAAAGATTATAATTGTATTTATAGTCTGAGAAGAGCAACCTTGAATGCTGGAATAGTGAGACAAAGTCCACATCTGTTTGGAGGGGAGTTGGAAATGGTGAGATATTTATACTTTTTGCAATGTCAGGATTAAGGGAGAAATACAATACATTGGGTAATCAAGTGTGAAGTTGGGGATCTAGGGAGAAGATATCTGCAAATACAATAAATAAGAAATCAGAATGTTTACTGTTATTTAGATAAGTCAGAAACCATGATATTTGCTTTTCTCTTTGAGCTGAGGAGCATGGAATTTTCTGGATCTATCCTGTGGCACACATATGAAAACAAACATAACCAGTTAGACCAGTCCCATCCTATTGGTAGGACATTGTTCAGAATTGTTCCAATATTATATTTTTGGTAATCTGGTATATAAAATTTGGGCAGCTGGGTGACACAGTGGATAGAGCACTGGTCCTGAAGTTGAGATGACTTGAGTTCAAATCTCTCCTCAGAGACTAGCTGTGTGACTCTGAGTGTGTCACTTAACACCAATTGCCTTAAAACATTGAAGGCCATCTCCAGTTATCCTGATGTCTGTCTTTGCACTGATCCCACGTGGCTCTAGAGGTGAAAGGTAGGTGACCTTACACGACCCTCCTGCAGTAAATCCAATTCAGTATAAGTCATGACATCATCTCAATATCATGGTCCTCTTTGAGAATGAAGAAACAATATGAAATATATAGAATCACCAACAATTCCAAAAATCAAAACAAATCATAGATATTAAGCTTGTGAGCAAACTTAGAGATTATTTTTTCCAGTCTCCTCATTTAATAATGAGAGATTTGAGGTTCAGTCACCAGAATTTAAATATCCAGGGTCACAAAATTTAATGCATTTAAAACAAGATTAGTGATGTTATTTTGTAACTCCTTTCTATATAACTAGATATAAAATCATTCATTTGTGCATTTCTTTTTTCTAAGAAAATCTTAATTTAAGGTATTATTGATCAATATTAAGTAGTGGTTTATTAATATGGCTATGCGAGGTGAGAGTACAAATCCTGATTTAAATAAAATAAAACACAGCCCCCCAACCCTAAACAAGTATAATTATTATTTTTACAATTTTCAAGCAATGATTTTTTCAAGCCAGTGCTAGCAAGAGTGTCTGATTCTGTAACATATCAATGAATTTTCACCATTTGTTTAACTCTATAGAAAGAAAACCAAATATAAAAGGTTTTATTAAGGAAGTATTGCATATATTGCATATATAGAAATGCTTTACTTCTGTGAGATCCATCTATCTATCATCTAGCTGTCTGTCTGTCTGCCTAAAATCTATCTATCTATGAATTATTTATCTGTCTGGCTATACATAAAATAAGAAAACAGTTATAAATGCAAGGAATTTACAAAAAAATTTGGGAGAAAATACTCAAATATTTGTAATAAAGAATAAATTCAAAGTTACAAGTATTCAGTTTGAGATATAGATGATATGTAAATAATGGATTTGATTTCTATATAGCAGTAAGTTTGGGAAAAGAGACTATATCTATATATGTATGTATGTATGTATATAAAAATGTAATACTCTTATGCATATTCAATATTTTAATATTTTTCCATTTACCTGAAAAAAAAATTTAAACTTTTTTTTTTTAATTTTGAGCTTTGAATTCTCTACTTCCTCCCTACTTCCTTCAATGGCAGGTAATTTGATACAGGCTATACATGTGCACTAATGCAAGATATATTTCCATATTAGTCATATTGCAAAAGAAAACATAACTTTTAAGAAGTCACAAAAATAGTAAAAAATGTTATGCTTAGATGTGTATTCTGATTCTATCTATTCTTTCTCTGGAAGTTGATAACATTTTTCAGAAGTCCTTCAGGATAGAGGCAGCTAGGTGGCGCAGTGGATAAAGCACTGGCCCTGGATTCAGGAGGACCTGAGTTCAAATCCAGACTCAGACTCTTGACACTTACTAGCTCTGTGATCCTGGGCAAGTCACTTCACCCTCATTGCACCTCAAAAAAAAAAAAAGAAGGGGCAGCTAGGTGGCATAGTGGATAAAGCACCAGCCCTGCATTCAGGAGTACCTGAGTTCAAATCTGGCCTCAGACACTTGACACTTAACTAGCTGTGTGACCCTGGGCAAGTCACTTAACCTTCATTGCCCTGCAAAAACAAAAACAAAAAAACAAACAAAAAAGAAGATAAAGCACTGACCCTGAGTTCAAATATGACCTCAGACACTTGACACTAGCTGTGTGACTCTGGGCAAGTCACTTAACCCTCATTGCCCTGCAAAACATCAACAACAACAACAACAACAAGAAGTCCTTCATGATTGTCTTGAATCTTTGTATTGCTGGGAATAGCTAAGTCATCCACATTCAATCATCATAAAATATTTCTTTTACTGTAGGGACAATTCTATTGGTTCTGTTCGCTTCAATTTGCATCAATTCATGTAAGTCCATTTTTTTTTTCTGAAAGCATCTTTCTTGTAATTTATTATAGCATGATTGGATTTCATCAAAATCATAGACCACAACTTGTGTAGTCATTCCCCAACTTTGGCTATTCCTTCAAATTTCCTATTCTTGCTATTGCAAAAAAGAGCTGAATTAAATACATTTGGACATAGAGGTCCTTTTCCTTTTTAGCCTTTTAGTCTCTTGGATTTTATTGTTTGTTTCTTTTGTTTTGTTTTTTTGGGCTGGGTAATTAGGGTTAAGTGACTTGCCCAGGGTCACACAGCTAGTAAGTGTCAAGTGTCTGAGGCTGGATTTGAACTCAGCTCCTCCTGAATCTAGGGCTGGTGCTTTATCCACTGTGCCACATAGCTATCCCCATCTCTTTAGATTTTAAATCAATGAGTGGTATTGCTGGTTTAAAGGGTAAGTAGAGTTTTATAGCCCTTTGGGTATAATTCCAAATTGCTCTCCAGAATGGTTGGATCAATTCACAACTTCAACAGTGCATTAGTGTCCCAATTTTCCTGCATTCTCTCCAACATTTGTCATTTTTCTTTTCTGCCACATTAGTTAACCTAATACATATGAGGTAGGACCGACATTCTCTATTCAGTAGAGATTTAGAACATTTTTCATAAAACTATAGCTTTGATTTCTTCATCTGAAAAATGCCTTTCATATCCTTTGACCACTTTTCAATTGGAGAATTACCCACATTCTTATACATTTGACTCAGTTCTCTATATATTTGAAAAAATGAGGCCTTTATTGGAGATACTTGCTATATAATCTGTCTACCCCTTCCCAGTTTTCTGCTTTCCTTCTCATGTTGGCTGCATTGGTTTTGTTTTTGTAAAACAAACAAACAAACAAAAACCTAATCCTATTGTCAAAGAGTCTGGTTTATTCCCATTATAGAACATACTTACTGGTAGTTTTAGAGAAAGGTTACTTATTATTTTAAAGAAAACTCCATTTATTACTATGCTTTTTAGTGTTTTAATAAAAATGAGTGTTGTATTTTGTTAAAAGCTTTTCCTGCATTTATTGAGGTAATCATGGGCTTTTTGTTATTTTTGTTATTGATTTGGGCAATTATGCTGATAGTTTTCCTAATATTGAACTAGCCCTGAATTCCTAGTATAATTTCCACCTTATCATAGTATATGATCTTTGAGATATGTTGCTATAATCCCCTTACAAGTGTTTTATTTAAATTTTTTGCATCAATATTCATTGTGAAAGTTGGTCTATTTTTCTTTCTCTGTTATTGTTCTTGCTGGTTTAGGTATCAACACAATATTCCTGTCATAAAAGTAATTTTGTAGGACTGCTTCTTTGCCTGTTTTAAAAATAGTTTGTATATAGTATTGAATTAATTGTTGTTGGGGGTGGCTAGGCAGCACAGTGGATAAAGCACCGGCCCTGGATTCAGGAGTACCTGAATTCAAATCTGGCCTCAGACACTTGACACTTACTAGCTGTGTGACCCTGGGCAAGTCACTTAAACCCCATTGCCCTGCAAAAAACAAAACAAAACAAAACAAGAACAAAAACAAAAACAACAAAAAACCCAATATGGAATTAATTGTTCTTTAAATGTTTGGTAGAATTCATTTGTGAATCCATCTTTGTGTTGTTGTACTTCAATTTCCTATTCTTATTTAAGTATTCTATTTCCTCTTTTGTTAATCTCGGAAATGTATATTTTTGTAAATAATTATCAATTTTACCTAGATTGTCAGATTTATTGTTACATAATTGGGCAAAATAGCTCCTAATATTTGCTTTCATCTTCATTTAGTGATAAATTTACCCTTTTCATTTTTCATACTGGCAACTGTGTTTTCTTTTTTCTCTTTTGAAATCTAATTAACCAGGGCAGCTAGATGGTGCAGTGGATAAAGCACTGGCCTTGGATTCAGGAGGACCTGAGTTCAAATCCAGTCTCAGACACCTGTCACTTAACTAGCTGTGTGACCCTGGGCAAGTCACTTAACCCTCATTGCCCTGCCAAAAAAGAAGAAAATCTAATTAACCAGGTAACTAGGTGGCACAGTGTATAAAGCACCTGCACTGGATTCAGAAGGACCTGAGTTCAAATCCAGCCTCAAACACTTGACACATACTAGCTGTGTGACCCTGGGCAAGTCACTTAACCCTCATTGCCCTGCCCTTCCCCCCAAAACAAAATCTAATTAACCGGGGATTTGTCTGTTTCTTCCATAATACCATCTCCTAGTTTTTTTTTCAATTAGTTAAATTATTTAAAATTTTTTTAAATAGTTAAATGGCCTTTTTTTAACTTTCAAATTTATTACTTTCTCCTTTGATTTTCAGGATTTCCAATTTGCTATTTAACTGTGGATTTTTAATTTGTTTTTTATTGCATTAGCAATTCATTGATCTGTTCTTTATTTAAATGATTTAAGCTTTTAGAGATATAATTTTAATTTTTTTTAGTTTCTACTTAATTTTAATCTATATTTTCATAGTCTATTTAATATAATTTCTATCACATTATAATGTGAAAATACAATTAATAATTTCTGCCTTTCTGCATTTGATTGTGTGAAATTTATGCCCTAATACATTGTTAATTTTTGTGTAGGTATGAAATACGACTGAGAAAAAGGTATATTTATTTCTATTTCTATTCAGCTGTTTCCAGAAGTTTATCAATCTAACTTTTCTACAACTCTGTTCATCTTCTTAACTTTTTCTTATTTAATTGTGGGTTAGATTTATTTGGTAATGTGAGGGTAGAGTTGAAGTCCCCCAGTAGTATAGTTTTACTGTCTATTCCCTCCCTTAATTCATTTATTTTTTGCTTTAAGAATTTGGATGCTATGCCATTTCTTGCATATATTTAGTATCAATATTACTTCATTGTCTATGCTATCTTTTATGAAGATGCAATTTCCTAACTTATTTCTTTTATTTAGATCTATTTTCATTTGGCTTTTTCTGATATCATAATTACTACCTCTTTTTTTTTTTTTTAACTTCAGCTGAAGCATAATAGAGTCTACTCCAGTTCCTTACCTTTACTCTGCAGGCATCTCTCTGTTTTAAGTGTATTTCTTATAAACAACATATTGTAAGATTCTGTTTTTTAATCCATTCTGCTATCTGCTTCCAATCTATGTGTTATTTCATTCCATTCAAATTCAGTTGTAATTACAATGTGTTTCTCTCTATATTATTTTTTCCCTCTTTATCTTTATCTCTCTCCTCATCCTTTCAGCCCTCTTCTTCCTCAAAATTGTTTGCTTTTGAAAAATAGAGAATACTTCACAAATTCCTATGTCATCCTTGGATAGGGTACATGCTAATCTTCTCTGAATTATTTAAGTTGTAGTATATGTGCTGCTGAAGACAACACACATTATCTTTTTTGATCTTAAAACAACCCTATTAGGTAAATGTTATAGTTGTTAAGTTGTTATTATCTACATTTTACAAGTGAGGAAAGATTTTCTGAACATATAAATGACTTGACCATAGTGTCTGAGGTGGGTTTCAAACCCAAATCTTTCAAACTCCATGTCCATTTCTCTATGGTATGTTATCCTCAGTATGGTAATGGGGAAACAATATAAAGATAAGGATATGTAAGGAGAGGCAGTGTATTAGAGTCTGGAAAGGCTGATTAGGCATCATCAGGCTCTGTCATTTATTGGCTGTATGAACTTGACAGAGTCCCTTAATTTCTCTGACTTTTAGTTTATGAGTAAAATTGGATAGCACAACTTACTTTAGTGACTTCCAGTCCCCACAGGAATTTGTGGGGATCAGTATAATAATATATAGAAAAATCATTTAATTTTAAAGCTACATAGTAATGTGGGTCCTTATTATGTGATAAGTATCGAAGCTTTTTGGAGATGGGCCTTAATTTGAGATGGAGGAAAAGAAACAAGATGGTCCTTCAGGAAAAAAAAAAGAAATTAATTTGTAAATTTAGAAATATTATATAAGTTTTAGCATAAGTAAGAGTATGATTGATAGAAAGATGCTGATAATGATGAGCAAAAGTCTAGAAGTGGTAAGAACAGTTGTATGATGTGTGTATTTGTTTTCAAAGTGTTGACTTGCTTTCTAAATGTGTGGTCACTGTTGAATAAAATTACACAGTTTGGGGCAGCTAGGTGGCGCAGTGGATAGAGCACTGGCCCTGGATTCCAGAGGACCTGAGGTCAAACCTGACCTCAGACACTTGACAGTAGCTGTGTGACCATGAGCAAGTCACTTAACCCCAATTGCCTCACACACACACACAAAAATTACACATTTTCCTGAATCATAATTGAGAATATAAACAGATTTAGCCAATTTTGAAGACTTCTAGTGCTTTCCTATTAGATTTAGGATAAAATAGAAATTCAATGAACTCTTGAGCATTCATTCATTCGTTCGTTCATTCGTCCATTCACCCACTGTTTAAAGATCACCTCAATCTCTCCCTTAATATATCTTCTGGCTTCATTTCATATTATTTTCCTTCAATTGTCTATATTATCTGGACAAACTAGAATATTATCTAGTCCTGAAACTCAGCACTCCCTCTCCAAACTCCCTACAGTCCCTTTGCATAAAATCTTATCTGCATCTAGAATAGCTTTCTCTTCAATTATACTCTGCAAATCTTTCTGTTCCTTAAATACTTAGTTCTAGTACCAACTTTCCACAAAACCTTCCTCATCCACCCAGTGTTCTCTCTTTCCTCTGTAGCAAGTAAAATTATATGTGGTTGCCCTATTACTCTCCCAAATTTAAGGAAAATGATCTGGGGTTTATTATATATTTGTTACTTAGAAATTAGAGGCTACTGTACCAGTTTGGGGCCATTAAGCATTTATTAAAACATATTAAATATTATTAAAGAGAATACACATGGCTCTGAAAGGTAAGAAAGTCTAGCTAGGAGAGAGGAGAGAGAGAGAACTGGACCACATGGTTCTCCTTCCGCGTTCCTAGGCCAAGAGAGCAATCAGCTAGCATAAACTCTCTGAGGGAAGTATGAGAGGTGGCCGTTACACACTGCTTAAATGTAATTGGCAAGCATCATTCAAATCTATTCTTTCGCTGGATTTCATGATGGTTTGGCACATTCCTGCTGATGTCAGAGCCCAGAGAAGAGATCCTTTGGTGGGAACAAGGCTTTCAGGTAGGTGTGGTTTTGAATGAGGTAACTTCCTGACTCTGGGCTGACCTTAAGAAAGGCCAGGCCAGGGGCAGGTAGGTGGCACAGTGGATAAAGCACAATCCCTGGATTCAGGAGTACCTGAATTCAAATCTGGCCTCAGACACTTGACATTACTAGCTGTATGACCCTGGGGAAGTCACTTAACCCCCATTGCCCCACAAAAATACAAACAAACAAAAAAGAAAGGTCAGGCCATGTTCTCTCAGTGGGGGGGGGGTCCTCTGGGAGTGCAAAAACACCTGTTATTAATAATTTTCTCACACCTCAAATCATGTCATGTTATATTAATTTGTATTTAAAATTATTTTTAATGTATGAATCTTTTCTTGAGGATAGGGATTTTTTTCCTTTATGTTACCAGTGTCTGACATATAAATGACACTTAAGAAACTCTTGAGTGAACTTAATTTTATGTTTCTAAATTACTATTTTCATTCTAATGAATTCAGTATACTTTTACCTATAAATTTTGTCAGTCATTTTTGTTTGTTTGGTCAACATATATCACTTCAGGGAAAGGTCAAAGCTGATTGGTATGGCACTGAATAGGTAAATTAATTTAGGTAAAATTGTCATTTTTATTTATTATATTAGATAACCCATCCATGAGCAATTGATATTTTTCAAATTATATAGATCTGAATTTTATTTGTGTGAAGTGTTTTGTAATTGTGTTCATAGACTTTCTGGGTTTGTCTTGGCAGGTAGACTCCCAAGTATTTTATATTGTCTACCAATACTTTAAATGGAATTTCTCTTTTTATCTTCTGCTGCTGAGCTTTGTTGGTCATGTATAGAAATGGTGATGGTGTAGATTTATTTTATATCCTGCAGCTTTGTTGAAGTTGTTCATTGTTTCAAGCAGTTTTTTAGTTGATTCTTTAGGATTTTCTCAATATACCATCATATCATCTTCAAAGAGTGAAAGTTTTGATTCCTCCTCGCATATTCTAATTCCTTCAATTCCTTTTTCTTCTCTTATTGCTATAGCTAATATTTCTAGTAAAATATTAAATAATAGAGGTGATAATGGGCATTCATGTTTCACCCCTGATCTTATTGGGAATGCCTCTAACTTATCCCCATTACATATTGTAAGGATTGGAATGACACCACCTGCTGGAGACTTACTGTAGAAAAGCTCTACCATGAGGAGAGGACCTCTGAGGGCAGGACCATATGGCTCTCTTTGGCATCAGGAATTGACGTTTGCTTGTGGGAGGAAGAAGCGGGAGGCTGGCATGCTGGCTAACTCTTTTTCCTGAGGATTCTGGTGGAGAAGGCAGATAGAAATGCACTCTCCCTTTAATAGATAGATGAATCTAGGCCTTTTTCTCTCTCTTTTCTAAATTCTTTTTCTCCTTAATAAATGCTTAAAAGTCTAACTCTTGCTAAAGCTTATAATTTATTGGCAACTACTCATTACATAGTTTAGACAGTATAGCTAGAATTTTAGCCCTTACAAAATGGCTGACCATGAAGAGGAAAGCTGAAACCTCCATCTTCTGATCTTCTGGTTGGTTAGGAAATTTCCCCTACCCTGTCCCTTTAAACTGCTAAATACTTGGTGGTTTTTTTTTTTCCCTTTAAATTTTCAAATGGATTTTTTCAACTCCCTAAATACCCTATTTCTGATTTTATTCTGTTTAACCAGACAAATGGGGGATAAGATCATGTTAATGCTTTGTTTTTGTGCATTTTCTATTTTTATTTTTGTTAGAAGAGCCAGCAAGGTACTCACAGAAGTGTGCTCCCCCTCTCCCAGCCATGCTTCTGATTTCTGCAGCTTTTCCAAATTCTAACATTAATTGTAGCTCTAATTTTGCATGCCTGGAAGCTTCTCTAGAAGCTTTTAATCTGCTAGAAGCAGGGGAAGGGGAACCCAGGCCTGAGTTTTATTCCTGGGCTGGGCACCATGTGGGAGAGGTGGTCCCCTTCCCTTATCTAGGGACCCCCCGTGCCAGTTCGTGAGGGACTGCCCCTCTGGACAAAACTTTCCTCTCTCCCTTTTCTATATTTTTATTAACATATTGTTAGTTAGCATGGGTTATTATATTCTGTTATTTTTGACTGTTTCATCAAGGAAACACCCTGTTTCTTGAAGAAACAAAGCAGGGACTGTAACGATTGGAATGACGACAACTGCTAGAGACTTACTGTAGAAAAGCTCTGCCATAAGGAGAGGGCCTCTAAGGGCAGGACCATGCGGCTTTCTTTGGTGTCAGGAAGTGACGTTTGCTTGTGGGAGGAGGAAGGGGGAGGCTGGCGCACTGGCTCACTCTTTTTCCTGAAGACTCTGGTGGAGAACGCAGCTAGAAATGCACTCTCCCTTTAATAGATAGATGAATCTAGGCCTTTTTCTCTCTCTTTTCCAAATTCTTTTTCTCCTTAATAAATGCTTAAAAGTCTAACTCTTGCTAAAGCTTATAATTTATTGGTGACCACTCATTAGATATTTTAGACAGTATAGCTAGAATTTTAGCCCTTACAATATAATGTTTGCTGATGGTTTTAAGTAGATACTGCTTATTATTTTTGTTTGATTTTTTTGATACTGCTTGTTACTTTAAAGAAAGCCCCACCTATTCCTATATTCTCTAGTGTTTTTAATTGGAATTGGTGTTATATTTTGTCAAAAGCTTTCTCTGCATCTATTGAGATAATGATATGATTTTGTTTAGTTTTGTTATTGATGTGGTTGATTATATTAATAGTTTTTCTGAGGTTAAGCCAGCCTTGCATTCCTGGTATAACTCCCACCTGGTCACAGTGCATTATTCTGGTGATCACTTGCTGTAATCTCCTTGCTAATAGTTTATTTAATATTTTTGCATTGATATTCATTAGGGTAATTGGTTTGTAATTTTCTTTCTCAGTTTTGACTCTTCTGGTTTAGGTATCAACACCAGTATTTGTGTCATAAAGGGAATTTGTAGAACTCCTTCATCACCTTTTTTCCAAATAGTTTGTATAGTATTGGAGTGAATATTTCTTTAAATGTCTGGGAGAATTCACTTGTAAACCCAGCTGGCCCTGGATATTTGTTCTTAGGGAGGACATCAATGAAGTCTTCAATTTCTTTTCTAAAATGGACCTATTTAAGAATTTTATTTCCTCTTCAGTTAACCTGGGCAATTTGTATTTTTGTAAATGTTCATCCATTTCATTTAGATTGTCAAATTTATTGGCATACAGTTGGGCAAAATAGCGCCTAATTATTGCTTTAATTTCTCCTTCCTTGGTGGTTTTTAGGGTATTTAGGGAGTTATAAAAACTCCCCTAAGCACTGCTTTGGCTGCATTGCATAGGTTTTGATATGTTGTCTCATTATTGTCATTTTCTTGGATGAAGTTATTGACCATTTCTATGATTTGTTGTTTGACCCACTCATTCCTTAGGATAAGATTGTTTAGTTTCCAATTAATTTTCAGTCTACTTTTCCATGGTTCCTTATTACATGTAATTTTTATTGCAATATGGTCTGCAAAGGATACATTTACAATTTCTGCCATTCTACATTTGACTCTGAGGTTTTTGTGCCCTAATGCAGGGTCAATTTTTGAGTATTTGTCATGTACTATTGACAAAAAGGCATATTCCTTTCTATCCCCATTCAGTTTCCTCCAGATATCTATCATATCTAAATTTTCTAATAATCTATTCATCTCTTTAACTTCTTACTTATTTTTTTGTGGTTAGATTTATTTAATTCTGAGAGGGGAAGGTTCAGATCCCCTACTAGTATATAGTTTTGCTGGCTATTTCCACTTGTAACTAATTTAACTTCTACACTAAAAATTTGGATGCTATTCCACTTGGTGCATATATGTTTAGTATTGATACTGCTTCATTTTCTATTATACCTTTTAGCAAGATGTAATTTCCTTCCTTATCACTTTAATTATATCTATTTTTGCTTTTGCTTTTTCTGAGATAAGGATTGCTACCCCTACTTTTTTGGTCAGTTGAAGCATAATATATTTTGATCCAACCTTTTACCTTTACTCTCTGTGTATCTCTCTGCTTCAAATGTGTTTCATGTAAACAACATATTGTAGCATTCTTATTTTTAATCCACTATGCTATTTGCTTCTATTTTATGGGAGAGTTCATCCCATTCAAATTCACAGTTAATATTATTAACTGTTTATTTCCCTTCATCCTCTTTTCCCCTTTGTTTGTACTATTTTCCCCTTCTTTCACCCTATTCCTCTTGAACAGTGTTTTGCTTCTGACCACTGCCTCACTCAATCTGCATTCCCTTTTATCAGCTGCCCTTCTTTTTCTTTACCCCTTTCCCCCCTGCTTCTGCCCTCCCTTCTATCAATACCACACTTTTCCCCTTCACCTTTTGTTTCTTTAAAAAGTAAGCTAAGCTCCTTTATACAAATAGGATTGTATTTTATTCCCTCCCTGAACCAAATCTGATGAGAGTAAGGTTGAAACAATGCTCAGCCCTCCCTTCTTTCTATCTATTGTAATGAGTTCTTTTTGTGCCTCTTGATATGATATAATTATCCCCATTCCACCTCCCCTTCCTCTCCTCCCCCTAGTCTTCTTTTATTCTGCCCCTTAAGATTCTTTACATCATCAAATCAAAGTCAATTTAATAAAAAATACCTTAACAGAGATACAGATACCAAGAGTTCAAAGTATTATCCTCTGTCATAGGAATGCAAGCAGTTTAATATCATTGAACAACCTCCCCCCACCCCATTCACCTCTTTATATTTTCTTGAGTCTTGTATTTGGAGATCAAATTTTCTATTCACTCTTGGTCTTTTTCTCAGGAAGCCTTGGAAGACCCCTATTTCATTGAATGTCCATCTTTTCCTCCTTTGTCTTCCTGAATATTATATTCCAAGGCCTGTGATCCTTTAATGTTGAAGCTGCCATGTCCTGTGCAATCCTGACTGTGGCTCCATGATATTTAAATGGTTTCTTTCAAGTGGTGATTGGTAGTTTTTTTCAATTATGTTTTTATCCTCTGGTTCTATAATTTTAGGGCAGTTCTCCTTGAGAATTTCCTGAAATATGGTGTCTAGACTCTTCTTGATCTTGGCTTTCAGGTGGTCCAATAATTCTCAGATTATCTCTCCTGGATCTATTTTCCAAGTCATTTGTTTTTCCAATGAGTTATTTCACTTTTTTTTCATATTCTTTAGTCTTTTGATTCTGCTCGACAGATACTTGGTGTCTCATGGAATTATTAGCGTCCATCTTCCCAATTTAAATTTTTAAGGCATTATTTTCCTTGGTAAGTTTTTGTACCTCTTTTTCCACTTGCCAATTTTTTTTTTCTCCCATTTGGCCAATTTTTTTCTCTCTTTTGTCCAATTGTAGTTTTTTGTTTTAATTTTTTGTTTGTTTGTTTGTTTGTTTTTTGTTTTTTTGGTGAGGCAATTGGGGTTAAGTGACTTGCCCAGGGTCACACAGCTAGTAAGTGTGTGTTAAGTGTCTGAGGCTGGATTTGAACTCAGGTCCTCCTGAATCCAGGGCCGGTGATCTACCCACTGCACCACCTAGCTGCCCCCAATTGTAGTTTTTAATGAAATGTTTTCCTCAGTCAATTTTTGTACTTCTTTTTGCAGTGTAACTCTCATTTCCTTCATTTCTTTTTCTATTTTTTCCTTCTACCTCTCTCATTTGATTTTAAAAGCCTTTTTGAGCTCTTCAAAAGAAAGTTATTTGGTCCTGAGACAAGATCATCTTCCCACTTGAGTTTTCACTTGTAGACATTTTCACCAACTCATCTGAGTTTGAGTTTTCATCTTCGCTTTCACTATAGGAGCTTTCAGTGGTAAGGGTCCTTTTTTGTTTCCTGCTCATGTTGTAGCCTATTTTTAAACTTATAAAGTTGTTGAAGTCTGATCCTGGGGCACAGTGTTCACTGTTGTAAGTTTCTTACTGATCTCAGCTGTCCCACTCTCATCTGACCCACACTAGGCTGTGTCAAGTTGCAGCAGTGATATGCTGCCCACTGAGCCAAGCTATGCTGAGCTAAGCTGTCCACTGAGTCGAGTAGTGCTGAGCTGCCCTCCCCTTTCACCCAGGTGAGACAGAATTTTCCTGAAGTCTTCTAAATTATCTCAAGAACGAGGATTTTTTCTCTCTTTTTGTAGGGTCTGTAGTTCCAGAATCTGTTTAGAGGCTTGATTTAATGCTGTTTTTGAGGGAAACACAGGAAAGTTCAGGCAATTTCCTGGCTTCTCTCTGCCATCTTTGCTCTGCCCTAAGAACTCCCTAATCAAGTGTTCAACTGTGAATAGCTTATCAGCAATAATGCTTACTTATTTGTGTATCAAAGGCCACATCCTTGACCCCTGGAATTCCTTACTGACTCCCATTGGGAAAGGAACCAATGAATCATTCCTTTTTAAGCTCACCTTTCCCTCCAAAATTTCTTAACTGCTTTTGTTTAAAATGTATATAAAACCACACAATCTATTACCTTGTGTCCTATACAGGCATTGACTTTCTCTGGTTTCCTTCCCTTTTTTATAGAAGTAGATTTAAATCTTGAGAACTGGCATTAGTGTCTTCCCATATCTCCTTTGAGGAATGAATGAAAGATTCAAATTCCATCAAGAGAGGTTTGCCTTGGGTTAAAGCAGTGCTTTGGATTTAAATCAGGAAGGGATGTAAAGTCGCTAACTTCACTCTCTTCTCCAGATCCATCAGGGTCCAGTGGGAAGATATATATCAGGATGATGGGAGATGGCCCAGGATGTTTAAGCAATTAGGGTTAAGTCACTTGCCCAACGTCACACAGCTAGCAAATGCCTGAGGTTAAATTTGAACTCAGGTCCTCCCAACTTCAGGGTCAGTGTTCTATCCACTTTACCACACAGCTGCCACACTTATAGGGGCAGTGAGAGAGAGAGGGACAATAGGAGCAGACAAACTTCCTAAGGATTAGAGCTATCAAAAGTAGAATGATTTGCCATAGTAAATAAATGGAATGTCTCAAAAGTGATTTTTGCATAACCCTGAATTTGTCTTATGGATAAATGCTGAGGATTAAATAAATCTTGATTCTTAATGGCAGAAATAATACTGAGGCAACATTTTGGACCTACATTAGGGGAAGAGTTGAAGGTAAATTCTTTAGGGAGAGATGTGTCTGAATCCAGATACTTTGTGAAAAAGAGACACTTAGCAGGACTTTCAAATCTACAGATAATTAAGGAATGTTTGATCTGTAATATGTCACTGAATTCTAGCTTGCTGCCTTAAGGAATTCTGTACTTTGCCCTTGGGTGAGTTGGGGCCTCTCTCCTGATTAAAACTAAAATATCTTACTTGACTAGAGTGTTCATCAACATACCTATGATTTCTAGTATATCTTAATTTGTATAACTTTTCATTTTCTGTTTTTGAATAAAAGACTTTACCAAGTACTGTTTTTGATGCTCTTTTATGTAATAAACATTTGTTGAGAAGGGAGGATCTAGTGTCTATAAACTAAAAACAATTGGCCAGACAAGTGTTTTTATTTTCTTCTGAACCAGATCTGTAACCCTTGACCAGCAATATTCTTTTGGTGGATACTGATAGTTATAATTTAAGGGATAAAATTCTAGCTAAACTGTCTAAAATATCTAATGAGTGGTCGCCAATAAATTATAAGCTTTAGCAAGAGTTAGACTTTTAAGCATTTATTAAGGAGAATAAGAATTTGGTAAAGAGAGAGAGAAAGGCCTAGATTTCTATCTATTAAAGGGAGAGCACATTTTTAGCTCCCTTCTCCACCAGACTCCAGAGTGATACTCTTCTTGTAGGTCAAGAAAGAGGAAGAAAGTATTCAGTCAATGTCTTTCTTCTTCCTTCAAGGCATAAATCAAAATTCCCCTTGGAATAAGCTAATCCAGGTTCCAGAGATATCTATTCATGTGGCACAGAAGCTGATTTGTTTTTTAAAATGCATGTATACATATGCTTCATACATGGGCATATGCACTACAAAATTATAGTGATCATAATTAGTAGAGCTGCATTTTGAAGAGTATTCATTTCTCAATTCCTAACAAATATTTGGATATTGTTTCTTTTACTTATATTTTGTAATTACTGTTTATATTGTTTTCAACTTCTTACTCCAGTTTATATGGTTATATGTCTTTAACATATTTATCTTAAGCCTTATTATTCATATTTATTATGGCACTTTAGTATTTAATTACTAATGATCTAACACATTTTTTTCCAGTCTCAGATCAGTGGGCATTCCCTTTTCATCAAATTATTTTCTTATGAAAAAAGTGTTGTAAATGTCCTTCCTTCCCTCCCTCCTTCCTTACTTCACTCCTTTCCTCCTTCCCAATCCACTCTCCCTCTTTTCCCTTCCTTCCCTCTTTGAGTTCTTCCATATTTCCTTCTCTCCTTTTCTTATCTTATATTTTCTTTTCTGTATTCTTCACCATGACACAAATTCAGGTAAGTAAAATCAGTAAAAGCTGAAGATCATTTGTTTCCAAATGTTTGTTCAGAGAAACAGTATGAAAAATGTGGTATGATACATTTGTTGGTGATAAGCTAAAAAATATTCTCATATCCACATTATTCTCCAAAGTGAAAGGAGACATTATATAGATAGACCCTTGTTTCAGTGATACAGGGGAACCATTCTAAACTGCAAATAACTGATTTTAAACAATTTTTATTTGGTTGATGAGAGCTTAGAATCAAGATCATAAATAGCTCACAGAGTTAATGTGAAGGATTACAGTATACCATTTATTAAATTGTAATTCAAACTTAAACAAAATTCTAGAATATCGTTAAAGGAGAACCATAGTAGCGGCATCTAGGTTGCACAGTGGATAGAGCACTGGCCCTGGAGTCAGGAGAACCTGAATTCAAATTTGGCCTCAGGCACCAGGCACTTACTAGCTGTGTGACCTGGGGCAAGTCACTTAACCCCAATTGCCTCACTAAAAAAAAAGAGAGAGAGCTACAGTGAAATGCAGAGATCATATATAGTATATATATATATTATATATATATATAGATTATAGAGAGAGAGAGAGAGAGAGAGAGAGAGAGAGAGAGAGAGAGAAACTGAAAACCAAAGAGTTCAATTGACTTTCCCAAGGTCACTCAGCTAGTAAGTGACAAAATCGCAGTTCAAATTGCTAGCCTCAAATTTGTGCTTCCTTGTATTGAGAGATTAGGACAGAGAGAGACAAAGAAAGTAGAGACAGATACATAGAGGAAACAGAAACAGAAAGACAGAAAGACACATAGATTGGGACATAAGGTAGATTAAACTTGGTACCTTAAATTCTAGTGATTAGTATGTTTGTATGTATATACTATATATATATGTATATGTGTGTATACACATATATGTCTTAATAGATAGAGATTTGAGTTTAACTACTAATGGTTTGATTTTATTCAACTGAATTTAATGAATGTGTGTTCATATACCTGAATGTAAGTGAACTTTGTGAATGTTCTACTTATTTGTAAATGTCTTACTTTAGCCCTAAGCCACTTTAGTTGGCAAGAGTATTTTCTATGTATAGTTGTAAACTCAACAAATAATTTGTTGAGATTGAAATTGTAGATGACTAAATTTAATGTTTCACTGAAAATATTCAAAAAGAATATTTCTGTCTCATTTCTAGTTGAGGGATGGTTGAGTCAGTATAGTCATTCAATCAGTAAGCATTTATTTATCCCCTACTATGCGCAGGCATTGTGTTTAGAGTTCATAATACAAAAACAGTCAAAAGACAGTCCCTACCCTCAAGAAGCTTACAATATAATTCTATAAGATGTCTCAGGCAGGCCATAACTATTCCCAAACAATATTGACTAGTCACATGAAAGAATAGTAAGGTATCTGTATTCATGTCATTGAGCATTTATTTCAACAGAGCAGGCTTAGAGAGTGTGGTCATTTGGTGCAGAGCAAAGCACTTTATGCAGACTCACCCTGTCAACCTCCATCATTCCTTCCTTAAAACAGAAGCTTTTTTTTTCCATCATGAGAGGCTATGTAGCTATATCTAATTCAGTTAGAGCGTGAAATCTAGTGTCTGCCATTATCAATGTCTTCAATATTCTATAGCCTATGGTGTATGACTAAGAAGACATATCTCCTAGCATAGAACATTCAGCGAAATCAATGTCATTCTTTCCTTAATTTTTATTATGGCCATTATTTATTATAACCTAATCACTCCAAGGACTGGAGACAGGTAAGTGGCTTAGTGGATGGAGTGCTGGACCTAGAGTCAGGAAGACCTGAGTATAAATCTGGCCTTAGACACTTATTAGGTATGTGACACTGGGCAAGTCACTTAACTTCTTTTTGCCTTAATTCACTAGAGAAGGAAAATGGCTACCACTCCATTATCTTTTCAAAGAAAACCCATGGCAGTATTGGTGTGCTATGGTCCACTAAATCACAAAGATTTGAACATAACTGAACAACAACAAATCACTCTAAGAAGCTGAAATGGGAGGTTTTAGTCATTAATATCTAAGTGGCTCAAGTAAGCAATTTTGGAACTTGGGTGGTTGGATAAATAATTTCAGGATAAATTACTAGAAAATAGAATTTTATTCTGACCACACCATAGGCCTTCTACCATCCTATGTACTGTTGAAATTAAAAATTACTTATTTAACAAGTTTCTCCCTCTGGCCCTGTAATTCCACTGCTGTCATTTGTTCACGTCAGGGCAAAAAGTTGTTTTTAGCCCTTATCCAGTGCAGATTTTACTCACAAAATGGGAAAGTCCACTGGAGTCTAATATACAAGAATTTAACTGAGCACAGTAAATTACAACTACCAGTTTAATAGGAAAACTCAAAATAGATTCCTTCTTTAACACAAGAGGTTTAAAAGATCAAGATGGAAGAGTAATACAAGAGAGCTCAGCTCTATTCTACAATTAAACAATATGATTATAAACAATTCACCCTTTAGATAAAGAATAAATATGATTCTCTAAATGACTCCTCTGCCTGAGGGATAAAAATGAAATGCTTTGGGCAAAGCAGAAGAATGTGGAAAGGGGAGGGAAGAGTGAGCTATAAGGAATCTGCTGATAGATAAGCATGAAAATATTCAAAGGAGAAGGAGGAGAAGGAAGAGAAGAAAGAAAAGGTGAAGGCATGGTTCAATTAGGCACATTGGTTGCTATTCCTAATTCTGGATGACTTTCTGGAGTTCAGAAAAAGCTCCACATTGTTAAGATGATTATCCTGTTTCCTAAATGCCTTTCTAGGGACCATACACACCTCTCCCACCCCATTAAATGATCAGTTATTAAATGTCCATATCTTCCATTATAATGTGAATCTTGGACATATATAGTCAGCCCCAATAAATATATCATGCTTGCCTTTTTGCTATAATAATTTGTCTAAAATGCATGTATGCATATGAAACTTAGAAATAAAAATAGATCAAACTATAAAGGTAAAAAAAATAAAAGAAATAATAATGCCTCCCCACAAAAATACAATTTCTTTTAAGGGGAAGGTAGTCAGACAACTTGAGCATCCATAATTCATTAATTCCTGTAGCCAATAATCTATTGGAATCTTGAGCAAAACCAAAGGATGTATTTGCTCTCATTTTCTCTCTCTCTCTCTCTCTCTCTCTCTCTCTCTCTCTCTCTCTCTCTCTCTCTCTCTCTCTCTCTTTCTCCCTTGATCTTGATGTCCTTTGTTTTCATATCCTACATTACTGAATGTCTCTGTGAAGAACTTTGGAATTAATTGTGTGACATGGGGGACCAATAGCATAATATGGCTTCACCAAAGGAGGTGCTGTGCTCTATGAGCAAAGCAGAATTTAAACTTAAAAGAAATGTATGATATACAAATTTAGAAAATCCCCCCAAATCTTCAGATGGACTATTTGTGTCTGACCCGTGATAGAGAATTCTGAGCTCTTATTGTTCTGATCAGCTACAATCGACACTCTGTAACTTGACTCTAATATAGTGATGTAATTTGGGTCCTCTTCAAAAACAAAGGATAAGAACCATTGAATATATTTCTCCTCTAATATCCACCTGCCTGCTAAATCCAGTGTGTCACTCCTTTAAGAAAGAAAAAATAAAGAAAACTAACCTAAAAATGATCACAATCTTTAGGTTTCAGTCCTATACGCTGCCCTGACTCATGCCAGGGTTGGGGAAATTGCTTGAGTTTGCTCAAAAATATCTAGTTATCCTGGATTAAGTATTAAACATCGTGGATACATTAAGTTAGGAGAAATTGAATCCTGAGGAACCAATATCTGATTTCAGATAGTGAGATCATAGATTTAGAAATAGGAAGGAACTTTGAAATTTATCACATCCTGCTTCCATTTTTTATATTTGAGGAATACGAGGTTGACATTCAAAAACTTGTCTAAGTTCTTACAAGTAGCAAGATTCAGAGTTTGGTTTTGAACTCAGGTCTTCTTTTTCCAAATCTAATACTTTTTCTCCCTTATCCCAAAGTCTCTTGACTTTTGGTTTTGTGTCTCTGAATCTTTCTAAAGAAAGAAAAAAGAAGAAATAAAGATATAATTCACAAGTTGCCTCCTCCTAAGAAAGACCACAATCAGGGGACTCATTGGTAATATGTTGATACAAACTCTGTATATGCTTAAACACACACACACAAAGACAAACATTCTTCAAGTACAAATATTCATTATATTGTCGTTCTATATGTCATTCACCAGCTTTTGCTGGTATTCAAGATATATTTGCACCATGTGTAGAGCACTGGTCCTGGAGTCATGGAGTACCTGAGTTAAAATCCGGCCTCAGACACTTAAACACTTACTAGCTGTGTGACTTTGGCAAGTCACTTAACCCCAATTGCCTCACTAAAAAAAAAAAAAAAAAGATATTTTGCACCAATAAGAACACTCTTCTCAAAGGAACTATCCTATTTATTGTTTTTATTTCAGTCATAAAGTAGTATTCAAGATAAAGTTGAATATCCATTTTATTGAATGATCTCTTCTTGCTAGAGTAAGAAAAACACATTTTGAGTACAGAGGATATTTTAAATAAAGAGACGTGAAGGATCAAGTTTTAATCCATGTCCTAGTTGACCTTTTCCCAATCATATTTGCAAAGAAAACGTACTAAAAAGAATCTGCATATTGGCCAACTGAGGATAATATGGTTGACAGAGACAATGACAATACTTTTGTTGTTTTTTTTGCTTCCTCTAGTGACTTAAGGGAGCTAAGTGTTGAAAGGTAATTATGGTTAATATTAGGGAGAATGCCAAGTAATCAAAACGAAAAAAGAGTTAATAGATATAATCTGAATTTCAAATTTCTTCTTCCATTTTTCACTGTCTGTGTGAAATCTACATTATAAAATTAATTATATTCCAAAATTATCTGAAGTTGTGTTAATATTTAGACTAACAAATGCAGATATGAAAGAATGAATAATATGTGTTTCACACTTAATTTTTTTCGTTGTCCTCTGTATCTGTTTCCTTAACTGCACTGTAAACTCTCTTTGCTTGGAGGTGTGTCCTCACATTACCTTTATTCAACATTGCTAATCATATACTATAAATACTCAATAAATGTATGCTTCTTAAGCCATTGATCAGTATTTTTTTGCTCCATTTTCTTTAGGATTGCAATGTGTATAGAAGGATGGTAGGAGTAAATTTCAATAATTGTTTTTTTAGTTCATATTTGAAAATGCCTTAATTATTTTTACTCATTCTTTTGTTACAAACTGTTTCATTTTTTTCCTCTTCTCATTTCAAATTTTTACTTTCAGCATGGCTAATATGGAAGATATTTTGCATAACTTCATAAATGTAATGAGTATTATATATCTATTTTTCTTTGAAAACCAGTACTTATTTCCCTTTAATGCAAATTTTCCTATGATCCATGTATACCCTAGAACACAAAGATAAAATTATTTTCTGTTCTGTGAGTATTATCTTTCTTGCTTCTCTCTAGGAGGAGAAGGAGGTGAAGGAGATAATTTGAAGTTAAAATAAAAAGAAAATTTTAAAAAGAAAACTCACATAGTGATTTCAATGTCAAAATGAGGTATTAGAGGATACGTCTATACTTAATTTATTTATATATATAGGCATCCACATATATGGATTATCAGTGGGTGATAAGGCCTGACTTTCATAAAGATATAATATACATGAATATGATAGTCACAAAACATTGTATAGCTGGATTATTATTTTCATGTGTATATATATATGTATAACATGGTGCTATATATTATATATACACACATATTTTGAATTAGATTAATAAACAAACATTTAGTGAGTGGATAAATATGTACTATGCCCTGGGGAATCCCCATGAAAATGTGAAACTATCGCTGCCCTTCAATAAGCTTACATTCAGTATCAGAGGGTCCTACCCAACATGTTGAAGGCCTTTCTTGCTTTCTCCTGGCATAGTGAGAATATGAGTGAACTCTGTTAGTCCTTACTCTTGTCATGTGACCAGCCCATCTTTGATTTCTTTATTTAATACCTGATGACATCCTTGCCTCATTGATTATATATAGCACCCTGAGCACTCTTATTATGTATCTTTCGCATTGCTAGTCCGTGTGATGCTTATCTTTAATTCTTCAGAAGGAGTGGTGTTCCAGGTTTGGTTGCATTAAGTAATATTGGTAACATGTGTATTTCAAATTTAGGTTAATTATTGTGGAAAAACTGGGATCAGGCACAAGAGTTTTGCAATTTCCCAAAAGCAATTCAACCTATTTACCTCCTTTTTCACCCTAAAGGTAAACTTAGTTATCTGTATTATCTTTCCCAGATGTCTTGGACAGAAAAACTCTATAATATGTCCATGTCAGTTGCATGTGGACATCCAGGCAATAGACATTCTTCATCTATTTGATATCCAGTGTGTGTGCGTGTATGTGTGTGTGTAAGTACATCCATTTTTGAGTCCTTATAAGTTTGAGTGCTTCTAGGTTTCTTTCATGAAGCTTATCGATTAATTTTGATTTGATGTAATCAAAACAAGGCTATCTGCAAACAAGAATATTTGGAAGATGTTACCAACCACAGGGGACTCTTCCTTGACTTAGACTTTGAGCTGGATCTCCTCCATCATAGAGGTTAATACTTGTAATAAATATACATCTCCCTGTTTTATGTTTCATATGAGATCAATTATCAAAGGGCCACTGATTCAGGTATTTTCTGTTGTTAATGTTTTGGGTTTTTTTTTTTTTTTTTGGTGAGGCAATTGGGGTTAAGTGACTTTCCCAGGGTCACACAGCTAGTAAGTGTGTGTTAAGTGTCTGAGGCCGGATTTGAACTCAGGTACTCCTGACTCCAGGGCCGGTGCTCTATTGATTGTGCCACCTAGCTGCCCTGTTGTTAATGTTTTTATGTAGGGGCAGAACCAAGATGGCAGAGGAAAGGTAGTAACTTGCCTAAGCTCTCCCAAAGATACCTGTAAACACCTTCAAATTATGTCATAAGACTTCCTGGAGCAGCAGAACCCAGAAAAGGACAGGGGTAAAATCATTTCCAGTCAAAGGCCAACTTAGAAGATCTGCAGAAAAGGTCTATTTTACTAGGGTGAGAGTGGAGAAGAGTGCAGCCTAGCAGGGACTGACCCACTGCAGCCCCAGCCCAGAAAAACCAGGAGCCAGGCCTTGGAGCCTCTAAATCAGCATGGGGCAGAAACTGCCTCTGGAACTTAGGCCCCATAATGTAAGAAGGTCAAAAAATCGGCCAGAGGGGGATTACAATGTTCTCTTCGCTAGCACTGATGCAGGGCTCTGTTGTTTTGCCCGTATTCTGATTCAGGTCTTGGGTGGAAGTCCCGAGGCTGGAGAGGAGCACAAGCACACAAGAGCTTAATGTCTTAGTGGAGAGCAGGAATTTGTTATGGTCATAGTTCCAAGGCAGAGAAGTAGGCTGTGGTGGCTTGCAGACCAGAGCACAGGCAAAGAGAGTGGTGAACATATCTATCCTTAAATCATACCACCTTGAAGAGCTAAGGACGTAGAAATACCTAGAAAGTATCTCTAAAAACAGATGCACAACCCCCCTGAAGCTTGAAACAGTGCACCCTCCCCCTGGAAGTATGCCCCACTTTATGTTATTTAGTTATTTTACTACCTACCTATCATCTGCTCTTGCCACTAAATAGTACATAAGGATTCCTGTGGGGTGCAGCTTGACTTAGTTTTAAAATGTAATATTATCTATATTTATTGTTTATTCATTTATTTTATGAAATATTTCTTAATTACATTGTTTTGGCCTTGCAGACTTTATTTATTTTTTTATTTTATTTTCCAAATTACATGTAAAAGCAAATACTGACGACAATTTTTTTTAAACTTTGTGTTCCATCTTCTCATCTTACCTCCCCTCCCACCCTCACCCCAAGAATTCAAACAATTAAACATAAATAATACATGAGTAATTATGGCAAACATTTCTACCTTATCTAGGTTGTGAGTGGAGACAGATAAAAACAATACTTCATATTAAGGAATTGTCAAAAAAAAATGTGTTTCTGTCTGTTTTCAGATACCATCAGTTCTTTCTTTATAGATGTACTGCAATTTTCCTAGGTTCTTCAGAGTTATATTGGATCATTGACTTGCTGAAAATAACCACGTGGTTCCTAGCAGATCATCTTACACTAATGCTGTTATTTTGGATACAGTACACTTCTCTCTGCTTCAGTTCATATGTGTCTTTCCAGGTTTTTCTGATAGCATCCTGTTCATCACAATTTCTATATAGTACCTTTAACTTGAGAGAAAATTTTCTTCATAATAGCCCAGCAGAGTCAGGCTACCATACATTTTGACATTGTAGTCAATCAATGTAACTATTTCCCTCCATCCCATTCCCTTCCAATGAAATTTATTCCATTGTCTACCTTATTTTGCCCTAATCCTCCTCATAAGTGTTTTGCTACTCATTGCCCCCTCCCCTGCTCTACCCTCCCTTCATTTACCCTTCCCTCCTTATCCTCTTCTCTTCCTACTTTCCTGAAGGGTTAAATAGATTATTCTTCCCTATTGGATGTGTGTGTTATTCCCTCCTTGAGTTTGTTCTGATGAGGTTGCGGCCTTTGAGCTAATTCTGTTTAATAAATTTTTCTTCCTCTCTCCCTCCTCAACTCTCCCTATAAAATCAAGCAATTTAATATATGTCATACATGTGGTGTTATGTAGAACATCTTCCCCTTCCTCTAGAGTGTTTTGCTTTTGACAGCTCCCTCCCCCAAACTTCCCTTCCCTCCATCCCATCTTCTCCCCCCTCCCCATCTCCTTCTCCTCCCACTTTTCCTCAGGGCAAAAATATATTATTATACCCACCTGAGTATATATGTTATTCCCTCTTTGAGCCAATTCTGATGATAGTGAAGTTCACTCCCCCATAAGCTTTTTTCTTGATTCCTTCTTATGATCTACTTCTCCCAATTCCACCTCTCCCCTTCCCCCTCCCCAAGTCTATTTCTACCCCTCACCCTTATTGTAAAGATGTCATCATGGGTTAGCTAGATGGCATAGTAGACAAAGCAGCATCCCTGGGCCCAGGAGGCTTGTCTGGTGTGTCTGTCAGCTAGATCATAGGGTTAGACTTTACTCTTTTTTAATCTCCTTTTCCATTTGGTTTTTCAAGCTGTTGCTGCATGGCTCTTATTTCTCTTTCCATTATTTCCTCCCTCTTTCTATATCTTCCTTCTATCTCTCCTATTTTCTCTTCAAAGTCCCTTTTGAGAGCTTCGATAGCCTGAGACCAGTTCATGTTTTTCTTGGAAGCTTTGGATATAGGGGCCCTGTGGTTGATTTCCTCATCTGAGGCTGCACCTTGATCTTCCCTGGTGCTGAAAATGGCTTTCTATAGTTTTTGAACTTTCTTTACTCATCTTTGAAATTATTTTCAAACTCTCCACTGGGGGTGGGGGGGTGCTACTTCTCAGCTCCACTCCTGTTCCTAGGTTCAGAGGATCCCAGGAGTTTTGGTTTGAGGGAAGGCCAGTTTTGCCCTTGCCTCTGATCCGGAGATAACCTCAAGCCTACTTACTAAACAACCACCAGCAAAGCGTTCTGTGGTGTGGTTCTCAGCTTGAACAAGCCTGCCTACCTTCCCTAGCTGAACCTCTCACTGCACTGGATTTCTTCCTGGTTCCTACTGGGGTGGACAGCCGAATTCTTCCCCCATCTTGCTGGTAACCCCCCCTCAGTTTCTGCCTGCCCCCCATACAGTCAAACGGCCCTCTGAACCACTGCACACTCAGCTCCAGAAGACACCAGCACTGTAGGCGATTTGAGAGGCTCTGGGGTAAATTCTTCTGGCAACATGTCTGGTGCGTCTGTCAGCAAGATCATGGGGTTAAACTTTACTCTTGGTCCAGCATGGCACCCTGAAATCTATATATAGCTGGAGAATAAGCTCAGCCCATATTTTTGTGTGTTTTCTGCTCCAGGGGTGTTCTTTTATTGCTGTTTTTGGGGTGAGTGTATCAGGAGCTCTGTGTGTTTAATATCTTTTCTCCACAGTCTTGGCTCCACCCACAGTGTCCCCTTTAAAAAAGAATTAAAAGGCAAGAAATAGGCTGAGAAAATGAGGAAACAAAAAAAAATGCTGACCCTGGAAAGTTTCTGTGATGACAAGGAAGATCAAAATACACACTCAGAAGAAGATAACAAAGTCAAAGCTCCTACATCCAAAGCTTCCAAAAAATATGAACTGGTCTTCAGCCATAAAAGTGCTCAAAAAGATTTGGAAAATAAAGTGAGACAGAGGAAAAAGTGGAAAGTGGAATGAGAGTGATACAAGAAAATCATGGAAAAAAGTCAACAGCTTGGTAAAGGAGACAAAAAAAAAAATACTGAGGAAAATAATACCTTAAAAAATAGACTGAGCCAAATGGTAAAAGAGGTTCAAAAAACCAATGAGGAAAAGAAGGCCTTGGAAAGCCAAATTCGCCAAATGGAAAAAGAAGTACAAAAGCTCTCTGAGGAAAATAATTCCTTAAAAATTAGAATTGAGCAAATGAAAGCTAATGACTATATGAGAAATCAAGAAACTATATAAAGGAAAATTCAAAGAATCAAAAAAAAATAGAAGTAATGTGAAATATCTCATTGGAAAAACAACTAACTTGGAAAATAGATTGAGGAGAGATAATTTGAAAATTATTGGATTCCCTGATAGCCATGATCAAAAAGGAGTCTGGTTATAATATTCCAAGAAATTATCTGTGAAAATCACCCAGAGCTAAAATAGATATTGAAAGAATCCACTGATCACTCCTGAAAGAAATCCCAAAATGAAAACTTCCAGAGCTCCCAGGTCATGGAGAAAATATTTCATGCAGCTAGAAAGAAAAAAAAATCAAGTATTGTGGAGCCACACTCAGGATAACATAAGGTCTAGCAGCTTCTACATTAAAAGATTGGCAGACATGGAATATGATATTCCAGAATACAAAGGAACTGGGATTATAACCAAGAATCACCTACCCAGCAAAACTGATTATAATCTTGCAGGAGAAAAATTGGAATTCAATGTAAGAGAGGACTTTCAGACATTCTTGATGAAAAGGCCTGAGCTAAATAGAAAATTTGACTTTCTAATACAAGACCCTAGAGAAGCAAAAACGTAAGGAGGAAAAAAGAAATCATAAGGGACATGGAAAGGTTAAACTGTTTACATTCCTTCATAGGAAGATTATACTTGTAACTCATAAGAACTTTCCCATTATTACGGTAGCAGAATTGAGTATACTTAGACAGAGGACACAGATGTGAGTTGAATATGAAGGGATATGAAATGTAAATTGTGTTATATGAATGTAATGGAATACTATTTTGCTCTAAGAATCGATGAGTAGGACAAGTTCAAAGAAACTTGGAAGGACTTGCATGAATTGATGAGTGAGATGAGCAGAACCAGGAGAACATTGTGTGTTGATCAACTGTAATAGACTTTATTCTTCTCAGCAATACAATGGTCCAAGATAATTCCAAAGGACTCATGATGGAAAATGCTCTCCAAATCCAGGAAAAAAAAGGATTGTTGAAACTGGATGCAGATAGATCCATACTATTTCTATTGTTTTTGTTGTTGTTGTTCTTTTTTGAGGTTTTTCATTTTTGCTCTGATTCTTCTCTCATTACATGACTAATACAGAAATATGTTTAATGTGATTGTACATATATAACCTATATCAGATTTCTTGCTGTCTTGGGGATGGGGGGGAGGGAAAGGATGGAGAAAAATTTGAAATTAGAAATCTTATAATAACAAATGTTGAAAGTTATCTCTAAATATAACTGGAAAATAATAAAATATTTATATGAAAAAATAGCCTGTCTAATAGATTTGAGAGCTTTTCTCCCCTATACCTTGCTCAGGAATGGCATGAATAAGTATTTGAGGGCAGAATTTAAATGGACATTTCCCAACTCTAGGCCTAGACTTTTATTCACTAAGCTACATAACTGTATAGTTTAAAGATAGCCTGGGTTATGTAGATTTGTTTCCTAGAAAGATAGCCTGGACATGCTGATTTATTTTGCTGGACTATACTTATTTGTTGCAAGGAAGGTTTTCTTATGGGGTGTCATTGATGACTTAGTGGGTGAATATTGACAGTTACATGAAAAAGAACACACACATAATGAACAGAAGAAAATAAAGCACAGAAACAAGTTTTGTCATTCCTTCTTGGCATATGTGTACATATTCTAAAAAAAATTATACATACAGATGACTTTTATATTTATATATGTATTTAAATGTTTTGATGATTATAAATTCCCTATAAAAAGAGAATATATTTATGTAAAAATATAGGTTAGATATAGACTGTGAAGGATTGTAAGCACTAACCATTTTAGTTTCTTTTTTATGCTAAAGACAATTGAAAACATTGAAGCTTCTGGTTCAGAGCAGTGACATAATTCAGCCTTCACTTTAAGAGTATAATTTTAGGAGGAATTTACAGGAGGAAGGTGGGAGGGGAGAGAATCAAAACCAACTAAAAAGTTGTTACAAAAATCCTATGTGCAAGTTATAAGAGCCGAGATTAGGGTAGTTGTGTTAAAAACTGAATGAAGAAGGTGCTTGTCCTGTCTGATTGTTTTTAATGATATTACCATTACTGTCCATATGCATTCATGGGCTTCCACTTTCACCTTTCTATCATTCTCTTTATTCACCCTACTTCCATTGGGCCTCTACTATTGTATGCCTACTACTGAACATCTCTGATGGCAGCCATCAGCTTGTCTGTCATTACTAGAACCTTCCAAGACCTCCCAGGGTCATTATGAGGGTCAAATGAGATGATATATGTAAAGTGTATAACACAGTAATTGATATTGTAGGCACTATGTAAATGTTAGTTCTTATTATTGTTGTTATCCTCCTACTGATTACAAGGCTTGGACGAAGGGGATGGGAAAAATCAACAACAAAAAAACCCACCTGCCTTATCTTTTCACTGAGTTATCTGAAGAGAACAACCCTCTACATCACTGTATACTTGGGATGGGAATGTGAAAGATACAATCTGACCTGTTGTGTAAGAGAAGCTGGAGTATATTGTAGGCAAGGGAGAGAAGAGGGAGTTGCTTAATAATTAACTTTTACTGTACCAGAAGAAACAAAGACACCAAAGATAAAATAGTCCAAGAGAGATAAATAGTGAATTATAAAACTTACCCCCAACACACCAAAAACAAACCAACAAACAAACAAACATTAAAAAACACCTATAAGTTGACATCATGAAACATGAGTTTAATTTCCATTATCTGGTGTAAAAAATGTTAGCCCCCCTGTGAGTCTTAATCCTATGAGGAGCCCAGCACCATCAATTACAGTTTAGACATTTCCAGAGACAGATTGCTTTATTTTCCAAATCCAATAATGAAGTGCAAAAGACTTCAAAGCTCAAAAATAAACGCCTCTGTGCTTTAAAACTAATAGCTTCAATTGGCAAATAACTGTAACTGCATCATTACCATTTAATGTGCTGGGCAGTGCCAATAGTACCTGGAAGAAAATAAAGAGGTGTCAGTATTATTCATATCTTTTAATTGTTCCTATTAGCATTCCTTTTGTTATCCTGTGGGCAAAATTGTAACACTTGGCTGGTCATACAGTGGATAAAGGAGACATAACAGTCCAGACTCAGATATTCTCCTAAGCACCCATTACATCAGATAGCTATGAGCAACAATATAACTCAGCAAATAAAAACCTATTTACTGGTAAAATTAAAATTGCTTTTAACAGCTTTATGGCATGCAAACAATTAAAATAATTATATCAAGTTGCAGCTGCTGTACTGGCAATTCTGTATAAGAAACAAAGTATCTAGAAAAGTTAAAGAAGAAGAAAGTAAATTTCCTGAAAGGAAATGAAGGATCAGGATGCAGAATTGAAAACCTTTTTTTTTCCCCCTACACTCTCCAGCTTATTGATATATTTGTTCATACCTACTCTTGTGAGATTTAAAATTGGATATAAGAGCATTAAACTCCACTTTAACCTTTCCCTTATTTATCTCCCAGATCAGTAAGTGGAAGAAGCCTCTGATCTTTAGTTAGGTCTTTTTTTTTCGGAATTACAAGGTGATGTTGATTAGAGAGATAGGAAAGTAGAAGTACAAACAAATAGTCTTAGATCTAAGCTTAGTCTATATTCCGTATAGAACTCACCAAAAACCGGTATAGAACTCACCAAAAACCCAAGGCCACCTCTGAGACTGAGAACCACGTCAAGCACGTGCTGTTACGGAGAACCGGGCCAAGTCAAACCTGAGTCAGCGTCTGTGTGTGCAGCGCAAGTCAGCAGACGAGGAGAGTGGAAAAAGACATCACTTCCGTTCTCTCCTTGCCTTTTAAGCTCGCACCCCGGAAGTGGAGTGCTTAGCAGACAGACTGGCGGTTCGTCATGGTCCTCCTCCCCGAAAGGGTAGTCCTTTCAAAAAACTGGCGTCTTTCCGTTATCACTAACCAACTGTTAAAAAAAACTTTCATTTTTTTACACAACTCTCTTGAGGGTTATTTAGTTTAATGATTCCTATTGTGTTTATCTGGATTCATAGACTATACCAGAAGTTTAGAGAAATGAAGATTTCTCATTTACTCCACCTACCCATGCAATATGGTAACTTTCTCTGGTACTAACTACTGCCCAATTTCCTTACCTTCACTTTGAACAACCTAGTAATACTGACCTAGTATCTAGGTGGAATGGGAACAGGAGTCCTGTGCCCCCAAACTAGGAGTAGGCTTCCGTCAGTCGCAGATGACCATGGATCAGCACCTTGAAGAGCCACAGGCCACAGTGTGGCTGTGCAGTCCAATACGGGAGCTGCAACTACTGCCGCAATGAGGACATCAGTAAACTGCACTCTCTCTTGCCCGTGGGTTCCTGCATCTCATTCATTTTTCTTCCTCCCAAGCTTAAAGGCCCATCTCAGCTGCACGCAAGCTGCTCCTGAATACTGAACTCCATCAGGCGTGGTCCTTGGTCATCTCCCAGCTGCTGGTGTCTATTCCTAGAGTCCTCAACTCTTGCTTGCATACATCTCTGTAGCGAAGCTGGGGGCGTCCAGCAGGTCTTTGGCCTGGGCTAACTCGCCATAGAGTAGGTCTTTAGGAACCCAAACTAAGGTTGCAATATATCACAACTTGGGTGATTCTGTCCAAAACACATGAAGTATTGACATAAACCTCAAGAAATACCTGCTTGCCATGAGAGACCATATCTCTTTCATGAAACCATGTATTTTTATAAGAAGTAATATATAAAAGTTTCTCATGTGCCTAACTATTAGTCCTACTTCTCTTGTTCTCCTGATCTTCACATACTAATTTCACTTAATGCAAAATGTAAAGAATTGGAAAGTATAAATAACCATGAGAAGGACATGGGGAGTAATTCTAAATTATTATTTTTGTGGGAATTGAATTCATTTTGACATCTAATTATTGGATACTTGCTATTTCCCTATTAATTGAAAATGGGGTGTCTAAGAGACAGAGGAGAGGAATGAGACCATTCCCCACATGTGGAATAGTCAGTGAAAAGGAGGAGAGATGGAATATTGTGTGTGAGAAACAGCAAGTACACTAATATGACGAATAAAAAATTAAAATTACTCAATTATATTCATTCTTATTTCTTTTTGTTTCCTGGGGCAATAAGGTTAAGTGACCTGCCCAGGGTCACAAAGCTAGCAAGTGTCAAATGTCTGAGGCCAGATTTGACCTTAGGTCCTGCTGAATCCAGGGCCGGTGCTTTATCCACTGTGCCACAAGCTGTCCCATAATCACTCTTAATTATGACCCTGGGATGGTGATGGATCTTTCCATGCTTTTGGCTTCTACTCAAAGAGCTGTGGAGTTAAATATTCAATCACATAAACTAGATTTTTTTGGTTATGTCTCATCACTACCTGTATAAACCAGGCAAATATAATTAGTTAACATATCTTTCCTCCTTAGACTCTGTGTGTATCTGTACATACTCACAAAGGGGGGATATACATAGATATACCTATGTATGTGTCTGTCCTTTTGTGTGTGGGTATCTGTGTGTGTTTTTAAAATTTGTGTTCAATTTAGTACCTCAACTACCCCATCTTGTCAAATTTCTCTAAGCTCTGTCCATATTCTAGAATCAGTCCTGAACCTGGCATGTAGACATGATGATCTGTATTATATTAGTTTTCTTCCCCAGCACTAATAATCTTATCATTTGTACTCTCTCTCTCTCTCTCTCTCTCTCTCTCTCTCCTTTTTATCTGTATGTGTACATACACATTCATATGTATATACTCACATATTCACATACACATATACACACACATATATATAGGTATACATACATTATATATATATATATATATATATATATATATATATATATATATATATATATATATATATACACTCAGTATTACCTCTATCTCTATTTCTATCTCTTTTTCTATTTTATCTATTTCAATCTATTTATCTAGGTCTTCTTTCTCTTGATAAAATATAATCTTCCTGTAAGTAGGAATTGTTTGAATTGGTTTCTGTTTTTCTGACACATAATGGTTACTTTATAAAAGTATGCTGATTGATTAATAAGCACATCTATCATTCCTGTAACCTAGACATCTTCTCTTCCCTTAAGAATCCTTAGTTCTTTAATTCTGTTTTGGAATTCAATTTTTAAAATCCTCTCCTTCCATGGCTGTCCCCCGGATTATAAAATGACTTCCCCTGCATGTGTACCCAGCAAACAGTTAATTTAATAGGTCTACAATTGTTTCTTATATGATTCCACTAAAATTCTACTTATAACATCCATTATGTTTCAATATTTGTGAGAGTAAGGTATGTGCATAACCTCTATTTTGCCACACAGCATTTACCACAGAGCTGAACATAAAACAGTAAATACTTGTAGATTGATGTGCTCAGGAATTAGTGAATTTCTTGCTTCTTGAAGACGTTGGAGAGGTCATGAAAGGAATGCCATACATCAATTATAAGCTGATATTAGATCTTTTCTGAGATCTCACCAGTTTTAAAGGATTCTTGATTATATAATCAAGCTTTAAGTGGTATAGGATTTTAACAAATCAAAACATCTGGGAGTTGACTATTGGCCACATTACACTTAAGATTGTAAAAATTCTTTAAAATATTTTGTGAGAACTTTCATTAAAAGCACAAACTATTCTCTAGCTTTGGAATTTTGGTCAAGTCACTTAACCCTGTCGATTACTTCATTTGATTATAGATGATCAATATATGATTTTGGCAAAATATTGCACATGATAGCACTTGTAATTGGTAAGGGTCTTAGGGATTATCTAAACCAAACTCTTTTATGAACTAAATGGCTCCTATTCATCCTCTATTGGATTGTTATCCATATGATGCCTCTGTATGCACAGCTTTTGACTCGGACCTAGACCCCCCCTTTCATCTCTCTATGCTTGCTCTCAGCTAATTTCATGAAATCCCATGGGATTAACTGTTATCTCTCTATAGATGATTTCTAGATCTATATGCCTTTCCTCAAGCTCTTGTCCTGGATCAACAGCTTGATTGAGATGTGCCATAGTCACCTCAAACTGATGTCCATCCCCACAAAAAAAAAAAAAAAATTCTTTCTTTGTGATCTATCACTCTTCATTTAATTTTCCTATTTATGTTGAAGACATGGTCATCAACATACTTGCCCAGGTTTATTTGGAACCCGAGTCATTCAAAGTTCTACCCTTTCCTGAGTCATTCTACAATATTTATTTAGCACTTGCTAAATAAATATTTAGTTACCTTGCTAACCACTTAAAAGAGAGATAATTCCTTGGGAGGCTTGGGGTGGCTGGTAAAATTTTTGGGATAACTGGCTGTTGATGAGGTGGGTAAGTGACTCAATTTGTAACCATTGGAATGATGCACCTGCTGGAAAACTTACTGTAGGAAAGCTCCACCATGAGGAGAGGGCCTCTGAGGGCAAGGCCATGCGGTTTTTCTTTGGCATCAGGAAGTGAACCTTTGCTTGTGGAGAAAGAGGGGGGTGAGGCTGATGCTTGTGCTCTTTTTGTGGACTCTGGTGGAGAGGCGGAGCTAGGAATGCTCTTTCCCTTTAATAGATAGATAAATCTAGGCCTTTCTCTTTCTTCCACTAAATTCTTATTCGCCTTAATAACACACTTAAAGTCTAACTCCTTGCTAAAGCTTATAATTATTGGTGACCAACTCATTAGATATTTTAGACAGACTAGCTAGAATTTTAGCCCCTTACAAATAGAAAGTTGTAAATGAGTTGCCTTGCTGCTCTGAAAACCCAGTAGAAGTTATGTCTCATCAGTTTGCCCATCAGTAGGTTTTGTGATTTTCCTTAGTCCCATTTAATACCATGTGAATATGAACAAAGACTGTTTATTATGAGAGTAATTTAAGTTTAGGTCTTGGCAAGGAATGATCAGTGATGGGGCAAAGGGGGATAACAAGATTAGCACTTCAATCACCATATTACACTGTCTCTCATTTTATCAGGAAGTTGGAGGTTGGAGAAATAGCCTACAAAGAAATGCAACATAACACAAATCCAGCTGGTCCTGTGTTCGAGAGATTAAAATTTTCTTTTGATGCCAATACCCAGAGCTTGGTGACCATAGACACGTTATCTAACCTTCCTGGGCCTCAGTTTCTTTTTCTGTTTAATGAAGATGGATATATTTGAACCATCTATGTTCACAGAGCTAACATGGGGAAAAGAGTTTATGTCATAAACTGTCATATAATAATAACTAGGCATGAAGAAGGAGCAATCAATTTATATAAATATTTAGATATCAAAGACTACATCCTACAACCCTATTCAATGCAAGGCTACTTTGAACCTTAATTGTAGTTACTTGTTCCTTTTTGTTGTTGTTGTTGTTTTTGTTTTTTTGTGGGACAATGAGGGTTAAGTGGCTTGCCCAGGGTCACACAGCTAGTAAGTGTCAAATGTTTGAGGTCAGATTTGAATTGAGGTCCTCCTGAATCCAGGGCCAGTGCTTTATCCACTGGGCTGCCCCGCTGTGGAAATGTATTTTTATTTGGGGACCCATACATTTGGGCTGAGATTAGAAAGCCTTAGGCCCTCAGGTTTTTCTTCTTTGTGTGGGGAGGGGATAGTGGCCCCCCTCCCTCTGCTTCAGCTGAGCCAAAAAAGATGCCAGGTCAGACAGCTGGGGGAAAAGCCCCAGTTCCCTCCACCCTGAGTGGATCTATCCAAGAGATCTCGGGCTCGTCCAGTCCAATCTCTGGCATAGCCCATGCAGAAGTCCCTGGGCAAACAGCCGGGGGTATGGGCCCTTGAAGCCCTGGGTGTGCTATGCACAGGACACTCAAGCGTTCCCCCCACCCACAGCCACAGCCCTAGTGTGGCTGGTGGATTAGCTTGGTGTGTATGGGGGTGCAGGGATCCCCAAGGTTTGAGTGGAGAGAAGGAAGATATATATATGGGAGAGTTAGACAGTGAGGGGGGCGATGGACTGACGGAGCAGACAGACAGAACAGGAGATGGTACAGGAGGTTGGAGAAAGCAGAGGGAGGCAGCAGAGAGCACAGAAGCGGTCAGCACAGGGTACAGCTTGGAGAAAGCTAAGATTAAGAGAACAGGAAGGCTGGAGCACTAAGAGATGGGGGAAGGAGAAAAAGCTAAGAGCAAGAAGGGACTGAGGCCGATACAGAGCAGGGGGGCTTTTCAGGGAGGGAATGCTAGAAGAAGGTCCGTTGGTATGCAGGAGGAGGCTAAAAAAGTTCCAAGCACAGGAAAGGTGGAAAGAGACACTCCAGAAAGCAGTCTGGTTGTACATTTTATTTCCCTGTATTTTTATGTTTAAATTGTATCTCATAAGTAAACCTTCTGCTGTTAAAATGGAATAGCCTTCTTAATCTTTTGCTTATCAATCTTGGGAGTGGAGCAATGTGGTGGAATAAATGGCCCATATTAAATTAATAGCAGTCAGATAACCAAACAGTCAACAGTCTCAGATTAAGTACCCCAGTCAGATTAGCCCCCCCCCCCAATAAGGCCAGTAAATCAAAATATTTCTACACTCCTTAATTGTAGTTACGAGTACATACCTAGCACTTATGATATACAAGCAGGAGTATAGTCCCACCCATTTATTATTATTATTATTTCATCCTTGACTTTGAAGAAAAATGGGTTCTAGCTGAATATTTTAATATATTTTCAAAAAATAAAATCTCTCTCTTTTTTAAATACATTGAATTATAACTTGAAGATTTGCTGGCTTGAGTTTATAACAGACTCTTTTTAGCCCAACTGCTTATATCTGCTATTTCCCATTTGCATTCAATATACCTTTTTTGAGCTTCCACATTATTATCTTCAGCATGTACTAAGCTGCTTCTTTGAAATGATTGTTCTAACCTACAGCTGAATCCAACATTTTTCTCAACAAGTCCCCTGAGAATGGCTTTTTCAAAGTCCAAGGAAATCTGGAGAAGCTATTGGCTCTGTACCTGGGGCATTGTCTTAAAGAGAATCACTAATCTTCATAGAGTAAAAAGAACTCCCCTTTTGTATGTTCCTGGCTGGCTAGGATTTTAGTCAGAGTCCTTAAGGCCTTGAGGCAATGCCTCAGGCATTCACCATGTTGGTCATTAACAGAACAGTAAGGTGACTGTTATTCAGTGCTATTATCAGACAATAAATTTGTTTTTTCATAAAAAAAAGATGACTTTTTTTGTACCAGCTACTTTTCTTTTACCTCTGAATAATTAGAGTTCTTAGAAAACCAGATATGCATAGATGTTTATCTTGATTCAAAGTATTTGGAATGATTAGATTCATCTCTCTTCCATTGTGAGAAACAGGCAAACTATTCCACAATTATTATAATTTTTTTTTTACCTTGGCAAATTGGCAAAAAAATACATAGTTCTCTTTCTTTTCAAACATATACATAACTTTCATTTTTAACAGAAATTCATAATGAGTTACATGAACTTTTATGACTCTCAGCTATGTCAACTCACTGCTAAAAGGAAAGTGAGTTTTGGGACTGAATCAGCTGTCTATAATGTGGCCTAAATCATTTGGTATCTAGGATGTTTTGAGGAAAATGGATTTTGTTTTGGGTTAACTTATTTGAATGTTTTCTTGTTTCCCTGCTGATTATGTTTCTTGGCATTAGGAAAGAAAACTCAATAATTAGCAAGTCTGAGGCCTAGGGCCAAAACCGCAAAATATACCCACAGCAAGCAGCAAAAAAAGGTTCTTGCAAAAGGAAATTAAGAACCTTAGTGAAAGAACTCAGACTTTAGGACATGTAGCTCTTCAGGAAGAAAAGACCTTAAGACACTGCTCATGGAATGGGGTTGGGGGACACAGAAACCAAGTTCTGGATGACTAGTGACTAAGTATCAGGGCAAAGACCACAGGGTCTTAGGGAAAGTGTACAGGGATATTGCTACCCTTAGGGGAGGAGGGTACCATCTGCTAACTTTCTATTTTAACTAATTATTGTTGCTAATTAGGTGCTAACCTGAATTGTTATTTGCTGAAACTGTATAAGTGCTGTACTATTATATTCAAACCCTGGGGCAATGTCCTGCTGCTCTGCCTTGGTTATGGCCTCTTGAAAAGGGAACTAAAAGACTAGTAAAAGAGAAAAAAATACAGTTCGTTGACCACATAAAGCTTGAAGATCTGAGGGATTCATTCAGATTGGCGTGATATGGAATGGAATTAGGGTCAAATTGATCATGAGTGGTCCCAAAAGAATTACAAGACTCAGTGACTCAGTTTCTCAAGTTTTATTGCAACACTGTGAGTAAACACAGCTAGAGAACCAGAAATGTGAAAAGGTATCTCTAGAATAGGGAAAGAAATGATAGTTATATTTATAGTATTGATAATTTGATTATCAGTCTCATTATAATAATCTCCACTTTAGGAAGGTACAGGGGAGGGCTTATCCTATTTTGAAGTTCCTAGGGTCCTAAGCCAACCCCCAAGGTGGGTATCTTTTTCCATGGAGGTATGTTTTGGGGGTTTACATGTCATAAGGTGAATCTGGGGACAAATTTGGCCTTTTCTATGTATGTCACTTTTTGATTCCCATGTTCAGTTTTCAAAATATCTTCATTTATCAGAAGAATTTCAATATCCTCTCAGTGCATCATTCTTATTGTTAAAATATCTCTGGACTGCCTCTTTATATTCTTGTTATGGATGCTGATTAATGAGCATAGGGAGAAACTAGGCCCTGATTTATATTAATGAAGACTCAAGTCTTAAGTTAACTGGAGTCTGAATCCCTCTTAGAGCTCATATCTGAATAAGAGCTTAGGTCTTAGGTTTTTCTGTTAATCCCCTATTTGCCTCCTACATCAGACCCATGTGCTTTGTGAAGACACTTCCTGGAGTCAGGAGGACCTGAGTTCAAATCCAGACCCAGAAACTTGACACTTATTTCCTGTGTGACCCTGGGCAAGTAACTTAACCCCAATTTCCTCACCAAAAAAAAAAAAATGAAGACACTTCTTTTTCATCAGCTATGTTGAAAAATATATATGTTATAGTAAGAAGGGCAAAGAAACTAAAGTCAGGTACCTGGAAGCTGCTAGGTGCTTTAATTAAGAAAAGTTAAAACAGAAAGCAATCTAAATGACACAGTAGAATTTAGTTAAAGGAGTCATTTCACAAGGACTCTAGGAAGAATAGAATGGATTATCATTATACTTCCTGAAGGCAAATTTATAAAAAAGATGATCTCTGAGGATCTATTCAAGTTTTCTAGTCTTGACAACATGGTCCAAGCATCATTCATGAGGGAAATACTTCTCATTCTGTTCCTATAGGCAATAAAACAAGTCTCAATCTCACCCACAATCTCAGTTTTGGGGTTTTTTTGCCTGAGAATTTGCATTCAACTGTCATATTATTAAGGATACTTTACCTTTTGGATAGCTCAAAGTAATTTTTTTTTCTTTTTAATTCAACAGTGTTCAGCTGTATGAATTGGGTGAAATAAATGGGCTATAAAAAGAAATAATCCATTTCAAAAACTCTCATCCCTCATTTTATAGTACTCTTCAAATTATCCTATACTTATTTGATAACCTGAACAAATAAATATTCATTGAATTATCACCTTCCCATTTTATTATGATTAACGTAATAATAAAGCTGTCTGAAATTTCCCACTGATCAGAAATCCAACTGCTAGCAGAATAGCGAGGACAAGAGAAACAGCATCTGAGGAAGGGAAGGCCAAAGGATTAGAAATGAACCCTGACTATTGGAAGGGATCTAAGAGACTCTCTAGTCTAACTCAGTCATGAGAACATATAGTCTCAACAATAGACACTAACCTTGATTATTTACAATTTGTTGGATGACCTTGAATAAAGGGGACCCATCTCCCTAGATTGATAGGCTATTCTACTTTGGGAAAGTTCTACTGTTAACAAGTGTTTCTTTTAATCAAGATGAATTTGAATCTATACATTTCACTCAATGTTCCTTGTTCTGCCACCTTCAGCCAAGCAGATCTAGTTGAATGTTTCTTCCACATGAAGGCTGTTTAAATATCAAAACTCTTCTCATATCCTCATTAAGTCTTATTTTCTCCAGATATACCATTTTCAGTTTCAACAACTGATCTTCTTATGGCATGATTCAAGTCAAATGGAAAGATCATAGGTGGTCTCACTGATTATAGTTGCTTTGCAATTAGTCTAGCTCAAGCCCTTATTACCTCATACTATTGGCATTTGCATATCTTTAGGACATCATGGACTGAATTTTCTTAAAAGTTCACTTTAGGGGGCAGTTAGGTGGTGCAGTGGATAAAGCACTGGCCCTGGATTCAGGAGTACTTGAGTTCAAATCCGGCCTCAAACACTTGACACTTACTAGCTGTGTGACCCTGGGCAAGTCACTTAACCCTCATTGCCCCGCCAAAACCCAAAAAACAAAACCAAAAAAAAAAAAAAAAACAAAACAAACAAACAAAGAAAAAAAGTTCACTTTAATCATGACAACCTTGTAGTGTACGGCATCAATGATCCCCCATGGTTTGAAAGAAAAAGTGCAAATTTGGTAGTGTGGCATTCAAAGACCTTTATGACATGTGTTTCCCCAAACTTACTCTATTCAGATTTGAATATCAAAATCCAAAGAAACCTTTCTCCCTGTTTCTGCAAGTCATTTTAATTTCCTCATCTTGTACAAAGATAGGCAGGCTATTGTGGTAGAAAGAGAACTAAAAGAAAAATGAATTTCAAAGCATACTAAAAACATTGAATGAATGTAACACTTCTTTGAGCCCTCACTTCCATACCTGGAAAATGAAGATAAAGGCAGATGCAAGATGGATGAGTGAGAAAAATTTGGAAAGTAAACTCTGCACTAAAACTCCAAACATATTGAGAAAAAGGACCAAAATGAATCATGCTGGAGAAATCAAGATAAACACATATCATAACATATAAGGATCATGGAAGGTGGGAGGAACAAAGTAGATTAAGTCTGGAGAAGAGAAAATCAAAGGAGGACAAAGGATCGATCTTCTCTCTCTCTCTCTCTCTCTCTCTCTCTCTCTCTCTCTCTCTCTCTCTCTCTCTCTCTCTCTCCAATTCTTCGCTCCCAACTTTCTTCCCTTCCTCCCTCCCTTCTTCCCTCCCTTCTTCCCTTCCTTCCTTCCTTCCTTCCTTCCTTCCTTCCTTCCTTCCTTCCTTCCTTCCTTCCTTCCTTCCTTCCTTCCTTCCCTTCTTCCTTCCCTTCTTCCTTTCTTCCTTTTAAAATTTGAAATGCTGTTATGTGGAAGAAGAATTTGACTTGTATTACTTAGCCCCATTGGGCAGAAATAGGAGTGATATGTGGAAGATAAAAAGAAAGGGATGAGACTTAAAGTAATCTAATACTGACTAAAAATTATAGACATCTGAAAGTAAAATGGCCAACTCAGGAGGCAGACATTTCTCTTACACTGCAAGTCTTTACAGAGTCTGGGTGATTACTTCTTGGACATATTGTATAAGAAAAAAAATCATCATCATTATCATCATCAACTTTCTATCATGTACCTACACACATACATGTATTTTACACATGCATTATTTTACACATATGTGTATGCATGCATGCACATAAATGTGTGCATGTACAAATATACCTCGAGATGAAAGACACATATACATATACACATATATGTGTGAAATGTACATTGTGTACATGCATGCATGCATACATATAGGAGAAAGATGACCAAAGTGTAAATTTGTTTTAATTAACTCTACATGTTTATAGTTTTGTTTTTCTTGAGTGCTCAACTGGGATGAGGTACTGTGAGAGGGTTACAAGGCAGATCTTAGCTGACCAAAACAAATAAAATATTTTACAAAAAGAAATGAAGGGGATCCAAATAATGCCATAGGAAAATGCCCGGAGCAGCAAAACTCACAGAAGAATGTGCTGAAAATCATCTTCTAACCAAGAATGGCTTGGAAGGTCAGAAGGAGGGATCTGCTGTGCTGATACAGGAGTCAGGCCCAACCCCACAGTCACCCTGACACAAATCCAGTCTCAGGAAGTCCTCACCAGAGAAGGAGACCACCAGAGCCCCTGAATCAGCTGAAGCATCAGTGTCGTCTGGAACTAAGCTCACAGTCTGGTGAGTGGGCTGAGCCCGGACAGGGGAGAGACTACAGGGGTCTATGCTGGTGCTAAGGCAGAACTTGGATTTTACACCCCTGCTGAGAACCAGGAGGTAGGCTCCAGTAGAAGTGGCCCAGGTGTGGGAGGGTCAGGCACAGGGAGTTTCCAAGCTCAGAGGGTAAGCACTGGAGGGGAGATTTGAACCCAGGTCCTCAAATTCCACAGCCAATGCCCTGGATTTCACCTGTCCCATACTGGGAAATCCAAAGAGTAATAAATTAGGTCGGAGCTAACAACCACAACACACAAAGCTGGTTGATTAGCAAGTTGATCTGGGGTTATCTAGGACCAGGAAACAGGCCAGGTGAGGGAAGAACCTGATTCTCCTAAATCATATCACCTGGGACTTCTTAATCTTGGGATACTGCAGCCTGGAAACAGTGCCCCACTTCAAGGAGCTAAAAGTCTAGTAAAAGAAAGGTAAGATGAGCCGACAGAGAAAGGTGAAGACCATAGAAAGTTTTTTCAGTAACAAGGAAGACCAAGGGACACCCTCAGAGTAAGATGTCAACATCAGGGCCCCTGTATCTAAAGCTTCCAAGAAAAATATGAATTGGTCTCAGGCCATAGAGGTGCTCAAAAAGGACTTTGAAGATAAAACTAGAGAGAAATGAAGGAGTAAGATGAGATGACAGGCCCTTTTATGATATCACCAAGTGGTCATCCATCCTCTGTTTAAAACCTTTAGTGCAGGAGAAATGACTACCTCATCAGGAAACACATTTTAAGAGGGCTTACTTTACCTTAAATCTCATGTGTTCTCTCTCTGTACACACACACACACACACACACACACACACACACACACACACACACACATATACATATACATACACACATATACAAATATATACAAATCTTCCAATTTCCAATTCCTATTTCTGCAAAATGGAACACAGTATGATAAGTCAAATTCTTTATTCACATGACAGCATCTCAAATTTTAAAAGATGGGAAGAAAGATAAAGATAGCTATCCCCACTCCCTGCCCCTCCCTATCCAGTCTTCTCTTCACCAGGCTTAATCTGCTTAGTTCCATGATCTTCATAGGATATGATCTTGAATTTTTTCACCATTTTATCATTCTGGTTGCCCTCCCCTAAATGTTCTTTAGACTGTTATTGTCTTTTATAAGTTGTAATATACATAATAATAATTGGCATTTAAATAAAAATACCCAGAAATTCATTTGAACCTGTGTGATTTTACATTTATTATTCCAATTTTTCAATATGAAGACAATGATTCTAAGAAATATTTCAATGAGGAAAGCATAGTCATAATTTTTACAAATTTGAGATGGAATGTATATTGAATTCTTTTCTGGCTCTTAAATTAGACATTTTTTTCACTATACTACAATGACTCTGAATATTACTTAGTATTCCAGATATAGGTAGCATCCTGTCAAACTATACTACTCACATCTCATTGCTGGGCACTATTTCTTTTTTTTTAATTTAGTATTTTTTTTCAGTTACATGTAAAAACATATTTTAACATTCATTTAAAAACTTTGAGTTCCATATTCTCTTCCTTCCTCCCTTCTCAGCACATGTGGGGAGGTAAGCAATTTTATATAAATTATATATGTGAATTTTTTAAAGTGAGAAAGAGAAAAAGATTATATATGTTTAGTCATGTAAAACATTTCCTTATTAATAATGTTGTGAAAGAGAACACACATATAAAACCTCAGGAAAAATAGAGTAAAAATTTATGCTTCAATCTGTATTCAGACCCCATCAGTTCTTTCTAGGGGGATGTATACCATTTTTCATTTGTTCTTCAGAATTGTCTTGGATGATTGTATTGCTGAGAATAGCTAAGCCATTCAGAGGTGATTATCTTACAAAATTGCTGTTACTTTGTACAGTGCATTGCACCTTGCATCAACTCATGTAACTCTAGGTTTTTCTAAGAACATCCTACTTATCATTTATTATAGCATAATAGTATTTCATCATAATCACATACCACAATTTGTTTATCCATTCCCCAAATGATAGGTGTGAGAGTTGGAATAATGCCCCCTGCTGGGAGGAACATTTTGTGATCTCTGGCCTGAGGCAAGCCATGAAGCCTTGGTGTCGGGATGTGATGTTTTCTTGTCGGTACTGTCAATCAAAGTTGCCAGCCAATCAGCTTGGAGCTGTGTGAGTGTGTGTGTGTGTGTGTGGACAGCCCTGTTTCCTGTTGGGGAAGAGGCTTCTGGGAGGAGGAAGGAACTGTTGGGTCTTTTTGTTCCCTGACCCGAGACAGGTTGAATGCTGGGGTCTCCTAGAAATAGTGAGGTTTTTACTTTCCTCTCTCATCATTAGATCCTAATGCTCTTTAATAAATACTTAAAAGTCTATACTCTTGCTAAAGCTTCTAATTTATGGTTACCACCCATTAGATTTTTAGACAGTCTAGCTAGAATTTTAGCCCCCTTACAGATAGTAACCTTATATGGTTATCCCCTCAATTCCCAATTTTTGCCACCAAGAAGAGAACTGCTATAAATATTCCTTGTGCCTATAAGTCCTTTCCTTTTTTAAAAAATATTTTTGGATTCAGACCTAATAATGGCATTGCTACATCAAAGGATATGCATGGTTTTATAATCCTTTAGGAATAGATACAAATAGCTCTACAAAACAGTTACATCAGTTTACAAATCCCCCAACAGTGCATTAAAGTCTCTTTTCCCCCACATTTTCTGCAATGGTTGTCATTTTCCTCTTCTGTACTATTAGCCAATCTATTAGGTATGAGGCAGTTCACTAGAATTGTTTTGATTTTCATTTCTCTAATCAATTATTAGAGTATTTTTTTAAATATGGCTATAAATAGTTTTGATTATTTCATCTGAAAACTGTTCATATCTGTTGAACATTGATCAATTGGGGAATGGCTCTTATTTTTAATAATTTAGCCCGGTTCTCTATATGTTTAAGAAAGGAGGCCATTCGGAGCCAAGATGATGGAGGAAAGGCAGTGAGCTCTTGAACTCACTATATGATCGCTCCAAAACATATACAAATAATGCCATAGGACAATTCCTGGAGCAGCAAAATTCACAGAAGAATATGCTGAGATCATATTCCAACCAAGGACAGCTAAAAAGGTTGGAAGGACAGAGTTGCTGTGCTGAGACAAGAATGGACACCAACCCCACAATTGTGCTGACACAGATCCAGTCCCAGGAAGGCCTTGCCAGAGAAAGAGAACTCCAGAGCCTCTGAATCAGTTCCAGAGCCAGTGATGGCTAGAACTAAGCTCACGGTCTGTTGAGAGGGCTGAGCCCTTGGCAGGAGGCAGATTGCAAGTATTTCTGCTGGTGCTGAGATGGAATTTGGGTTTTTCACCCCTGTTGGGAACCAAGAGGTAGGCTTGAGTAGCAGTTGCCCAGGTTGGGGAGAGGCACAGTTTCATTGGAGCTGGGGGACATACCTGGGGTCATGCAGTAGGTGGCTTTCTTGTGTCTGAGGCCGGGTTTTGGCTGGGATCCCCCTGGGTCTGGGGTGGATGCTTTGTCCACTGTGTAACCTAGCTGCCCCATGATGACATCTTTATGGTAAAATTGAGAGGTGAGAGGAATGGCCTGGGGGAGGGGGAAGGGAAGAGGTAGCATGGGGAGAAATCCCACATGAGAGAAGCAGGAAAGGGTTTATGGAATTGGGATAGAGATGGGGTAGGAGCAGAGCAGTAAATGAACTTTACAATTATCAGAATAGGCTCAAAGTCCTTAATCTCATCAGAGTTGGCTCAAGGAGGAAATAACATACACACTCAATTGGGTAGAGTAATCTATCTAACTCCGCAGGAAAATAGGAGGGGAAGGGGATAAAGAGAGATGGTCAAAATAAGGGAGGGAAGATTGGGAGAGGGGACAGAGAGAAGCAAATCCCTTTTGAAGAGGTATAGGGTGAATGAAGATAGATAATTGAGTATATATCATGGGAAAGGGAATAAGATGGAGGGAAACAGTTAACAATAGTAATTGTGAAAAAAAGAAAAGGGGCAAATTGTACAAAAATATTTATAGCAACTCTTTGTGGTAGCTAAGAATTGGGAATCAAGGGAATGTCCATCAGCTGGGAAATGACTGAAGATTCTGTGGTTTATGATTTATTGGAAAGATATTTTACTATAGGAATTGACAAGCAGGATGATCCCAGAAAAACCTGGAAAGACTCATATGAACTAATGTATAGTGAAATGAGCAGAACTGAGAAAACATTGTGCATAGTGACAGTATTGTTTTGATGAGCAATTGTGAATGACTTAACTACTCTAAGCAATACAATGATCCAAGACAATCCCAAGGGACTAATGATGAAGCTTACTATCCACTTCCAGATAAAGAGCTGATAAAAAAAGAGCAGTTGTGGATTGAACATATATAACCTGTATCATATAGGTTCCTGTCTTGTGGAGGGGTGAGGAAAGGGAGGGAGGGAAAAAAATTTGGAACTCTAAATCTTATGAAAATGAATGTTGAAAATTACTTTTACATAGAACTGGAAAAAAAAGAAATGCTTGTTGCAAAACAAAAAAAAATTAAAAATAAAGTTAAAAACCTAGTTTCTACACATGAGGGATACCATTCTAAAGGGAAGGCAATATGAAAACAAGGATAAGATGTATACAGGGTAGACTGGAGACAGCACAGTGTAGATGCTCAATAACTACTTACTGGATTGGATCTTGACATACCATGACTCCTTTATCCATTCCTTAAATGAAGCTGAAACAAAAAAGAAAGAAAGAAAGAAAGAAAGAAAGAAAGAAAGAAAGAAAGAAAGAAAGAAAGAAAGAAAGAAAGAAAGAAAGAAAGAAAGAGAAAGAAACCAGGACTTTAACACAGAAATTTCCTTCAATTTTTTTCACAGCTACTATTAATAACTGTATTTCCCTCCATTCTATACCCCCACTCCCATTTATTCTATTTTCTCCTTTCACCCTGTTCCTCCTCAAAAGTGTTTTGCTTCTGACTACTCCCTCCTCCAACCTGACTTATCTTCTATCAACCCCCATCCCCTTTCCCTCCTACTTTCCCACAGGGTAAGATAGAGTTCTATACCCAATTGAGTGTGTATGTTATTCTCTCTTTGATCCAGTTCTGATGAGAGTAAGTTTCATTCACTTCCCTTCATTTCCTCCTTCTTCCCTTCTACTGTATAAACTTTTTCTTGTTTCTTTTATGCAAGATCATTTACTCCATTCCACCTCTCCCTTTTCCTCTCTCTCAGTGCATTACTCCTGCACCCCTTAACTAACTTTTAGATACCATTCCATGTTCATATTCAGATCTTTCCTTTGCCCTAACATATATATAAGAATGAAAAAGTATTTAGGAGTTACAAGTATCTTCTTCCCATGTAGGAATGTAAACTGTTTAAACTTTTTAAATCCCTTATTATTTCCTTTTCCTGTTTAACTTTTTGTGCTTTTCTTGAATCTTGTATTTCAAAGTCAAATTGGCTATTCAGCTCTAGTCTTTTCATCAATGCTTGAAAGTCCTTTTATTTCATTGAATGCCCATTTTTCCCATGAAAGATTATACTCAGTTTATTGGGATAGGCGATTCTTGCTTGCAGTCCCAGTTGCTTTGCTGTGAAGAATACAATATTGCAAGCCCACCAATCCTTTAATATAGATATTGCTAAATGTTGTTTGATCCTGACTGTGTCTCCATAACACTTACATTGTTTCTTTCAGGCTGCTTGTAATATTTTCTCCTTGACCTGGGAGCTGTGGAATTTGGTTATACTATTTCTGGGAGTTTTTATTTTGGGATTTCTTTCAGGGGTGATCAGTGGATTCTGTACATTTCTCTTTACCTTTTGATTCTAGAATATTATGGCAGTTTTCCTTGATTATTTCTTGAAAGATGATGTCTAGGCTCTTTATTTTAATCAGGACTTTCAATTAGAAAAATAACTTTTAAATTATCTCTTATGGATCTATTTTTTAGGTCAATTGTTTTTCTAATGAGATATTGCACATTATCTTCTATTTTTTCATGCTTTTAATTTTGTATTATGGTTTCCTGAGTTCTCATAAAGTCATCAGCTCCCATTTACTCAATTCTAATTTTTAAGGAATTATTTTCTTCAGTGAGATCTTTTCATTCATTTTCCATTTGGCCAATTCTAGTTTTTAAAGAGTTTTATTTTTATTTTTCCAGTGAATTTTTGTGTTTCTTTTTTTTATTTGGCCAATGCTACTTTTCAGGGCATTCTTCTCCTTATTGGATTTTTGTGCATCTTTATCATTTGAACTAGTCTGATTTTTACAGTCTTATTTTCTTCAGGTTCTCTGTGTGTGTGTGTGTGTGTGTGTGTGTGTGTGTGTCCTTTACCAAGCACTTGACTCCTTTTTCATGATTTTCTTTTTTCCTTCATTACTCTCATTCACTTCACATTTTTTCCTCTGCTTTTCTTACTTAACTTTCAAAGTTTTTAATTTTAAAAAAAAAATAAAAATATTTTATTATTTTCTAGTTACATATAGAAATAGCTTTCCACATTTGTTTATATAAGATTTCCAATTTTAAATTTTTCCTCCTCCCTCCCCTCCTCCCCCCTCCCCTAAACAGCAGGCAATCTGATATAGGTTATATATACATAATAACATTAAACATATTTCTGCATTAGTCATGTTATATGAGAAGAATCAGAGCACAGAGGAAAAAGCCTCAAATCAGAAAACCAAAAGCACCAAAAACAAAAGAAATAGTATGGTCCACTCAGCATCCATATTCCACAGTTTCTTAATTTTCTGTATTTGGAGAGCCTTTTCTATCATGAGTCCTTTGGAAATTTCTTGTTCTGTTGGATTGGTGAGAAGAGTTTCAAAGACCTTTCTTCACCTGAGACCAATTCATGTTTTTCTTGGAGGCTTTGGATATATGAGCTTTCACTTGATTATCTTCTTCTGAGGGTGTGCTTTAATCTTTTTTTGTTTTCATAGTAACTTTCTATGATCAGAATTGTTTTTCTGTTGTTTGCTCATTTACGGAAACTATTTCTTTTCTTTAAACTCTTTGTTAAAGTAGGGCTCTGCTTTCAGGGTGGAGAGCACAATGTCCCAAGCTTCAGGGATTTTGTGCATCTCCTTTCAGTTTTTTCTGTAAAACTTATTCCAGTAAGTTTTCAGTTCTTCCAAGGTAGTATGATATAAGGAGAGGAGTGTTTATTACTCTCCTGGGCAGTGTTCTAGTCAGTGAGAGATCATAAGTACTCTTTTCTGCCCTGGAACTCTGAAGATGGTCCCTGCTGCACAGTAGCCATAAGGTCTGGTGTGCTAGGGACTCTCCACCCTGACATTGTCACCCAGGACTGCAACCCATATCCAATTATGGGCAAAGCAACAGAGTCCTGAATCAGTGCCAATAAATACACCCCGGTAATCACCTTCTGACCAGCTATTCAACCTCCTTACTTTTTTGGGGATGAAAGCTCTGGAAGCAGAAGCTGCAACTGCTGCAACTGCTGATTCAGTGGTTCCCAAGGCCTACTCCTGGGTTGCTGGTGCCTGGTCTGTGCTAGGGCAGCCTACTATAGTATGTACTGTGCTCCACTGTCATCCTGGTACAACTTACCTTTCCTAACAGATTTCTAAGTTGTCTTTGGCTGGAAAATTATTTCATTCTGTTCTTTTTGGGGGGTTCTGCTGCTCCTAGAATTATCTTCTGGCATTTTTAAATAATGTGTCCAGTGCTCTACTCTTTTGCTCTTTTTGATCATTAATATCTTCTAACATGTTAATTATTCCTCCTAGCTTTAGGCCATTTGAAAAGATAAATATATTATAAATGATTTTATCTAAGTTTTTGATTAAAACAATTTGAACAATTCACAATTAAAAGTGGGTCCTTGAGGCACTCCACTAGAAATCTTTCTAAGATTTCATCAAACCATTGATGACTACTCTTTGGATCTAGTTGTCTAACTAGTTATTAGTTCATCAGACTGTACAGTTAGTTCAGTCCATATATTTTTATTTTGACCATAATAATAGCATTAGTGAATTTTCAGAATGCTTTCATAAAATGTAGGCAGGTTCTAATTAGCATTCTCTTGTTCAATCTCTCTAATGAGATAATCCAAAAGATAAACATTATGTTTAAGATAAGCATAGACAATGAACCAATATCAATACCAAACATCTAAAATCATTGTAGATTCTTAACTGATTTGATAAAAATACATATACCTGAATGCATTATAAGAGATGACTTTAATGTTCTCTAAGAGATGGAAAAATCTATATCAAAGAGGGCAAAAAAGGAAAATAGAGTGTCAAATGTAGAATTCAGAGTTTTAAAAAATGCAATCTTTTGGAAAAAAATTAAAGAATATTCAAATATGTCAGTGGCACTTGGTATTTCCATAAATATACTACCTGTTCTAGAATATGGAATAGTTTAACAAAGTATTGAAAAGAAAGAAACAAACATGAAATACTTTCTTTGTAGAAAATAATGGAATAAAAGAGTAATTGATTCAGAAAACATAAGTATTAGTCAGTAAAAAAAATCATAGGAACAACTAATAGTTATGCAACAGCGAATGAGAAAGGTATCCATTATGTGTCAGAGTCTCTGGAAAGAAAATAAAGCAGACCTAAGAAGTAAGATCATATCCCTGAGAAAATATGTTAATGAAATAGAAAAAAAGAAGAGGAAAAGTGGACTATGGAAATAAAAATTATAAAATCAATAAATGATGTTTAAATAAGCAAAAGAAAGAAGATTTTAAAATTTATAGGTGTAGTAGGCAGCAAACCAAAATAGCAATAGAATTAATGAACAATAATAAAGCCTGTGAAAAACTAAGAGAGTAAGTAAATCCTTAGATAACTCCATTAAAGAGGAGGAGGTAAATCAAATTGTCCAAACCAAAATAATAAAAACTAATTTCAGAGAGATAGAGAGAGTGAAATAGATGATATATAAAAGATAGATAGATAGATGAGAGAGACAGACAGAAGGACAGAGAGACAGACAGAAAGACAGAGAGACAGAGACAGAGACTCAGAAGCTCCTTTCTTAATTATAAGTCAAAAAGAGTAAGAATTAAAAAGAAATGGAGAAATATATATATGAAAATTTGAAAAGATTCCACACTAAAGTACATGAAATAAAGATCTTAAAACTTCATCTGAGAGAAAAGATTTACTCACATGAAATACTTATATGCAATGTTAATATGTAAAACTAAGGCATGTCAGAGCTAAGAACTACAGCACAAAAAGTTTTGCTGGCTGGTTAATTAACAAGTTGGCTTGAGGTTATCTTCAGCCCAGAGAACAGGCCAGGCAAGAGATATATATTTTCAGTTTTCAGTTAATTCATTTATGTTTTTTGGTGGGGCAATGAGGGTTAAGTGACTTGCCTAGGGTCACAAGTTAGTAAGTGTCGAGTGTCTGAGGCCAGATTTGAACTCCGGTCTTCCTGAATTCAGGGCCAGTGCTTTATCCACTGTGTCACCTAACTGCCTCCCACCCCATTCATTCTTTATGCTTAGTCCCAGTTATATATTGGGTATTGTCCTTAGCACTATGGAGAAAAATGATATCCAAAATAGGTCCTTCATACTTGTATCTAGCAATTTGGCAGGGGATATAAAGAAGACAAAGAAATTATCTTTAAAGAAAGATGGTATGTGATCAATGTCACATTCATATTTCAAACAAGGTCCTAAAGAAATACAAAAGGCGGGGGAAAACTGCTTCCAGAGGGTCAAGGGATTTTCAACTTTCTGAGACCAGAAGAAATACATCAGATTTCTGTTTATAGGTAAACACAAATTATTAAGCAACCATGCTCAAACAACTTGATAGTCACTTGAAGATAAAAAATATCCCCCAAAATTCAATGAAAAATCATTCTTAAATAACTCAAATTATTTACTAATTCTATTTGTGCCCCTATTCAGAACTGAACAACTTCTTAGTCTTTCTCATCACATTGAATACCACCGTCCTCACCATTACACATTGGTCCTCTTGAGTTTTGTTTTTATTAGAAAATCTCCAAAATTCCAGCTCTGCAAATATATTAACTCAAATGAGGAGGAAATTTGAAAAGCTACTGGTGTAACTATAAGTAAATAAAATCATATATCAGATATACAAGAATGTCACCAAAAGGAATATAATGTTGAAATTGTGTCCTACTCTGAGATACTTCTCATGGTATCAAAAAATGTTGCGTCAGGGAGGGCTAGGTTGCACAGTGGATAAAGAACTGGCCCTGGATTCAGAAGTTCCTGAGTTCAAATCCGAACTCAGACACTTGACACTTACTAGCTGTGTGACCTTGGGCAAGTCACTTAACCCCCATTGCCCTGACCCCCAAAAAATGTTGTGTCACTATATTTGCTTTAAAAAAATTAGAATATTACTCACTATGAATTTATTGCATTGCCTTCAGGTGTTGCAGGTCACAATTTGGGAACTGTGTAGTTAGAGTCATCAAAGATGGATTTGTCATGACAATATCATTAGAACTGGACTCCTGAAAGACTATTCACGTTCTCTAGGCCAGGACAAATGGCTTGGCATCTAATGCAGAGAGGATGGCCTAATCAAAAAGAGAGAGCTAGGAAAGTCAAGAAGGAGTGGCTAGTATGAAGGCAATGAAATGATGGATTTAGTTTTACATATGTAGATTTTGATATGTCAGAAGAGCAGAATTGGGAACTTGGAATTTGTTCAGAAGGCTATGATATATGGAGGAAAGTGCAATATACCTAAAGACATTGACTAGGGAGCAATAATAGGAAATGTTGAATTTCAAGCTGAATAGTTTTGGCAGTATTCTTTAGGTAATGTGGAATCAATGAAGGTTTTTGAACAGGTGAGTAATGTCATAAAATGGTGTGTTTTATGACTTGATCTTAGTGGCAGGAAGGTGGTGCAGTGGATAGAGCACTGGCCCTGGAGTCAGGAGTACCTGAGTTCAAATCCAGCGTCAGACACTTAACACTTACTGGCTGTGTGACCCTGGGCAAGTCACTTAACCCCAATTGCCTCACTAAAAAAAATTTAAAAAAATAAAAAATAAAAAAAAATGATTTGATCTAATAGCTATTTAGTGGGTTGGTTAGAAGGGATTAGAGATTGGATAGCATCACACTGTTATAATAGGAAACAATTATGGAAGTACAAAGGGGAAATGATATGGCTTTAAATTAGAAGGGTGGTGATGGAAATATCATGGAAATGGGATGTTTGTGAAGCAAACATCCATGATACTTGTTGAGTGATTACAGAGTAAATGGAGATGATAGAGTAAAAGTTGAGCTCAATCTTTAGAAGTCTGAGTGAATGGGAGAATGCCGATAAACATTAAATTTATAAATATGAGCTCTTACTTATTAATATAAACAATATTAAATGAAAAATGGGATAGTGGATAAGGACTCTTCTTTGAGACCAGAAGACTGATACACACTGCCTCTATGACCCTGGGCAAATCACTAAACCTCTCAATTTGATGCAGTTAGGTGGTGCAGTGGATACAACACTAAACCAGGAATCAGGAAAACTTAAATTCAAATTCAGTTTTAGGCACTTATTGGTTCTGTGACTGGGAAAGTCACTTAATCTCTGTCTGCCTCAGTTTTGTCATATGTAAAATAAAGATAACAATGACACCTTCCTCTTAAGTCTAATGTGAGGATCAAAAGGCATATTTTTTGTGAACTGCTAAGCACATACTAAGCAATTGTGAAAATTTCTAAGTCCAATGAAGAAGGACAAACTGCAAAGTCTCCAAGCCATAGAGAAATAGGTTGAGAGGGTACCTGTCTCACAATAAAGCCAGTCTCAGGTCTAGGACTTAAACACCCCAAGGTTAGGGAATCGGTGGGCTTTATACTCACTCAGGGCTAAAACAAACTCCTCCCAAATAGTCAAAAGATTAAAAGTGCTCATATACTAAAAAATACAGAGTACACATATTTTTTCTTGTCCCAATTTACACTTGTCACTACAAGTTCTCTTGACCTTCTCTCGACCTCTTTCAATCTCCAATGCTGATTGGTCGCACACTGCTCTGGACTCATGAAGTTCTGACTGCATATGGGTTTGTGACAAACACCTATAGGTTCATTTAGCACAGTTGAAATTGATAACTTTTTCTCTGGAGCTGATTGGCTCTTTCAGCTTTTAAGCAATTTCCAATACCTTGTGGTTAACCACAAGGATCAAAGGACATCGGTTATAATTATCAAGAAACAACTTTACTACATAAGTAACACATGAGAACATATTACTGTATTTGTTTCATCCACTAAAGAATATTAAGAATACATTAAGAACAAATTACATAATTTCTAATAGACTGCATGAGTAAATTATCATTTGTAGTCTATTATCACTTATATCTAAGTACTGGGGAAAATCTCACTCACACAATTAATAAATGATTGTGACCTTCTCCACCCATGGCCAAGCTCTCAGTGGTCTAGACCACTCATATTACAGTGGGAGAGAAGGTTATGATCTGCATTGCTAGGGGGAGTTCCCTATTCTAATGAAATCATAGGTCCAGCCTTTATACCTATCATTCTTATGGTGGCAGTGGTGGCCAGAGAGGCAGCTTACTGTAGTAGTCCAAAACTTAACCATGAAACAGGAAGATCTGAACTCAAATTTTACCTCTGACAGTGACTCTGGATACTTAGTCAATTAACCACTTAATCACTCAGTGTTCTAGGCCACTCTCATTCCTGATCTGGATTAGTAAATGAAACTTCCTCATCATGGATTTCCTTATACCAATGAAACTACAATATTAGATTCTATTCTACCATTTTAGTCATGTCTATAGGACATCACTCTTTGCATGATCTTACTGACATATCAGTGTGTTTAAAGCTAAATTCATCATTGTATTGTCCCTATAATAGTCATTCCTCCTTGTCTTCCCTATTTTTATTCTTTCTTTTTTAAATTTAATTTTATTATTTTCCAGTTACATATTACATATAAGGATAGTTTTCAACATTTGTTTACACTGGATTTTTAGTTCCAAATTTTTCTTTTCTCTCTCCCTCCCTTGCCTCCCTCCTCCCCAAGACAAAAAGAAGTCTGATATAGGTTGTATATGTAGAGTCACATCAAATATATTTCTACATTAGTCATCTTGTGCAAGAACAATCAGAGCACAAAGGAAAAACCTCAAACAACAACAACAACAACAACAACAACAAAAGTCCAAAAGTAGAAACAGTATGATTCAATGTGCATTCATAATGCACAGTTCTTTTTTTCTGGATGTTTAGAATATTTTCTATCAGAAGTTCATTGAACCTCTTTTGGATTGTTGCACTGCTGAGAAAAGCCAAGTCTATCACCATTGCTCATCACACAATGTTCCTGTTACTGTGTACAATGTTCTCCTAGTTCTGCTCCTCTGAGTCAGCATCAGTGCATATAAGTCCTTCCAGGTTTCTCTTAACTCCTCCTGCTCATCATTTCTTATAGCACAATAGTGTTCCATTACATTCATATTCCACAATTTGTTTCACCATTCCCCTATTGATGGGCATTTCCTCCATTTCTAATTCTTTGTCACCACAAAGAGAGCTGCTATAAATATATTTGTACATGTGGGTCTTTTTCCCTTTTCTATGGACTCTTTGGGATACATACCTAGCAGTGGTACCACTGTGTCAAAGGATATGAACAGTCCCATAGCCTTTTGGGCATAGTTCCAAATTGCTCTCCAGAATGGTTGGATCACTTCACAGCTCCATCAACAATGAATTAGTGTTCAAATTTTTCCACAGCTTTTCCAACATTCATTATTTTCCTTTTCTGTAATATTAGTCAATCTGATAGGTGTGAGGTGGTACCTTAAAGTTGTTTTAATTTGCATTTCTTTGATCAATAATGATTTAGAGCCTTTTTTCATATGGCAATAGATAGTTTTGACTTCTTCATCAGAAACGTGCCTCTTCATATCCTTTGACCATTTCTCAATTGAAGAATGACTTGGATTCTTATAAATTTGATTTAGTTCCTGATATATTTTAGAAATGAGGCCTTTATCAGAAATGCTGGCTGTAAAAAATGTTTCCCAGTTTTCTTCCGCCCTTCTAATTTTAGCTGCATTGCTTTTCTTTGTACAAAAGCTTTTTAATTCAATGTAATCAAAGTCTTCCACCTTGCTTTTCATAATATTCTTTATCTCTTGTTTGAACATAAATTGTTTGCCTCTCCATAGATCTGAGAGGTAAACTATTCCTTCCTCTCCTAATTTATCTATGGTATCACCCTTCATGTCTAAATCTTACACCATTTTTGATCTTATATTTATATAAGGTGTAAGATGTTGGTCTATTCCTAGTTTCTGCCATTCTATCTTCCATTTTTCCCAGCAGTTTTTGTCAAATACTGCATTCCTATCCCAGAAGTGGGAATCTTTGGGTTTATCAAATAGTAGATTACTATAACCATTTACAATTGTGTCTCCTGTGCCTAACCTATTCCATTGATCCACCACTCTGTTTCTTAGCCAGTACCACATAGTTCTGATGACTGCCACTTTATAATATAGCTTCAAATTTGATATGGCTAGGCCACCTTCTTATGCAATTTTTTTTCATTAATTCCCTTGATATTCTTGATTTTTGTTTTTCCAGATGAATTTTGTTATTTTTTTTTACCTCTATAAAATAATTTTTTGGTTAGTCTGATTGATATGGCACTGAATGGGTAAATTAATTTAGGTTAAATTGTCATTTTTATTATATTAGCTCAGCCTATTCATGAGCAATATATATTTTTCCAATTATGTAGATCTGATTTTATTTGTATTAAAAGTGTTTTGCAATTGTGTTCATAGATTTCCTGGATTTCTCTTGGCAGGTAGACTCCCAAGTATTTTATATTGTCTACTGTTACTTTAAATGAAATTTCTCTTTCTATCTTCTGCTGCTGAGCTTTGTTGGTCATGTATAGAAATGCTGATGATTTATAAGGGTTTATGTTATATCCTGCAACTTTGCTAAAGTTGTTAATTGTTTCAAGCAGTTTTTTAGTTGATTCTTTAGGATTCTCTAAGTATACCATCATATCACCTGCAAGGAGTGAAAGTTTTGTTTCCTCCTTGCCTATTCTAATTCCTTTATTTTTCTACTCTTATTGGTATACCTCACATTTCTTATACAATATTAAATAATAGAGGTGATAATGAACATCCCTGTTTCACTGGTGATCTTATTGGGAATGCCTCTAACTTATCCCCATTACATATCATGTCTCCTGATGGTTTTAGGTACATACTGCTTATTATTTAAGGAAAACTCCACCTATTCATATGCTTTCTAGTGTTTTTAATAGGAATGAGTGTTGTATTTTGTCAAATGCTTTCTCTACATCTATTGAGATAATCACATGATTTTGGTTAGTTTTCTTATTGATGTGTTTGATTATATTAATAGTTTTTTTCTAATGTTGAACCAGCCTTGCATTCCTGGTATAAATCCCACCTGGTCATAGTGTATTATCCTGGTGATCAATTGCTGTAATCTCCTGGCTAATACTTTATTTAATATTTTTGCATTGATATTCATTAGGGAAATTGGTCTGTAATTTTCTTTCTCTGTTTTGGCTCTGCCTGGTTTAGGTATCAACACCATATTTGTGTCATAAAATGAATTTGGTAGAACTCCTTCTTTACCTTTGTATAGTATTGGAATTAATTGTTTTGAAATATTTGATAGAATTCACTTGTAAACCCATCTGGCCCTGGAGATTTTTTCTTAGGGAGTTCATTGATGGCTTGTTCAATTTCTTTTTTCTGAAATGGGCCTATTTAAGGATTTTATTTCCTCTTCAGTTAACTTGGGTAAATTGTATTTTTGTAAATATCCATCCATTTTATTTAGATTGTCAAATGTTTCGCCATACATTTGGGTAAAATAGCTCCTAATTATTGCTTTAATTTCCACTTCATTGGTAGTGAAGTCACCCCTTTCATTTTGATACTGGTAATTTGTTTTTCTTCTTTCTTTTTTAATCAAATTAACTTATTTATTTTATTGTTTTTTTTCATAGAACCAGCACTTAGTTTTATTGATTAGATCTGTAGTTTTCTTACTTTCAATTTTATTAATTTCTCCTTTGATTTTCAGGATTTCTAATTTAGTATTTACTTGGGGATGTTTAATTTGTTCTTTTTCTAGATTTTTTAGTTGCAGGCCCAATTCATTGATCTCCTCTTTCTCTTTTTTATTCATGTAAGCATTAAGAGATATAAAATTTTCCCTAAGCACTGCTTTGGCTGCATCTCATAGATTTTGGTATGTTGTCTTATTATTGTCATTTTCTTGGATGAAGTTATTGATTGTTTCTATGATTTGTTGTTTGACCCACTCATTCTTTAGGATGAGATTGTTTAGTTTCCAATTAATTTTCAGTCTACCTTTCCATGGCTCTTTATTACATATAATTTTTATTGAAACATGATCTGAGAAGGTTTTGTTTGCTATTTCTGCCTTTCTACATTTGACTATGAGGTTTTTGTGCCCTAATATGTGGTCAATTTTTGAGTATGTGCAATGTAATGCTGAGAAGAAGGTATATTCTTTTCTATCTCCATTCAGTTTTCTCAAGATGTATATCATATCTAAATTTTATAAAATTCTATTCACTCTTTAACTTCTTTCTTATTTATTTTGCAGTTAGATTTACCTAATCCTGAGAGGGGAAGATTCAGATCCCCCACTACGATAGTTTTACAGTCTATTTTCTCGCATAAATCTTTTAACTTCTCCCCTAAGAATTTAGATGCTATACCACTTGGTGCATACATATTTAGTATTGGTATTACTTCATTACGTATAGTACCATTTATCAAGATGTAGTTTCCTTCCTTATCTCTTTTAATTAGATCTATTTTTGCTATTGCTTTGTCTGAGATAAGAATTGCTACCCCTGCCTTTTTGTCAGCTGAAGCATATTTTGCTCCAACCTTTTAAATTTATTCTGTGTGTATCTCTGTTTCAAATGTGTATTTTGTAAACAACATATTGTAGGATTCTGATTTTTAATCCACTCTGCTTTTCACTTTTGTTTTATGGGAGACTTCATCACATTCACATTCACAGTTAAAATAATTAACTGTTTATTTCCCTCCATCTTCTTTTCCTCTTTGTTTGTACTTTTCCCCTTCTTGCACCCTATTCAACTTGGCCAGTGTTTTGCTTCTAGCCACTGCCTCCCTCAATCTGCCCTCCCTTTTATCAGCTACCCTTCTTTTTCTTCCCTATTTTTATTTATTTATTTTTTGGGGGGCTAGGCAATGAGGGTTAAGTGACTTGCCCAGGGTCACACAGCTGGTTAAGTGTCAAGTGTCTGAGGCTGGATTTGAACTCAGGTCCTCCTGAATCCAAGGCCAGTGCTTTATCCACTGCGCCATCTAGCTGCCCCCCCTATTTTTATTAATGACTATTATGACTCAAGTAAGGGTCAGAGATTTCTTAATATAGACAGGATAGTTTGGAATGCTGTCTAGTATAGGGAAAATTGGCATACTCCCATATCTCCCTTTTTGTTGCCAGGGGAAAAGAACTGAGGGGCACTCAATTTGAACATGGCCCCCCAGTCTCAAAGAAAAGGAACAGGACCCTCCTATTTAATGATGTGGTCCCAAATCCATCCTTGTGTGAGATATTACTTAATACAAATACTTGGTATGTGGATGCAACTGCTAGATTGTCAGTCACAGCCTTTGATAGTAGCTTTATGCTTATAAGGAGAGAATTTACCTGGAAGGCAGAAGACCACTAAACAATTACAGCAGACCATGGGCATAGATAGAGACAAAGCAAAATGAGCATACTTCATTTTTTTTTTGAGCTGCAACTTTTTTGAAATGTTTATTTAGTAGGTCAACCTCCCTGCCCCATCCCCCTCCAACCCAAAAGAGAGTGTCTTCATTTTTTAATACTATGTGTGAGTAATGACAAAATAACTGCTAACAAAGCAGAACATAACAAAATATTTCAAGGGAGTATGGCTAGTAACAGCATTAGTTTTGTTTTCTTTCTAAAGTCAATATACATGAATGTATGTATGTGTGTGTGTGTGTTTATGTTCTATAGATCAAAAGAATGGTTTAGACACACTAAATAAATTCAAGTAAGATCTGACAACAGGCTCACCCAAGAAACATGAATTTGAGTTTAGCTGCTGCTGGGACTCTCATTGCCTCATCTTCTGTCCAGTGCTTGAGTCTTGAGGGGAATACTTGTCTAATGTCAAGGAATAGGACTTCTCAGTGCTGTGATGGCATAGTGAAGAATGAACTCTGGAGCTCTTCCAAATTTCCTCTCTGAACCAATAGAAAACTGCCTCTGAATTGTTCAAGGAAGAGGGAAGCAGCTTGCCAGCCTGGTAGGAAAGATCTGTCTTACCTGGGTGGGAGGGAAGTTAGCTCCAGTTGCAGCAACAGCTGCTGTTGCTATTGATTCTGGACTCACAGAACAGAGCCTAAAGCAGTGCTCTGAGCTTGGGGCAGTCTACCAGTGAGGCTTGGACACCTGCAAACCAACAGCCCCCTAGGCAAGGGAACAGTCTGGAAAGCATAGCAGGGACCCTCACTAGGCATCCCACACCTAGCACAGACTACCACAGAAGCCTCAAACCCACTGATGACAAGTGGTGAAGCCCTGCCCAAGACTTGTCAAAACAGGTTCCCTCCCCTGGGGACTACCAGCAGAAAGACTATTTTTCCAAAGCAAACCAGCAGCAAGGGGTTCCAACCCTTGGGACAGATCTGCAACAAAATTACTTCTCCAGGGCTAGCTAAGAGAGACCCTGCTAATAGAGTAACCCAGGAGTACAGCACCACCCCTGGGGCAGACCAGGAATAAATTCACTCCTCCAGGGCCAGCCACAAGGAATACTTTCTTAACTTTTGCAACCTAGTAGCAATATACCACCCCTGGAGAGGGGAGCCCAAACCCAGGGGAGGTCAAAAGGGAGGAGCACAAAACTGTGGATTCATCAGTCATTCTAGATATTTCCATCTACTCATCTCCCTTCTTGTAAGGAAAAGTCTGGCTAATCTAAAACATCCTATAATTTATGCAAATATAACTAGAACCTAAAGATAATGAGAGAATATGAATTCTATGTCAACTCATTACTAAAATATCAGGATGGGAATGCAAATTATTTTAAAGGAGCTAGAATTTATATATTCAAATGAGTATTGTATGAAGACATTGTAGAAATCCTAAGGTGCCACACTTTTTCAAACTGCTGCTATTGCTCAAAATATCTATAGGTCTTCTATGTGAATGACCTTCTAGTAATTAATAGAATATCATAACAACACTCAAAGTATTGTATATAACTTTGTAAGAGAGCATGAGACAAAAAAATGTGTTCTTTTCCCTCTCAGGAGGTTGCAGTTTAAAAATATAAAAGCTAGTGTAGAATAAATCATTCAACAAGAATATATGATTTGATTATTAGGTGCTGCCACTAGGGACACAAAGACACAAAGAAATAACTCGAGGAATTTAGAAAAAAAAGAGTCCTTGATCTCAAAGAGCTCACTTCTAATGGTGATACAAAGTGGAAATAGCAATGTGATATACATATATACACATACATATATACATATATGTGTAAATCCATATATGTACGTATATCAGCAAAAATATCACTGTCATTGGATAGTAAAGTATGTTGAATGAAATATAAGAAAATTGGAAAGCTAGAACAGAATTACCCTGTAAAAGGCTTTGAAAGCCATACCAAATACACACACACACACACACACACACACACACACACATAATATCCTATAGAAAATAGGTGGCTATTGGAATTTTTAGGTAGGAAGTGACATGATTAGGTCTTTGTTTTAGGAAGGTTAGATCAAAACTTCAGTGTAGTATGCATTAGATTTCAAAGAGACTTGATGCAGAGAATTCAACTAGCAAGTTATTAAAATAGTCTATGAAAGAAAGATTTAATATGGGCATACACCAAAATCCTGACTATGTGAGTGGAGAGAAGATAATAAATGAGAGATATCATGAAAGTAGAAACTAAAAGCCTTGCTAACAAATTAGATAAGTGTAGTCAGTGTGAGGAATTGGTGATGAGAAAGAGCAAAGTTGTTATCTTGGATTACTAGGACAATTTTAGTGCATTTTATCTAAAAGGAAGGTTTAGGAAAGAGCTATGGATGGAGAGAGAGAGAGAGAGAGAGAGAGAGAGAGAGAGAGAGAGAGAGAGAGAGAGAGAGAGAGAGAGAGAGAGAGAGAGAGATTTTTGTTCCTTTGGAGAGGGGGTCAATGAGTTCTGATTTGAGAATGTTGAGTTTGAAATAGGGGACTTCCAGTAGTAGAAGTCAAGAGTTGGTAGTTGATATGAGACTAGATATTCATAGAGAGGTTAGGGATAGATAAATAGATCAAAGAATCATCTTCACATATGTCATACTTAAACCCATAGTGACTGATGAGTTCACCAAGCAAGATTACCAGAGGGCTGAGGATGGATCCATGATTAGTGAGTGGAGGCTGGAGGAAGATCTGACAAAGCAGAATTGCACATAATTGTCAGAAAAGTAAAAAGAGAATGAAGAGAGTAGTGCCAAAAATGAAAAGAGGAAAGAAACTATTTAGGGTAATCATCAGTGTAAAAGTCTGAAGAGAAATCAAGAAGAATGAGGAATGAGAAAAGGCCATTATATTCAACAATTAAGGTAACTTTGAATATAGCAGGGTTTTGTTGTTGTTTGTTGTTGTTGTTGTTGTTGTTGTTGTTGTTGAATAATGAGATGAGAAACCACACTGCACAGCATTTAGAAGATTCAGGGAAGGGGAAGTAGAAGCATTGATTGTAGATGACTTTCTAAAGGAATTTAGCTATAAAAGAGAGGAGAGAGAGAGAGAGAGAGAGAGAGAGAGAGAGAGAGAGAGAGAGAGAGAGAGAGAGATTAGATAGATAGATAGCTGCAGGGATAGTGAGATAAAATGAGGGATAGTTAAGGATGTGAGAGATATGAATGTGTTTGTAGAAATAGAAAAAGCAGTCAATAGATAGGAAGACACTGAATATTATGAGAGTGGGAATAGAGTTGAGTAATATGCTTGAGAAAACTGGATAGACTATATTAGTTATGCATTTAGAGGAATTGACAAAGTGAAAGGTAACTTCATTGTGTGAGTAAGGAATGGAAGATCATATAGTGGATAAAAACAATTTAATGAAATAAGATGAAAAAGACATATATACATATTTTTTGCAAATGGCCTCAGGGTTCTTATTTTGTTTTGTTTTGTTTTGTTTGTTTTTTGTCATTTTATTGGCAAAGATCATCAGCTGAGAGAATGAGAGGAGATAATACCATGGTGCAATTGGAGAATGAAGAAATGTTTCAAATATTAACTACTAGTAGAATACAATATTGTTTAAAGGATTATATATATATATATGATTAGTATATTATTAATTTCCAGTTATATGTAAACATGGCTTTCATCATTTATTTTCATAAGATTTTAAGTTCCAATTTTTTTCTCCCTCCCTCCTTTCCCTTCCTCCTCCCCAAGGCAGAAAGCAATCTCATATAGGCTATATTTGTACAACCACACTAAACATATATCCACATTAATTCAGTTGTGAAAGAAGAATCAAAACAAAAGGGAAAAAACAAAGAAGAAGAAAAATAACAAGAAGAAAGTAGAAACAGTTGGGTTCAATCTGCATTCAGATTCCATCATTCTTTTATATAGATGTGGAGAACATTTTCCATCATGAATCCTTTGGAATTTTCTTGGATCAATGCATTGCTGAGAAGAGCTAAGTCTGTCACAGTTTCTCATTGCACAATGTTGCTGTTACTGTGAATAATGTTCTCCTGGTTCAGTTCACTTCATTCAGCATTGGTCCACTTAAGGATTTCCAGCTTTTTCTGAAATCTGCCTGCTCATCATTTTTTATAGCACAACAGTATTCCATTATATTCATATACTACAATGGGTTCATCCATTCCCCAATTGACAGGCATTCCCTTGATTTCCAGTTCTTTGCCACCACAAAGAGAGCTTCTATAAATATTTTTGTGCATGTGGGTCCTTTTCCCTTTTTTATGATCTTTTTGGGAAACAGATCCAGTAGTGGTATTACTGGATCAAAGGGTATGGACAGTCCCATAGCCCTTTTGACATAGTTCCAAATTGATCAACAGAATGAGTAGATCAGTTCACACCTCCAACAACTATGCATTACTGTTGCAATTTTTCCACATCTCCAACATTTATTATTTCCTATTTTGTCATATTAGCCAAACTTATGAGAATGATGTGGTACCTCAGAGTTGTTTTAATTTGCATCTCTCTAATCAATACTGATTTAGAGCATTTTTTTCATGTGGCAATAGATAGCTTCAAATTCTTCATCAGAAAACTGCATGTTCATATCCTTTGACCATTTCTCAATTGAGGAAGGAATTGCATTCTGAGAAATTTTATTTACATCCCTATTTATTTTTGAAATAAGGCCTTTATCAGAAACACTTGCTGTAAAAATTTGTTCCCAGTTTTCTGCTTCCCTGCTAATTTTGGCTGCATTGCTTATGTTTGTACAAAATATTTTTAATTTAATGTAATCAAAATCACTTCATAATATTCTCTATCTCTTTTTTTGGTGATAATTCTTCTCCTCTACAGAGATCTGAGATATCTGAGAGGTAAACTATTTCTTCCTCTCCTAATTTACCTATGGTATCACCCTTTATGTCTAAATCATTTACTCATTTTCACCTTATTTTGGCATACAGTGTAAGATATTGGTCTATACCTAATTTCTACCATACTATCTTCCAGTTTTCTCAGAAATTTTTGTCAAATAATGAGTTCTTATCCCAGAAGTCAGAGTCTTTGGGTTTAATCAAGCAATAGGTTACTATAGTCCTTTACTACAGTGTCTACTAGGCCTAACCTATTCCATTGATCTATTTCTCTATTTCTTAGCCAGTACCCAATAGTTTTGAAGACTGCTAATTTGTAGTATAACTTTAGATTTGGTACAGCTAGCCTACCTTCCTGTGTATTTTTTTATTAGTTCTCTTTATATTCTTAATGTTTTATTCTTCCAGGTGAATTTTGTTATTATTTGTTCTATGTTTATAAAATAATTTTTTTCAAATTATCTCTCCTGAATCTATTTTGAGGTCAGCTGTTTTTCCAAGGTGATATTTCATATAGCCCTCTATATTTTATTCATTTGGTTTTGCTTTATTGAGTCTTGATTTCTCATAAAGTCATTAGCTTCTATTTGCTCTATTCTAATTCTTAAGCAATGATTTTCTTCAGAGAGTTTATGTACCTCCTTTTCCATTTGGCCAATTTGGCTTTGCAAGCTGTTGACCTTTTTTTCATGACCCTCCTGCATCACTCTCATTTCTCTGTCCATTTTTTTCCTTTACCTCTCTAACTTTTCCCTCTACTTCTCTTACTTTCTCTTCATAGTCCATTTTGATCACTTCTATGGCCTGAGACAAATTCATATCTTTCTTGGAAGCTTTGGATGTAGGAGCTTTGAATCTGTTATCTTTTTCTGAGGGTGTATTTTTATCTATCTTGCCATGAACAAAGCTTTTGATGGTCTGTTGCTTTCTCTGTCTTTACTACCTATTTCTTGACTTTAACTCCTTCTTAACATGTAGCACTGCTTTCATGATGTATGGTCCCAAGTTATAGGGGTTCCCATGTGGTATAATTTGCCTCTTCTCAGTCCACCTGGCCTATAACTATCCACGGCCCATTTTCTCTTTAACCCAAAGGCAGAATTCTGATTGAAATCTGGTTCTCTATGGTCAGAAGCTTGGTGTGTGCAAGTCTGCTTACTGGTTCAGAATATGGGCTCTGTACCTTAGCACCAGCAGAGACTGCAGCTATTTCCCTCCAGCCAAACACTGGACCCCCTTGCCATCTGTGAGCGGAGTTTCAGAAGAAGCCACTGACACTGAAGGTCCTGAGGCTCCAAAAGCATGGCCTGCCTAGATCTGTATCTGCACTGCATGCTGAACTCCTCTCTCACCCCATATAGCAGATAATTACAGCCACCTATTTAAGCAGTCTTTGGCTGGAAAATTGTTTCAATCTGTCTGTCCTTTCGTGTGTTATACTGCTCCAGGAGTTGTCTTATGGCATTATTTTTGGAAGTATGTAGATGGATTTGTTGGGAGCTAGGAGAATCATAGCCTTTCCACTGCCATCTTCATATTTTACATTTTGGAGAAACAATTGTTAATTATTTATCAGTAGCCCCCTGAATGGAAGAGCTGACATACCTTCTTGAACTAACCACATTTAACTTTCTGCAGACTGATAAACCACTTCCAGGAAAAGGAAGAAAGTGCCATATTGGAACTCTTACAATGAGCCAATCAGGAAGTATTGTTTTTGAGTAGACCAAAATGTCTCTTTTGTATGTATCAATGTGTATGCACCTTTAGTACTTTTATAATATTCCCTGTGCCTCTTTTGTGTCCTCAGAGTTATCTTACAGGTCTTGATCATGATATTAATTTGTCCACTTGTAAACATCTATATGTTCCCACTAAGGAGTAAATCTGTGATAATTTTCTGTCTATGGAATAGTAAAGACTGTACCTCGTAAGGCTTGTGAAGATGACTTTCTTTCCTGCACATTTAGTAAGGTTCAGGGGCATGAAATTTAAGTCTCCTAGACTTTTATTCCCCAGTTGTATGGAATTAGAGTATTTTTTTAAATATACCAAATGTTGTTTATTTAGAAATAAAGGGAGCCTGTGAAGATAACTTTGAATATTTCATTACTGAAAAAAAATTGCCTGTATATATTGTCTTGAATTTCTTTTCCTTCAGTCAGATTAATCCCATTTAGGAGTTTCATGATCTGGTTCCTGCTATGTATTTAATGAACTGCTCTGCTCCCCTAAGCTAGTGGCAAAGTGTATTTGTGATATACTACTTTCAAACTTTGGCATTTTAATGAAGGATCTAGGAAGTAGGCCAGGCAAGTTCACCCAATATCTGCCTACAGACTTTGCCCCTCAACCTCAATAATCCAGACAAAGCTTGATTTTCCCAGTGTTTAATTTAAAGAAATGGACAAAACTTATATGAAGAGACCTCCCAGTGCTTTTTCATTAGCAAAATTCTTTTGATTGGGGATAGTGCTCCAAGTGATATGCAAATAAGAAGTAGAAAATCACCCACAGACCAGGGGAATTGATCAATAGTAAGAGGCATACATTAAAAAATGATGAAAAGAAAACCATTTGCCATTTAAAACACATACACTTCCTTTGAATGTTAGTTCCCTGGACAATTAATTTCCCTTATGTGAGGGTAAAAATAATTAGGTTATCTAGAGGAAGCAGGGTTCCACTGGAGCATTTAGAAATCTGCAAACTGAAACAACATGCACAAAGAATTAAAAATAATGTCCTGTCAGACCATACTGAGCAAGTTAGGAAGAATTTTCTTTGCATAGAGAAAAACCTGATGAGCTCAGATGAGGTACAAGTCTTTTAAATTATAATTTATAGTTCAGTGTTATAATTTCACATTTCAAAAAGACAAATCTGAAAAAGGATTAAAATATTCAAAATGCCACAGATAATATTATAAATAAATTTTATTCTGCAATGAATTTTGATGACAAAAACCACAAGGGAGTTAGCTTTTTAAAGTTTACAAATCAAAACCTTTAGCAGAAAAAAATTAACATGTTAATCCATCTTAAATAAAACTTTTTTTTAGAACAAAAACCGGAATTTATTAAACTTTTTTATATACAACAGGCAGTACGTTGTGTTCAGAATACAAGAAAATAATCAAACACAATTCCTGCCCTCAAGGATCTTACATTATATTGGAAGAAATAAGGGGGGGGGGAGGTGGAAAGAGAAAAAGAGGGAAAGAGAGAGATGAATGAAGGGATATGTTAGGACTCCATAACATATGTTTGTGTGTACACACATATACATTACTACCTATAATAAACACATATATACAGGTGTTTTATATATTTATGTACATATGTATTTGAATATATGTAGATATACATATATGTGTGTGAATTTGTGTTATTGTGTGTAAATACATATACATAGAGATCTTACTTTACATAAGTACACCATAAGTGGACCTTTCCACATGCCTCCATGTAAAAATATTTTACATATTGTGAATGCCCAGAACATGAGGAAGGCAAGAAGTATGTCATGCACACATGATTAGCAAGGGATAGCACATGTTTCAAGGACACATGGGAGCTAGAACAGACAAAAGAGAAGGAGAAAAATGACAGGGTGGGGCCTGCTCTATGGAGATCTGGAGGGAACTAAAAGGAAGAAAACATCGAGCTGGATAAGGACACAGACAGGAGAGGATGAATAGGGGCTAGGAATAGACACAGTACCTGAAATGGACAGATGAATGACAGACATGGCTGAGACATTCAGGCTAAGTGAGATTCAGGATTGTTTCCTCAGTTCCTACAATCTCAAGTGCCGGTAAGGGCAGCTGTGGAGCATTGGGTTTAAATCAAACTTTCTACCTTATTTACTAAAATGGAATGTGAGGTAAGTATATTCATTATTAGGTTTTTCATAGTTCTACTATGCTATTGTCAATGTGCTGGTAAAGTACTTTGTACTTTTATTTTTCCTTTCCTCATTCTCTTGTCCCATATCAACCTTCACTGAGAGGGAAAAACAGAGAATTCAGTATGAGAGCTCCTTTTATATGCCACTACCCAAAATCCTTCCCTTTGTTTCTTCTCTCACTTAATCCTCAATACTGTGCAGTCTGGTTTCCAACCTGATTACTCAACTGACAATCTCCTTTCCAAAGGTATCAATTATCTCTTTTTTTTTTTCCCTTAGTGAGGCAATTGGGGTTAAGTGACTTGCCGAGGGTCACACAGCTAGTAAGTGTTAAGTGTCTGAGGCCGGATTTGAACTCAGGTACTCCTGACTCCAGGGCCGGTGCTCTATCCACTGTGCCACCTAGGTGCCCTTCAATTATCTCTTAAATGGAAAATTTGATGGCCTTTTCTCAGTTCTCATTCTTCTTGATTTCTCTTCTATATTTGACTGAGATGACCACTCTCTCTTCCTGGATAATCTTTTGGCTATGCGTTTTTGTGACACTGCTACCTCCTCATTCTCCTCATACCTTTCTAACCACTCCTCAAACTTTTATTAAAGCATCATCCTTATTATACCCAATATTGCCCCATAACCCGATAAGTTATTCTCAAAGGTTCTGTCTTGGGCCTCTTGACCCTCTGTCTCTATACTTCCTCTTACAGACCTCATTAGCTCTATGGGTTTAATTTTCACATCTTTTCATGTTACTTCTACCTCCATATGTTCAGCCTTAATCCCTTCCCTTAACTCTAGGTGTGCAATAGCAATTGATTATTGGACATTTCATAGTAGATGCTCTGAAGAAATAGAAAACACACTGTGTTCAAAATAGTATTTGTTATCTTTTCCCAGCAGCTTAAATCTTGGCAAATAATGCTAGAAAGATGTAGTTTGAATATATATATAAACTAGTCTTGGGCAAGTCATTCAACCTTGCCTTGCTTCTGGACTAAACAATACCTAATGTCCCATGTAAATTATTCTTACAGTTTCACTAAACAATCTCTAATTTTCTAAATATTTCTAATCATAATCATTGGGTAATAATTAAGGCCCCTTGATGGTTTACTCATTTATCATGACTTTAATAATACTTAGCATTTTCATGTTTAGCATTTGCACAATGTAGTATATAAGAAATACTAGATTCGCTATATTAAATAAGTTTTATATGAGACAGAATATGGCATAGTACTGTTGCGAAAATTTCTAAGTCTGACAAAGAAAAAGAAACAGCAAAGTCTCTGAGCCATAGAAAATAGGCTTATTGAGAGAGGGTATCTGTCTCACAATAAAGCCAATCTCAGGTTTAGGACCCAAAGACCCCAAACAGTACCAAGGAAATGGTATTTATACCCCATAGACTCCTGCCATTGCACCCTCAGAGAATTACAAATGGTATGGAAAAGGATACATTGAAACTTGAACATTAATTTTAGTGTCAAAGGCCATCTAGCCAACTAGTCACAGGATGAAAACAGTCCTGAAGCATACTTCTAAAGCAACAGGTCATAAATCTTAATGTTGATTGGTTCCTCATCTTAGAAGATATTATCTTTAATGTTGTGGTTAACCACAATGCACCTTTTATAAAGGGACATCACTACAAAGCTGATGCATGACTCTTAGTTGAACATGTAACCACAATGGAGAGGTACAATGGTTGAGTCACTAAGTTTACAAGTACTCCATTGGCTCAATCCACTAAAGAGTATTTATAATACGTTAAGAACAAGTTACACAATATCTATGCTTTGTGCTGGATTATTAAATTCTAAGAGACTAGAGAACACTTAAGATTAAGTAAATAATGATCTGTAGCCTATTATACTGATTAGTTCCATAGTTAAATCAGATATGAAAGGGGTAGGGAAAATCTCATTCACATTTGGAAAAATATAGCAAAACAAAACACTAGGTAGAAGCCAGGCTTTGCTACTGGATTTACTCTATGGAATGGACAAAAACCCAATCAATTAAGCTCTTTGAGCTTCAGTTTTCCCATCTAATAAGAGATACAGAAAAATTTTCACAAGATAGCTCATAGTGCTGTTGTAAGGAAATTGTATTATATACTATATAAAATATTTTAGAAATATGAACTATACTAATATAACTATATTACATTAACATAATAATCATATTCTTTTTTTCCCAAATGAATGAGTGAATCAATTCATCTAGTACAAAATTCTATAATATTGATAATAGACTTACTGGGGGATCAGGAAGAAGAAAGATTACTTTTACTTTGAGTGAATAGGGTAAATTTAATGAGAGAAAATAATTCTAATAGATTGAAATAATGTAGATGCTTTGAGAAAAGAATGGAAAACATGAAGAGAACAAAATGAGCAAGTGCACAGAGGTGGAAATTATCATATCACATGTGAAGAATGATATGTACACTATGCTAGCCTGGGGCAAAGGATGCAAATTGGGTAAAAACAAGAAATAAGCTTGAATGGGAAAGGATTAAAGACTCTATCTGGTTTCTTGATTGCATTGAGAGATAAAAAATGAGAACTAGTTCTGATGTCTTAAAGTTTAGCTAGATTGTCAACAAGGGGGCATACTTCAATCCAATATCATAACTGTTAGTATCTGGCTACTAGCAACACTAACAGTCTCAAAATGGTGACACAGGTACACGTGATAAAAGTGTTCAGGTTTCATAAAACAAAAAACAACAATAACAACAAAAACAAGGCTAATGATACCTTTTAAAATGTATTATTTATCTAACATTATTTTCTTTTTAAATTTTGAGTTTGAAATTTTTTCCTTCCCTCTGACTTTGAATCCCACAACCAACAAGAAGTCAAACTATATTCATTTAATGTATGAAATCAAACAAAATATATTTTATAGTAGTCATATTTCCAAAAAATCAAGAAAAATCTAAAAGTGAGAAAATTATTTTTCAATTTGAACTCAGAATTCATTGGTTGTCTCACTGGGGGTGGGTAGCATTTTTTCATTGTGAGCCCTTTGAAATTGTCTTGGATCATTGTATTGATAAGAGAAGCCAAGTCTTTTACAAGTAATCATCATTTCATTATTACCATTATGTGCAATGATCTTCAGGTTCCTCTCACTTCAATTTGCTTCAGTTCATATAGTTCTAGACATTTTTTTTCTGAAATTACCCCTCCCCCTCATCAATTCCCATAGCACAATAGTATTCCATTACAATAGCATGGCACAACTTGTTCAACCATTTTGCAATTGACAGTCACCCCCTTGATTTCTAAGAAAAGCTGCTATAAATATTTTCATAGATACTTTTCCTTTTTCTTGAATGTTTTTAAGATACAAACCAATGTAGTAATATAGCTATTTTAAAGGGTATGCATTTTTACAGCCCTTTGGGAATGATTAAAAATTGTTCTCCAGAGTGTTTGGACCAGTTCACTACTCCAGCAGCAGTTCATTAGTGTTCCTATTTTCCCCTCAGCCCCTCCAGTATTTGTCATTTCTGAAAGATGTGAGGTATTAACTTGGAGTTTTTTTTAATTTGCATTTCTCTGAGCAATAGTGATTTAGAGGTTTATTTTTCTTACGACTATAGATAGCTATTATTTCATCTCTTGAAAAATTTCTGTCTGTATCCTTTGATTATCAATTGGAAAATGGCTCTTAGTTTTTTTATTTGTTTGTTTTGCAACAAACATTTATTTTATTTTTTCCAATTACATGTAAGAGTAGTTTTCAACATTCATTTTCATAAGATTTAGAGTTCCAAATTTTTCTTACTCCCTCACTTTCCTTCCCCCTCCACAAGACATCAATCAATCTGATATAGGTTATATACGTACAATCCAAAAGTGCTGTTTTTATCAGTTGTTTCTATGGGGTTGGATAGTATGGTTCTTCATTAGTCTCTTGGGATTCTCTTGGATCATTGTATTGCTGAGAGGAGTTAAGTCATTCACAATTGATCATAGAACAATACTGCTGTTACTATGTACAATGTCCTCCCAGTTCTACTATCTTTACTATACATCATTTCATATGAGTCTTTCCAGGTTTTTCTGGGATCATCCTATTTGTCATTTCAAATAGCACAATACCCTTCCACTACAAACATATACCACAGAATCTTCAGTCATTGCTCAGTTGATGGACATTCCCTTGATTCCCAATTCATAGCAACCACACAGAGTTGCTATAAATATATTTGTTCAATTTTCCCCCCTTTTCTCTTTTTTGTGATTATTATTGTTAACTGTTTCCCTCCATCTTATTTGCTTCCCCATGATATTTACTCTATTATCTGTCTTCATTCACCCTATGCCTCTTCAAATGAGATTTGCTTCTGTCTGTCCCCTCCCCCAATATGCCTTCCCATCTTTTGCCTCTCTTTATCCCCTTCCCCTCCTATTTTCCTGCAGGGTTAGATAGATTACTCCACACAATTGATTGTGTATGTTATTCCCTCCTTTAGCCAATTCTGATGAGATTAAAGTCTTTGAGCTAATTCTGATGAGTTTTAGGATCATTTATTGCCCAGATTAAATAGATTACTCCACCCAATTATGTGAGTGTGTGTGTGTGTGTGTGTATGTGTGTGTGTGTGTGTGTGTGTGTGGCTCCTCCTTGAGCCAACTCTTATGAAATTAAGGTCTTTGAGCCTATTCTGATGAGTGTAAAATTCATTTATTGCCCTGCTCCTCCCCCATCTCTTCCCCCACTCCATAAGCCCTTTCCTGTTTCTTTCATGTGGGATTTCACCCCATGCTACCTCTGTCCTTCCCCTCCCCCCAGTGCATTCCCCTCAGCCCTCAATTTAACCCTAAAGATGTCATCATGGGGCAGCTAGGTGACACAGTGGACAAAGCATCTACCCTGGACCCAGCGGGATACCATCCAAAACACGACTTCTGACACAAGACAGTCACCCACTGCATGACCCTGGGTATGTCCACCAACTACAATTTTTTATGGTTCTCTAGGGTCTTATATTTGAAAGTCAACTTTGTCATTCAGTTCAGGTTTTTTCATCATGAATACCTGAAAGTCCTCTTTTTCATTGAATTCCCATTTCTTTCCTCTGAAAGATTACATTTAGTTTTGCTGGGTACAAGATTCTTGGTTGTAATCCCAATTCCTTTGCCCTCTGGAATATCAAATTCCATGCCCTCTGGTCCTTTAATGTGGAAGCTGCTAGAACCTGTGCTATCCTGAATGGGGATCTACTTTACTTGAATTCTTTCTTTTTGGCAGCTTGAAATATTTTCTCCTTGGTCTGGGAGCTCTGGAATTTGGCTATAATATTTCTGGGAGCTTTCCATTTGGGACCTCTTTCAGGAAGAGATCAGTGGATTCTTTCAATTTCTATTTTACCTTCTGCTTCTAGAATATCAGGGCAATTTTCCCTGACAATTTCTTGCAAGATGATATCTAAGTTCTTTCCTTGATCATGGTTTTCAGGTAGAACAATAATTTTCAAGTGATCTCTCCTGGGTCTATTCTCCAGGTCAGCAGTTTTTCCAAGAAGATATTTCACATTGCCCTTTTTTTTATTCATTTGGATTTGCTTTATTTTGTCTTGGTTTCTCATAAAGTCACTGGCTTCCATTTCTTCAATCCTAATTCTTAGGCAATTATTTTTGTCAGAGAGCTTTTGTACCTCCTTTTCCATTGTCCAATTTGACTTTTCAAGTTGTTGATTTTTTTCTCATGTCTTTCCTGCATCACCCTCATTTCTCTTTCCATTTTCCCTCTATCTCTCCAACTTTATCTTCAAAGTCCCTTTTGAGTGCCTCTATGGCCTGAGACCAATTCATATTTTTCTTGGAAGCTTTAGATACAGGGGCCCTGACATTGCCATCTTCCTCTGAGTGTGCACCTTGATATTCCTTGTCACTAAAAAAACTTTCTATGTTCCTCAGCTTTCTCTGTCTACTCATCTTGCCTTTCTTTTACTTGACTTTTAGCCCCATAAGTGGGGTGCTGTTTCCAGGATGCACTATCCCAAGCTTCAGAAGTCCCAGGTGGTATGGTTTATGGAGGAGCAGGTTCTTCACTTGCCTGGCCTGTTCCCTGATGTGTAGATGACCCCAGACCAACTTGCTAATCAGCCAGCTTTGTGTGTTGTGGTTGTCAACTCCAAGGAGCCTGTGCCCGTCCCCCACTTGGGCCACTGCTACTCAAGCTTACTTCCTGGTTTCCAGCAGGGGGAAAAAAACCATGTTCTGCCTCAGCACCATCAGAGACCCCTGTAATCTCCCCCCTCCCAAGAGCTCAGCCCTCTCACCACACTATAAGCTTAATTCCAGACAACACTGGCACTTCAGCTGATTCAGAAGCTCTGGGGCTCTCTTTTTCTGGAGAGGCCTTCCTGGGACTGGAACTGTGTCAGTGCAACTGTGGGGTTGGGCTCCACTCCTGTCTCAGCATAGCAGCTCCCTCCTCCTGCCTTTCCAAATTGTTCTTGGTTGGAATATGATTTCTGCACATTCTTCTGTGGGTTTTGGTGCTCCAGGAATTATCCTATGGCATTATTTGGATGTTTTTTGGAGCAGTTGTGAAATGAGTTCAAGAGCTTACTGCTTTTCCTCTACCATCTTGACTCCATCCCTGAATCTTAGTTCTGGAAAGTTCGCTCAATTTATTACTAGAATAATGAGTCCTTTTATCTGAGAAACATTTTATTTTTTAATTTTTATTACTACATTGTTAATGGTACCTTTTAAGATCAAATTTCCCTGATTGTCCCTTTTAATTCTGTCTATTTTTGGTTTTGCTTTGACTGAGATTATGATTGCTATCCTTGCAATTTAGCTGAAGCATATTAGATTTCTTTCCAGCCATTTATTTTATTTTATATTTTATGCTATTTTATTTATTTTTGTGGAGCAAGGAGGGTTAAGTGACTTGCTGAGGGTCATACAGCTTATAAATGTCAAGTGTATGAGGCTGGATTTGAACTCAGGTCCTCCTGAATCCAGGGCTGGTGCTTTATCCACTCCACCAACTAGCTGCCCCTCAGTCATTTATTTTAACTCTGTGTATTTGTGTTTAAATTTATGTTCCATTAATATGGAAGCCACTGCTTTTCTGTTTCTATAGTTCAATAGTCCTCCTTTCTTAATAGTGTTAACAATCTCATTGGCATTAAATTATCTTCTTTTCTGAATCTTAGATGATGATACACAACAAATTACAACATTATTCAATAAACTCTTCATGAAACCAGTCATGTTCTTGATTATACCAAACTGATTAGTTGGCTATTAAAATTTATGCATTATAAACCCTGCAGGAAAATAGGAGGGGAAGGGGATAAAGAGATAGGGGCAAAAATAGGGAGGGAAGATTGGGGGTAGAGGACAGACAGAAGTAAATCCCTTTTGAAGAGGCATAGGGTTAAAGAAGATAGATACTAGAGTAAATACCATGGGGAAGGGAATAGGATAGAGGGAAATATTTAACAATAGTAGTCATGAAAAAGAGAAAAGGGGGAAAACTTGTACAAAAATATCTATAGCAACTCTTTGTGGTGGCTAAGAATTGGGAATCAAGGGAATGTTCTTCAACTGAGGAATGACTGAAGAATCTGTGGTATATGATTGTAGTGGAAGGGTATTTTCCTATAGGAAATTACAAACAGGAGGTCCCAGAAAAACCTGGAAAGACTCATATGAACTGATGTATAGTGATCAGAACTGGGAGGAAATTGTGCATAGTGTTCAATGAGCAATTGTGAATGACTTAACTACTCTCAGCAATACAATGATCCAAGACAATCTCAAGGAACTAATGAAGAAGCATACTATTCACCCCCATAGAAAGAACTGTTATAAAGAGCACTAATGGATTGTACATGTATAACCTATAACAGAATGGTTGATGTCTTGTGGAGGGGGGAAGAAAGGGAGGGAGGGAGGGAGAAAAATTTGGAACTCTAAATATTATGAAAATGAACGTTGAAAACTACCATTACATATAACTAGAAAAAATAAAATCAATGTTTGTTGAACTGAAAAAAAAAAGTATGCATTATACCTACAATAGACAGTGACAGAGGAAACTAATATACTAATCTGGTGTCAGATTTTATTTAAAATTAATTGATTATTGCTAATGTGCTACTTAATTAAGTTATCTCAGTATATGGATCCTTACTAAACTCATTCAGATTATGAGGTCAATTATATTTTTATTATATTTAAAATTAACTGGTAATCTAGTTCTTTTCATTTTGCTATGAGTAAAAATACTGCTCAGGGCTTCAACTTTTTTCATTTCATGATCTGGGTTTTAGAGATAGAATCATATTATGTTTATTTATTTAAGACACACATGGAGCCTTCTCATAGGGGGCACATGATGCCGCTAGAAAACTTAGCATCTGTTCCAGTTTCTAATATTTGAGAGGTTTTGTATTGTGTTGCAGCTAAAACATCTATCATCTGATATAGTTCTGCAGAGGAGAATAATATGTTTTCTGTGTAGATAGATAGATAAACACATACATACATACATACATACATGCATGCATACATACAGAAAGAGAGATAAGTGCTGATTTCCAGTTTTCGCAAAAGCTTTTTTTTTTTTTTATCAAGGAGGAAATTCTTTTCTAATAAATGTTCAGTTGCTTATCAAATACTGCTTTATTGAGTTTCATTATTTCTGAGATTCTCATCTAGTCTGTTCATTTGATCCATATTTCTATTTTAACTAATAAAAATGGTGTAGATGATTGCTATGTTATGATATATTTTGAAGTATTTACATTATATTTACTACTTAATGCATACCTTTTACATGATTTTCTGGATTTTTTTGTACTTTCAAATGAATTTTATTATTGTTTTATCAAGTTCTGAAAAGTATTCTTTTGGGAGTATGTTTGCTATGTCATCAACACTGTAAATTCATTGTGGGGAGTGTTGTAAACTGCTATGCATGCATAGGTGAGGCATGAAAACAATATTTTTACACATATTCATTTTTTATTTCAAGATCTTTATTTAATTTAATCTATAGAAATATTGAACATGCTTTGCCAATTATCTCAAAAGCATTTTTATGCAATTTTGAATAGATTAAAATTTATACAAATATGTTGAGATTTTTTCTTTTTCTTTTATTTCATTTGTAGTATGCATTTTTTGTCTATATTATATAACCCCATTTCATAGTAAATGTTTTGGGGGGGTTTATATGAATCCTTCTCTCTGATATACAATGGGACATAGGAAATTCTAACATCTGAAAGTCTGAAGGCTTTTTTGCATTGTGCTTTCAGTTATGAATTTTAAAAATTTAGTCCTAGAACTTCAAGCAAAAGTCAAAAGATTTAAGTCTTCAATTGTTTTTACTTTATAGAAATAAAACAATACAAAAACATTAAACATAGTCTAAGCAAAAGTACTATTAAATGCAAAATAGTGAACAAAATCTTGGACATGACATCTTTGAGGAGATAAGAAAAACAGAAAGTAAGGAATCCTACTTTGCAAAATTTTGAGGAATCAAAATTAATAAAGGAATCTGGTGAAATCATACAATTTCCCCTAACCTATTTAGTGCTTTCTTCATTTTTGGAGATGACTGGAAAAATAGAATTATGATTTGTACTGAACACTGAGACATAATTACATGATAGAAAGAGCCAGCTCTGGAATTAGGGGACCTGGACACAATCCCTTCACCTGCATTACTATACAGTTAAGCCATTTAATTTCTCTTGAGGACAGGTTAGTCACAACAAAACAAAACAAAACAAAACAAAAACATAATTATTTTTGTTGTGATTATCTGGATATTTTCCTCTCCATGAATATCTGTGTGCTCTAATAATAGGACAGCTCCGTAGGTAAAAGAAGGCAAAGTCTATATACTATAACAACAATACTGCAGGAAATACTCTGTGATGAATCTTCATTTAGGCACAGAGACAAGCTGCCTATTTCTTTGACTAGTCAAAGATTCCTTCCACAGTATAACATTCTGTTAGTTTTTCATGGGCAAAAGGACAAGGGTGTACATGCATAGAAACACGTTTATATGTAAACCCCCCACACATGCATATGTGCATAATATCTGCATGTATAATCATATATGGTTTCATAAACATAATATAGATGCACATACATATTGCATGTGTATATATAGTATATGTATGCATACTTATAAACATGTGTCTGTATGTGTGTGTGTGTAAATTGACACATACTCATATCACCTAAGAATAAAGCACTCATGAAGGAGAAACCATGAACCTTCTTTTGGTGAAAGACATTATTTATATCAAATGTACAATTACATTATAAAGCAGAAGTCATCAAAACAATTTGGTAATGGCTAAGAAATAAAGTGGTGGATCAATGGAATAGGTTAAGCACATGAGCCACAATAGTAAATGACTATGATAATCTGATAAACCCCAAAATTCCAGCTACTTGGATAAGAACTCACTATTTGACCAAAAAAACCTGCTGGGAAAACTGAAAGGTAATATGGTAGAAACTAGGCATAGACCAACATCTTGCACTATATGCCAAAATAAGGTCAAAATGGGTACATGGTTTAGACATAAAGGGTGATGCCATAGGTAAATTAGGAGAAGAAGGAATTGTTTAGTTTACCTCTCAGATCTGTGGAAAGGGGAAGAATTTATGATCGAACAAGAAATAGGGAATATTTATGAAATGCAAAATGGATCATTTTTATTACATTAAATTAAAAAAAAAGTTTTGCACTAACAGAAACAATGAAACCAAGATTAGAAGGAAAGCAGAAAGCTGGGAAACAATTTTTATAGCCAGTGTTTCTGATAAAGGCCTCTTCTCTAAAATTATATAGAAAACTGAATCAAATTTCTAAGAATGCAAGTTATTCCCCAATTGAGAGATAGTTAAAGGATATGAACAGATAGTTTTCAGATGAAAAAATCAAAGCTATCTATTTAAATATGAAAAAATGTTCTAAATCACTATTGATTAGAGAAATGAAAATTAAAACAACTCTAAGGTACCGCCTCACACCTATCAGATTGGCTAGTATAAGAAAAAGGGAAAATAATAAATGTTAGAGAAGATGTGAGAAAATTGGAACAGTAATGCATTACTGATAGAGTTGTGAACTGATCCAACCATTCTGGAGAGCAATTTGGAACTATGCCCAGAGGGTTATGAGGTTGTGCATACCCTTTGACCCAGCAATACCACTACTAGGTCTATATCCCAAAGAGATCATAAAAAAGCAGAATAGGAGCCACATGTAAAAATAATATTTATAGCAGTTCTCTTTGTGGTGGCAAAGAATTGGAAATTGAGGAGATACCCATCATTTGGGGAATGGCTGAACAAGTTGTCATATATGAATGTAATGGAATACTATTGTGATATAAAAAATGATGAGCAGGTAGGTTCAGAAAAAAACCTGGAATGACTTAAGTGGACTGATGTTGAGTGAAGTGAGCAGAACCAGGATATAATTCATAGTAACAGCAACATTATGCAATGAATTGTGATAGTCTTAGCTCTTCTCAGCAATATAATTATCCAAGACAATTCCAAAAGACTTATGATGGAAAATGCTCTCCACATCTCAAAAAAAAAAAAAAGAACTGAGAATCTGAATGCTGATTGAACCATACACTTGACATTTTTTGTTCATTTTTGAGGTTTTTCCCTTTTGTTCTGTTTCTTCTTTCACAACAGGACAAATGTGGAAATACATTTAATATGGTTTTACAACTATAACCTAAATGAGATTGCTTTCTGTCTTGGGAAACAGGGAGGGAAGGGAGGAAGAGAGAAAAATTTGGAACTCAAAACCTTATAAAAACAAATGTTTAAAACTATCTTTGCATGTAGCTGGAAAAAAATGGTACTAAGATTGAAAAAAAGAAAGACATTCTTCTATTCCCTTATGATAGGGATGGGAAGAACTCCTTTCCCTTAGATCCACAGCTGGAAATGATTTTCTTTAAATGTACCTTCAGAAATAGTTTTGGGGAAAAAACTATTAAATGGCCACACTTTGTCAGTTCTTAAAATTTAATTATTGAGAATGTAAAGAAAACCAAAACAAAGTTATATAATAATGGGTAACATACAAAGATCAATATGGGGGAGTACTGCCATTTTACTTTGGTGTTCTATCTCATATTATAAATTATGTTATGCATGCAATGTTATATTAATCCATAATAATGTCATATCATAATGTATTCTTTTTCCATACTTTTCTTGGCTTGTTTCATCCCAGTTGTGAAGAATCTCTCCATGGTTTGCATCATTCATTTTAATGATATTTGATTTGCAAATCTGTAATTTATATATTAACAAAAATATCAAGAAAGGAAAAGAAGGAAGGAGGGGATGGAAGGTATTGCTTGCTCTCAAGGGCTTGATATTCTAACGGGAAACAAACATTTTTAGGAGTCTTCAGATACAAATCATACTCAGGAAGTAGTACCAAATAAATGAAAATTCATTAATAATAATGATAATGATGGTAATCATGATAATTTATGGAGCTAGCTGGTCATCTATATAGGATCTGCAAAGTGCTTTGGTATATTTACAACACTTCTGGGAGGTAGGTGCTATTATTATTTCCATTTTATGGATGAAGAAACTAAGGCAGAGAGTGGTTAAGTGACTTGATCAGGGACACACAGCTTTAAAATGTCTGAGACTAGATTTAAAATCAGGTGTCCCTAATTTCAGGGCCAGAAATCTACCTATTGCACCAGCTACATGCCTATTCCCATTGGTAAAATCATGCCTATTTGTGAGCTTAAACTATTTTAGAATGCTAAGCTTTTGTTCAGAATAACTTTCCTTTTCTGAAGGAGGAAACCCTAAGAGAAGATCTGAGAAAGTACTGCCAACCACTCATTGCAAAGTCATAGAATAGGGATATAAATTCTTATCTATCTTGTCCCAAAGAAATTATGTGTTAGATGTTTGCTTTTTTTTAAACTTTATTTCTTCTTTTAAACATAAAAAAATAAGGTATGGTTGACTGGGCAGAAAAGAGTAAGAAAGATATTCACAAATTAATAAGAAATGAAATAACAAAAGTAGACATAATTTTAAGAGAAAGAGAAAAAACCAATCAGAAGAAAGTAGCAGAGTAATGTATAATGACAGCAGATGATTTCACACTATAGAGAATAAGTTCAGGCCACGAGTCATTCCCAGGCTAAAGAGTAATCAATCCCATGAAAAGGTTTTCACCAGTTTGCTTTGTAGGGGTCCAAAAGCAAAGTAAGGGTTACACATGCCAACACCACCAATAAAGTATGACTAGGTCATTTGAGATATAACTCTGTGATACAAGGATTTTACTTGAGAAAGAACTTCTAAATATTCTTAGGTAGCCTGTCCCTATATCTGAATTATATCCTCATTCTAGAATCTTTCCTTCTCTCCTGTAGCATCACATGTGTGAATTGTCCTTGTTACATCGTTCTGCTATAAGTGTAAATTCCATACAGTTGTCCTGGCTACATAAGTTCTGGTCTTTTTCATAGGTGTTTCTTGGCCATGTGTGTGTTTTTCATGTATGCTCTTACCCACTTGCAGCTTGGTAACTTTGAAAAAAAAGCTATTCCATGATTAGCCTGGCAAATTATTTTGTCACTATTTATTTTTCGATTTGAATAAAAGTATTGTGTTTTGAAACATATATCCTTTAGCAGGTAAAAACAAATATGTGTGTAGTTTTCCTGAATGACAGCGTTCACTTGGTGCTGACCTATATAATGTCTGAATCTGAGGCAACTTTTCTGTGGGACTCACATGTGAGAGGGTGGGTCTGAGTGACTTTCCTAAATTTATGAATCATTAAGCAGGTAATTCTAACAAAGAAGAAGAGGAAGGATTTAAAATACTAAGTTATATATGCTAGATTATATCTAGGTATATCGACATATAATAACATATAAAATATACATTATATGTAGGTATACATATATATATGTTTGATATTTGTGTAAAATTTAATTATATATCACAAATAAAATTTAAAAATAGAAAGAGTAGAAGGAAGCAGAGTGACATAAATCAGGACACTTAGGTTGAGGGTTGGTTGCAAAGAATTAAAATTGCCAAATTAGAATTTTGCATTTTGTCTTTTAGATAAAAGGTATTCATTAATATTTGTGATCAGGGCATGACATAGTCAGCATTACACACTAGTGGATTATCTTGGCAGCTATATGGTGGAAGAGCATGAGAAGGGAGAAAATGGAATACAGGGAGACAAATTAAAAGTTTATTGAAGCAGTTTAAGCGAGATATGATGGTAACATGAAGTAAATGTAGGATTACTTTAACATGGAGGTTTGTGACTCCATTATACGTTTCATTTCGAGCCTGGGCTTATGTTGAACTTTAGTTTCTCTAATACTAATCTTAGTTGGATAATGATGCCTTGGATGACATTTAGAGGAAAAGATTATTGACAAGGGAAGCTAATAAGTTATGTTTTCTATATATTCAAGATCATCCATGTGGGGATTTCCAACAAATAATTTGAAAAATCAGAGAAGTATTAATCTTCTGTGTATAATTTACATATACATAGAGCTATACATATACATGTGCATGTACACATACACATGCATATGTATATACACATACATATATGTGTTTATATAATTATTCCTTTATATATGTATATACAATCATTCCAATACATGTCTGTATGTGTGCATGTATGAATACATGTGTGTATATATCCATAAATATTTTGTGTATATTTATATGTATGTATATGTGTATATATACATGTGTGTATATATAATTTCTTTTCTTACTACTTTCAAACATCAAAATGTACATATATAATAGTAGCAATATTTTATATTCAAAAATTTTATTTAAATATATTTTCTTTTAAAACTATTTTTCCTTTTTCCAGACTAAACTTCTCTCTAAGAACTATTAAAGGGACACTACCTTCTGTGGAAATGGGAGAAAATGTATACAAAGATAAATAGGAAGGAGGTAGGATGTCTTGTTTGGGCAAACATCAGGTAGGGCAGTTTGGCTAGAATGGAACAGGTATGAAGGGAAGCAATGTACATTACTAAGTAACTTTAAAAAGGGAAGTAATCTTCATGAATAAGCTTGGAAAGTTATACTGAAAACACATTATGAAGTAATTTAAAAACTGTGGTAAAATATGAAAGTTTTTAACAGTCGGTTAGGATAACTGAAAGACGCCAGTTTTTCAAGGACCACCCTTTTGGGGAGGAGATGAACAGTCCGCCTGCTGCGCATGTCAGACTGCCTGCCGGGTACAGTCCGCCTGCTGCGCATGTCAGACTGCCTGCCGGGTACAGTCCGCCTGCTGCGCATGTCAGACTGCCTGCCGGGTACAGTCCGCCTGCTGCGCATGTCAGACTGCCTGCCGGGTACAGTCCGCCTGCTGCGCATGTCAGACTGCCTGCCGGGTTTTTTGACTTCCGGGGTGGAGAGAAGCAGAGTAGGCCTTTTTGCCTGCTTGGCGGGACTCCTGGCGGCGCAGCACAGACGGTCTCCCTCACTCCAAAGGTGGCCTTTTTTGGTTTGGTGAGTTTTTATAAGAAATATAGACTAAGCCTAGATTTAAGACGATTTCTACTGTATTTCTACTTTCCTATCCTTCTAATCAACAACACCTTATATACAATAAAGGCTCTATCTAGAAAACCAGAAGCTTCTTCCATTTACTAGTCTGGGAGATAAATTAAGGGAAAAGTTAAGTAGGGGAGATTTATGATCTAATATCCAATTTTAAATTTCACAGTTTGGCGACCCCGAAGGGACCTTAAGGACCCTCCCACCCTCCCTAGTTTGGCCATAAGCCGGCTAATTCGGTGGATTTTCCGAATACCCCCCCCCCCACGGACTTTCCCTTTGTCTAATCTCCCTTAAAGACTTTAAGCCTCTAAAAGTCTTGCTTTAAACAGAAAAGCCAGCCCAGTTTAAAGGGCAAGATGCTCGAATATTCTACTATCCCTTTGATTTTTCTCATCGGAATGTATTGGGACAGCATAACGTCCCGACTTAGAGGAATAGTTTACTCAATGGTCCTTCAAAACATTATTGGTTTTTTCCTCATTCAGGCAGCAAAAAGTTTTTTGTATAATAGTATAAGTGAGAATCTTTGGGAAAATACGTTTAATATAAGTAGAAATTTTATGCCTGCAATTGAAATACCTTTTAATACCACATCCATAGTTCATACGACTAAGGATTTTATTTTTTTTGGGTTTTTTTGTCTTGTTTTGTTTTTGTTATTATCATTGTTATGATATGGGGGAAATTCTCACATATGGAGAGAGTCCTCAAAATGAAATACTCACATATGGAGAGAGACCTCAAAATGAAATTCTCACATATGGAGAGAGACCTCGAAATGAAATTCTCACATATGGAGAGAGACCTCAAAATGGCTGTTTCTACTAGAGATGATCCAAGTTTAGAATCAGATCAACAGAAACTACTCCCTCTGCAGGAAGCTATAGAACATAGTAAAAAGGGAGTGCCAATTCAAGTCAGAAAATATAGCCCCTTTAGACCAAGTGACTTGAGCGCATGGAAATCTTTCATCCCTAGTTTTGAGAAAAATCCAAACACTGTAATTTCACAGTTAAGGACTATATTTAATGCATATCAACCCAGTTGGGCTGATGTTACTTGCCTTTTGGAAACTTTACTGTCCCCAACTGAGATTACAGATATTATCTCAGCAGGAAATGCCCTTGTTGCGAAAGGTAAGGCCAATGTGGAATGGCCTCTAAAGGATCCAGAGTGGAATTATAATGATGATAGGGATTTCCAAAGATTAAAAGATGCTAGAGAAACACTTCTGAAGGGAATGGAATCTTGCTCTAGAAAACCGGAAAACTGGCAGAAATTTTTAAGCCTACCTCAGGAGGCTAATGAAAGACCAAACAGATTTTATGATAGACTTTGTGAGGCCGCTAGACAGTACACCAGATTGGATCCAGTAGATTTAAGAGATTCCTATATCGTTCTCAACACATTTGTTTATAATTCACTGCCAGAAATACGCAGATACTTTCTGAAACAATGTCCAGACTGGAGAAATCTCACAGTAGATAGAATTAAGGAACTTGCAAATTATGTCTTTGACTCACGTGAGGAAGATCCAGATCACCCTAAACAGAGCATTCTGGCACCAGCGATTCCTAGTCAGCCATGTGAACACCGGAGCAAGGACACTAAGGTGTGTTGTTACTGTCGTAAGGAGGGGCATGAATTGAGAGAATGTAGGACTTGGAGAAGAAATTCTAATTCTAATTACAGGCGAAATCAAAATAGAAATAGATCTTTTCGGAGGAATACAGAAAGGCAGTACCAGAATAATGGTAACCAAGGTCCCCCTCAGAAGAGGACACAGGAATGACGGTGTCTTGGGGAGGAATGGAACATAGATAATGAAAGCCATATATTCCCAGATCCGGATTTTTTGAATGCACTTGTGCCAGTCCATTCACCTCCCCAGAGTAATGAACCACATGTCACCTTAAAAGTGGGGGAGACTTATTATGATTGTCTGCTAGACACAGGAGCCTCTAAATCAGTATTAGTAAGCAAACCAGATGCTGGGTGTAGACCTGTAGGATATTTGAATGTAGTGGGAGTCTCAGGAAAGAGCCAGAGAGTGGCAAAATTGAATCCTCGCATGGTATCTATGGGGCCCTTAACAGTAGAACATTCATTTTTACTCATGCCTGATGCCCCTGTAAATTTATTAGGTCGTGATCTCCTTTGCAAGCTTAGAGCAACCATATCTTGTGCTCCAGATGGGGCTGTCTCCTTACAATTGCCAGAGGATACTGTTCATTTATTACCAATTTTACTTACAGAAGCTCAAGGAACAGCAGGGGAGGTATCCAAAATCCCCTCTGACATTCCTGAGTCTTTATGGGCCTCATCCCCTAATGAGGTGGGGCTCCTTAAGTCTGCCATGCCTGTTACCTTTAAAGTTAAGGGGGGACCACCCCCCTCCATTCCACAGTATCCATTGTCTAGGGAAGCAATAGAAGGGATCACCCCTATAATTGAGGCTTTGAAAAGCCAGGGTATTATTATTCCATGTCATCACTCTCCATGCAATACTCCCATTTTGCCAGTTAAAAAACCCAAGCCTGGGCCAGATGGTAAACCTGTTTATCGCTTTGTGCAAGATCTTAGAGCGATTAATAATTATGTTATTCCTAGACATTCTATAGTCGCAAATCCGGCTATGATAATTTCCTCAATTCCCTATGAATCTACATGTTTCACAGTGGTAGACCTTTGCTCTGCCTTTTTCTCCATACCAGTACATGAGGACTTCCAATATTTATTTGCTTTTACCTGGAAAAATAGACAGTGGACCTGGACTAGACTCCCACAGGGATTTGTAGACAGTCCCACATTATTTTCCCAAATTTTACAGCAGGATCTGGCCTCTATTACCTTTAAAGCCTCCACACTAGTACAATATGTTGATGACTTACTTTTGGCCTCTCCTAATGCTGAAATTTGTCAGGAAGATAGCCGTCACTTACTGCTGGAGCTGCACAAGAGAGGACACAAGGTTTCCAAGACAAAGGTACAATGGTGTTTGCCCCAGGTAGAATATTTAGGATTTATTTTGGCTGCTGGAACTCGCTCTGTCTCTTCTAAGAGAGTCCAGGCCATTCAACAACTCTCTGCCCCCACTACTAAGAGGCAGTTGAGAGCCATTCTAGGAGCAGCCGGGTACTGTAGACAATGGATACCCTCTTTTGGTGAAATTACTAAACCCCTCATAGCTCTTACAAAAAGTTCTGTTCCAGACAGTTTACAGTTGGATCCCCAGCATCTCTCAGCCATAAAAGAATTAAAACGGGCCTTGTTATCAGCACCTGCCCTAGGACTGCCAGATTATAGTAAGCCTTTCACTCTCTTTGTGCATGAACAAAGGGGGGTGGCTTCTGGAGTCCTGACTCAGTCACTGGGGCCTAACCAGCGTCCTATAGCCTACTATTCAATTCAGCTGGACCCTGTAGCGGCTGGAGTGCCACCTTGCCTTAGAGCAGTGGCGGCCACAGCGCTTTTGGTAGAAAAAGCCTCTGATTTGGTCCTAGGTAACCCTCTAACTGTGCAATGCCCTCATGAAGTGGAGGCTCTCTTACTACGTCACAGGACACAAGCCTTTTCAGATCTAAGGCTGGCTAAGTATGAAATAACCCTGTTAGGTAATGAGAATATCACTTTAAAACGCTGCACAGTTCTTAATCCAGCAACACTACTCCCTAATTTACCATTCTCGGGGGAACCGTTGCATGACTGTGCTTCTTTAGTTGATATGGCTGAAAAACCCCGTGATGATCTTTTTGATACACCTTTAGAAAATCCTGATCTTGTCCTCTATACAGATGGTTCCTCATTTATGAGAGAGGGAACCCGTTTTACTGGAGCTGCTGTAGTTTCTGATTATGACACCCTCTGGGCAGCTTCTCTGCCTTGCCATTTTAGTGCACAGGCTGCTGAACTTGTGGCTCTTACACAGGCCTGTAATATAGCCAAAGGTAAGAGTGCCACTATTTTTACTGACTCGAAATATGGCTTTGGCATATGCCACTTTATTGGTATGATTTGGCGTCAACGAGGCTTTCTAACATCCTCGGGCAAGGCTATTGCCAATGGGGACCTTATCAAGGACCTCTTAGATGCCCTGAAACTGCCTTCTTCCCTAGCTGTTGTACATTGCCCTGCCCACACAGGGAATAGTGATCCTGTTTCAAAGGGAAATGCACGAGCCGATTCTGCAGCCAAGCTTGCTGCATTAGAAGCTCCTGAACATGTATTTAACCTTTCACCTTCTGAGGATATTCCTTCCAACCTAACCTATGACGATTCTGAAGTAGAAAAGTGGAAAAAGAAATTTAAGGCGAAACAGATCAATGGCATCTGGGTGTCTCCGGAAGGTAAGCCATTTCTTCCCCGGAAATTCTACCACCAGGTATGCCTCTCTGTTCACAGAAAAGGCCATTTTGGTACACAAGGCATTGTAGACTCTATTAAGAGAACCTGGATAGCACCAGGTGTGACTAATACAGCTTCTCGAATCTGCTCGGGCTGCTCCACATGTCAGTCTTATAATCAGTATGCTTTTAAGGCCAAAGCTTATGGAGGGCGTCCTCTAGCATATACACCTTTTGAGCACTTACAAATTGATTATATTACTATGCCAAAAGCAGGACATTATAAATTTTGCCTTGTTATAGTTGATCAGCTCACTCGGTGGGTGGAGGCCTTTCCCAGCCCCCGAGCCACAGCTGCTTTTGTTGCCAAAATTCTCCTTAAAGAGATAGTACCTCGTTTTGGCCCACCAGCCCGCATCGATTCTGACAAAGGCACACATTTCACTGATTCGATTTTATCCCAAATCTACTCTTTCTTTGGAGTGACTCCAAAATTCCACACGCCCTACCATCCACAAAGTTCAGGCCAAGTTGAACGTATGAATAAAGAGCTTAAGAGTATGATTGGCAAATTATGTACTGAAACCCATTTGAAATGGCCTGATGTTCTACCATTGGCATTATTCTATCTACGAAGTAGACCAAGAGGAGAACTTCATATATCTCCTTATGAAATGCTTTTTGGTCACCCTCCTATCCAAGCTAAAACTTTTTCCCCAGTTTATACATCACTGGTGGGAGGTGATACTTCTGTTGCTTCCTATATACAGGAATTACAAACCAGGCTACGTGAACTCCATGAGGCAGGAGCTGTGGTCCAGGCAGGACCATTAGACTTTTCATTGCATAACTTCAACCCAGGAGATAAAATATATGTAAAGAATTTTCAGAGAACCAGTGGAACTCAACCTGCCTGGGAAGGACCTTTTCAGGTATTATTGACAACTCCTACTGCCATTAAAATTGGTGAAAAAGACTCATGGATTCATTGCTCTCATATAAAGCCTGCACCATTCATAGGTGAAGAGATTTCAGATAGACCTGAGGTAGACGCTAAAGAGGTAAAAACTCTAACGATAGCAACTGTTAAAGAGCAAAGAAAGTTGAGAGGAAACAGGCAGTTCCCATTTAAGAATCCCACTGATCAGTTAAATGCTTTGGGACTCAGTCTTCGTAAAGTATCAGGAGACGGAAATTGCCTTTTTAGGGCTTTAGCAGACCAGCTAGAAGGTCACTGTAGAAATCATCTCAGACACAGACAAGAAGCTGCTTCTTATATGATTAACCATAGACAAGAGTTTGAGTCTTTTAGAGTAAATGACTCCCCTTTTGAAGAATATGTTGATGAATTAAAGAAATTTGGAAAGTGGGGAGGAAATGATACAATTGTAGCATTTGCTAAGCAGCATCAGCTGAATGTTGTGGTTCATCAATTAAATCAGCCTTTATTGAGAATCAGTGGCACAGACAAAACTGATGCTAGAGAACTCCACATTTTCTACCATAAAGAACATTATGACAGCATTAGAAAGATCAATGACAATTCAGAAACCCCTGCCACTTTGGCATGCAGAGAATTGGGGAACCAGTTAAAACAATGTGGCATACCCCAAACTCTAGCAGCTTAAATACCTTAAAATTTAACAAGCATTTCCTTCCACAGGCAAAAGCACTGAAGCACATGGCCTAGTTTTCTGGCCCACCTCAATTTCTCCCACCCTTTTCCCTACCCTATACCTATATTTTTTTTTTTTAATCCTTTTTGCTTTTTGTTTTGTTTTGACTTTTGAAAGGCACTGAAAAGACCTGGAATTCACCACACCTTTAAATTCTTTAAGAGCACAAAAGGGTGCTTAGCGAATCTTTTGCCTTTTATTTTTGGTTTTTGGTTTTGCTTTGTTTTTTTTTTTTTACTTTTGTTTCTTTTGCTTTTCTTTAAAAACCCGATTTTGTAAACTAAGTGACTTTTCAAAGGCATTTTAAGTATATGCTATTGAATATTGAATCTTGCTAATTGAAGTCTTATTTCTTTTTGATGAATTAATCACCGCTTTAAGTATCTGCTACTGTTATGCTAGAGAATTCATGTATAAGATGATGTGGTCTACTTGCTAAAAGAAGATTATGTAATAATGTCTAAAAGAAGATTATGTAACAATGTCTAATATAATCAGCTATTTACATTCATTTATTATTTATATGTCATTATACTCTGGGTATGGTTTGGAATTATTGTATATATCACTAATATATTCTCAGTTATGCAGCATAGCACACATTTTTACCATCATATTGTCTTTGGTGAAATTAATGAGATTTCAGAAATATGGAAACTTATCATTTCAGAGACTAACTTGCTGTGAACTCTGATGCAGGCCCTGGAGAGAATATATGTGCAACAAAAGGAGAGACAGGTATACATAAGTCCATGGTTTGCTTATGATGGTGACTATGTAGAGCACAATTACTAGGCACAGTCTAGTATTCATCCTCTCTCCCTCCTAATTTAACCTAATTTAACTGAACTTACTTATCTTTTTATCTCACTCAGTTGAATTCACCTGTGGCCTAGCACAATCACTGGCTGTCTCGGAACCATGAGATATGGTATGATAACCTTTCCATAACATTTTCAGGTGTCATGAACACATACTAAATTTGACTTTGATCCAGACACATGGTGGTAAAAAGTGTTACTGATTGCAAAATGCTATGCTAAGGTTTAGTAAAAAAAAATACAGCAATTCAAACAGTTAAAGAAGAAATCCAGCTTTCCAGACCAGAGTCCAGAGTCCAGAATCCAGACCAGAGTCCAGAATCCAGTTTTCCAGACCAGAATCCAGTTTCCTCCTGATGACATCTTACCACTTCAAGAAGACAAGAGAACTCAGAGACTTTATATGAACTGTTTTGCTTTATTAGCTTTTACTATCGCCTTTCTGTTATATACTATCTGTAACATGTACTCTCTGCAGAGGCTCTCCCTTTGCAAGACTAATGTCAAAGCGTCGGTTCATGAGGAAAAAAAAAAAAAAATCGCCCCTCTGGACAAAACTTTCCTCTCTTCCTTTTCTGTATTGTTGTTCGCATATTATTAGTCAGCAAAAGTTATTATATTCTTTTTACTGTTCCATCAAGGAAACATTCCGTTTCTTGAGGAAGCAAAGGGGGGAAATGTGGTAAAATATGAAAGTTTTTAACAGTCGGTTAGGATAACTGAAAGACGCCAGTTTTTCAAGGACCACCCTTTTGGGGAGGAGATGAACAGTCCGCCTGCTGCGCATGTCAGACTGCCTGCCGGGTACAGTCCGCCTGCTGCGCATGTCAGACTGCCTGCCGGGTTTTTTGACTTCCGGGGTGGAGAGAAGCAGAGTAGGCCTTTTTGCCTGCTTGGCGGGACTCCTGGCGGCGCAGCACAGACGGTCTCCCTCACTCCAAAGGTGGCCTTTTTTGGTTTGGTGAGTTTTTATAAGAAATATAGACTAAGCCTAGATTTAAGACAATTTCTACTGTATTTCTACTTTCCTATCCTTCTAATCAACAACACCTTATATACAATAAAGGCTCTATCTAGAAAACCAGAAGCTTCTTCCATTTACTAGTCTGGGAGATAAATTAAGGGAAAAGTTAAGTAGGGGAGATTTATGATCTAATATCCAATTTTAAATTTCACAAAACCAAACCAAAGTTTGTGTTTGAACATAAAGCTTGTATTGAGTAGGTTTACTTGAAATGGGGATTGTTTATTAGTGTGGCAGATGTATGACCAATGTATGTGAGAGGCAAGATATTTGCAGGCAGGGAGATCAGAATTCCATTTCACAATATTTTAGACTTGATAGACCCTGTAACCTTCTCTCTCTCTCTCTCTCTCTCTCTCCATAAAGATTCCAAATATTCTGTACATCTCCTATGTATCCAATTGAATATGACATGTAGATCTTAGTTGCCTATATTTTAATCAAAAATGAAAAATTCTTAGCCTAGTATTCAAGCATTTATAAGACCTGGCCATACAATATCTCTTCATCCATTTCATTCATTGCTCAGTAGTGCAAACTGTCTATTCTAACCACCTAATCTTTTTATGTTTTTATTGACGGTTTCCTCAGGACTCAATGCCCTTTCCACTCTCTACCACTTTAAATTCTGTCTTTCCGTTCAATTTTAGTTCAAGAATGTAGCATTTGAATTCCTAAAGACACTATTATTTTAAACCTGATTCTCAGAAATGTCTATGAGTATAATTTAACTTTACATTGCTGTATAGCTTATGTCCTGAATCAGATGGCATACTCATTAAGGACAGGAACCATTTCTTGCACTTATTTCCATATATCTCCCCCATGTCCAACCTCGACCTATCAATCAGCACATTGCTTTTGTATTAAGATAATGGAATTTGGTAGATATCCAGGGGTCCGACGTGATTGACATAGTAGTGTTTGAATTGGGTGTGAATGAAGAACTACTCAGTACCCACTTAAAGGTGATTAGATTTTAGCCACTAGCCAACACTGAGGTCAGTGTGTTCTTAGAGGCTATGGACTATGATGATGTCAACAGGAGACTGCTCTTAGCCAATCAACTTGAAGAACCTCCCATTTCTGGGAGGAGGACAGGAAGTAGGAAGCAGATGCTGACAGACAGATCTGCGTCTTCTATTTTGAGACATTGGTGTGGTGGCAGGACTTCACCTGGGCTGTTAGGAAAGCTAGGATTTCCATACTATAAGGAAACTGTTCTCAATATTTCTCTTTCTTCACTATCTTATATCTTTTAATAAACCCTTTAAAGCTTAAACTCTTGGTGAATTTATCAGTGATTTTAGCCAGTTTTCCCCCAAAACTGGGGGGGGTACAGATTAGAACCCACATTTAGATTCTTAAACAACACACTCTACATGGTTATTTCCAACTCAATACATAATTAATGAATGTATGCTCTTGTAATTCCACATTTTAATTAAAGTATCATATTATTTTGATAAATTCACTGGTATCATTTGCAGCACCTACTCAAATGAAGAGAAGTACCAATGAGTAGCAGAGTTAATATTTATCTGTAGATTTAATGCATGGTGTAATTCTGTATTGTTGTAACAAGGTTTTTGTTGTAGCGTTATATTGTTCCCTGGGATTTTGCTTTGGCTATGAGCACTCTTATTAGTCCAATAAAGCTGCAATGTGACATTACTGATAAATCTCTGATTATATTATTATGATAAGTAAATTATTTTATCAAACTAATTGAATCTTTTAATAGTATCATAACTGAGATTTATGGGAATGGTTTTATTCTCTCTTCTATTAACCTATTTATTGATGAGTCAATCAGTAGATAGATAAATTACACTCTGTCAACATCGTTGAATGTCATATAACAACCCCCATACTATCCATTTAACTGGGTGACTGGCAAAGTGTTACATTATGTCTTGGAAATATCCCTCAGGATGAAGCTGATTAATTTTGAAATCTTTATCATTTTTACTTGGGTGGTTTTGTTTTTCTAGCAGAAGAATGACACACACTAGATCATCAGGATATACCCCTTCAGAAATTTAGAGATAAGCTTCATTGGAAAAACTATGTAATATTACTTCCATGAAGTATATACACATACACACATATGTATGCATATGGGTATATACATATATACACATGCATAAATGCATTTATATATAATATCATGTATCCATACATATAGGTATATATGTGTGTGTATGTATGTATGTATGTATGTGTGTGTATATATATATATGTATGTATATATATATATATATATATACACACACACACATTATATATATACATATATACATATAGGGGTATGTGTGTGTGTATGTATTTCCTCTTTAGAAGTTCTCAAGCTTCCCCTGTAATGACCTCATACCACCACCTGTTTCCAGAGTCTCACATTCATACCTGTCTACCTTTCAGCTCCCAAATTATAAAATATATATCTCATTCCATTAGTATTTCCTTTCTAGCTCATGTTAGTTTACACAGATTCCTAAGACTCAGATCTGAAAGGGCTTTGAAGATGATCTAACTAAAGTCATTTTATCTAAAATTTTTCGGTTATTTGTGTGTGTGTGTGTGTGTGTGTGTGTGTGTGTGTGTGTGTGTGTGTGTGAGAGAGAGAGAGAGAGAGAGAGACAGAGAGACAGAGAGAGAGAGAGACAGAGAGAGAGAGAGACAGAGAGAGAGACAGAGAGAGAGAGAGAGACAGAGAGAGAGAGACAGAGAGAGAGAGAGAGAGAGAGATTATTTTCAGAGGATAAGTCTTGTTATTTCATCAGTGTAGATGATGAACTACCTCTGCCAGAAGAGCAAAGAAGCTTCTTTGTAACTTTTACAAGGAAAGGTTTGCTCATTATGCTGAGAAGTGCAGTGACTTGCCCATCACCATAAAGTCTTTATGTGGCATAGACAACACTTGAACCCATGGTTTGTTGACTTCAAAGACAGTTTTCTATTCTCTGATGGACTCCCTTTCTGATGATTTATTAAAAGTAATTCACACTAATCTGAAAAGGACCAATAAGCTCATTTCTGCATTGTAAAAGAACATAAATTTCTTGCCTGTAGGTGAACTGAGTGGGGAATTTAAATTTGAGTAGCTCCAGCCTCTCTTACGCTGGCCAACAATAAAACAAAAAGAATAGGCATTACCACCATACCTTTTTTAAGACCACACTTAGGGTATGAAGGAATTTCCAGTGCTGAAATGCTAAAAAAAAATGGACCCTTGCTTAGACCCAGAAATTGATTGGTACAGTATGAAGCAATATAAATATTCAAAACTATTCTAAATTTGGAGTGTCCAACAATATACAGCATTTTAAAATATAGAGAATACATTTTCAATTATATTAGCTGTACATGGTACCTACATGAAATTTAGTCATATATTAGGACATAAAAACCCCTCACATTCCACTCACAAAAGGCTGTGGTAATATGGATTAAACTTAATAATAAAGTCAATAAACTATTTCTAAAGAATGAGTGGGTAAAAGAATAGATCAGAGAAACAACCAATAATTCATTAAAAATAACAACCACAAAAACACAAATAAAAGACCCTGGAGAAGCATAAAAATGTAAACAGGTATAAGACTTAATGAGGGATATTAAAAGATCAAACTGTTTACATTCCTACATGGGAAGATAATACTTCAAACTCATAAGAACTATCTCAGTAAGGAATTCACGGAAGACACAGGTCTGAACTGAATATGAAGGAATGATATCTGGACAGCATTTATGTTTTGTTCTTTGAGGGTCAAACAGGGCAGTGTGTCTTATGTCTGGAGCCAGATTTGGGCTTGGGGCCTCTTGGGTCCAGGGCTGGTGCTTTGTCCACTGTGCCACCTAACTAACCCATCATGACATCTTTAAAATAGGGTTGAGGGTTAGGAGGAATAGAATGGGGGAGGGGGAAGGGGAGAGATGGTCTGGGGAGAAGTAGTTCACATGAACGAAAAAAGACAAAGGCTTATGGAGGTTAGGGGAAGAGGTGGAAGGAGTGAGGGAGTAAGGGAACCTTAATATCATCAGAATTGGCCCAAAGAGGAACTAACATACATACTCAAGTGGGTATAGTAATATATTTTACCCTGAGGGAAAGTGGGAGGGGGGAAATGGGGGGGCAGAGAAGAGGGGAAGGAGGGAAAGGGAAGTTTGGGGAGGGAGCTGTAAAAAGCAAAACATTTTTGAGGAAGGTGAAGATGTTCTGCATAACTCCACAATATGACATATTGAATTGCTTGATTTCATAGGGAGGGTTGAGGAGGGAGGGAGGAAGAAAAATTTAGAACACAGAATTAGCTCAAAGACCTTAATCTCATCAGAGTGGGCTCAAGGAGTGAATAACATTCACACCCAATTGGGAGAAGTAAACTATTCAACCTTACAGGAAATTAGGAGGGGAAGAGGATAAGGACAGAAGGAAGAAAAAAGGGAGTACTGAGTGAGGGAGAGGATAATCAGGAGTAAAACACTTTTGAGGAGGAATAGGGTAAAAGAAGATAGAAAATAGAATATATATCATGGGAAGGGAATAGGATGGAGGGAAATAGTTATGATGATTGGCTACATTGTCAAAATGTATGGTACCTACTCTGCTGGACTATTGTGAAGAAAATTCTTTGTCAAGTTTAAGGTACTATAGGTTATGATGAATAGGATACAATCAGAAAAACCTGGAAAGACCTACATGAACTGAAGCAGAGTGAAATGTACTGTATACAAAATAACAGCAATAGTGTAAGATGATCCACTGGGAAGCATGTGGTTGTTTTCAGCAAGGCGATGATACAATATAATTGCAATCCATTTAAAGATATAGAACTAATGTTATCTGAAAATAGATGGAAACACATTTTTAAAAATTTATTTTTCTTTGACAATTCCTTAATCTGAAGTTTTGTTTTTAACCGTTTTCTCTCACAACCTAGCTAATGTGGGAATGTTTTCCATGACTACTCATGTATAACTTATTTTGAATTGCTTGAGTTCTTGTGGGTGGGGGGTGGGAAGGGAGGGAGGAAGAGAAGTTGGAACACAAAGATTTAAAAAATTGATGTCAAAATTTGATTTTACATATATTTTGAAAAATCAAATTCTAAATAAACAAACAAATAAATATATAACAACTATCATGAGATAACACACCCAAATTTAGGGAATACAGGAAAAGAAGTACTTAGGAGAAATTTTATATCTCTAAACACTTACAGCAATAAAATAACAAAAGAGCAGCTCAATTAAGTTGGTCAGGCATCTAAAAAAAGCAAGTAAAAATCAAATTAAAAAAAAATTAAACATCTAATAAGAAATACTGCATATCCAAGGAGAAATTGATGGAATTGAAAGTAAGAGAACCATTGAACAAATAAATTAATAATAGGACCTGGCTTTATGAAGAAAAAAAATAATTAAGCCATTGCCTAAATTGATTTAAATTTTTTTAAATACAAGGATTAAAAAAAAAAGAACAGATAAATTCATCACTAATGAAGATAAAATTAGAGTAATTATTAGGAGTAGTTTGACCCAATTATATGCCAATAATTCAAATAATCTAGGTGAAAAAGATAAATATTCTCAAAAATTGCCCAGATTAAAAGAACCCTGGTTGTTGTTGTTTTTCCTTCGTTCTTGAAGAGGACCATGACATTGGGGTAATGTCATGACTTGTACTCAATTGGATCCTTGGAGTTTTCATTTTAGGTTCACTTTCAGGAGGTGTTCAGTGAATTCCTACAATGAATATTTTACCATTTGGTTCATTTTCCAAGTTAGTTATTTTTCCAATGTGGCCAATGAAGGAACATTGGGAGGGCTCAACTTCTTGGCTTCTCTCTGCCATCTTCAATTGTCATATATATATATATATATATATATATATATATATATATATATATATATATATATGAGGCAATTGGGGTTAAATGACTTGCCCAGGGTCATACAGCTAGTAAGTGTTAAGTGTCTGAGGCTGGATTTGAACTCAGGTACTCCTGACTCCAGGGCCTGTGCTCTATCTACTGCGCCACCTAGCTGCCCCAATTGTCATATATTTTTAAAAGCTCTTTCTTCATTTATTGAAATCATAATGAATTATGGCATTTTTATTGCTTTTATTATTGATGTGGTCAGTTATTCCAATAGTCCTCCTGATTTTGAATGAACCCTACATTCCTGCCATAAATCCCACCTAGTCATAGTTCATGACAATGGTCATATTGACACTAAATATATATGAACCAAATGGTATAAAATCTAAATTCTTAGAGGAGAAGTTGAGTTAAAGAAAGATATAGATAGCTAAACTATAATAGTGGGGGACCTCAACTTCCCCCTCTCTGAACTAGATAAATTTCAACACAAAATAAATAAGAAAGAAGATAAGGACATGAATGGAACTTTAGAAAAGTTAGATATGGTAGACATCTGGAGAAAAATGAATGGGGATAGAAAGAAATATACCTTTTTCTAAATGGTACATGACACCTACACAAAAATTGACCAAGTATTAGGGCACAAAAACCTCACAGTCACATGTAGAAAGACAGTAATGGTAAATGCATCCTTCTCAGATCATGAAGCAATAAAAATTATCTGTAACAAAGGGCCAGGAAAATACAGACCAAAAATTAATTGGAAACTAAATAATCTCATCCTACAGAATGAGTGAGTCAAACAAATCATAGAAATAATCACTAATTTCATCAAATGGAGTGACAATAATGTGACAATATACCAAAAGTTATGGGATGCAGGTAAAGAAATTTTTAGGGGAAATTTTATATCTCAAAATGTCTAGAGGAATAAAATAGAGAAATAGGATTTCAATGAATTGAGCATGCAACTAAGGAAAAAAAACTAGAAAGAGAACAAATTAAAAATCTCCAATTAAAGACTGTCAGAAATTCTGAAAATAAAAGGATCAATTAATATAATTGAAAGCAGAAAATTATTGAATTAATAAATAAAACAGCTCTTTTAAAAATCAAAATAGGTAAATTGTTGATTAATTTGATTTAAAAACAAGAGAAAGAAGAAAACCAAATTGTTAGTATCAAAAATGAAAAAGATGTATGCCCTGTCAATGAAGAGTAAATTAAAGCAATAACTAGGAGCTATTTTGCCAAAGTATATGTCAATAAATTTGACAATCTAAATGAAATGGATGAATATTACAGAAATATAATTTGACCATATTAACAGAAAATTGTTTAAACAAAGGCAAGGGGATGGCACAAATTAAAGAATGTTCATTAATATGAGTATTTCATTCTATTTGATTAAAAAAGTCAATTTAGAATAATTTATTTCTGGAGCTACATACATCAACTAGAAAACCTCTTTGTCTTCAGAACTTTCAAGGATAATGTAATTCAATAAGTTCTTTGTAAGCATTTTAATTTACTTTTTCTATCATATAAGTTTTCTCATGCTCTAAAGAAACAAACAACAAACCATGCATTCTTAACACACAGATTTTCATTACACATATATTTCACTTTGTGATATGGAAAAAAAATTGATGCAAACTACAACCCAGATTATAATAGCAATAATGAGGTCAAAAACAATACATATTCTTATAGAGTGGTAACATTTATGAAGCACTTTCCAAAAAATAATTGTATATATGAAGTTGTCATCGTAATCATCACAATCACCACCACCATCACCACCACCACCATCATTATTGTTAGTTATTATTGTAGTGGTGGTGGTGGTGGTGAAGGTGGCAATCATAATTAAGTGGCTTGCCCATGCTAAGTGTCTGAGTTCAGATTTGAATTCAAGTCCTCTTGTTTCCAAGGCCAGTGCTTTATCCACTGTGCCACCTAGCAGCCCTAAAAATGTTATTACAGCTAAATTCCAGTTAAGTCTATTGAACTTCAGAAAACCTGACTTTACCATGAACATACATATAATAATTATCTGAGTTAGAATTTTAACAGGGTGCTCTTGATTTTAGAACTGGAACTCTTTTGATGCTACTGTATTCCTACTTAACTACAAATAGATTCAAACATTTCAAGAGTCAATATATTGAAATCAATCTATCATCCAATGAAGAATACATTTAGAACCTACAAGATCCTAGGTACTGTGCTAGGTTCATAAGAAAAACAAACAGTTCTTGTCCATAAAAGTCTAAAAGTGTCATACTCTTTTCAAGGGAGACAACATTTAAACACACACACACACACACACAATTAATACATAGTGTGGTAAAAATTAGAGAACTCTCCATAGGCAGCTTTTGAAGGACCTCCCCTTTTGGGGAAGGAAAGATTGAAAGCTCCCTGAAGGGAGGCAAAGGGTGCTTCCAGAACTCTAGGCTGCTTCCAGAAAGTTAGACTGCTTGTGGAATTCTTGGCCCTTTCAGGTTCAGTGAGATAATTATGGAAGACCCTAAATTCCTTTGAACTAACTTACTTGAAAATGGTATGGGTATCAAATAGGTTAAGCTTAGTGTTAAGAATATTTATCTGCATTTCTATTTTCCTGATTTCCTTATCTTTGATTTTTATTAGTTTCACCTTGGTTTTTTAATTAATTCCCAAGTAATGAAATCTGACCCTTTTGTGAACCAAAGCTTAAAGGCTCCCTTCTTATTGGCCTGGGAGAAATATCTAAAAAGGGCAGTTCAGAGGGGAGGGTGAATCTAAAAAGTCCCTCATATTTCTGGGACCCCAATATTAAGGCAAGTCACCCAAATAACGCTCCATATATCAAATTTTGCCCCTCACAATAGTCATTTTCTGTAGGGAAAGGGCATTAGTGAGTAAGAGGCAAGAGGAAAGATTTCTTGGAAAATATATTGTTAGAGCTAGCCTTTGAAAAAAGCTAGTGATTTTCAGAGATGGAAGGAAGAAGTCATTTTAAAAATGGGGAATGGGGGCAACTAGGTGGCATAGTGGAAAAAGAACAGGTCCTGGATTCAGGAGTTCAAATCTGGCCTCAGACACTTGACACTTACTAGCTGTGTGAGCCTGGGCAAGTGACTTAACCCTCATTGCCCCACAAAAAATAAAGAGATTGATAGATAGATAGATAAATAATGGGGAGCAGCCTATGCAAAGGAACAGAGACCAATAGTTTGGTGATAAGTTGCAAGTTGCTTTAAATGCCAAAAGTATGAGTTTGTAAGGGGCAGCTAGGTGGAGCAGTGGATAGAGCACCGGCCCTGGATTCAGGAGGACCTGTGTTCAAATCCAGCCTCAGACACTTAACACTTACTAGCTGTGTGACTCTGGGCAAGTCACTTAACCCCAATTGTTTCACCCAAAAAAGAAAGGAAAAAAAAATATGAGTTTGTAATTGATCCTATGCACAATAGCAAAACAATGGTGTTCATAAATAAGGACATGACATGGTCAGATGTATTTTAGGAATATTACTCTACCAATGTGTATAATATGAATTGGTTAAGTGTGAAGGTGGAGGGAGGGAGAACAAATAGTTGAATATCGCAATAATCTAGACATGTATGTAATCTTGGTATATTTTAGATCCAAATATCATAGTTATACAACATCGACACAGCTCTATTATTAAACTATCTATGTAAAAGCTTACTTAACTACCTATGTGTCCATGGGCCATTCTTTGGCACTGGTACTTCTTTGTTCTGTTCCAATATTAAATTTGAATATGACTGGGTGGGATGCAAATATCTATCATCATCTTGTTGCCACCCAGGACTGGCTTGTTTATAAGTCTACCTAAATTAGCTCTTTTTACTACTATACTGGTATGGACTGCCTCTTTCTTCAATATTTCATTAACCTTTCATTAGGATAGGACCGTCCCTCTTGATGGTCTGCCCTCTAACAGCAAGAAGTCAATATTTCTGTGGACATCTAGGAATGCAAGGTATTATGCTGGGCATTAGGTGAATATACAAAATTAAATAAGATATAATTAATATTTTCAGGCATTTGCAACATAAAAAGGGATAAAAGAAACATACAAATGGAGGGTTAAACTACAGGTACAACAGAGTTTATTTAAGTCTCAAGCATGTTCGTCAAATGAAAAAAATCATCTTAGTTTAAGAATTGCAGGATTTTTTGTTTGGTTCCCCTTTAGCTTGGTGGAGTTGTTCACAGACTTGATAGTGACTAAAGAACTGTCAGCCTGGGCTTATCAAGTAGATTTTAGTCACTAAACTCTAGACAATGAAAGCTGAATGGAAACTCAAGAGCCATATATAAAGGAAGCAAGCATAAATTGCAAAACCATATACATGCAAATAGGATAATTACATATATGCATATATGTATATTTGCATCTTCCTTTGTCATGTGTTCTTTCTGTTTTTGTGTATGCATTCTGCACTGCTGATTGGGCAGTCTGCAGGGTTGTTCATCATAAGTAGTCATAAGAGGGATTTTCTCATTACTTTACCTTGTTTTTAATTAGAACTTTTATTTAACTAATACCCACATGACAAAAATAAATAAATTAGTAGCATTTCATATCAAATAATGGTTCACTGGGTACTGACCACAGAGAACCACAACTGTTAAATAGATGTTCTGAAGGACCAATGGGAGAGGGGGAACCCCAGAGACTACACCAGAAATAAAATGTGTTTTGTTGTCTCTCACAGAGGGAATCCACTTATTGAACTGATTTTTCTCTAAGAGTAAGGGTTGGAAATGTAAGTGCCTTCATAAGAGATTTAGATGAATTCATAAAAGATAGAAATAAAATATGGTAAACTACAGATGTTGGAGTTGTATGCCCCTAGCCTTTTATCCCTCAATTTGACATCATGGAGGAAAACCAAATCTTCCTATACAATATCTTTTCGTACCACCTCAAGAAAGAAATTTGAGAGAGATGGACTATGGAGCCCATTCCTTATGACATTGCTGATGCCTAATCACGCTTCCCTGAGACTCCCCAAATCACTACTTCAGTGTAAAAAAGATAAAGGGTAATGAATCTCTCCTCTAATTAAGTCCCTATTTTTCTCTTTCTTTCCCATATGTTTTTTTCTGAATAAATGCATACTTGTTTCTTAGGATTTAATCTCAGATGGTTTTTTTTAAAAGTATGTAATTTCATTCACCTTAATGAATATAATTCATGGAAAATTACCCTTACTCACTTTCAAACTACAACAAAGGTGATAAAAATATATGCACTTATTAGAAAAGAAAATTACCCATGTACATTTCACATGGGGTTTTGAGGAAGATGCAAGGAGAACTAAACATAAATTTCATTATCCTTATTGTATTTTAAAATGAACATTAAGAATGAGAATACCACCAAGGAGAAAGCTTATAACTGATTTGGACATGATTTAGAAAGTAAGAAAAAAAATCAAGAGTATTCTAATTATATTAGGGACAAAATAATCTTTATTCCTTTGACTTGTTCTATGTAATGAGAAAAAGTGCCTTTTAGTCCCCTTGGCTCACCAATGAGGAATAAAGAAAAAAATATTCTTATAGGCTCTCTAAAGGACTACTCTTTCATGATCATTAGCTAAGAAAAAATAATTTATTTCATGTTATATGACTGGGAGAACACTGCGCATTTGCTCAGGCAAGGAAAAAAAAAACAACAACAAAAAGCCCACAAACAAAAAACCCTACAGCCAGTGGCATTTCCCTCAGCTACATAAAGACATCTCAATCATTATTAAAAATGACTCTTCACACCCCAGTAAAGAATCTTCCTATATAGACTGCAATTTGAAGAAAGCAGACTAGTATTTGAATATCCAATCCAGGTAGGGTCTGTATTTCTGCCTTAATAGAGATCAAACTTGATTTCACCACTCATTAAATACAAATTATGTATTAACTACATTCCTAATGTTGGGGAAGGTGGGAAAGACAAATAGAGAAAAATGTCCACAACTTAGATTAGTTTATAGCCTAGTTGGAAAGACAAGGCCAAAGCATATGTTTTCCTCTATTATTTATTTATTCATTTAGTTAGTTATTTTTTGTGAGGCAATTGGTGTTAAGTGACTTGCCCAGGGTCACACAGCTAGAGAGGGAGTACCTTGTTTTTAAAACTACAAGGAGGAGCATCTAGGTGGCAAAGTCTATAAAGCACTGGCCCTGGATTCAGGAGGACCTGAGTTCAAATCCAGCCTCACACAATTGACAATTACTAGCTGTGTGACCCTGGGTAAGTCAATTTACACTTGTTGCCCTGCCAAAAACCAAAACTCAAAACAAACAAACAAAGAAAAAACAAAAAACTTTAAGGAGGTCAACCCATGGTAGAAATTAAGGTGTTAGAAGGCTGGAGAAGAAGGGGCCAAGTTTTTGATGTCTTTGGAAACCAAACAGAAAATTTTCTCTTTGATCCTAAACTAATAGGAAGCCACTGGAACTTATTGAATACAGGAGTGTTATGGTTCTTTGCTTTAGGAAAATCATTTTGGTGGCCAAATGGAGTATGGTTTTGAGTGGGGAGAGACTTGAGGTAGGACTATATGCCAGTGGGAAATTTCAATAGTACAGGAGAGATGATGAGTTGTTGTACCATAATGGAGGCCCTGTCAGAAGAGAAAAAGGGGAATGTTTGAAAGAGTTTATAGAGGTGAAACTAACAGGTCTTGGTAAAAAATTGGATATGGGGGTTGAGAGATAGTGAGGAGTAAAGGATGAATCCTGTGCCATAAATCTATTTCCGTGAGAGGATGGTGTTGCCCTCTACATTAATTGGGAAGATAACAGAGGAAAAGGTTTAGGGGCAAACATAATAAGTTGTCTTGGACATATTGAGTTTAAGATGTCTACTGGCCCTCTATATCAAGATATCTGAAAGGCAGGTGGAAATGTGAGATTGGAAGTCAGCAGAGAAGTTGGTGTATGATAACTTGATTTGAAAATCATTAATATAGAGATAGTATTTAAATCTCTGGGAGTTGATGAGATCACCAAGTGAAGTAATATATATAGAGAAGAGAAGGCCCAGGACAGAAACTTGTGTGACATCTGTTGTTAGAGCAAATGATCAAGATAATGATCCAACAAATGAGACAGAGGAGTGGCCATATAGAAAATAGTGGTGATCTGAAAATCTAGAAGAAAGAGATTATTAAGGAGTAGAGAGTGATCAACAGTGAAAAGGCTACAGATATGTCAAGGAGAATGAGGATTAAGGAAAGGCCGATGGATTTGATAACTAAGAGATCTGTGGTAAATTTAGAGAGAGCAATTTCAGTAATTTGATAAGGTCAGAAAGCTAGATTGTGAGATTTCAATGTCAGAGTCTATGTATTATATTTTCTACACTAATAGTATCTAGTAATGTCCCTAAATACAACAGGACCTCAACACTGTTACCTTGAATATATCAGAGAAAAAAATCAATATTCTATTTGATTCAATTGAAGGAAAAAACAAATATTTAAGTGTTGACTATGGATAGAAGACTGCTTCGAGCTCTGGGGATATATGGAAAGTACCTTTGAGAACGTTTAATTCTGTAATCTTATTGTCTAAGTGAGAAAATTGAAACAGAAGGGTCCAGTGTCTTGTAAAAGAACTCATAGTAAGTCAGTACAATCTTATACACACACAATACATAGACGTAAGTGTACATATGCATGTCCAATTATATATAAACACAGATGCATATACACACCTGTATGTATACATGTCTGGGTATATATACATGTTTGTCTATATACAAAATATAAATATATACAAAATTCACATACATACATATCTATGTACAGGTGTATCTATGTATATATAGACATATAGATATACAAGATTATATGTTGATCTATTTAGAAATTAGGTATTCCTGATATTTGAAAAAAACTTTCATCTTAGTTGACATATACATTTATTTATTTTTATTTTTTTATTATTTTTTTTTAATGAGGCAATTGGGGTTAAGTGACTTGCCCAGGGTCACACAGCTAGTAAGTGTTAAGTGTCTGAGGCCGGATTTGAACTCAGGTACTCCTGACTCCAGGGCCGGTGCTCTATCCACTGCGCCACCTAGCTGCCCCTACATATATATTTAAAAAGGATAGATACCATATTCACCATGGGAGTTCAGAGAAAATGACCTACAATAGTCATTGAAAGATTCTGAAGGATGCAGGCCTATATCTCAGTCAGAAAAGGCTGAAAATGATATGGATAAGTGGAAATGATGGTGTTGAAAAGGAGAAGAGATTACAAATGCATAGCATTTAAAGGGATACTACTACCTATTGTAGATGCTCATCTTGGCTCACTCTCTGTCTCTCTCTCTCTCTCTCTCTCTCTCTCTCTCATGTTAGGGGTCACTAGGCAGAACAACAGATATGTGTTTTTAAAGTCAGAAAATCAAGGAGACAGAATAATACAATTGCTGACAAGGATACTGGGAGGTGGAAGGGAATATAACTTTGCAGAGTGACTATATTATGGAGATGGCTACAAGAAGTAAAAAGGGAATATATCATCTAATCCTCCATAGCTGCTTCACTCTGGAAAATCTAATAAATGTTTCCATTTTCCAAATGAAAGAGACCTACTGGAATGTCTGGTCCAAATTTTATAGAAGAGTCTGAGGACCTGAGAAATTCAGCATCTTGCCAGAGGTTATAAATGTCACACACACACACACACACACACACACACACACACACACAAATAAACTAATCAAAGAGTCAGGAATAAAAATTTAGTCCTCCTTGGGGCTCAGCCAAGATGGCAGAGGAAAGGCATTGACTTACCTGAGCGTTCCCCAAGACCCCTCCAGTGCTTTATCCACTTTTATCCACTGTGCCACCTAGCTGCCCCTACTTTATACAATTTCTATTCCACACAGGATGTCCTGCTTAATTTCCTAGGATTGGATATTCTTTCTCAGATCTCTGCCTTTTCATAGTAGTTACCACTTGTGTAGAATGTACTGCCTTCTCTGTATAGTCTCAGAACTCATCATTTAAAACTCAATTCAAATTCTGCGTCCCTTAAAAAAATGTTAGTTTCCCCAGAAGCAGTTCATCCTGTCAAAATTAAATACATTCTATGTATTTTATACTTAATTTATACATGCTAACTTTAATATTACCTTCATTTATTACTACTTTACCTTGATGTAAATGTATGTTCCTGAACTCTCACCTATCTCCCTAATTATTGGTCCATTGTTCAGATAACATCCACACTTCTCCACTTTTGCTTTTCTACCTGTGCTCGTTTCCCACACACAGTACCCTTGATAATGAAAATGCTGAAACCCACATATGTAAACATATTCTAAATAACATATGGTTAATGTTTTGGCTAAAATATTGTATATCCTATTTTTTGTTTTACAATTAAAGGGAAAATTTATTTAGGCCTAGTCATTAAAGCCACTAAATAATAAGAATAAAAAGAATAAGAATACCATCTAGCATTTATAAAGAACTTTCAGAATTGTAAGATTTTTTTACAACTATTATCTCATTTAATCCTTACAAAAACCTGCTAGGTATATATAATTATTATTCTCACTATACAGATGAGAAAACTGAGGAAGACAGAGGTAAGTCATTTTATTTCTCTGAACACCATTTAATTTATTTCCTCTTTAAAATGGTAGCTAGGGGCAGCTAGGTGGCACTGGGGCAGCTAGGTGGTGCAGTGTATAAAGCGCTGGCCTTGGATTCAGGAGGACCTGAGTTCAAATCCAGCCTCAGACACTTGACACTTAACTAGCCGTGTGAGCCTGGGCAAGTCACTTAACCCTCATTGCCCTGCAAAAAATAAATAAACAAATGGTAGCTAGATGGTACAGTCGATAGAGAACTAGACATGAACTTGAAAAAAGCATATCTATAATGATGATAGTAGTAGTTGTGTAATTTAAGATTCTAAATGTGGATTCTAATCTGTTCCCCCAGTTTTGGGGGATACTGACTAAAATCACTGATAAAACGAGTTTAGGTTTTTAAGGGTTTATTGAAAAATAGAAAGAAAAAGATTGAGAACAGAATTCCAACAGCCTGGCATTCCCATCTTTCCTCAAATTTCCTGTGAAGTCCTCTGCCGCCACCACCCAAAAGAACCCAAAAGAGCCAGAGCTCTCCACACAGGCTCTCTTTCCTCCTTCCTGTCTCTTCCCAGAAAATAGGAGGCTCCTCAAGTTGATTGGCTGGTAGGCTTGATAGGCAGCACCCATGAGCAAGCATCATTTCCTGACGCCAAGGAAAAGCCACATGGCCTTGCCCTCTGAGGCATTTTCCTCATGGAGGAGCTTTCCCACAGCAAGTCTCCAGTAGGTGGCATCATTCCAATCATTACATAGTGATCATGGTGATGATGGTGATGTCATCATCATTGTTGTTATAGTTACAATTGTAACAACAATATGCTATGCCTTACATGACTGCAAGGAACATTTTTATTTGTTTATTTTTCCCTAAAGTGCAACTATGTAAATATAATTGATTTTATTCTGCTACTTACACTGGTAATAATTCAGGATTCAGACAATGTAAGCCTACCTCAAATGTCAGACAAGTGAACAAAACAGTTTTCTAAAGGTCAAAGGAAGACAGCTTTTATGTTGGTGATTGCCACAAAGATTCAGTCAATAGCCAAATGTGAAGAAGGGAGATAGCAGGAAAGGGACAGTATTAGATACAGTTTCCTAAGCAACATGGTATCATCATCTATACCAAAAGCCAATGAAACTGGAAATAAATAATGTGCAAATATTTAAGAATAGGCTAAACTGACAACTATTCATATACATATTCCATAACTGCAAATATGAAGATCCTTTACAAATCATAAATGAAGGCCACATCAATATCTTACTTTTTGCTCACTCATAGGGAGAGAGAATGATGTCCATTAGCTGACATTCTGCATTTGTTATGTATATAGGGTGTTTTTATTAAAATAAAAGCTGCTGGGGGCAGCTAAGTGGTACAGTGGATAAAGAATTGGCCTTGGATTCAGGAGGACCTGAGTTCAATTCTGGCCTCAGACACTTGACACTTACTAGCTATGTGACCCTGGTCAAGTCACTTAATCCTCATTATCCAGGAAAAAAAAAAAAAGAAGATTGACAATCTGATTTTCCCCTATTATAGCCTTATGCATTTTTCTTCCCCTTAATTTTATCCTTCTACTCCATGATACCTATTTCAACTTTTTTTGGTATTATTTCTCCAATATACTCTAAACTTCTTAAAGGCAAAGTCCTTTGCTTTGAATCTTGAGATGAGGATAATAATCCCTTCCTTTTTCTCTAATTATTTGTGGAATGTGGGGATAAATCATGTCTTCTCTCAGTCTCAGTTTTCTTATATTCAAAATGAGGAGGTAGGATGAGATGATCTCTATAGTTCACTCTAGTTCTAAAATCTTGTGACCCTATGATCTATGTTTTTTTTTTTTTCCTTCCCTGACAGCAAATATAATTTTGATATTCCTGTGGTAAGTACTGAACTGATACTGATGGTCTGATGAGTACAGAACTGTTAAAAATTCTGTAAACTCTATAAAACCAGGTACAATGTTACTAGACATCTAAGTAGTGTTGTAGAGTGCCAGGCCTGGGGTGAGGAAGACCTGATTTCAAATCAGGCCTCAGACATTCACTAGCTATTTGACTCTGGACAAGTCATTTAACCCTGGTTGCCTTAGTTTCCTCATCTCTAACATAAACTGCAGAAGGAAATGGCAAACCATTCCAACTTTAGCAAGAAAATCCCAAATGGGACCACAACAGACAGACACAATTGAAATGACTAAACAGCAACAACAATAACAATACAATAAGAACAACACAGTGTTACTGCTTCATGTTGATGTTAATTAAATATCCCAGTATATGGCATAGCGGAAAGACAATTGGCTTTAGTGACAATATCTGGGCTCAATCCTAGCTTTGCTATTTAAAACTTTGGTGATAATTTGTACAATTAACTTACAAACTTCTGACTTTCTACTTCCTTCATGGCAAAATTACAGAGTTAAAGAGATTGTTGACTTAAGTACCTTCTAAGGCTAAATCCTATGAGTCACTAAAAAGTGAAGTTGATTAAAAGTGGGTATGTCATCATCCAAGAAGCATAGGCAGCTGTAGTAACAAAAGGGCTTCATTGTGAGGTAACTTCATTTGTAAAACAATAGGCCCTTGGCACAGATTATGAGAAAAGTGTTTCCAGTGGGTGTTTTGATGATGGTAAAGATCCTTGTATGGATTAGTAGAACAACCAGCTAAGTAAACAAATAAGAAATTTAGGCTATGGTGGAGAAAGACATTTGTTAGGAACGTTAAAAAGATATTAATTAGGGATACACTTAGAAAGGAAAGCTATGATATATGTTCATTTATCCTACCCTGGAACTGTATAGCTGAAATAACCTGATAACCATTTCCCATGTTGTAGAAGGACTCAAATTCCAAATGATTTTTCTATGAATTCTGTTTCATGATTTGGGGAATGTTACATGGAGTCAATAAATCATTTTTAATTAAAAAAATACTTTATTATTTTCCAGTGACATATAAAGATAATTTTAAACATTTGTTTTTATAAAATTTCTAGTTCCAAATTTTTCACCTTTTCTCCATTCCATCACCCCTCCCTAACACAGAAAGCAATCTCATATAGGTAATGCTTGTAAGATCACATTAAATATATTTCTGCATTTGTCATGTTGTAAAAGAAGAATCAGAACAAAAGGTGAAAACCTCAAAAAACCTCAAAAACAAAAAGTAGAAACAGTATGCTTCAATCTGTACCCTGATTCCCCAGTTATTTTTTTTCTAGATGTGGAAAGCATTTTCCATCATGAGTCCTTTGGAATTATCTTGGGTCATTTTATTGCTGAGAAGAGCCAAATTTATCACTGCTGATCATCAGGCAATGTCATTGATATTGTGTTCAATTTTCTATTGGTTCTCTCATTTCACTCAGCATCAATTCATGTAAGGCTTCCCAGGCTTTCTTCTTAAATCTGCCTGTTTATCATTTATTACAGCACAATAATATTTCATTATATTCATATACCACAACTTGTTTATCCATTCCCGAATTTCCAATTTTTTGCTACAACCGAAAGAACAGCTACAAATATTTTTTGTACATACGGGTCATTTTCCCTGTTTTATGATTTCTTTGGGATATAGGCCTAAGAGTGGTATTTCTGGGTCAAAATGTCTGCACAGTCCCATGACCCTTTGGGCATAGTTCCAAATTGCTCTCTCGATTGGTTTGATAAATTCACAACTCTACCACCAATGCACTAATTTTCCCACACTTTCTACAACATTTATTATTTCTGTTTTTTGTCATATTAGCCAATCTGATAGGTATGAGGTAGTACTTCAGAGTTGTTTTAATTGGTGTTTCTCTAATCAATAGTTATTTAGAGCATTTTTCATATGTTACTAGATAGCTTTAATTCCTTCATCTGAAAACTGCATCTTCATATTCTTTGAACATGTCACAATTGGGGAATGACTTGCATTCTGATAAATTTGATTTAGTTTCCTATATGTTTTTGAAATAAGGCCTTTATCAGAGACACTGTAAAAATTGTTTCCCAGCTTTCTGCTTCGGTTATAATTGTGGCTGCATCTCTCCTGTTTGTAAAAAAAGCAACAAAAAAAAACATAATTTAAATTTAAGTCATTCATTTTGCATTTCATAATATTCTCTATCAATTGATCATAAATTCTTCTCTCCATAGATCTGAGAGGTAAATTATTCTTTCCTCTCCTAATTTACCTATGGCATCAGCCTTTATGTCTAAATCATATACCCATTTTGACCTTATTTTTGTATATAGTGTAAGACGTTGGTCTATGCCTAGTTTCTGCCATACAATCTTCCAGTTTTCCTAGCAGTTTTAGTCAAAGAGTAAGTTTTTATCTGAGAAACTGGGGTGTTTTTATCTGAGAAGCCGGTTTTATCAGAGAGTAGATTATGCAAGTCATTTACTAATGTGTTTCCTGTGCCTAACCTATTCCATTGATCCACCACACTATTTCTTAGCCAGTAAAAATAGTTTTGATGACTGCCACTTTATAGTATAACTTCAGGTTTGATATGTCTAGCCCACCTTCCTGTGCATTTTTTTCCATTAGTTCCCTTGATATTCTTGGGAGTTGATAACTCTTTAGCAGTTTTCCTTTACCCAGAGAATACCTAATTGTAACAACGGCATTAATTGTTCTAATTTTTCATTCATTGTAGGATGGGGCTATTATCATCATGGACCATATTGGTAGCAATATGGAAGTTCACACAAAAGTAATCACCACTCAGGCAAAATTTTATATTGTAGCACTGACTGGTCTTATCAGAAAATCTCAAACCTGATCCCAAGACTTTGAGGACTGAGTGTGTGTATATTTTATATACATATACATATGTTGTGTGTAGATATATCTGTATATATGCATATATACAAAGATCGAGAGTTTTATATATATTTATGAAAATATATTTATATAGATATAGATACTAAGTGGTAGAATAAATATTTCTTCAGATACATTAATTAATAGAATTTCCAAAGTATTCTGAATATAACCACAGAGTAGCTTAGACACAGAGAGAGTTTACATTAGTGAGCTCAATTTATTTATTACTACCTAATAGGTACTGAGAAAAGACTGATTATCACTGGTTCCTAGTTATAGTTTTAGCATTAACTAGTAGTGAGACTTCAAAAAATTTCTAATTTTCTGAATCTGTCTAATATTCAGTGTTATGTTTTAAAGTATTAAGAAGATGGGGGCAGCTAGGTGGCACAGTGGATAGAGCACCAGCCCTGGAATCAGGAGTACCCTAGTTCAAATCCGGCCTCAAACACTTAACACTTACTAGCTGTGTGACCCTGGGCAAGTCACTTAACACCCAATTGCCTCACTAAAACAATTAAATAAATAAATAAACAAAAGAATTAAAGTATTAAGAGGATGGAAAAATTGGAGTAAAATAATTCTAATGTTCCTTTCATTTTTCCTTTTTGGTTTTTTATAGAATTCAAAAATGAAAATTTCAAAATTGGCTATATATTTATAAATAGAGTAATCGACTATAAAATGTGTTGTTGTTTAGTTGTGTCCATGTTTTCATGAACACATTTGGAGTTTTCTAGGCAAAGATATGTTAATGATTTTCCATTTCATTCTCCAGTTCATTTTACAGATGAGGAAACTGAAGCAACCAGGTTTAAATGATTTGCTCATGGTTGTACATCTAATAAGTGTCTGAGACTGGATTTGAACTCAGGTCTTCCTGACTCCAGACCTGAAAATCTTTCCTTTCTGTGCCACCAAGGTACCCTATGTACAATAAAGTCAGGTACAATAATATATAAGTATATAACAAGTATACTATAGCTGATTCACATCTAGGAAGTAAGAGAGATTTCAACACATCAATCACCTAATCCCATTAATGATTCACTGTTTTTAGTCTTCATTCACCACATGGTGTTAATGAGTATGATAAAATTATTCTACTTTTTTTAAAAAGAAAAGGATTTAGAGATGAAGGGGCATTAGAAATCAATCTATGGAAAATTCAATCCATTCATCATCATCTTCATCATCACCACCACCACCATCAAGATTGTCATACCATTATTGTCACAATTCTCATTATGATCTTCATCATTACCATAAATTATTTATTAAGCCTTACTATGTGCCAAACACTTTGCTAAACATTGGACATACAACTCTTACAAAGGAGGGTAATAAGAGAGATGAACTGATTTTCTCAAGTTCAAATACTAAAATATGAAGCCTGCAATTCAAATTTAAGAATCATTAAACTACATAAAATCCAGGAACAAAAATCACAATGTTTCAAGAAATATTAAAAGGAAATTGCAAAAATATCTTGAAACCAAAGGACAAGGTAGAAATTGAAATAATTCATTGGTCACTTGATGAAAGAAACCCCAAATGAAAATTCCCAGAAATATTATTGCTAAAACTTAGAGTTCCTAGGACAAAGGAAAAAAATTCACCCATCTATGTGTATGTGTGTGCAGGAGTATATGACATTCTAGAAGAGAAAGAGATCTAGACACAACCAAAAATAAGCTACTAGCCAAAATTGAGTGTAATGCTACCAGCGGAATAAATAACTTTATTTTTCATTTCTTTAGAATGCATCATATCATGTATGCCAAAACAGGTGTTTCTAATTGCATCCTACTCATCATTTCCTATAGAATGATAATATTCCATCATAATCACATGACACAATTTGTTCATCCATTCATCAATTGATGGGAATCCCTACAAAATGTAATTCTTTTCACCAGAAAAGGGCTGCTATAAATCTTTTTTTACATATAGGTCCTTTAATTTTTTGGATTTTATTTCTTTTTGAATATTGACCTAGTAGTGGTAGTACTAGGCCAAAGAGTATGCATGGGGTTGTAACCCTTTGTCCATAGTTCCAAACTGCTCTACAGAATGTTTGAATCAGTTGATAACTCTTCCAACAGTGCATTAATGTCTCAATTTCCCATATCATTTGTCTCTGCTGTCCTATTATCCAATCCAATAGGTGGTAGCCCAGAATTGTTATGATTTACATATTTCCAAACAATAGTGAGAGCATTTTTATATGACTATAGATAGCTTTGATTATTTCATCTAAAACTGTTTATATCTTTTGATCATTTATCAGCTGGGGAATTGCTCTTAATTTACTAAATTTGTCTCAGTTCTCTAAATGTTTGAGAAATGAGGCTTTTATCAGAGAAACTTACTGTAAATTTTTTTTTCACAGTTACTATTGCTAAATATCTTTCTCTCCATCCTATTCCCTCCACAGGATATTTACTCTATTCTCTATCTCCTTTCACTATGTCCCTCCACAAAAGTATTTTGCTTCTGACTACCTGTTTCCCCAATCTGACCTCCTTTCTATCATACACCCCCTTGTCCCCTTCCCCTACTACTTTCCTGCATGGTAATATAGATTTATATACCCAATTGAGTGTGTATTTTATTCCCTCTTTGAGCCAATTCTAATGAGAGTAAGGTTCACTCATCCCACCCCCCCACAGCTCTCTCATCTTCCCCTCCCTTGTATAAGCTTTCTTTTCTTTTATATGAGATACTTTACCCCATTCCAACCTCCCCCTTTCCCTTTATCCCATTGCATTTCTCTCTCACCCCTAAATTTTTTAAGATATCAACCCTTCATATTAAAATCACATCTGTGCCCTCTATCTAAACCCAGCTTTCCTAATAACAATAAAGTTCTTAAGAGTTACAAGCATCATCTTCCCATGTAGGAATGTAAACAATTTAACCTTCTAACATCCCTTATGATTGCTTTTTCCTTTTCCCCTTTTTATGCTCTTCTTGAGTCTTGTATTTGAAATTTTTATTCAGCTCCTGTCTTTTCATCAAGAATACCTGAAAGTCCCCTCTTTCATTGAATTTCCATTTTTCCCCCTGAAGAAATAGACTCAGTTTTGCTGTGTAGGGGATTCTTCATTGTAATCTCAGTTCCTTTGCCCTCTGCAATATCATATTCTAAGCTCTTTGATACTTTAATGTAGCAACTGCTAATTCTTTTGTTATCCTGACTGTGGCTCCACAATAGTTGAATTGTTTCTTTCTGGCTGCTTGCAGTATTTTCTCATTGAACTGGGAGCTCTGGAATGTGGCTATAATATTCCTGGGAGTTTTCGTTTTAGGATCTCCTTCAGGAGGTGATTGGTGGATTATCTCAATTTACATTTTACTTTCTGGTTCTAGAATATTAGGGCAATTTTCCCTGACAATTTCTTGGAAGATAATGTCTAGGCTTTTTTTTTTTTTTAGATCATGGTTTTTAGGTAGTCCACTAATTTTCAAATTATCTCTCCTGGTTTTATTTTCCAGGTCAATTGTTTTCCCAATGGGATATTTCACATTGCCTTCTATTTTTTTCATTCTCCTTAGTTTATTTTCTTATTTCTTGATTTTTCATAACTATCTTAGCTTCTATTTGCTCAATCCTAATTTTTAACGAGTAATTTTCTTTAGAGAACTTTTGTACCTCCTTTTCCATTTAGTCAATTTGGCTTTTCAAGGCATTCTTTTCCTCATTGGATTTTTGTACCTCCTTTATCATTTGAAATAGTCTGTTTTTCAAGGTATTTTCTTCAGTATATTTTTGTTTCCTTTACCAAGCCGTTGACTTTTTTTCATTATTTTCTTGTAACACTCTCATTTCATTTTTCATTTTTTCCTTTACGTCTCTTAGTCTATTTTCAAAATCCTTTTTGATTGCTTCTATGGCCTGAAAAAAAATTCATATTTTTTCTTTGAAGCTTTGGATATAGGATGAATTTAAAAGTGAATTTTACTAAACCATTTGCAAAAGGTAAAGAGTGAATCTTACAAATCTTCTCTTATGATGCATATGGGCATGTGAGAAATGAACATTTCTCTCATATTTAGTAACTAAGAATTATACTAAGACAAAGATTGTTTCCCCTTTACTACTTCCTCTTCCAGAAAGCAACCAGTATGGGGAATTTCCTCCAGGCTAACATCTAAATAGACAGTAAAATAAATTCTAAATTTAGGCTAATGGATGTACTCCAGTTCATTGTATTTGCTCAGGCAGATCTAGGGAAAGGTTAATTCTCTTTATTATCACTACAGGAAATGTGGAAATTTATGTTTCCTTGACCAAGATTTGAGTGACCAAATTCATGTACCCCAAGTCCTTAATTTTAATATAGCACAATATGTTATTATATTAAACAATCCTAGTTGGTTATCACCCCTCAAAAATAACTCTTTGAAAGGCATATAAAGTGTGATTCCACCAACGTTAGGGTTCTTCATTCTGAGAGAGATGGCCAAATGACGATCCATTCATAAATAACTTGTTGTCATTAATAAAATGATTAAATGACCCCAAAACTATGTTTATTAAAGCTTTTGAAATATCACAGGCATAAAACCTAAAGCAGAAAAATCAAAACAGAACCAGGAAATTAAAAAACAATTTCTGCAATGAATATTGATGAAATTATTTAAAATATATATTAGCAAGGAGAATACACAAATATAAGAGAAAGATCATTCTAGGTAAGCAGACTAGATTCACACCTGGAATGTAGGCTAAATATTTGCAAAACCATGTCTAGTTGATCACATTAATAACAAAATTATACATGCATACACACACACACATATATATGTTTGTGTATACACATAAATATTTATGGATACATATGCATACATATACATGCATATACATGCACATACATATATGTATAAATACAGGTATGTTTATTTTTACCAGTACTCTTCTATCTTGTATTAAAAATGCTAGCTATAGTAATAAAGGGAAAATTGAAGGAATAATTACAGGCAATGAGAAAAGGAAATTATCATTTTTAAAGAGGATATGATGGTTTATTAAAAGAAAACTCTAGAGAGACATAAAAGCACTCATAAAAACAATGAACAACTTCAGTAAAGTTGCAAGGTATAGAAAACCCACACAAATGATCAGCATTGATAATCAACAATTTTTGTTATTATAAAATCCAGCATTAAATTATAGAAAGAAAAATTCTAATAATATAACTGCATGTAGTATAAAATACTTGGTAACCTACATTACAGGAATTATATGAAGACAATTAAAAAAAACACTCCACACAGATATAGAGAATCTTAAACAACTAAAGAGGTATTAATTGCTCATGGGTAGGCTAAACCAATATGAGAAAAGTGCTATTTAAATTTATGTACTTATTCAGTACCATGCCAATTAAACTTCATAGAGCCACAAAAACAAATATACCTGGAGGAACAAAAGATAAAGAATGTCAAGGAAATCGATGGAAAAAAATTAAACAAAGAAGCCTAGCTGTACCAGAATAGAAACTGTACTACAAAACTACAATCATCAGACAATTTGCACTAAGTAAGAAACAGAGAGGATGATCAGAAAAAAACAGACTAGGCGCACAATAAAAAACAAACATGCAATACCAGTAACCTAATCTTTGATAAACTTAACTATCCTAGCTCTATTGGGATAAGAACTCAATCTTTCACACACATACACACACTTTTGGAAAAAACTGCAAAGTATTCTGACACAAGCTACGCATAGAACAATCTCTTAAAAAAAGTATTAAAATAAATTTAAAATGATTATATAATTTAGACATCAATGGTAATATTATAATCAAGTGAGGGGAACATGGAATATGTTTCCTATCAGATCTATGAATAAGGAAAAAATTCCAAACTTATCCATAAGTAAAGATGCTCACAAGAGATATAATAGATATTTTAGAATATGTAAAATTAAAACATTTTTACACAAATAAAACCAGTACAGCTAAAATTTGAAAAGGAATAAGAAAAGCAAAAAATATACATATACATAATTTTGAAGAAAGTTTATTTGCTAAATAACTCATTTATTTTTTCTCCCATTGTTTTATTTTCCCAAATCACATGTAAATACAAATTTTGACATCAAATTAACAAAAAACAACATCCTTCCCCCGTCCCCCAAGAACTCAAGCAATTAAATATAAGCTATACATGAGCAATCATGCAAAACATTTCCAAATTAGCCAGGTTGTGAAAGAAAACAGGCAAACACAAAACTTCAGATAAAGGGACTAACAAATAAATAAAAATTATGCTTCAATCTGTATTCAGACACAATCAGTTCTCTTAAGTTCTCTCTCTGTAGATGGATTACATTTTTCATCGGACCTTCAGAGTTGTCTTGAATCATTGCATTGCTAAAAATAAGTAAGCCATTCACAACAGATCATCTTACAGTATTGCTGTTATTTTGTATATAGTATATTATACATTGCATCAGCTTATGTTGGTTTTTCTGGGTTTTTCTGATAGCATCCTGCTCATAATTTTTTAATAGTAAACTAGATTTATGTAGTACTTTAAAGAGATATTTCCTTAAAATAGGTCCATGAGGCTGATTCTTGCAGTAATTGATAACAGTAATTGATAACATTTATATAAAGTACCTTATACCTGACAAAGAATTTTCTTCACAATAGCCCAGCAGAGTACATATCATATGTTTTATCATCATCATCAATCAATCCTCATCATCACCAATCCATCTTCATTGTCATCTATCAATCCCCATCATCTTCTAATCATCAATCCATCCATCAATCATCATCATCATCATAATTTTACATTATTCTTGCCTCTGCTTCAGTTTTTTTCAGTTACTGTTGTTAACTGTTTCCTTCCATCCTATTGCCTTCCCCATGATATTTGCTCTATTTTCTATCTTCTTTCACCCTATTCCCCCCTCAAAAGTGATTTTCTTCTGACTGCACCCTCCCGCAATCTGCCCTCCCTTCTTTCATCCCACACTTCTTACCCCCTTCTCCTCCTAATTTCCTACAGGGTTAGATATATAGGCAGTTTTTATAGGAAGAAATACAAGCTCTCAAGAGCCATATAAAATAAATGCCCTAAGTAGTCACTAATTAAAGATATTCAAATTAAAACAACTCTGAACTACCACTTCACATCCATCAGTTTGACTAAGATGACAAGAGTGGAAAATTACAATCACTAGAGGGTTTTTGTGAAAATAAGTACATTAATGCTCTGTCAGTGGAGCTGTGGACATATTCGATAATTCCAGAAAGCAAATTGAACCTCTACCCTGAAGGTTATTAAACTGTGAATTCCCTTTCACCCAGCAACATTGCTATTGTGTCTATGACCCTAAAATATGTATTTGTTCATTGATAATTGTGGTGTATATATTTATACATGCCCTTATCCTCCCATTAGAATGTGCTCTCTGTGGTGGAGCTATAAGGGCAGAGTAGAAATAGAAAATATTCTCTAAATTTGAAATAATGCTTGAAATTTAATTTTGGCATATCAGTGACAACAAAAGGTCAGAATGATATATTTATCCAGTCTAAGATAACTTTTACAGTTGACAAGAAATATTGGTGGGGTATAGGGCAGCCAGGAGTACATGCAGTAGCAGCACAAATGTTGGAGGCACTCACAATAACAGCATCAGCAACTTTCAGAGTTGTCAACCAAGAAATAATAAGATTCAACAACTGGTTAGAAAGAGATTAAAGAGCACCCTTTGTTGTCATACAGTACAATTAGTGCCATTAGAAACTGTATTGCTCATGTATGTACAGTTTTGGGTTACAGTTTCATGATAAAGAGGAGCATTTGTGGTTGGTCAAAGGAAGTAGGACCCTTTCAGAATTCCAGAGCAAGGTCAGCACTATTGCTTAATAATGCAAGACAAGAGGTGCCTTTCCTGGCTAAAGAACAGAAGACAAAACAGGCTAGCAGGGAAAATACTACTCTTTGGAATAGACCAGGATTGAAAGCCTGCAAACTTGGAGAACCCCAGAACCAACTCTGAAAGAAGCAGTGTGAAAAAGAGGGAAGCTTGGGACAATGCCTACCCATTCTCAGGTAAGCAGAGTCCAACTTTAATCTAAAGTTCAAAGTTAATCAATAGGCAGGAAAATGAGCAAATAAAAAAAGGACTTAACTGTTAAAATTATTATGATGGTAGAGAAGATAGACACAAACTCATAAGGAGACAACAATGTGAAAAATGTTACAATAAAAACCAAGAAGACAAATGCTAATTTGATAGAATCCCAACAAGAAATCCTGGAAGAGTTAAATAAATAATTTAGTTGTAGAGAAAGAACTTTGGAAAATAAATGACTGTGATATAATGAAATTATGTAAAGAGAATTAACAGCTAGAAAAAAGAGGCAAAAAAATTATTAAGAAAATAGTGACTTTAAAAACAGAATTTTCCTAAATTTAGAAGAGAGTAAATTTAAAAGAGTTACTAAAGGTCACTGAAAAAGAGTAAATGTTTAAAAAATAAGAGAATCAGCCAAGTGGAAGCTAATGACTCAATTGGGTTATTAAATAACCACAAAACAAAATTTTAAAAAATAGAAAAAAATATAAAATATCTCATTGGAAAAGCAATCCACCTGAAAAATATAAAGAGAAATAATTTGAGAATGATTGTATTTCCTGAAAGCCATGATAAAAAAGAATCTAGGCATCATATTTCAAGAAATTATGAAGGAAAATCACTCTAATACGTTAGATCCAGAGGGTAAAATAGACATTGAATTAATCCACCCATTACCTCCTGAAAGAGATACACAAATGAAAACTCCCAGGAATATTTCCATACTCCCACATCACAGGGAAAATTCTGTAAATAGCTAGAAAAATAATTTAAAAATCATTTAACCACAGTAAGAATCAGACAAGATTTAGCAGCTTCCCAATAAAAGGAATTTTAAATAAAAAGGGTTTTGGGATATGATATTCTAGAAGGTAAATGAGCTAGGATTACAACCAAGAATAACATTCCCAGCCAAAGGGAGAAAACTCTTTCAAGGGTACAAATAGATATTTAATGACATAAAGAACTTTCAAGTGTTCCTGTTGAAGAGTCCATAGCTAAATAGAAAAAACAAAAAAAACAAAAAACTAGGGGGCAGCTAGGTGGTGCAGTGGATAAAGCACTGGCCCTGGATTCAGGAGGACCTGAGTTCAAATCTGGCTTCAGACACTTGATACCTACTAGCTGTTTGACCCTGGAGAAGTGATTTAACCCTCATTACCTCACGAAGAAAAGAAAAATAAAAAATAAAGAAAAATAATTGACTTTTAAAGACAAAATTCAAGAGATACATTAAAAAAAATTTAACATAAAGGAGAAATCTTAAGGAACTAAAAGAAATTAAACTTTCACATTCCTATATGGGAAGATGATACATCTAAGTCCTAAGAACTTCTCAGTATCAGGGGACTTAAAAGGAGTCTACATAGAGAGAATGAGTATAAGTTGATTATGTTGGGATGACCTCAAAAAAATAAAGGGGTGAGGGGGGTGGCTAGGTGGAGCAGTGAATAAAGCACTGGACCTGGATTCAGGAGGACCTGAGTTCAAATCTGACCTCAAATGCTTGACACTTACTAGCTGTGTGACCCTGGGCAAATCACTTAACCCTCATTGACCCATCAAAAAAACCCAAACAAACAAAAAATAAAGGGGTGAGAAAAAGACATGCACAAGGAAAAGGTGAAAGGGAGAGGTACAATATGGAAATTTATTTAACAGAAAAGAGGCATATCAAGAAGACATTTTCTAGTGGAGAGGAAATGGGGGTTGGGTGGCAGGCAATGTTTGAATCTCAATCTAATTAGAATAGGTTCAAAGAGGGAAAACTACATAAACACAGTTGAGTATAATCATCTATCTCAACCAACAGTGAAGTAGGAGTGGAAGCAAATAAGAGGAAAGAGAGAAGTGATAATAAGAAGGAAGGTGAATTATAGGAGGCAGTTACTAGAAGCAAAATAGACATTTAAGGGAGAGAAGGGGGAGAGAAAAAGGGGAGGAAGAGAGAGAGAGAGAGAGGGAGAGAGAGAGAGAGAGCATAAGATGGATGGAAATATGCAGTAATCATAAATAGGGATATGAATGGTGTGAGGGCCAAAATTTGATATACAGAGTGTTAACTGGGTGACTCACCTAAATACTGGGGTCCCAGAAATATCAGGGATCTTTTAGGTTCACTCTCCCTTCTGAACTGTCCTTTTTAGATTTTTCTCCCAGGCCAAAAAGAAAGGAGCCTTAGCGCTTTAATTTACAGAAGGATCAGATTCTATTACTTGGGAATTAATTATACAACAAAGGTGAAACTAATAAAATCAAAAATAAGGAAATAGGAAAAGAGAAATGCAGATAAATACTCTGAACTCTAAACTTCACCTATGCAATCCCCAGATCGTTTCTGATTAAGCTAATTCAAAGGAATTTAGGGTTTTCCATAATTAACTCACCACCACCTGGAAAGTCTGCTGTTGTTCTTACCACCAAAAGGGAAGAAATCAGAGAGAGAGAGAGAGAGAGAGAGAGAGAGAGAGAGAGAGAGAGAGAGAGAGAGAGAGAGAGAGAGAGAGAGAGAGAGAGAGCGCATTCCGGAAGTCCTATGCCTCCCTTCAGGGAGCATTCAATCTTTCCTTCCCCAAAAGGGGAAGTCCTTCAAAAAGTGCCTATGGAGAATACTCCTTCCGACCTCAGTAGCATATGTAACTTCAGGGTGGGCCAGGTGTGGCCCTGACCATATGAGTCAGTGAAAATGCCAATAACTTTTACTACAAATAATTTTTACCACAATGGAATAAGCTGAGTTCACCAATAAAATGGGAGTAGATAGCAGAATGGATTAGGAACTATAATCCATCAATATGTTTTGTTTTGTTTTTCCAAAAGACAGACTTCAAAAAGAAACACACCCAAAGATAAAATAAGGGCCTAAGTAGAATCTATTGTTCAGCTGAAGCAAAAAAAAAAAAAAAAAAGCAGGGTTAGCAATTATGATCTTAGACAAAGCAAAAGCAAAAATATACCTAATTAAAATAAATAATCAGAGAAAATATATTTTGCTAAAAAGTTACCATAGATGTGTTTTCGGCAAGTTCGTTCCTTTTCTGAAAAAGGCCTTTTTCTTTTTTCAAATATATGATGAGTATAGAATGGAGTCAATTTTATAAAGATAACAGTAATTCCCAAATGATAAATTGTCAAAGCATAAAAGCAAGGGGTTTTTAGAAGAATAAATCAAAGATCTCTATGATTATTTTGAAACATTCTCTAAAATAATTTTTGATTTGAGAAATGCAAATTTAAAATCTAAGGTGCTGTTTATACCTATTAGAAATAAGAAATTCCAAAGGGATTGAGGGAAAATACACTAATTAACTCTTGGTAGAGTTGTGAACTGATCCAAATATTCCAGAAAAAATTTTTAATTATGTCCAAAAGGCTATCAAACTGTGTCTTCCCTTTTACTCAGAAATTCCATTGCTAGATATTAATCCACAAAGATATCAAAGAAAAAAGGAAATATCCTATATGTATATATACACACACAGACACACACACAATAATATTTATAGCAGCTCTTTTTGTGGTGGCAAAGAATTAGAAATTGAGGAGCTACCAATCAACTGGGAAATGTCTGAGCAAGTTATGATATATTATTATGTTGAAGTACTGTTTTGTGATAAGAAATGCCTAGATAAATTGTTTCAGGAAAAAGAAAATATAAGAATAATTTTATAGTGAAATAAGCAAAACCAGGAGACCACTGTTTAAAATAACAGCAATATTGTAGTGATCACCAGCTGTGAAAGAGTCACAGTCCCAACTTTGTTTCTTTGAGGAACACTGCCACAGTGCAGTTTTAGCTGCCTTCATGGTGGTTGAAACAAATTGTTCTCATCCACACATTCCATCTCAGAGGAAGTCTTCATATGCTTGGGTATACATCCCTTTCCTGTATGGTTATTGGCATATTTTTTGTTAGCAAAGGGTATTATATTCTGTTTTTTTTTTTTTGTTTGTTTGGTTTTTTACTGTTTTGTCCAGGAAACACCACAGTGTTCCTTAAAGAAACAAAAGGGAGACTGTAATGATTGGAATGACGCCACCTGCTGGAGAGTTACTGTAGGAAATCTGAGGAGGTGTCTGAGGGCCATGTGATCAGGTCCTTGGCATCAGAAAATGACATTTGCTCATGGGTACTGTCTATCAAAGTTACCAGCCAATTAGCTTGGAGCTTTGTGCATGTGTGGAGGGGTGTGCCCAGTTTCACAGGCGGCATTGGGGCCTTTTTGTTCCTGACCTCACCATGGTGGGTTGGATGATGGGGTCTCTTAGAAACAGTTAGATTTTTACCTTTCTCTCTGATCCTAATGATTTTTAATAAATATTTAAACACTTAAATACTCTTTCAAAAGCTTATAATTTATTGGCAACCACTCATTACATATTTTAGACAGACTAGCTAGAATTTTAGCCCCTTACAATAGTATGCCTAAATTGACATCATATTAGATTTCTACTTATATTTAAAGTCATTCCTTTTTAACATTAGCATCATCATTGTCACCAAAGAGTTAATATTGGAAAACCCATTCCCAGAAATGTTCTTGGGGCCACCAAGTATTGGATTTTTTTCCAATCACCACATTTCCCCATTTTTTTTAGATGAAATGTATTTTTATGTGTTTGTTTTTAATGGGCTCTTGATCTCTCTCTACATATCTCAGTTTCCTGCTGTTCATATTTTCATCCAAATGGGAGTGGATATTGGAGAAATAAATGAGTTTTTGGCAGCTTCAAAACCCATGGCAGCTTTAGTTCATTTTTAGACTCCATGGAATAGAGGGCATTTTTATTTAGGTCTCAGATGCAAATGGTAGAAGCGAAATGGTATTTTTTTTATCTGTCATTGTCAAGGAAGAGATTGTTTCATGTGTTTCTTCTCCAGATAACCAAAGTTTTACTCTATAAGCATCAAACCTTCATATCAGGGAGCTGTCTGTAGTATGCTGAGGGAAAACAACTAATTTTGAATTTAAAAATAAAAAAAGGTTTGAGATCTAGCATTGCCATTTTATAACTGTGTGATATTGAACAAATGACTTAAACTGTCTGGAATTCAGTTTCTCTAATAGCAAAATAAGGATTAAAATAACTGAATTATCTAATTTCCTAGGTTGTAAGGCTCAAAAGAGATATATGTAAAATGTGTTGTAAAACATAGAGAACTATGCCAGGTATTATTCATAGTATGTCTGAGTAGAAAAGGAATTTAAAGGTATTTCATTTGACTATTTTGTTAGAAATATTTCTTATTTGATGATATGGTAAATAACCCTGAACTACTCTGTTTCCTTAATTTCTTTTCTTTTGTTTTCTTGTTTGTTTTTTGTTTTTGTGGGGCAATGGGGGTTAAGTGACTTGCCCAGGGTCACAAAGCTAGGCTGGATTTGAACTCAGGTACTCCTGAATCCAGGGACAGTGCTTTATCCACTGTGCCACCTAGCTACCCCCTCCTTAATTTCTTACATCACTTAAAGGAATATTACTATGTCTCCTCATTAACTATCAGTCTGTCACCTCATACTTATTGTTTATTTCAGTATGCCTATTTATAACACAGAAAGATAATGGTACCTAAACAAGAATTCCATCTACTATATCTCTCACAGTCTTATCTTCTTTATTTGTAGAACTTTAGTTATAAAGAACTCATTTTACCCCCTTCATAAATCCTTTACATTCTTGAACATCTCTAAGTTTTGTTATTTTTCATTTTTATATGGAACTGAAAGATGTCTTCTTCTGCTTCACATGCAGGAAATATTATTGCATAAAATTATTGTTGCATAAATAGGCATAATCAGTACCACTACCCTCTTGTAGTTGCTTATAATTTTTTTAGTTGTTTATAATTTATGGAAGACAAAAGCATGATGGATTATATATGGGATTTATGGACTAGACCAGCTGGTTGGTTGTTGTCCTTCCTTCTTGAAGAGGACCAAAGATAACTTCACTATGTTAGGGTCAAATACTGTGTGATTCTAACTGTGACTGATCAGACAAATAGGTGCTGAGAAGGCTCTACCACAGGTCAGGCACAAATGTCTATTTGAATGTTTGGAGTTAAGATGTCTCTCAATTGCTCATCTTATGTTCCTTTTGAGCTGTGGCAATTCTGCTTCATTCATTTGATGCAGGCACACCATTCTGGGCAATCCTTTGCCAGTGTCTCCCATGTCATGTAATCAATACCAAAATTCTTCAAAGAGACAATTAGAGTGTCATTCTATCACTTCTCCTGACCTCTATGTGAGTACTTGTCTTTTGTGAGTTTTCCACAAAATAGCCTTTTAAGCAAACATACATTTGCCATTCAAACAATGTGCACAGTTCATCAGAGCTGTAGTCTCTGGAGTAGAGTTTGAATGCTTGGCAGTTTAGTTAGTTCAAAAGGGCCTCAGTGTCCAGTGCCTATGTGACAATGATAAGATGGTACGAGTGATGTCTTTTCATTTGCACAGAAATTGAATTTAAGTGAAGGAAGGCTGCCTCCTTCTCTCTTTCAGTCAGCAAAGTCCAATGGCAAGACAACAGTAAAGGTGACTGGTGATGGCATAGGATGCAGAGGATTACCTTGACATCTTTGATGTCTAACCAAGCTCTAACCTGGATGAGCCACCTTCAAGGACACTGGAAAAAAGTTGTTCTCATTCACCTTTTCTGAAGGGGTAAGTTTACCCATGTTTGAGGTAGACACCCTCCAACTCACTGATGGGTTTGAAAGCCCTCACTTACCCTCAAACTGATTTAGCCTTTCTGCCAAAATGGTTTATCAGATTATGGTCTTTGTACATGGTGTATAACTTCTTGGAGCCACAGGTGAGAGTTGGTTGGATCAGGTGGATGCCAAGGGAAGGAAAAGTGTTCGGCAGCCCTCACACCAGAGGTATTAGTTTTCCCTGTACAGACCCAATACCCCACTATATAATTAGTGTCAAACTCAAATATGGATCCTTACATGTTATATAATGACTTAGAACACCACAAATTCACATTTTATTATATTTTTGCTTATTTTGTTAAGTATTTCCCAATTATATTTTAATTTGGTTGGCCTCATTTGATAATTTTGCTGCCCAAAAACTGACATAACAAATTTCTCTGTGATCTGGCATGAAACACAGGGAATTGATAACAATTAGCAGTAGGAGGGGACATAGAAAGGTTGTTCTATCAATTGGAGAATACGGACTAAGGATTCTTTTTTTTTTTTTTTTTTTTAGTGAGGCAATTGGGGTTAAGTGACTTGCCCAGGGTCACACAGCTAGTTAAGTATTAAGTGTCTGAGGCCGGATTTGAACTCAGGTACTCCTGACTCCAGGGCCGGTGCTCTATCCACAGGACTAAGGATTCTTAATCAGGGGTCAATGTAGAACAAGAATCTTCAAAGTTCTCCCTGGTACAGAACTTACTTGAGTAAATGATATATAAGGAGTTTTATGTGATGTACTTAGCAGAATCAGGAAGCCAGCAGGTTACTCTTATATTGAAAAAGCACAAAACTAGAAAAGATAAAGATTTGGAGCACAGTATAGAAGATCATGATAATGTGAAGCCTTGCATTTCAGCATGAGAGCAGAAAGTAAAATGGCAAGGGCACAGAGACTGAAAAGCATTACAATAGGATGGAGGCAATTACTTTGGATTAAATTCCTTGCATTTTGTATTGTGATATGGGATGGGAGATCCATACTCGTGAATATTTTTTCTCATTCAGGATTTTTGTATTTATTGTTGTTACTCTGACCCAACATAGACCAGTGTATAGCAAGTAATGATGACAGCTACAAGACTATTTTAATAGTGTGTAGTAAATGGGATCTTTTAAAAAGCCTGATTGGCATATTTTTTTATATTGATTTTTTAGAAAGCCTTTTTTCATGTGCAATTTTGAATTACAGGTGATGTCTTATTGTAAAAGGCTCAAAGAAAATTGTATAGAGACCAACTTCCATATAAGTTAATGTAAATGATATATTGTGGGGGCCAAATTTAATATGTAGAGAGTTAATTGGGTGGCTCAACGTATAATACTGGGTTTTCTGAAAATAATGAGGGACCTCTAGGTCGAAAGCTCTCTCCCCTCTGAACTGCCTTTTTAGATATTTCTCCCAAGCCAATAAGAAAGGAGCCTAACAGCCTCATTTCCACAAATGAATCAGACTTTATTAATAGGAATAAAAATACATAGCAAAGGTGAAATTAATAAAATCCAAGACAAGGGAATAGGGAAAAAGAAAAATGGATAATCCCCTAACTCTAACCAAAACCTATACAATCCCCAATCTCGCTTCTAGCTCAACTAATTCAAAAGAGCTGGGGGTTGTTTATTAACTCACCACCTGGGGTCCATAACTTCAATGGGAAACTGCTATGCAGCCAGGGCCCACAGGACAAACTGCCAAGAAAAACCTCTCTCTCATCCACTCCTGCCAGCTCACCTGACGAGAAGAGGACTGAGTTCCCCTCAGCAAGCATTTACTCTCCCTCTCCCCAAAAGGAGAGGTCCCTTCAAACTCGATTGGAGAGTGGTTTCTCCTGCTGACATAAGGCAGCATATGTCACTCAGGATAGGCCAGGTGTGGCCCATTCCAATCAGTCTGCCAAATTCCATTATTTTACCACAATACCTACAAAATTGTTTTTTGACATTTAATAACATCATCTCACCATACCATAAATATAAAACTTATCATAAAACATATTAAAATTTTCTCACATATATAATATCTTCATCATGTCATATTGCTTGTTTAGTTATTTGCTAGATTTTCTCCTTGCCTATTATTTTAGTTTGATGAGATTTTAACTGTATTCTTTCCCAGATGTAATTTTTGTAGCTTTTGTTGTAACAGCAAAACACTAATTGGAAAATTTAAAAAAAGTATAATTACAAAAGTATTGACAGTTTGCTAATATCTTGGAACACTATATGTAAAAATATAGCAGCATTTAGAAATGTAAGATGAGCTATAGTTTAGTTATTGAATATGTAAATTAAATACCCTGTATTTAACACATTTCTATTTTTGAGATAAATTTTTCTTTGGACAAAACAGAAACTTTTTATTGACTTAATTGTAGTGTCTTCTGCTTATTGATCATCACCAATTTATCCTGTAAAATTTTTGCTTATACATAGTTCTTACATACTGCCTCCCTATTAGTCTGTTAGCTTCTTGAGAGACAGTTCTATCTTTTGCATTTATATTTATGCTCAGCACTTATCACAGTGCCTGGAACATAATAACCACTTAAATGTTTTCTGACTGACAGACTAGAATCTCTCTGCTATAGTTTTATCAGAATTGTAGCATACATACAAGGTTTGTTTCAATTTTGATTCCTAGGGTTAGAACAAAGACATGGGAAACTCTATTCATTTTCCCTGCAAAATAATTGGGCTGATTCTGATCACTGGCTGAGACCACCAAAAATGGGAAAAGGTGATGGAATATGTGCCTGGACTCATCCTCTTTGGTTCAAAGCTGCAACTAAATCTTTAACTCCCAGTCTCATTGTATTATGAATCTCCAACTGCCTTAGGTTAAGTCATTCCTCCTGCCCAATTCTTACTTCCTGTTATCTAATGTCTTAACCACCTTATCCCAACCTCTCCCCCCATGTCCCCTTTCTAATCTTCCTAAACCTTCCACTTTTGCCCCCCTGAAAGCCCCATTCTATAATAATAACAACAACAACAATAATAATAATGACAAAACCAATAAATAATGGGACAGTTCCCTTCATTTGAAATGTTTATCTATTGTGATTCTTTCATCTTCTGAAACTCAGAGTATTCACTTTTTCCAGGGACACAGCCCTGACTATCCTGTTTCTCTAATAACGTACAATACACTGGACTTAGAATAAAAGTTGTAATACTCTACTCTCTAGACATTTTCAGATTTTTCCATTACTGTACTCATAACTCTGTCATCTTCTCTTTTTCAAATTAATTTTATTGAATGGAATATTCATTACATATATTAGTGGGCTGTTTACTCCTCCCACTCTAACAGTTTCTCCACATAGATGTTAATGACTTTTCCAAAAGTATCGGTTGTATATCATCCCCATACTCAAAAACTTCCAAAAGATGTCCTATTGTCTTTGGATATAATATTTCCTCTCTTTGGCTTAGAAATTTCCTTGACAATTATAAGATAAGAGAGGAATAATTATATAGTAGTTATAAAAATGATCTAAGGATTTTAATAATCTGCAATTAAAATATTTAGCAGTGTAATTTGACAAACCAAAAAAAACATTGCATAATCGTGGACTGTATTAAGTGACATAGATACTAGAGATTGGGAAGTCATAGTTTCATCATTTTTGGCCTCATCGAACCTTATCTATAGCTTTGTTGCTCATTCTGTATGCCATAATTTAATGAGGATATTGAAAAACAGGAATGTATCTAGGGAACATCAGCCATAATGGTAAAAAACATTGTAATAGCTTAATCAATATTGATTGATTGAACATAGTAAAGAGGGGATAGTTAGCCTAAAGGAGAGAAGATTCCAAAGGAGTGGACATGTGATAGCCATCTTCCAATCTTTAAAGGGCTAGCATGTGAAGGAGAGATTACAATTCTGTGACTTTTCTCCATGAATTAAAATATGCTTTGTCTACATGTGGAAGGTATTCTACCTACCTGAAGGTGTTCAAGTAGAGACTGGGTTACTACTTTGTAAAAAATATTAGAGGTTCAGATCCATTTCACATATGGATTGGACTAAATGGCTACTGAAGTCCTTTCTAATTACCTAATTCTTTGATTTTGTTAGCCTTGTAAATCCTATTCAACCTGGTCCCACCTATCGTTCTAGACATCTTATACATTCTACCTTTCCCACAATGAGGTCCTTCCAAACTAGGCCTCTTGCTGTTTTTCACATGTCATTTTATTCCCACCTCTGTGATTTTGCATTGATTTTCTCCCATACCTGAAAAGAATTCCATCTTCATCTCAACATTTAAATGTTTGTTAATCATTCTAACTAAAGTGGCATTTTCTCCATAAAACCTTTAGTAATATCCAAGCTCCTAGTAACCTGAGTAAACTTATCTTATAGATACTAATATCTATTGTCATAGATACTTATATTCTATTATGTAGATACTTTTTTTTGGACAGGGCAATGAGGGTTAAGTTACTTGCCTAGGGACACACAGCAAGTGTCAAGTGTTTGAGGTCGTATTTGAATCAGGTCCTCCTCCATCTAGGGCCAATGCTTTACACCCACAGTGCTTATCTAGCTGCCCCCATATATAAATACTTCTAGACAAATATTTTTGAGGTTCTACGCAGTTTAATTTCTCATTATTCTATGATGGTGGTATACAAAAATGCCAGTAGACCAAGGAAATAAAGTGTAATGGTCAGGGAACATAATTTTATGTCTGATAGTATTTTACATGTCTTTCTCCATGATTGCTTCTAAGTAACTGTTCTCTTCTAAGGAAGAATTGGGGGCCACAGTAGGATTCCTCCATCCTCCCTACTGACACTTGACATAGTCTTTCAGATCTCTTCAGAAAGTTGATGTATTCCTGGTGTTCTAAGGCCGTGGCTCAGCTTGATCAGTTCATCTGCAAAGTATTGTCCACCCCTTGGTCAGCCAGGAAGTCCATCAATGGTCATACAGGACCCAGTCCAGAGAATCCATGTAAAGGTTTGTAAGTTGGTATCCTTGCAGTCAGATTCTCACTGGCAGGCTAATAGCTCACTTCCCAGGTTAAGAAAATTTCACTCTCCTCTTCCTCTTCCTGTCCAGCCTCATTCTCTGGATAATGGCAGTCCCAAAACAAGGCCCTTCTTGGTAATCATCCTTCACAATTGTCACATGAAGTTCAGGCTTTATGTAAGTCAGGCTCTTGCTCTTCCTCGGACTTTTTGTCCTCTGGTAGCACATCATCAATGTTGGTGGGATACTGTTGTTAATATTGAATGTGACTGTGATCATCTCCCCAGCTAATCTCTGGACCAACTTGGCTTCTGTCCCTTACACACCCAGTTCCCAATCCCCAGACATCTTGGAAGGGATTTGTATTTTTGGATTTTCCTCTCCTCTTTAATTTCATCTGTCAGGAATTCGGCAAAGGCCTTGTTCCCCTCAGTGGCATTGATTGGTTACTGGTTTGTTGGGGTTCAATGGGCAGTCTAACAAATATAAGATTTGAGTTAGCCAAACCTCTCCCTCTCACTCCCTCTGTTACTTTGTGTGGTTTGATGGGGGGTAATGCAAAACTTGAAAAAGAAGTTTCAACACCATCACATATTGATTATTAGAACTGAGGCTCAACAAGGCCACTTGTTACAGATATTCTCAGGTCTTCCCAAAGCAGTGCCTCTGTAGGAGCCAGTGATCACAACCCCAGCAATTCTAGGTGGAGAAAAGCAAGAAGACCTTAGCCTTTCTTGGATGATGCCAGCTTACCTTTATATTACATTTTTATGGACATGTTTCTATTGATCATACATTCAATCTCTGTGTTTCCAAAACCTGGCTAAGAGATAACCTTGTTAGAGGATAAAAAATGGTTAAGAGACAACAATATTTTCACATGGAGCTCTCTTGAATGTTTCACTACCCAAAGAATTTATGTGGTTTCCATGCTAGGGGAACATCTGGAAATGAGACAGGTACTTGGATATTTGAGTGTCTTGATAGTTGATTCCTTTTGGATTGGGAAAAAGGTGATTTTGTTGAGATTACATTCAAGCCCCTTTAATAGAAGACTTTGCTCAAAATGATCTCTTGGATTTTCCTAAAATTTCAGGGGTCAACTTGCAGTGGCAGACTTCCTGAGGTTTTCAGTACAGGTCATACAGTGAGCTGGGATTTTGTTATGTCATATAACTCATTATTGTTGCCTGTTCCAGGTTCAAGATAGGACAAGAGCAATTGGGGGAAAGATAAGAGAGAGTTGAATGGGCCACCAGATATAAAAGTATAAGCAGAGCTCAACTATTCGGGGCAAAATTGCTGTACCATACCAATCTACATCATATCTCCAGTGAAAATATTTGGATTATTAACTGGCCCAATAGGGCAGGTAGTATGAGTACCCCACCCACTTTCATAAGAGGTTTTTAGTGTATCCCCCCACCCAATGATCAGGATTAAAGAATTGTGTGTTAGACCCTTCCAATTATTCCACCACAGTAGCATGAAGTTAATTCCATAGTCATCTGAGGGGGAAAAAGAAAAATATAAACTTGCTCCTTGGTGCACATTTTCCTGTTCCCTTTAATAACCCCATAAAGCAAATATCACAAATATTATCTCAATTTTAAAGATAAGGAAACTGAAGCTCAAGCAGCCAAACATTATTCCAAAGCACATTAGACTCAAAATTTGAGCCCATACTTCTACTGATTCTAAGTTTGCTACTTTTCAAATGGGGTGTCCAAAACTTTAACAGTAGTACGATTAGTCAGGATGCTTATATAAGCCTCCTAGATCAAAGGGTAACCCAATAAATTTAGCAGAACCAGAAGAAGAGTTTATACTATAGCATCAATATTATAAAATTACCAGTTTTCATACATGTATAAATAGTTGTAGAATGAAATGTACAGAACCAGAATAATAATTTATTTAATAACAAAACCACTAAGAAAAAATGAAAGTTTTAAGAATTCTGATCAATATAATGACCATTTATTATTCAAGAAAACCATTGATGAAACCTATTATCAATGCCTCACAGAGATTTGATTGATTCAGAGTACAGAATTTTATATATTTTATGAATTGTTCACAGTTTATTATTAATTCTATAAGTCATTTCTGTCTTTTCTTTTAGGGAGAGTAAAGGTCCACATTTAATGAATATATAAATTGTTACCATGAGGGAGCAAGCAACACGTTTACCATATTTTTATAAAACTAGACACAGTTTTAAAACTGGACCTATGGTTTTATTAGCTCAGAGAACTCAGTGACAGGAATTTCTTACATGAGGTAGATTAGTATGTGCCAGATACAGGATTTGAATGCATATATTCCTGACTCTAAAGCTGGTTCTTTATTCATTATATTATGTTGTTGCTCAGATACAAGCAATTTTCGATTTAAATTCTGAGATTTCCCACAAGTAAATCTGACTGGAAATAATATGTGGGAAAAGAGGAGAGTGGTGTATCTGGGACATTATCTTATATTTATGAACTATGGGTCCTGTGGTAAAAATTATTGGAATTTAGCTGACTCATTTGGGAGAGGCCACACCTGGCCCACCCTGAGGTCAGAAGGAGAACTCTCCATAGGTAGTTTTTGAAGGACCTCCCCTTTTGGGGGAGGGAGATTGAATGCTCTTAGGCTACTCTCTCTCTTCTGGGTTTCCTGGTGATGCGAGAAAGCTAGCAGACTTTCCTAGCTACCCCAAGGCTCCTTTCTTATTGGCCTGGAAGAAATTTTTAAAAGGGCAATTTGGAGGGGAGGGAGCTTTTAACCTAGAGGTCTCTCATTATTTCCAGGACCCCAATATTTTGGTGAGTCATCCAATTAACACTCCATATATTAAATTTTGGCTCCTACAGTTCACAGGAACCAGGATTCTTGATGCCCTTGCAATCCATAGTGTTCCTCATTTGGTATAGAAGACTTAATCAACCTCATACAATTACTGATGTAATTGGACTAGGTCACATCTAAGGTATTTTCCTATTTTATTTTATTTTATTTTTTTGCAGGGCAATGGGGGTTAAGTGACTTGCCCAGGGTCACACAGCTAGCAAGTATCAAGTGTCTGAGGCCAAATTTGAATTCAGGTCCTCCTGAATCCATGGCCGATGCTTTATCCACTGCACCACCAAGCTGTCCCGATTTTCGAATTTTAAATCTGTGATGTTATGACACATCAAACAATGATGCATAATAATTCTGAGGACTCTGAAGACACGAAATTAATTTGAATCCTGGGGCTCCATGCTTGAGAACTTCTTGATACTTCTAGCTGTATTTCTTGGGACAAAAAGCAGTTGGTAACTCATCTGCCCCTATGTTTTTCAACTTCCTTTTATGTGCTGTGTTGTCCCAATAAAAGGTGAATTTTGATGGCATAGATTGTCATTCTTTTTCTTTTGTATCCCCAGCAAAGAGAAGAACTTTTGGTACATATTTAATAATGTTTGCTGACTTGACTTGAGTGAACCTAGTTCAACATGAAGAGAAGAGAGTATTTGATTGGTCTTTATCATGTAGCCCTATGAAAGAATGGCAGAGAGCAAACAATAGAAGATGTCATAATACTGCCCAACATGAAGAAGCTATATTTTCCCCTTTGCCATTTTTACTAACATTGCAGATGACAATGAAACAAATAAGAAAGGCAAAAGGACCTTTTGCTAATGTAGGATCTATTCTTATAGGTACTATTCAGTTCCCTCTTTGTGAAATTAATAGGGCATACCCATTCCTGGGGAGAAGAGGAGGAAAAGCATTGAATAGAAAGAGTGGAGAAAGAATATTGTCCTTAGTGATTAAGATGATGTATTTAAAAATAAAAGGTTAAAAAAACCAAACAAACAAAAATAAAAGGTTGGTGTGAATCCAGACTGTACTTGGAAACTACTAGATTACAGTATTAAGTCAATAGTTGTGATAAGCTATATGTTTCAGCATGAAAATGGAGAGAAGTCATGAGCAATTAGGGGATTGGGAGAAAATGGTAGCAGTGAGGTGGTGGATGCCTTTAAACTCCTTTATCTCTATAGATAGTTTCTTGTGTGTTAGTGAGGGAAGCAAGGTTTATAGATGTTTGTTTCAGTTAAGGTTTCTGAATTTATTGCAAGGGTGATACAAACAACATATATTAATGCAGAGTGAGCAATAGCAAGAAACTTGTGATCAGTTTCTATATAACCCAGAATAGTGTGTGCCATTTAGAAAATTTTCAGAATCATTCATTTGCACAAAATAAAAACAAGTCAGTCATGATTTATTATGTAGCATCTGACACTTTGGGGAGAAAATTTTATTTTATGTTTGTTATTTCTGGTGACATAAATAAATGACTGCTTATAGTTGAATTCATCTTTGTGCTGCTGGACCTATAATCTAGGTATCTCCAAAGAAGGAGCACTATCACTTAATATTTCTAAGCAAGTTCCATTTATCATATTAAGTAAAATTTTCCTTAGTTTGTCAGAGTATAAGGAAATCAGGTTACTTTTATAACTTTTTTTTTACCCCAAGGATCTCTCTAGAAGCTTCTTCGAAGTTAGAAATATTTCTACCTATTTGGAAATTGGCAGTTTCATTCAGAATTTGCTCATTCTGCTTGTGTTGGCTAACTTTATTTTTAGTTACTGTTATATGGAAAATGAATTGTGGGGAGATGGAATTAGGTAACATTACCGTATGATTCACAGGAATACTTAGGGAAAGAAGCCCAGTTCTAAACATGTTTCGGTTATAGAATGGGGTATGAGAACAGGAACTAAGATATAGAGATAAATGTAATGCTAAAGTTCCAAGGGAAAAAGAACCAGTTATCATGCTTAGCCAACCATTCAAGAGGCCAAATGTGAAAAGCAAGCTACAAATTAAGAGTAAGATGAGCACCAAGACTAACTTGATGATGAATGGTTGGAGTTTTGTGGTCCTTAATATTGTTCCTCTCATGTCTATAGAACACTTTAACGTTTCCCAAGTGTTTATGTTTCTATTCCAATTAAACAAATGAAAGCCCTGATAAGTCAAATGATTTGCCAATGATTTGGTATAGTGAAACAAGGACTTCCTCTGGAGATGAGAATACCATTTCATTTCCCATCAATGCCAATTACCTCCTATGAGACCTTAAACCAGTTACTTAAATAGTCTTGGTTTATTTCTCAATATTTAATTTTAGGATCTAGATGAGATGAACCTAAGGTCCTTTCAAGCTTGATGTCTATTGTTGGTTAGTACTCATGCTTAATTCTTTGTGACCCTGTTTGGGGTTTTTTTTGGCAAAGTAGTCATTTTCCATTTTCTTTTCCAGCTCATTTTTCAGATGAGGAAACCAAGGCAAACAATGTTAAATGACTTGCCCAGGGTCACACAGTAAAATTTTGGGGCTAGAATTGGACTCAGAAAGATGAGTCTCCCTGACTCCAGGCCCAACACATTATCCTTTGTGCCACCAAGCAACCCTTACAACCATAAACCTATGCCAGAATACAGTAAGAAATTAATCCTATAAATCTTTATATTCTTAATATAAAGGAAATCAGAAAAAAATAACTTTGCTAAAAGAAAAATGATGACTCCAAGTTTCTTCTTGGGGAAGCAGTTAAAGGAGTTTATGGAAATTATGTGTGGATTTGTGTTGAAAGTAAACAAGAAGTAACTTTTTATATAGAATTTGGTCTTATATGATAGTTCTTATGATGAATGTTCACACACACAAAAAAAAAAATCCATGCAGAGAATCATGACTTTTGTATCATCATTGGTTGAAGAGAATGAAGAAGTAAATAAAACCTAGAAATAACTTGATATAATATTCCAAATTAAATTACCTTATACTTTTATACTTACTGATTTTAATGCAAAGTTTCACATAAGGGAGAGCCATAAAACCTATATACCATTAAATGTAAAAATATGTAGAAAAGTGTGGTATAGATTTAAGAATTTTAAAAGTTGAAGACATAAGATAATACAGAATGTAATGTCTATACACACATACATACATACATACATACGTATGTATTTCATTCAACAAGTGAGGTAAGTTGGAAATAGTAAATACCAATAACATCAAAATAAGAGAAGCATTTTTTAATAGATGATAAATTACTTATTGCAGTGAAAGTAATTTCTGAATAAGCTATATACAATAAGAATCTTTACTGGTTAGAGAAAAGATAACATCAATACTCAATTAAAATAAAAAATAAAAAATGAGAAGGTATGGTAGGCAGCTGTTAAGATGTATGATTACCACAAGATATGTCATATTAAAAAAGTCTCCTAACTTAAATCCATTACCATTTGTGATGTTTAAAATCTAAATGTGTGGTCACCTTAAATTAGAAGTTTAGCACCAGTCTTAAGGCATTAAGAATTAAAGCATACCAGGTATTAGTCAGAGAAAAGATTATATTTGGACTCATCTCAGAGCCCTAAAGGCAGAGAGTGAGTCTGGTTTCAGGCCAACAGCTTTATGCCCGCGCCCCCCCAAAAAAAAACTCCCAGCAGGGGGCCGCTTGGTACACGAGGCTTTGAGCTGAGGCTCCTGGGCCTTAGGCCTGATAAAGGCCTGAAGAAGAGCCTGGGTTTTGTGGGAGTCAGGCTAGGCTGGGAGTTCACCTTGAGGTGCCCAAGGTGATCCCCACCTGACTCAGAGCTCAAGCCCTGACTTGAGTTTTGTTTTGAAAAGTTATGTTTACAAAAGCACTGTTTAGTGGGGAATGGAGACATTTTTACTCCAGCATAGGGTTGAGGCCTAAGGCCACAATCTGATTGGTTGGTGGGTTAATGGAGCAATCTGATTGGTCAAACCCCAAGACAGGTTTTCTTTCTAGAAGAGTCATGTATGTTAACATAGTTTTGTTCTAAAGGGGGGGGGGGAGCAACACTCTTGCCCAGAATAGGTTAAGGCCTGGTATTGTAGTTTGTAATATCTGATTGGTTAACTGGTACCACCTGATGGGTTCTTAAACTGTTACTGTTATTTTGTATAAATAACAACTGTAATAACTATAATAACTGAAATATAAATTAGGGGTATCAAAAGGCCTTAATGTGATTGGTCAGAGGGGACCCCTTGAGAGGTATAAATAGAGTCGAGGTACCTCATTTCAGTGCACTCTCCAGCACATTCAGAAGAGTGCCTATCTTCGTGAAGATGAATAAAGCCTTCAGTCACCAACTGCTGCCTGCTTGGGATTTTTGAACAGAGACCTGCTAGCAACACTAGAGCTGCCAACACTAGAGCTGCTAACATTAGAGCTGAGCAACACAAAGAGCAGTTAGCTGTGTTTCTAACATTAGTAAAAAGAGAACATGTGGAGTTCTGAAGGTTAAGAAAAGGCCTATCTAGCCTAGAGTTCCAGCCTGGTCTAGTTCTTCCTCAAGTCCTCCACCACAATCTGCTTTAACCAGGAACCCCCTGAGCAAACTGAGTGCAGAAGCTTTTTATAGGTCTTATAGGTCGGGGGAGAGGCAGTCCTTTCACACTGCTTGAAGATGATTGGTTATCGATATCAAAAACCATTGGTTCACTGAACTTGAAGGTGGTCCTGTGTTGAGTTCAAAGTCCTTAGCTTCTGAGAACAATACCTACTTAAGGGCCTGCCAGGTGTGCTTACAATGTAATTAATTTTAAGTAGGCTAATCAGCAAAGTCAATCAACCTCACTTAATTCAATCATTTAGAGTAATCTCCAGGTGGTGCCTTTGAGTATCTGCCAAATCCCATTATTTTCTCACACATTAAAAATAATTTAGCCTTCCTATATATAAAGAAAATAAATCATATAAAGATGTTTATTTTTTATGTATTAACAGAATAGATGCAACTGAAATAAATCATCCAATAAAATAAATTGACACTGAAAATGGGAAATGAATAGAACAGACAACTTCGCATTTTTTTGAAATATTTACTTAAAAAGCTTAAATTATGTGATTTGATCTCCAAAACAAGGATACAAGAACTCATTTCAGTCAGAAAATATTTGATCTCTTTGCTAGGCAAAGCAGTTAAGAGAAACATAAATTTACAGCAAAAACTCTTCATCTAATTTTATGGATAATGATAGGAGATTGTTATTATTACTGATTCATAAAACAGTGATAGCTGGTGGAGAGAAAATTAGTTTATAAGACAGATTATTGAGAAATATGATTGTCAAATTATCCTGACAACATTTAAAAGTGGAACCAAAATGAAGACACTGAACAGATGAAATTGAAAATTCTCTGTAAAAATATTTTAACAAATATTTGATCCACCAATGCCAGTGAAGCTGCCATATTTGGATTCCAACATTAGTCTCCAATCTTTTCATAAATACATGTGCATTTTCCTAAAGAAAACCAAAATGGCAAAAACAAAAACTTCTAATCTCCAACACATATATATATATAGGACATTTCTACCGGAGGGGAAAAAAAAATCCTAAACGATTTGACAAGAACTAAAGGACTGATTTTCTATATATTTGAAAGAGGAGGAAGATAAAAAATTCTGAAAAAATCATGGATCATATTATTGTCAAAAAAGGAAAGCAAAAATCACAATAACCCGTGACCCAGAGGCAGAATTCCTAATCTTTCTTATGAAAGTGAATCTAACACATTAGGATTCTAATATCAGTTTTCTATTGTATTGTGTATGTCATAGATATTTTGCTAAAGAAAAATGAAATAGGGAAAACTCCCAATCTATAACACATATACATTGAAAAGATTTATGCTGGAGGCAAAAAAAATACAATTTGATAGGATTGAGGAAGATGATTTGATTTATATCTGAAAGAGGGCCAGATAACAAACTCTTTGAAAAATTCATGAACCTTATCATTACAAAAATATAAGCAAAAATATCAATAACAAGTAGCTCCAGAAGCCTATTTTTGATCTCTACAAAATATATATGAGAATAATCTACACATACTTGAGAGTACTCCTTGATGAAATTATAAGAAGCAAAAAGTCATCCTTTTGCAATACTACATCCTAACAGTCATATAATTACACAAAAGTGCAGAGAACACAAGATACCTTGGAGGCAGCTAGGTGGCGAAGTGAAAAGCACTGGCTGTGCATTCAGTAGGATCCTAACTTCAGATCCAGCTTCAGACACTGACACTTACTAAGCTGTGTGACCCTAGGCAAGTGACTTACCCTCATTGCCCCTCAAAAAACAAACAAAAAATACAAATTTAGGGCAGCTAGGTGGCAAAGTGTAAAGCACTGGCCCTGGATTCAGAAGGACTGAGTTCAAAATCCAGCCTCAGACACTTGAGACTTACTAGCTGTGTGACCCTGGGAAAGTACAATTAACCCAATTGACTCCTAAAAACAAACAAACAAACAAACAAACATAAACAAGATACCACCAAGCTGTTAAATAAATACATATATTCCTATATATATATGTGTGTATATATATACACATATATATGTATATGTGTGTGCATGTGTATAGACATGTATGCATATGTGTGTATATATGTATATAAACCTGGGTATATATTATAATTATCTATAACATTTATAAATATGTATATACATACATACATACATTACACATTTGATTATGTAGAGAAAAAACACCATCTTTAAAGCACTAATTCCAGTTAAGTATATCCTATGGTTATATGAAAATCTTCCAAAGAACTTTGAAAGTGTAGCAACAGGCAAAAATTCTTTCATCCAGCATTTTGACTTGGCCCTGTTATAGGAGGTATTTAATACTGCAAATACTTATTGATTGCTTGATGGATTCCTTAACCCTTTTGTAATTAATATCAAATGAGACATAGAGAGATACAAAGTTGTGGAAAATGCTGCTATCTTATAGGATACACAAAGTAAAGTCCACCATAGGAAATATATTTCCTGTAGATAATATAATCTTTCAGACACCCCTGCTTATAAATGTTTGTTATGATAGAACCAAGATTTTTAACACAGCATAGTCTCATAAATGAAATCCACAATCCCATTACTATAACTATACAAACAGAATAAAGCAAGTGGATGAAAACGGCTATTGTCCAGATTATGATATAAATTTGATAGACAATCCATATTACTGATTCAAAAATATAGATAGTTTGGACAAACTCTTAATATGTAAAATGAATATTCTTCTTTTGAAAAGATGGAAGATAGCATACTAGAATTTTTGAAATTTTGCAGTCATTTTAATGTCCTCCTAATTCTCCCTTGAACAAAAGCCCTTAAAAAATTAATATTTTTTCAATGACTATTATGTGGGTTTATCACATGAAATATCATGGTCTCTGAAGAAATAAAATTAATTAACACTAACATGCAATAGAGACATGCATGGTGACTAAGAGTAGGCTTCAACAGACTGCCTATCATGAATTTTGCAAACAAAGTACAAATGATTTCATCAGAGAGTCATACACTTGGGTGGAAAATGAGGTAGGAGAGTTATTTATTGAGACTATGAATGACTGAAGAATAATTAATATGATTATTTGGATCTAAACAATGTCAAGAAATCAGAGAAGAGAAACCTTCAACTGTTAGATCCCTTATACAGAATTAGAGGAGATGGAGGTAAATTCATCTAGATTCGTTGCAATCTGCTCCCCAATGAAATTATTCACATCAACAAATATAAAAAAATGCATCAGTGTTTGAGAATATATTTCCCTTTAAGGAATATGAATTGGTACAATGATCTGGCATAGGGCTTAAACTGAAAGTGTCTTTTCTACTATATACTTCCCTATAATGGTACAATTTATGATATTACACAAAGAATAAGTCAGAAGATTATTATAAAAACCAGGGCAGCTAGGTGGTGCAGTGGATAGAGAACTGCCCCTGGAGTCAGAGGACCCTCAGTTCAAAATCCGGCTTCAGACACTTACATTTACTATCTCTGTGACCCTAGGCAAGTCAATGAACCCCAATTGCCTCACCAAAAAATACATATTATTATAAAACCATGTAACTAAGCATGTGACATAAGTCAATGCAATATAATAATCTGAGTAAGAGATTATTTTAATATTATAAATATTATATAAGCTTTAATGAATTAAGCCTGCACTAATTTTGCTACATAGGAGCCTTTTGTTGGTTCTAGGATTTCTGGATAATTATGATTTCTGGACAAGTGGCTGACTGAAAAGTGAGGTGTTACTATGTGGCTTTTCTTTCTCCAAGTTTATTTCAGAAAATTTCCAACTGACATCCGTACAGATCACTATATGTATTTATATTTAATATCTAGATCCAATTATCTATTTAAACAGTTATGGATTGATGGATAGAGATATTTATTCATTCACAAAGACATATTTCAATGAGAACCCTAAAACTGTACTTGTTTTATATAAACTAAGATCTATAGTTCTGATTCTTTGGTTATAGGTAAATGTATTGGATTTTACTGTGATGTACTCAAAATAGTACAAAGGTAGGAGTCAGGAAAATTGGTTCCATTGTGCTTCTTGCTGCTCTGGTGTGACAATTTCCAAATGTGTGTCTTGCTGTTTGTCTGAACTTGCATTGTCACTTTCTCAATTGTAGAATGAGGGGGATGTCTTGATGATCATGTCTATCTTTGCTTATATGTGTTGTGTTTCTTTGATTGATATTGAAAATTACTTGATGTTATACCCTTCCGCAGGAAATTTTGGGGACATAACTTTCTACCTAAAAGACTGCTTCTTATACAGTAAAAAGTTTGTAAGCTAGGGGAGGAGGAGGCATCTGATTTGGGAGAGGTGAATAGAACTTTCTCAGTTCTTGACATGATATATATGGTAATATATTCTGTTGACATGAAAGTCTGATGCTTGTCCCATTCTGTTTATTGGGAGAAGCATTTTCCAAAGTTACTCTCAATGGTTATAAGAAAGTGTTAAGCCATATGTTAAAGGACCAAAGTAATAACACAAAAGAAAAGGTGTGTGTGTGTGTGTGTGTGTGTGTGTGTGTAAGATGGGGGAGAACTTTAGAAATGTTTCTTAATCACTTGCATTCACATACGAGGAAACTCATTCCTAGTTAATTCATCTTCCTAAATTAACAGGTGGTGCATTAGTAAATCAAAGATTTTAACCCAGTGTCTCTTAGCTCACTCCAAAGTCTTTCTATAATAACAATCATATTCTTCCAGTTAACTGGAGCCTTGTGCATTTTACATGCCTTTTGGGTAAATAGTTGTTATTTCTTTATTTATCCTCCTTGGTTTTGCAATTACTCTGATGGTATCTTACTCTGAAACCATGCTGGAAGAAGAGATGTACACTGAAGAACAATGGAAACAATATTTATGCCAATACCATATATGACACTAAATTCAATAAAGATCTTAGGCTATGAATTATACCAAAGTGATTTAATAGATAAATCTACCAAATGACAAAATCTGTCTTTTGATAAATCTCAGCATTGTTGGAATGTTTGCATTGAGATGAATTGAAAAACTGCTGGCCTGATTTTTTTTTAATTTAATCATTTTATGTTATACTGAGAAGAAAAATATTATATTGAAATTTGGTTCAGGATGATGAATAATTTCAATTCAACACCATCAAGGTTTTTTTCTGTTTTGTGTGTTTGTAATGCTAATATATAGCATAATCCGAAGTAATCACAGGAAATTACAATTGCCATGTCTAAACAATATGCTAATATGTAGCATAATGTGAAGTAATCACAGGAAATTACAATCACCATTTTATAGCTCATCCTCTAATTGTTTCATTTATCTATTTATATTATTCCCATAATTAATTATAATGTCCAAAATGCAGGAATCATGTCATCATGTTCCTTTCATGTATCCACTACATTGATTGGTATAGTTCTTAGCATATAGATATTTAATAAATATTTCATTGAATAACTTCATCAGAGTAATTTGTACTAACACGCTTGCTCAGAATCAAACAGCATGTTTCAAAGTTATAAAATACAAGACAAAAGAAATTTTATTGATTTTATCTACAAAATAAATTTCACCTTGTATAATTGTAACTATAGCATAGAAGAGTATAGAAGACAGCAAGAACCTTAGAAAAGGCTTTTTATATGTAAATAAAGGATATACTTCCCAATCTGACTTCTGTTAAAGAAAACATTTCTTCTTTAAAAGGCATATAGGTACTTGTTCTCTTTCTCTTCATGCATACATATATGTGTGTGTATGTATATGTGTTGGTGTATATATATACTCACATTTTTATGTGTATATCTATATTTACATAAGACAGAAGTTGCAGATGAATTACTTCAACTACCCACTGAGCAGAAACATATATTAAAAATAAACATGATTACTTGTTGTCTATTATAGATATGCAAATTCATACAACATATCATATATACACATTCCTTTTGAATTCTAACACAGGAAGATCAAATGGCAAGTTGTCCAAATCTATTAAATTTATAAAGTAACTTTTCCATAGCATTATATTACTTTTAATATTTGAAAAGAGAATATATTAAAATTATAATGCCGCCTGTGCACAACTTTTCTCTAATGGGTTGAATTTGCAAAACTGCATTTAGGAAAGAAGCAAAGCTTAAATAATAGCCAAGAGAAGTATATCATTCTACCAAGTTCACTGTTCAGGATGATATTATTTAAACAAATGTAAAATTGTTGTTAAAGGTACCTGTAAGAGGAACTCTTAGCTTTGTTAGTTTTTAACAAGTTGTATTAATGGCAATTGACAGTTCTGTGTCCATAGTCCTGAAGCTGATACCAATTGGATATCCAGACAATTCCTTTTGTTCACTTCTGGCAGGCTAACATTTGAAAAAAAAAATTTTCTTATTCCCATTTTGCACATTTCTCTGTATGCCCAGACTTACATCATGTACGATTGATACTGTGCAGATGTTTCTTCATCCTATTTTGAGACATTTTTTCACCCTTCAAGTATTCCTTTTACTTCAAAGGGCAACATGGGGGAGAAGGAGCATTGTGGTAAAGCATTTCTCATGATATTGACATGTTCTTCTTCAGCAGGTGACCAGATGATGTAAGGTATCTACTTTGTTTTTGAAATTCATTCCCAGGACTTGAAGGACTCCTAGAAAGACAAATACCTCTTTTTCTCTCTGGCAATAAAGTTTTGGATTCAACTGCGTCAGAACCAAAGAACAGTGATTCTTTCTGAGGAATGTTGGGACTCTCTCCTAGAGTGAGAAACCCATAGGGTGTGGTAACCTTCGGGAGGTGTGGCAATGACAAAGCAGCCCTGGTGACAGGGTCTGAGTGATCTCCCACTCTCTCCACATCTTTGCTGACAGAAAAACCATCAGACAGACACAAAGAACCCTTTTTACATAATCTTGATATCTTACCCATAATTTCTTTTTTGATGGAGAATTCTGAATTGCTTCTTGATGGCCTGGGTTTGATATTAATTACATCAGAACAATTTCTCTCTACAGAAGGGTCTTCTGGTTTTTTCTCTGAGTCCATATGAAGGGCTATGCGTTTCACATCCAGGGAAGGAATGAAGAATTGAGGGATGCGATCAGGAGTCATAACAATGTGGAAAATATCTCTGTTCTTCTGTGATAGTTTATCTTTTGAAGATGACTTGCTTATTTTAAAAGTGGTCCAAGGAAACATTTTCAACAGCACTCTTCAAAGTAATCTGTGATGTGTCCAGCAACATTATCTTAATCTGTGTGGTTTTTGAAACCCAGGGCTTTTGGCTAATTGAATTCTCACTGTTGAAAATTCTGTTGGAGGACTTGTCTCCTTTAAACCAAAGGGCTCCCATTACGTCACTGGGCAGCCACACACCATTGGCATGGCAACTAAAGATAAGGAACCTTTTATACTCCTACTCATCCTTTTACCCTATGATTCATGCTGCTTCAGAACACTAATGAAACTCAAAGTATTTAATTTATAAAAATACTCCATTATGGATCAGACTGCTTGCAAACTTTAAGTGAATAGACATGGCACATTAATATTGAAAATACCCTGTATTACTTTAGAAAATGCCTGTGTATAATACTGTATGAATTGATTTTTCTAGAGAATGATTTAAAATAATGTCAAGGGGACAAAATTCAGATTCAGATTTAGTTTGACCTCACTCATATGGGAACATTTGTTGCCAAGGCAATGCTTTCTACATATTATATGACAGGAGATAATATTTGCAAATGATGTAGCAAGTTTCCTGTCACATATTAAGTGCTACATAAATGATATTAGTATTACCATGTGCTCAAGAAATGTACTGATTAAATAAATTTATAGCCTGTTGTTGCATAATGTTAGTAAAGAATTATAATCGTGTAAATGTATTTGGTGATAATAGTTTAACTATTAAGATGTACTGCTTTCTCCATGTTAAAAAATAATGCAAGGGAATTAGTAATCAGTATTAAGTAACTCTATGTGGCCACTACTGAGCTAGGTAATTTTCAGGGAATAAAGAAGCTCAATATATGATCATTGATCTTGAGATCTTGCACTTGATGTATTGATATATACATATTTATGTGAGGATAAATAAATAAATGTATATATACATACACACATCTATCTATCTCTATTTATCTCTATCATCTATCATCTATCTATATGTGTGTGTGTATAAATATGGTGATATGTGTGTATACACTTTCACCAAATCTTTGATTCCCCTGGTTTTAGAAAAAGAAAATTACATTACAGAATCCAGCTGATGAAGATTGGAAAGTTATCTGTAATAAAATATTTTAAAGAGTTTCTTAGGGGTCATTAGGAGATAAAATGATTTACCAATCAATGGTCACACAATTTAATAGACAGATAGATAGATAGATAGATAGATAGAGAGAGAGATAGATAGATAGATAGACAGACAGATAGAGGTATTATGGGTGTGCATGTGTGTGTGTGTATGGAAGATTGTATGACCATGGGTAGTATATTGACCATCATTAATTTTGCATACAAAGGAACATAAACATATCTATGGTATCAATGAATCAATAGATATAATGCTTTTATAAAGAAAAACATTATTCACTGAGTTAATATACCAAGGCCAAGGTATAAATTACCCCATGAAAACTAGGGGTATATTGGGGGCAGCTAGGTGGTGCAGTGGATACAGCAACAGCCCTGGATTCAGGAAGGCCTGAGTTCAAATCTGGCCTCAGATACTTGATACTTCCTAGCTATTTGACCCTGGGAAAGTCACTTAGCACTCATTGCCCTGCAAAAAACAAGCAAAAATCTAGGGGTATACCTTGATTTCTCCCCATATCCTTTGTTCTTAGAAGAATTAAGTTAAAGTAGTTATGACAACTAGGTGACACAAAGAATAGAGTGCCAGGGCTAGATTCAGGAAGACCTGAGTTCAAATCTGGAATCAGATACTATGTGTGACCCTGGGCAAGTAACTTTTATAAAAAATAGGGGATAATTTTATTATATATTTAAAAGGAATAGTATATTTTACCTAATAGATTTTCAGTTTCATGTATAATCATTTTTCTATTATAATATGGAAATTTTATTTTATTTCTTAAATTCAGGATAAATAAATAAAATTATATTTTACCTATAATTCAAGATTTAATCTTTTAATTTTTTCTTGTATTAACATTTTTATTTAAAAATTTGAGTTTCAAATGCTACCTCTCTCTTTTTCCCTCCCCCCTTTCTCCTCCATAAGGCAGGGAACAATCAAATATACATTATACATGTATAGGTTATATATGTACAATTATGTGAACTGGGCATTTAAGTTAATCCTGTTTGTTTCAGTTTTCTCATCTGTAAAATAAGCTAGAGAAGAAAATGGCAAACCACTGCAGTATCTTTGCCAAGAAATCACTAAATAAGGTCACAAAGTTGCACTTTACTATAAAATGACTGAACAGCAACAATAACATATACTTAGATTCCCCCTTCCCCTAACCAAATCAAGAAGAAGACTGCTTCTTGACCCAGAAAGTCCTTTTTTTCCCCGCTTGGTTGAATTCTTGGTTTAGCCTTGCCTATGGAGTAGTTGCTTTCTAAGAAAGCTAGTTTCCATGATAATAAAGTAAAGAGGGAAATGGAGAGTAATGCAACAGAAGAGAAACCAAAATCAGACAGTTTGGATGTAAAAAAAAAATGTGTTCATATGGGCACAAATAGCCAATTTAACCATAATTTTTTCTATGTGGCATGGGATTCAATATCATGTCACTTGTTTATATAGTACTTAGGTGTGTCAAATGCAGACAGAGAAGTAATATACCTAAGTAATGGGATTTGAGTAACACTGTCCTATCAACCTCACTAAGATGGCCTTATGATATGACATTCAGTTTATTATTTCAGTTGTTCTGCTCCAGTCCAAGAAGCTGTATTGATTATTTTCATATTCAAGGAATTTCACCTTCATTTCACACTTTTGATTATAGTGGACATAATAGAATTTCTGCCTTTGGTACCAGTTGCTATGGCTCAGAAGGAAAAAGGCATGGTTTTGTGAAAGGTCATGGAACCATAGAAGAATGTGTGTATAATTATGTAATTATATCACACACACACACACACATATATATATATATATATATATATATATATATATATATATATATATATATATATATATATTCTTGAGGAACAAAAGGGGGGAATGTGGTAAAAAGTTTTAACAGTTGGTTAGATAATGGAGAGACACCAGTTTTTTTTTAGGACCACCCTTTTGGGGAGGAGACCAACAGCATGAGCTACGCACACCAGTCCGCCTGTGATGCACGCCAGATTGCCTGCTGAGCACTCGACTTCCAGGGTGCGAACTTAAAAGGCAAGGAGAGAATGGAAGTGGGGCCTTTTTTTCCTGCTCCGCTGATCTCCTGGCTGCACTGTACAGACAGACACTGACTGGGGTTTGACTTGGCCTGGCTCTCGGTTAACAGCACACGCTTGACTCAGTCTCTCTCCCCAAAGGTGGCCTTGGGTTTTGGTGAGTTTTATACAGAATATAGACTAATCCTAGACTTAAGACTATTTGTATTGTATTTCTACTTTCCTATCCTTCTAATCAACATCACCTTGTGACTACCATACAATAAAAGGTCTATCTAGAAAACCAGAAGCTTCTTCCATTTACTAATCTGGGAGATAAATTAAGGGAAAGGTTAAGTAGGGTAGATTTATAATCTAATATACAATTTTAATCTCACAATATATATATATATATACATATAAATATATACATATTTGTATATGTACATTCTTGTATTTTGACATCAATAATAACATGATTGTATTTACAGAAACAATATTGGTATAATAAAGGGAGGTCTGATGTTGAAAGCTATGTCCTGCTTACCTGCAGGATTCTTGTAAGAATACAACAACCACAGCAATAACAAATAGAAAAAATGATAGCTTGCTTTAAGGTTTGCAATTTTTCTTTCATTTTTTTTTTAATGTTGCATTCACAACAACTCTGGGAGGTAAATGTTATTATTATTCTCCATTTTGCAATTGATGAAACCAAGGAAAAAAGATTAAGTGACTTGTCCAAAGAAAATACTATATTCAATAGGAAATATTATATTCAAAACAGTAAAACATTACCATAGAAGTTACTATTTTGTCTTATTTTAAAGTTACACAAAGGAGAAGAATCAACTAGCTTTGGGCCTTTATCTTTAGGCTTGTAGATCAGGGCTAGGCTAGAGAAAAAACAGCTTGCAGAGTAGTGTTCTGAAAAGGAAAAACAAATAGTAGAAGTGGATGTTGAAGGTGTAGAGACAAATTTTCCTTATTCTTCAATTTTTGTAAATCCCTAATCTGGCTTTGTATTCTTAGCATTACTGCCCTTACTCTGTAAATTGTTGTTAAATCTTGATAAAGATTTTTTTCCATTCTTGATGATAAAATTCAGTACATGGGAGTAGTGACTGAAATTCTGCACTTGGAGAAATAAATCAACCTATACAAATGAAAGCTCTCCATAAACCATAAACTTTATTGAAGCCAGCCCCTTCAATTAGAGCAAGTTCTCAACATCCTTGATTTTTGTATGTTCTTCCTAGTCATCCTTCTTTGATTGGTTAGGCATAAACTCAGTAATGGATTGATAATTTGACGATGAGTTGTTAAATTCTCATTTCAAATCACTGTAGCTTAGAAATAGGAAATTATACATCAGTATTAAATAATGGTGATAATTACCATAGTCTCAAGTCCTACTTACCCTGATCAAGTGTAATTTGCATTTTATAATAGAATGTTTATATGTGTATGCATGCATTCATACATGTGTGTGCATGTATACAGGAATTGTATACCCTTATGTTTAAGCATGTGTACACACGTGCTTAAACATGTACTTATATGCACACATGCATACATACTGTGTGTATTTAAGTGTTTTTTACTTTACATTCACATTTAAATAATCTAAGCCTCCAAAAGAGAAAAAGACCTATTTGTACAAAACTATTTATAGCAGCTCTGAGATTCATGGTGTCTAAGAATTAAAAATCAAAGGAATGCCCATCCATTGTGGAATGGCTAAACAAGCTATATTATATGATGGTGAGGAAATATTATTGTGCTACACGAAATGATAAGCAAGCTGATTTCAGAAAGGCCTGGAAAAAATTGTATGAACTGATGTATAGTGAAGTGAGCAGAACCAAGAGAACATTGAGCACAGAGACAGCAACAGTTTGATGAAGAACCATGAACGACTTAACTATTCTCAACAATACAATGATCCAAGACAATTCCAAAGTACTATTGATGAAACATACTATCCACCTCCAAAGAAAGAACTGATATTGATGAAAAAGAGTGAAGCATGCTATTTTAAAATTTTCTTTCATTTTTTTATTTGAGTTTTCTTATACAAAATGACAAATATGGTAATGTTTTACATAATTGTACTTATATAACCTATATGTGATTGCTTACTGCCTCAGGGAGGAGGGAGGGGAGGGAGGGAAGAAGGGATAAATTTTGGAACCCAATACTATAACTAAAAATGTTTATTACTTTAAAAAAAGAATCCAAGGACAAGTCCATATTATATATTTTTTGTAAAGCAAATCAAAAACACCATAATTTACCTATAATACAAATTCTATTGTGAAATGGGTCGTATTAAATAACTAAATCATTGCTGAGTTTCATTATAACTTTAAGATTCAATGATTCCCCAGCTTATTCTAGTTCACTTTGACTTACAGTATGATACGTTACTTTGCTGGGATGAGATTACTTATATAGATGTGTTATGGTTATTGATGATGATGATTTTTAAAAATTTACTGAGATGTGATCATTATTTTTTCTAAACTTCCATTCTTATGATTTCATTGACTGGGAATAATACAAGCTTGGGGTAATAATTTTAAGATATAGTAATGATAATCACTGTTCAGGATGGGGAAAATGTCCATAGTAACCAGCAGTCAGAGAGGACAATTAAACACTATTCAACTGATTACTTTGTATGGTATATTTATACCTCATTCTTTCTAGTGAGGGTCAAGGTCAAGCATAGCAGTCAGTATACTTAGACAAAATCTCTAGTCCTAACATTGTCCTGATAAGTTCTTTTTCCACAACAACTGGGGTAAAGACTAGCATTTTGTTTCATTCATAAAGAAAACTCTCAGATGAGGAAACTCTCTACTAATTCAGTTCAGCACTTTCTCTACAATTTATAATCAAAGAGTTGCATGCATCACTGAGAGATTGTGACTTGCCCAGACCCACATGCCCAGTATGATTCAGAGATGGAATTTTAACTCAAGTCCCTCTGGTTTGAAGCTTTGCTCTCTATCCATTATTCCATACTGCGTCTTTATTCAATTGGCATAATACTAATATTAATAATAGCTTTGATTTATATGGATCTAGACAATGTGACAGAATCTGAAAATTGGAAATAATTCCAAAGGTCCCCTAGTCAAACTAATACTTCAATAAGACTCTCCAATAAAATATTACAAATAAGGGGTAGCTAGGTGGCACAGTGGATAAAGCACAGGCCCTGGATTCAGGAGGATCTGAGTTCAAATCCGACCTCAGACACTTGACACTTACTAGTTGTTTGGCCCTGGGCAAGTCACTTAACCCTCATTGCCCTGCACCAAATCTGAGATATCTTAAGATATCTAATAAAGATATCTAATAAAGAAAAATAAATCTTCTGAGGCAGCCCATTCACTATTGGCTGATATTCATTTTTCATAATGTTTTACCATATCAATATCATATCTACTTCTCTATAAGTACCACACATCAATCCTAGTTCTGACTTTTTGGGTCAAGCAAATGAAGTTTCAAATGTCTCTTGTAAGATCTTCAACTGCTGTATTCAAGACAGCTTTCATTCCTTGCCCCTATTTAAACTTTAATGCTTACCAAAAAAAACAAAAAACAAAAACAAAAAGAAAAAGAAAAAACAACAAAAAAAAAAACCCAACCCTTTAATCAGAGGAAAACTATACTTTAAATTATATAAATATTGTCTGTATTTTTAGATGAGGAACCTGTGCCTACAGAGCTTCAGATGGGTTAATGGTTTTTTAGTGAAAATTCTTGTGCTAGATAGTACACAATGAATTGAATTGAGACATACTCTTTATTTTCATAAAATTTATATTCAGTTTGTGGAGATAGTGTATAAAGACAATAAAGAATAGCAGATATTGAATATTAGTCTATATTTAGGTCCCAACCTGTGTTTTATAGATTGTAAATATTTAAGATTTCAGAAAGATGTGAAATAAATAAGGACTGGAAATATCAACAGATACATACTAAGTCCTCATAAGGGATTATCAGGAAAAAAAAAACATTCCTGGAGAACATAGAATGTAATATAGACCTTAAAGGGTGGGTAGGATTTGAATACAAGAGCAAAAATGGAAGTTTGTGAAAAACAAATTAGAGGAATATCATGAATGAAGGTATTTAAAAATAAAACATATTTATGAAATGGGTTGGACATTTGGAAATTATGAGAGATTATTTTGAGAGTATGTTATGGTAACCACATTAATCTGAAAGCCTGACCTAGGAGGTTAAGTTTCACTTGCTATAACATATGGAGTCATTGAAGATTTGGGATAAGTGAATGATGTAATTAAAGTGGCATTGATATGTTAGTCAAATGAATGTGGAAACAATTGAAGACTAGCCAATTGAAACAGGGAAGGTTTGGATGAAGGAAATGAGGTAGGAGGTTGCAGTAACAAAGTACTTGTGAAGCTACGAATCCCTGGACAAGGATGGAATAGTAGAAATAGACACAAGAACAGAAACAAGAAATAGGTTTTAAAAAGATTCCTATTTTTCTCTTCTTTGAAGGAACTTCTTCTCCTGATCTCTTATAATATATTTTTCTTGCGTTAAAGTTCTTTGTGTAACTGAGTTATTTTGAGGAAAACAGGACCTTGTTTAATTCTACTTGGTGTCTTCAACATTGGTCATCTCAGTGCTCTACATATAGTCATTTCTTATATAGGTTTGTTGAATAAATAAAGGAATCTATCATTTAAACAAGAGGTTGAAAAATGATAACCTTCAGATCAAGTGAAAAGACAAATTGAAAATGGAGTTGGAAGAATAAACACAGGGGTGATAATAGGAGCTATTCAAATATATGAGTTCTTAAAAAGAAAATTCCATTAAAAAAAAATCTTAGCAATTAGATAAATCCAAACATGTCATAGATTGCATCAGGAGATAGTGAGTTCCCCATTACTAAAGAACTTCATTTAAACTTATCTGATCATCTGTCAGATATTTTAAGAGGGGTGCTTGTAAGTAATAATAATGACAATATCTAGCATTTATATAGCACCTAAAGATTTTTAAAATTCTTTACAGATATTATGTCATTTGACTCCTGTTAACATCCCTGGAAGGTACAAGCTACAGATGAGAAAACTGAGTAAGAGAAAAGTCCAAGTGGCTCAACCCAAGGTAACACATATACTACTATATGTGCTGGTGTGGAATTTGAAGTCAGATTTCCAGTTTTCTATAAACTGCATTGCTTATCTGGTTATTAATATATACTTTAGCCTGGCTAATTTTTGAGATTCTGTCAAATTCTGAGATTATACTATTTAGTGATCTCCCAGAAAGATTTCATAGTCCTTGTTAGTGTCTCTCTTTTTAGAAACTATTATTTACTGTTGTGATTTAGTAGTGCCTGGCACATAGCACAAGCATGTAATAAATACTTGTTAATGGATTTCTTTTATTGAATCATCATATATATTTATTTAATACCAATTATTTTTCAGGTATTGTACTATAATATCAAGAAAATAAGTATATATGCATGTGTGTGTGTATACACACACACACACACACACATATCCTTATAAAGAAATTTAGGGGGCAGTTAGGTGGTGAAGTAGATGAAGCACCGGCCCTGGATTCAGGAGGACCTGAGTTCAAATCTGACCTCAGAAACTTGATACTTACTAGCTGTATGACCCAGGGCAAGTTACTTAACCTTCATTGCCCTGCAAAAAAAAAAAAGAAAGAAAGAAAAGAAAAGAAAAAAAAGAAAGAAATTTAAACATGTTAGCACTTTCTTCTAGAAAAATATGAACTTTTAGAGAGCTTTAAAATTACTCTATAACCATGGAAAATAAGTCAGTCATTATCATCAGCCTGCTGTTCTCCCTGCTAAAATCATCTTATTTCTTTCATAATTACTAGCAGTCCTTTACTCAAATTAACATAAAATAATACAAATAGTGACTGATAGAGCTTGAACATGTGATGAAAGAAATGACAAGTTGGTAGGATCCAAAGTAATAAGAAAATATAATAGATGTTTAGAGCTGTAAGGAATTGTGGCATAATCTAATTTGTAGGTAAGAAAGCTAAATTTGGGGCAGCAGCTAGATTTTGCAGTGGATAGAGCACCAGCCCTGGAGTCAGGAGGACCTGAGTTCAAATCTGTTCTCAGACACTTGATACTTACTATGTGTGTGACCCTGGGCAAGTCACGTAACCCAATTACCTCACCAAAAAAAAAAAAAAAAGGAAAGAAAGCTCAATTTCAGAGAGTTTAAGTGACTTGTCTAAGATCACACAGTACATTTTTGACTATGCTAGGTGGCCAAGGAGCTAGGGTAGTAGAATACAAGAAGCAACTCCCCCAACATTCTCTTACAAATTTAAAATAATGCCTCTAACTTCAATGAAAAAGAGTACTTTCAAGCATTTGGGATGAAAAGACCTGAACTGAATAAAAAATTTGACTTTCAAATACAAGAAACTAGAGAATCATACAAAAGTAAACAGGAAAAAGAAATCATGAGGGGTATTAAAAGATTAAACTGTTTACATTACTGCATCAGAAGATAATACTTTGAACTCATAAGAACTTTTTCAGAATTAGGGTAGCTGAAAGGAACACACTTAGAAAACATAGGTCTGCACTGAATATGAAGGGATGATGTTTGTAAAGCATTTATTTTTTGTTTATCCTTGTTTTATTTTGTGTGGGGCAGGATGGGTGGGGTGGCTTATGTCTGAGACCTAATTTGGGCTGAGGACCTCCTGGGTCTAGGGTTGGTGCTTTGTTCTCTGTGCAGTCTGGCTAACCCATGATAATATTATTTAAAATAGGGTTGAGGGATAGGAGGAATGCACTGGGGGAGGGGGAAGGGGAGAGGTGGACTGGGGAGAGGTAGCTCACATGAAAGAAATAAGCAAAAAGTTTGTGGGGGGAAGAGGGGGAGGAGTGGTGGATTGAGTGAAACTTAGTCTCATCAAAATTGGCTCAAATAGGGAATAACATACTTTCTCAAGTAGGTATAGTAATATATTTTGCCCTGAGGGAAAGTGAGAGGGAAAGGAGATGGTGGGGAGAGGGGAAGGAAAGAAGGGTAGATTGGGGGAGGGAGCAGTAAAAAGCAAAACACTTTCAAGGAAGGTGAAGATATTCTGCATAACTGCACATGCATGACATATTGAATTGCTTGATTTCATAGGGAGGTTGGAGAAAGGGAGGGAGGAAGAAAAAATTAGAACAACAGATTAGCTCAAAGACCTAATCTCATTAGAGTGGTCTCAGAGAGGGAAGAAATTCATAGCCAATTGGGAGGAGTACTCTACTTAACCCTACAAAAAAGTAGGAGGGGAAGAGGATAAGGAGGGAAGGGTGAAAGAAGGGAGGGCAGAGCAGGGGAGGGGGCAGTCAGAAGCAAAACACTTCTGAGGAGGAATAGGGTACAAAAGTTAGAAAATGGAGTAAATATCATGGGAAAGGAATAGGATGGAGGGAAATAGTTAGTGATTTATTATAATGGAAAAACCGATGGTACTTACTTTGCTGGGCTATTGTGAAGAAAAATTCTTTGTCAAGTTTAAGGTACTGTATAAAAGCTATTATGAACAGGAATGCTATCAGAAAGATCTGGAAAGACCTACATACCTGAAGCCAAGTGACATGGACTTTATATACAAAATAACAGCAATAGTGTAAGATGATCTGCTGGGAAGACGTGGTTATTTTTGGCACGGCAATGATCCAATGTAACTCTGAGGTTTTATGGAAACTGCAATCTATCTACAGAGAAAGAACTATTGGTATCTGAAAGACAGATTGAAGCATATGTTTTTTTGACAGTTCCTTAATTTGAAATTTGTTTTATATCTGTTTTTCTCACAACCCAGCTAATGTAGAGGATGTTTTCCCATGAATACTCATGTATAACTTATATTGAATTGCTTGAGTTTTGGGGCAGGGTTTGGGAAGGGAGGGAGGAAGAGAAGTTGGAACACAAAGTTTTAAAAAAATTGATGTCAACATTTGTTTTTACATGTAATTTGGAGAATAAAATTCTAAACAAACAAAGAAAAATACCTTTAATTGAATTCTGGAGCGGCTGGGTCAAGATAAGGTTGAAGTGAGACATTTTTCCAGCCCAGGGAAACTTGGGAGATTGTCTGGTGAGGTCTTCTGTGATTCCAGGTAGGAGCTGACCCAGAACATAGCACACTTTGTGGCAACACCAGCAGCAGTTCTTGGAGGGATGGTGCAATAGTGATATGAGCTCTCAGCTCAGAAGGGGGGTGGACAATGGGTCAGAGAGAGATTACAGGGGACTCTTTGCTGACATTGAGTACAGGACCCAATTGCATTGTCCATATTCAGTTTTAGGTCACAGTTCTGGGGCAAAAATGCATTATATCATTTATAGCTGTTGGAGAAGTTTCCTGGTCACAGTTCCAGGGCATAAAAGAGTGCATGTGGTTGTTCACAAGGGAGTGTGTGTGTGTGTGGGGGGGGGGGGAGCTTATTTTCAGTTCCAAAGAAGAAAGGAGTACAAGCCATTCTGGCGGAAGGATAGCTAGGACCTTGGTCATGGTTCCAGAGACAAAAGGAGCACTAGTATTTGTGGCTGCAGGAACAAAGTTTCTTCTAGGGTAAAAAAGCAATGAATAGGACAGTAGAGCAGGGAACATACCTATACCTAGATAAAAACTGTCTCAAAAGCACTAAACAAACTTTCACCTAACCTGATATAGCTCTGAAAACAACATCAAGAAAGGCCTAAAACTTGGAACAGAGCCCTCTTCACATTGGAGTATAGTTCAACTTTAATATGAAATTAAAATCAAGAATATACTGAGAAAAAAATGAACAAAAAAACAAGGGGGAAAAAAACCTGATCATTAAAATCTGCTATGGTGACAAAAATTATTAAGATTCAAATTCTGAAGAAGGCAGCTATATACAAAGGAATCAAAGAAAAAAATTGAATTGGACACAAGCCCAAAAAAGAATTACAAGAAGAGCATCATTATCATCATTGTCGTTATCGTAATAATAGTGAATATTAAATCATAGCTATAGAGGGAAACTTCCATGAGGGGGTAGGGAATGAGAGTGATAATCCAGAAAAATCATGAACAGATAGCCAACACTTTGACAAAGGGCAATGAAAAATACTGGAAAAAATTACACTTTACCAAGAGAGAATTGCCCAAATGGTAAAAGATTCACAAAAGTTGACTAAAGAGAACTCCTTAAAAGGACAATTTCTGTCATTGGTGTGGTTCAGTCATCTCTGACTCTTTGCCAGACCATTCTATCCTTTACTTTTTCTCTTGAAGTTTGCTCAAGATTATATTCATTGTTTCCAAGAAACTATCAATCTCATCCTCTGCCATCTCTTTTTCCTTTTTTCTTTAATGTTTCCCATCATAAGGGCCTTTTGCAATTAGTTCAATTAGGGAATTTTCTAGGTTCGATAAGTTCATGTCCTATCTCTGCAACAAGAATAATTTTGTCACAAGTATTCCAGAAAGACCATCCCCTTTATTATTTTTCTTGTATTTTCTTCAATACATTACTCTCAGTGGATATATTAGATATTGATGCCCATTTTATACCATTGTTCTCTCTTCAGGGTCTATTCCCTTGTTAGAAATTACAGGAAAAATTATACAAAGAAGAATATTCTGAACCTGAAAAGCTAGGCCTCCTTCAGGGAGCCTCCACCATTATATTCTGTTTGTATCTTCATAGTGTATGATAGAGAATAAATAAATGCTACCCTCTGGTGTTTTTAATTTGTAAAATAGGAGTGTGCTCTCTCTGGTTCATTTGAAGAATAATAGGGTGAATCCCTCTCTTTAAAAAAAAAAACAAAGAAAGGAAAAAAAGAGCCAAGCAGAGTGTTAGAGGCCTATCATTGTCCCATGATACACATATTTAAAATAATACAAACAACGAAGTACTTCATCTACTTAAAAGCTATAGGCTCTACACAAGTCTCTAAAACCTCTAAAAACTCTAAATTACACCTTACATTAAATAGGGAAGAACAAATTTGTAATATATTACAAAAAATAAATACTGATCGTTGATGGGAGCTTATTTGAAAGCTGAAAGTTCATGTGGGTACATAACTCCTCTGGCATAAAGTCCAAAGGAGGTAAGAAAGCTATTTCTCTAATAATGAAATATGGGTGCTCTTCTTCAGGCAAGAAATTGTGAGTTTATAAATAAGAGTAAATCAAACCATAGACACAAAATAGGAACAAAACAAATAAAAACTATGAAATGACTCCATTTGAAAAATACATTTAAAAGAATTTTTGTATTGTTATTTAATATACCAGATTATCCTTCTCTTGTTACAATAGGCATATACTATTCATTTTCATTTGGCTGGGCTTAAATAAGCTTTTTTGAAAGAGGCAGGGGATACCTACTCAACTAGTTTTCATAAAAACTCATTCCAAATGCTACATTTCCAAAAAGATTTTCCCTGGTTCCCCTCATCATTAATGTTTTTTTATTCCCCAAAAGTATATTGGTTTTATTGTATATACATGTATACATACGTGCATATATGTGTGTATGTATATATGTGTACTGTATACATATATGCATATATATACACACACAAATACATGCACATACATAGACACATAAACTTCTGTTTACAATGAGAAGTTCATGAGGGTAGGGAGTGCTTTATTTTTTATCAAAATATATAAAGCACTTGAGGTCATACCTGGTGAATAGAAGTCACTTAATAAATATTAAATGATTAAGAGGAATCATCATTTTAGACTTAATGTGTGAAACTCTTAGGCAGTAAAATTACAAGCATTAATAAGTTCATGGAAGAAGATTGAAGGGAAGAGAACATCAGAGCCTTCTCAGTAGCCCTAAAATTATATTACATGAATCATTGTGTACTCTGCTTACAAATAAAAACTCACATTAACTTGGACTTACCCCAAATCTCATATTAGGAAGGGAGACAATTTAAAGTTTGAATCTGATATTCAAACTCCAGAACTAATATTCCTTCTATTCTATCATGCTTCCTTTTCCTAATTGGCTCATTATTTTAGTCCATCTTTCGAATTAATCTTCAAAATGGCAGAGCAATCCTAATCTCTACAGCCTCTTCTCAAGTAAGGCCTAGGACAAAAATTGAAGGGATGTTACCTTATCCTAAGTGAAACAGGGACAAGGATTATGCATAGACAATCTTGGGAAGTGGTTCTTTCTAAATTCTGTCCTTTATTACAGTCAAAATGGACAGGACTTAAAGAAACTGAACCTGCCTTGCTATTATGGACATCTTTTAGATTCTTTCCCTATGTCTTGTGTTGTCCTGACATTGGGCTTGGTAGGTTCCTTCTGAATAGTGGTGTTTTCATTGCCCCTTCCCTTGATTCAAGGGTTTTTATAGGCAAGCCCATTGTATGGATAACTGACTAAATTTGATACAAGGCTATTGGAAAAAAACAGTGGGTAAGCTGTTACATTTTCACATTCCCACCAATAAAAGGAGGTAGCCTTGCTTTCAGTCTTCCAGAAATAATTTGTTATTATTTTTCTCTGCCTTGTACTTGCCCCACTTCAGGACATCACATGAAAGTGTTTAGCTCTCCTGTTCATATCAAGCTATTTTTTCAGGCATATGTCTTCTCAATCAAAAATCATTTTTGGAGTGCTAATTATCTTTAAGTGGCTGTTTGATTTGAATTTTCACACAAGTGTCCACATTTTGTGCTGCTTTATATATGGTTTCTAAAATCAAACTGTTTCAGGGGCAACTAGGTGGTGCAGTGGATAAGGCACTGGCCCTGGATTCAGGAGTACCTGAGTTCAAATCCAGCCTCAGACACTTGACACTTACTTGACCCAGGGAAAGTCACTTAACTCTCATGGCCCTGCTAAATAAATGAATAAAAAAACAAACAAACAAATAAATAAATAAATAAATGATCAAACTCTTTCAGAACTTCCTTCATAGTTTTGAATAGAGAGATTTTGTGTGTGTATGGGGCAGAGGGGGGGGGGCTACATAATTACACATTAAAAGACTACCAAGATAAAATAAGAAAAAGAAGACACTATTTTGACTAAGACCTAATTCTTGAGAATTGGCTTCTTCCCTCTGTCATATCTGGTACTGTCTCCCTGTCTCCAACGTCCCTGGGGCCCTAGACAAAATGACAGGGATTAGGTATATTAAAAAGTCTTCTTGTTTTGGGGTTTTTTTTCTTTGTTTTTTTTTGTTTGTTTGCAGGGCAATGAGGGTTAAGGGACTTTTCCAGGGTCACACAGATAGTGTCAAGTGTCTGAGGCAACATTTGAACTCAGTTCCCCTTGAATCCAGGGCAAGTGCTTTATCCACTGTGCCACCTAGCTGCCCCTTTAAAAAGCCTTCTTATGGAAATCTTCACTTCCCACTTCCTTTATTAAGAGAATTTCAGGTCTAAGTTATGGGAATATAAAATTTATATTATCCTTCTTGTTATTCCCTGTATTAATTTTTATTCAATAACCAAGGTTAAACATCTGAAAAAAATATACTTTTCTCCATGCCATTCTTCTTTTAAATGATGTTTGATGTGTTCATTTTGTTTTATGAATTGAGTCCATCCTTCTTATCCCTGATATTCAGAGTCCTTCATAATCTGGTGTGACATAGCCTTTACAACTCTCTCCTTTATATCCCACTAGTATCCACCCTCAGCTTTAGCCAAGTTGGCAAGAACAGGTTCTCAGAAACTTTTTAATAGTCTCTCCTCCAAATCTTTGTCCATGTAAGTTCTTCTAGCTGTAAGAGTCTCTCCCATACATTGTCACCACTTACCTAAATTACAGAAGCTGAAAAGTTTTGTCAAAAGAGCACTGGATTTGGCATTGAACAGCTTTAAATTTGCACTTTTTTCTGTTGTTTAATAGTTATTTAACCATAGAAAAATCAATTCAGCCTTCCTAACCTTCAGTTTGTTGTTCTGTCTTATGGGGAAATTGGTAATTCACTATTCATACCATTATGTTGTCATGAGCAAGAGATTTTCTATAGTACCACATGGGGGAGATATGTGGTTCAGTGGATAGAGTACAGGTCCTGAAGAAAGGAAGACTCCTCATTCGGAGTTCAAATCTGGCCTTATACTTTTAGTAGCTATGTGACTATGGACAAGTCACTTACCCTTGTTTGATTTAGATCCTCTTCTATAAATTTAATTGGAGAAGTAAATGACAAACCATTCTAGTATCTTTGCAGGCACCCCACAACCCCCTCAAAACAGTATTGTGAATAATAGGACAAAAGTGAAAAATGACTGACCAGGGCTAAGCTAAGATGGCAGAGAGTAACCAGGATGTGGTCTGAGATCTCCCAAGTTTCCCTCAAAAACAACATTAAATCAAAACTCAAAAGTATTCTGAAACTACAGTACCTACAAAAAGACAGAAACACACTCTTTCAACTTGAGATAATTTAGAAGACTTCAGAAGAGGTTGGTTTCACTCAGGCAAAAGGGGAGCACAGCCCAGTTCAGACACTGCAGCTCAGCACAGAGGGGGTCTAGGTTAGACAGCAGGAAGATCTTGGCCACAGCTGAACAACTGAGGCCCTTTGATCCTGGCTAAGCAAGCTCATAGTGCAACAGGCCAGTTGTGAGATCCACCAGCACCAGATGAGAGGGCAGGGTGACAGCTGGAGGGACACCCACAGGACAGGACCTACTGGGCCAGTTATCCAAAGCACCTGAAGCAAGAGCAGGGAGCAAGACCAGGGCAGGGAGAAATCCACATGCCAAAGAGAACTCAGAGTAGAAATCCAGTAACACAACGCCTATCCCCCAGCACAAGAAGCTTGAAACAGTGACGCTTTTGCCCTAGGAGCAGACATTACCTTTAAAATAATAAGTTGAAATATGAAACAAAAAAGATCTCTTATCATTGAGAGCTTCTGTGTTGACAGGGAAGTGCTAAACACAAACTCAGATGAGGACAATACTCTCAAATTGCTTACATGTGAATCCTCAAAAGGGAAGATGAATTGGTCTCAAGACCAAAAAGACTTCTTGAAAGACCTTCAAAAATTATTTTAAAAATCAGTTGAGAGAGATAGAAGAAAAAATGGAGAGAGAAATGAAAGCAACATAAGAAAATTATGAAAAAAGAATTGCTAGCTTGGAAAAGAAAGCACAAAGAATCAAAAGCTTGGAAAAAGAAGCACAAAGATTGACTGAGGAAAACAACTCCTTTAAAAATTCATTTGACCAAATGGAAAAGGAGGTACAAAAGCTTAATGAAGAAAACAATGCCTTAAAAATTAAAATTGAGCAGGTGGAAGGTAATGACTCCCTGAGACACAAAGAATCAGTCAAACAAAATAAAAAGAATGAAAAAGTAAAAGAAAATGTGAAATACCTGTTTGGAAAGACAACTGACCTGGAAAATAGATCCAGGAGAGAAAATTTGAGAATTATTGGACTACCTGAAATCCATGATCAGAAAAAAGAGTCCAGACACCATATTCCAGGAAATTATCAAGGAGAACTGTCCTGATATTATAGAATCAGAGTACAAAACTGTCATGGAAAGAATCCTCCAATCACCTCCTGAAAGAGACCCCAAAAGGAAAACTCCAAGGAATATTGTATGCTATTTCCAAAATTATCAGGTGAAGGAGAAAATACTACAAGCAGCCAGAGGGAAGCAATTTAAATATCATGGAGCCACAGTCAGTATTGCCCAGGACCTGGCAACTTCAACATTAAAGGAGCACAAGCCTTGGAATAAAATATTCCAGAAGTCGAAGGAGCTTGGATTACAACGAATAATCAAGTACCAAGCAAAATTGATCATTCTATTTAAGGGGAAAATATGGACATTCAATGAAATAGGGGACTATCAAGGTTTTCTGATAAAAAAACAGAACTGAACAGAAAAATTAATCTTCACATAAAAAACTCAAAAGAAGTTTAAAAAGGCAAACAGGGTGGTGAAAAGTTATTCAATAAGGTTAAACTGTTTACATTGCTACACAGGAAAATAATACTTATAACTCTTGGGAACTGTATATCTATTTGGGAAGACAGAAGTAATTTACACAGAGCATATGAATATAAATTGTCTTTGATGTGATATAAAGAAAATTAAGAGGTGAAAAAAAGGAGTTTATGAGGAGAAGAGGAAAGGGAAGGTAGAATGGTATGAATTACATCATATGTAGAGGTGCAAAAAACCTATTATAATAGAGGGAAAGAAGGGAAGGTTGAGCATTGTTTCAATCTTACTCACATTAGATTTGGTTCAAATGGGGAATAACATATATATATATATGTATATATATACACACACACACACACACACATATATATATATACATATAAACATACACACACATATACATATATACCCATATACACACACATACACATACACACACACACACACACACACACACACATATATATATATATATATATATATATATATATATATATTTGGATAAAGAAATTTAGCTTACTCTAGGAAAGTGAAAAGGTGAACAGAAAGGGTGGGGAACTGAAAGAATGTATGGCAGAAGCAGGGGAGAAAAGGTTCAGATAAGTGAGGGGGCTGATAAATGGTAGGGTAGATTGGAGGAGGCACTGGTAAGAAGCAAAACATTGGTGAGGAGGAATAGGGTGAAACAAGGGGGAAAATTTTAAAAGGGAGAAAATAGAATGGAGGGAAATGTCTAGTTAGTAATAATAACTGTAAATGTGAATGGGATGAATTTTCCCATAAAAGAGAAGTGAATAGCAGAGTGGATTAAAAAACAGAATCCTATAATATCTTGTTTACAAGAAACACATTTGAAGCAGAGAGATACACACAGAGTAAAGGTAAAAGGTTGGAGCAGAATATATTATGCTTCAGATGAAGTCAGAAAAGCAAGAGTGGGGCAGCTATGTGGTACAGTGGGTAGAGCAGCAGCCCTGGAGTCAGGAGGACCTGAGTTCAAATCCACCTCAGACACTTAACACCTCCTAAGCTGTGTGACCCTGGAAAAGTCACTTAACCCTCATTGCCCTGAGAAAAAAAAGGAGGGGTAGCAATCCTTATCTCAGAAAAAGCAAAGGCAAGAATAGATCTCATTAAAAGAGATAAAGAAGGCAACTAAATCTTGCTAAAAGGTACCATAGAAATATGAAGTAATATACAAGACTAAACATGGTATGCGCTAAATGGTATAGCATCCAGATTCTTAGAGGAAAAGTTAAATGAGTTACAAGAGGAAATAGACAACAAAACAATACTAGTAGGGGATCTGAATCTTCCCCTCTCAGAATTAGATAAATCTAGCCACAAAATAAATAGAAAGAAGTAAAAGAGGTGAAATAGAATGTCAGAAAAAATAAGACATGATAGATGACTGGAGAAAATTGAATGGGGGATATAAAGGAAAATACCTCTTTACTCTCAGTGGTACATGGCACATATTCAAAAATTGATTAGTGCCCAAACACCTCATAGTCAGGATGTAGAAAGGCTGCGAAAGAGTAATTACATCTTTCTCAGATCATGAGGCAATAAAAGTTACATGCAATAAAGATCCATGGAAAGGTAGAATGAAAATTAATTGGAAGGGGCAGCTAGGGTGGTGCAGTAGATAGAGCAACTGGCCCTGGATTCAGGAGAACTGAGTTCAAATCCGGCCTCAGGACACTTAACACTTACTAGCTGTGTGGATCCTGGGCAAGTCATTTAACCCCAATTGCCTCACTAAAAAAAAACAAAACAAAACAAAAAACGACAACAACACAAAAGAATATTAATTGGAAACAAAATAATTTCATTCTAAAGAAAGAGTGGGTCAAAAACCAAATCCTGGAATCAATCAATACCTTCATCCAGAGAATGACAATAAGGAGACATACACCAAAACCCATGGGAGTGAGCCAAAGCAGTGCTTAGGGGAAATTTTATATCTTTCAATTCTTACATAATAAAAATAGAAAGAGGAGATCAATGAATTGGGGTATGCAACTTAAAAGCTAGAAAAAGTACAAATTAGAAATCCCCCAATTAAATACTAAATTATAAATCCTGAATGAAAGGAGAAATTATAAATTGAAAGCAAGAAAAACTATAGAATTAATCAAGAAAACTCAGAGCTGGTTTTATGAAAAAGCCAATAAAATAGAATAAAACCACTAGTTTATTTTGATTAGAAAAAAGAAAGAAGAAAACCAAATAACCAGATTCAAATGAAAGGGGGTGATTTCAACTACCAATGAAGTGGAAATTAAAAGCAATAAGTTAGGAACTTATTTTGGCCAACTGTATGCAAATAAATCTGACAATCTAATGAAATGGATAAATATTATAAAAAATATAAATTGCCCAGGGTTAACTGAAGAGAATTAAAATCCTTAAATAAGCCCATATTAAAAAAAAGAAATTGAATAAGCCATTAATGAATTCCTAAGAAAAAATCTACAGTGCCAGATGGGTTTTACAAGTGAATTCTACTAAACATTTAAAGAATAGTTAATGCCAATATTATACAAATTATTTGGGAAAATATGTGAAGAAGGAGTTCTAACAAATTCCTTTATGGGACAAAATATGGTGGTTGATTACCAAAACCAGGCCAAGGCAAAAGGGAGAAAGAAAACTATCAACCAATTTCCCTAATGAATAATGATGCAAAAATCTTAAATAAGATATTAGCAAGGAGATTACAGCAAGTGATCACCAGGATACTACACTATGACCAGGTGGGTTTTATGCCAGGAATGGATGGCTGGTTCAACATTAGGAAAATCTATTAACTAATCAATCAACATCAACAAGAAAAACTAAACCAAATCATGTGATTATCTCAATAGATGCAGAGAAAGCTTTTGACAAAATATATCATCCATTCCAATAAAACCACTAGAGAGCATAGGAAGAGGTGGAGTTTTCCTTAAAATAATAGCAATAACTACCTAAAATCATCAGCAAGCATTATATGTAATGGAGATAAATTAGTAGACTACCCAATAAGATAAGGGGTGAAACAGGGATGACCATTTATCAACCACTATTATTTAATATTTTACTAGAAATGTTAACTTTACCAATCAGAGAAGAAAAAGGAATTAAATGAATTAGAACAGGCAAGGAGGAAACAAAACTATCACTCTTTGCAGATGATATTGTGTAATTTAAGATTCTAAATGTGGGTTCTAATCTGTTCCCCCAGTTTTAGGGGAAACTGACTAAAATCACTGATAAAATGAATTTAGGTTTTTAAGGGGTTTAATGAAAGATAGAAAGAGAAAGATTGAGAACAGTATTCCAACAGCCTGGCATTCCTATCTTTCCTCAAAATTTCCTTTGAAGTCCTCTGCTGCCACCACCACCATCAAGTCAGGAACCAAAAGAGACAGAGCTCTCCACGCAGGCCTTCTTTCCTCCTTCTGTCCCCTCCAGAAAATAGGAGGCCTCCTCAAGTTGATTGGCTGGTAGCCTTGATAGCAGCACTCTGATCAAACGTCACTTCCTGACACCAAAGAAAACCACATGGCCTTGCCCTCTGAGGCATTCTCCTCATGGTGGAGCTTTCCTATAGTAAGTCTCCAATAGGTGGCATCATTCCAATCATTACAGTCCCCCCCTTTTGTTTCATTTGAAAAATGATGTGTTTGCTCATGAAACAACCCCAAAATAATATCCTATGCTAGCTAACAATATTTAAATAACAATATAGAAAAGGGAGAGAGGAAAGTTTTGTCCGAGGGGCAGAAAGTTGTTGAAATGGCCTGGACTCACTTAGAAGAGACAGAGCAAGTTCCATCAGCCAGAATAAATCCTAAATATTTCCACCTGGGGCAAATACCATTGTACCTTTGACTTGGCACCTTGTGGCCTCTCTTGTGCAGCTCTAGTAGTAAGTGACGGCTATCTTACTGACAAATTTCAGCATTAGGGAGGCTAAAAGTAAGTCTTCACATATTGTACTAGTGTGGAAGCCTTTAAAGGTAATGGAGGCCAGATCCTGTTGTAAAATTTGGGAAGAATAATGTGGGACTGTCTACAAATCCTTGTGGGAGTCTAGTCCCAGGTCCACTGTGTATTTTTCCAGGTGAAAGCAAATAAATATTGGAAGGTCCTCATGTACTGGTATGGGAGAAAAAGGCAGAACAGAGGTCTACCACTGTGAAGCATGTAGCCTCACATGGAATGGAAGACACTATCATTGCCAGATTTGGGACTTTAGAGTGTCTAGGAATAAACATGATTGTTAATCACTCTAAGATCTTGCACAAAACAATAAACAGTTTTACAATCTGGCCCAGGCTTGGGTTTTTTAACTGGCAAAATGGGAGTATTGAATGGAGAGTAATGATATGGAACATAATGCCCTGCATTTTCAATGCCTCAATTATAGGGGGTGATCCCTTCTATGGCGTTCTTTAGACAATGGATATTGTGGAATGGATGGTGCTGGGCCACCTTTGGTCTTAATGATAACAGGTACAAGCAGATTTTAAGGAGACCTACGTCAGTAGAGGAGGAAGCCCATAGGGACTCATGAATATCAGAAGGGATTTTCAAATGTGTTCTCAATTATTCCCTGACTGTCTGAAATCAAAATTGGCAGTAAGTGGACTGTTCCTCTGGCACCTCCAGGGAAAATGCTACCATCTGGAGAACAAGATAGATTGCTCTGAGTTTACAAAGGAGGTCACGGCCTAATAGGGTTTGCAGGAGAGGTCAGCATAAGTAGAATGAATATTTCTACTGTTAATGGACCCAGATTCACCTCACCCTGTGAGTGGGTTAATTTTGCAACGGAACTAGGCTTTTCTGAAACACCCACTACATTTAGAGATCCAATAGGTGTACATGCAGGGTCAGGTTTTCGCACTAGGACTGATCTGGAGACGCCTGTATTGTTTCAAGTAGTTTTTTAGTTGATTCTTTAGGATTCTCTAAGTATACCATCATATTATAATGATTGGAATGATGCAATTAAATTAAAAAAAAAATTTGTACAAACAGAAGCAATGCATCCAAAATTAGAAGGGAGGCAGAAAGCTGGGAAATAATTTTTATGGCCAGTACTTCTGATAAAGGCCTCATTTCTAAAATATATAGGGAACTAAATCAAATTTATAAGAATCCAAATCATTTCCCAATTGAGAAATGGTCAAAGGATATGAACAGGCAGTTTTCTGATGAAGAAATCAAAGCTATCTATTGCCATATGAAAAAATGTTCTAAATCACTACTTATTAGAGAAATGCAAATTAAAACAATTCTGAAGTACCACCTGAGACATATCATATCAGCTAATATCACACAAAAGGAAAATACTAAATGTTGGAGAAGCTTTTTTTTTTTTTAGGGAGGCAATTGGGGTTAAGTGACTTGCCGAGGGTCACACAGCTAGTAAGTGTTAAGTGTCTGAGGCCTGGATTTGAACTCAGGTACTCCTGACTCCAGGGCTGGTGCTCTATCCACTGTGCCACCTAGCTGCCCCCGAAAAAGCTTCTCTTAAAAAAATCAGAACACTGATGCATTGTTGGTGGAGCTGTGAACTCATTCAACTATTCTGGAGAGCAATTCGGAACTATGGCTAAAGGGCTATAAAGATCCTGAATACCCTTTGAAACCACTATACCACTATTGGGTCTTTTTCCCAAAGAGATCATAAAAAACTGAAAAAGGACCCATATGTACAAAAATATTTATAGCTGCTCTTTTTGTGGTGGCAAGGAATTGGAAATTGAGGGAATGCCCATCAACTGGGGAATGGCTGAAGTAGTTGTGGTATATGAATATAATGGAATACTATTTTGTGGTAAGAAAGATGAGCAGGCTGATTTCAGAGAAACCTGGAAGGACTTGAATGAACTGATCCTGAGTGTGATGAACAGAACCAGGAGAACATTGTGCACAGTATCATCGATTAACATTATAAATCTTTTAAGACCTAGCTCAAGTGCCACCTTTTTTGTGAAGACCTTTCTTAGTTCCATGGTTCAAATTACTCCTTCTTCCAAATGCCTTTAGAACTTTTTCTGTCCCATTCATTTGATACAACATCAAGGTATTATTTATAATTTTAAATGAAAATTAATATATAATGGTTTTATATATATACATATACATATATACATATGTGTATATGTATATGTATATATAGTAGGGGCCAAAATTTAATATTTGGAGCATTAATTGGGTGACTCATTGAAATATTGGGGTCCTGGAAATAATGAGGGACCTCTAGATTCAAAGCTCCCTCCACTCTGAACTGCCCTTTTAGCTATTTCTCCCAGGCCAATAAGAAAGTAGCCTTACAGCTTCTTTTCCACAAAAGAATCAGATTTTATTATTTGGGAATTAATTTAAAAAAGGTGAAATTAATAAAAATCAAAGATAAGGAAATAAGGGAAAAGAAATACAAATAAATTGTCTTAACTCTAAACTAAGTCTATGCAATCCCCAGATCATTTCCAATTAAGCTAATTCAAAGGAATGCAGGGTTTTTAAAATTCACCACACCTGGGATATCTGCTAGTTTTTCCACATCACTGAGAAGACCAAGGTGCCACCAGGCGAGTGTGAGAACGTTCTGCAAGTCACTCTTCTCCCCTCAGAGAGTGTTCAATCTCCCTCCCCCAAAAAGGGAGGTCCTTCAAAACTGCCTATGGAGAGTTCTCCTTCTGACCTCAGTAGCATATGTAACTTCAGGGTGGGCCAGGTGTGGCCACTCCCAAATGAATCAGCTAAAACTCCAATAATTTTTACAACTATATATATATATCTATATATATCTATATATATAATATATTATATATACACATACATATACATACATATATGTATGCGTATATATATATGCATATATGTGTAAATATATGTGTGTCTATATATTTATATAAACACATGTAGGTATATGCATCTTTGTATTACAATGTTTGTGTTATTTACCTACCTAAATCATAAATTCCTTGAAGGTAGCACCCAGGTCTCATTAATCTTTATATACCTTGCAGAAATTTGGACATTACCTTGACTATAACACTTTTCATGTAAACAGGAAAATATCTCCTGCAACATTTATTCAACAAAGACTTTAAGAATCCGGAAAAGGAACTTTGATATAATTAAGTATGAAACAGAGAGCCAATGTTTACCTTTGAGCAAGAGAATAATAGGATAAAAAGAGACTTTTTATAGGTGAATCAATCAACTAATATAGCTTCAAGGGACCACAGATATGAACTACTCTAACGTTCATTTTAAAAGTGAAGATTCTGAAACTCAGAGAGGTTAGAAACTTGCCCAGAGACATGTAGGTAGTAAGTGGGCAAACAAGAACCTAAAACCGCTTCCAATAAACATTGCAATATTCTTTGTATTGTGGCATGGTTCTAGTGAACATGTACAAGAGATGTGCAATACAGAGCGACTAAATTTCTCACTCTAAGGTGTATAACGAAGATGAACATTGGACAGTCTTCTTCAGATGTTCCTCTTGTCCCCCACATGAGTTACTCTATGTGCATGACTTTTCCTTCCTATGGAGAATGTATGTTTTTTCTGGAAAATATGTTATTCAGCCAGGAAATCTGGAGAAAGAGTTGGATCTCCCAGTAGAAGTATGTCCAGAAATTTCAACCAGAGAAAGAACTGTGGACTCAGTCAGCAGCAAGTCTTACAAACACAGGAATGATGGACATACAGTAGGTACCTCTAGTTTCCTGTGCTGAAAGAAATCCTAAGGTAGAAGCCTCTATAAAGGGAAATAAGTGATGCTATTTTATGCCTAAACATGTCCAGTCAACCCACAACATACAGAGAGATCAAGAGGTATGTACTTAGGAAGAAAATGAAATACCAAGAGAGCATTCACCATGCCTCTCCCAGATGACACAATCGTATAAACTACAAAATCTTCCAAACCCACAGAATTAACTCTCAAGACAACAGTGATAAAGTCTGAGGCTTGAGACAAAGCCCTTCCCTCATCACCTGGAACAGAGATCAACACAACCCTAAAAAGGATCAAATAAGTGGTACAGGTGGAAAATAGGCAAAATGCAACAAATGGAAAATAATGAAAATACAATAAATATCTTTGTAAAAGAGGGACAAAATACTGAAGAAAATAGAACCTTAAAAAAAAAAATTGCTGAGTGGGAAAAAAAATGTAAATGACCTAATTTAAAAAATTTCTAGGAGGCAGCTAGGTGGCGCAGTGGATAAAGCACAAGCCTTGGATTCAGGAAGACCTGAGTTGTAATCTGGCCTCAGACACTTGACACTTACTAGCTGTTAAGGGCTAAAATTCTAGCTAGTCTGTCTAAAATATCTAATGAGTGGTCGCCAATAAATTATAAGCTTTAGCAAGAGTTAGGCTTTTAAGCATTTATTAAGGAGAATAAGAATTTGGTAAAGAGAGAGAGAAAGGCCTAGATTCCTATCTATTAAAGGGAGAGCACATTTCTAGCTCCCTTCTCCACCAGAGTCCCCAGGAAAGAGAATGAAAGCGAGCGCCAGTCTCTTCCTTCCTCCTCCCACTAGCCCGCGTCACTTCCTGACGCCAAAGAAAAGACTCCTAGTCTTGCCCTCAAAGACCTTCACTTCATGGGCAGAACTCTTCTACAGTAAGTCTCCAGCAGGTGGCATTATTCCAATCGTTACATAGCTGTGTGACCCTGAGCAAGTTACTTAACCCCTGTGGCCCCGCAAAAAAATAAAATAAAATAAAAGACACTAGAAAACATATTTTAAGAAATAATAAAGAAAACTGCTTCATATTCAAGAACCAGAAGGTAATAAAAAAATTAAAAGAATCTACCAATCACCACTTGAAAGAGATCCCAAAATGAAAACTCCCAGGAAAATTATAGTCAAATTCCAGTGTTCATAAATGAAAGAGAAAATACTTCAACCAGGAAGAAAGAAAGCTTTCAAATATTTTGGAGCCACAGTCAGGATCACACAAGATTTTGCAGGTACTAAGTAAAGGTGAAGGCTTGACATATGATGTTCCAGGAGCCATAAGAGCTGGGATTGCAACCAAGAATAAGCTAAACAAAACAAGACAAAATAAAACAAAAAACTAAGTATAAATCCTTCAAGTGAATAAAATGGATACAATAAAATAGTGGACTTTCAAGCATTCCTGAAGGAAAGATGAGAACTGATTAGATAATTTAATTTTCAAATAGCAAATTTAAGAGAATCATGAAAGAGAATTCATAATGGACCCAATAAGGATAAACTATGTGAGAATATGATACATATAACTTCTAAAACTTGATCATTATCAGGGCAGTTAAAATGATTACACATAGAACAAATATACATCTGTTAGGATAATATCATTTTTCCTAAATGGATAATATAGAAATAGGTATGATCTGGGAGAAAGGGTAAGGCTGAAGAATGGTGAAAAATATCTGATATAAAAGATTTAAACTAGGAAGAACATTTACAGTGGAGGTAAAAATGGTAGGGGTGGAAAACTTGGTTAGTTGTTGTCCTTCATTCTTGAATAGGACCAAAATGACACCACTATTGTGGAGTCAAGTAGAGTGTGTCTCACTGTGGCTGATCAGCCTAATACCAGCTCAGAAGTCTCTACTATAGGTCATTCACAAATAATCCACATGAACATTTGAAATGGAGATATCTCAAACTTTATGCATCTCATATATCTTTTGAGTTACTGAAATTCTAATTCACTCATACAGCACAGTACCTTCATTGCCGTTGGAATAATATGTTGGGTGGTCCTTTGCCAGTGGCACAAAATTGATTTCAAAGTTCTTTAGAGAGACCTTGAGGGTGTACTTTTATGGATTCTTCTGATATCCATGTGAGTGGGTGCCTTTTGTGAGTTCCCAGTGAAATAGTATTTTTGGTAAATGTGCATTTGACATTCAAACAATTTAGCTAGCCCATTGGAGTTGTGATCTTTGCAGCAGATTTTGAATGTCTGGCAATTTAGCTCAAGAAAACACCCTTCTGTCTTTTACATTATCTTGTCATATGATCTTTAGAACCATTCTAAGGCAATTTAAATGGAAGCAAATTAGTTTCCTGGCAGGGTGCTGGTATACATTTCAGGTTTCACTTCTCTCCTACAGTTTCTTTGGAGCCTTCCTAACCCTGGCATTGCATGAGTCAACTGTACCATGTGTGTATACATCCCTGGGAAGCATACTGCCAAGGTAACTGCATTTATACAGAATATTCAAAATTTCTCTATTTCCTGCAACCAATGTTTACACATAGGGATGATATGGTGTTGGCTAGTGGAAAACCTGAATTTTCTTTGAGTTAATTGTTAGTCAAAAATTATCAGAAGTAGCAAAGAATTTATCTATACTTTGTTGCTTCTTAGATTCAGAGACTTCAATGAGTGTGAAATCATCTGCAAACAAATATCATTGGGGGCAGCTAGGTAGTGCAGTGGATAAAAGCACCGGCCCTAGATTTAGGAAGACCTGAGTTCAAATCTGGCCTCAGACACTTGACACTTACTAGCTGTGTGACCCTAGGCAAGTCACTTAACCCCTGTTGCCCTGAAAAAAAATATCATGTACCAACTATCCCTTCAATTTAATGTTGGCTTTTAGTCCTTTCAAGTTACTTATCCATTAGTGCAGTAGCTGAGGGCATTTTCATCCTTCTTGAAGGTATCTGACAACATTGCTGAATACATCATGCTAAAAACATGGGAGAAAGCACATGACTTTGCTTCACTTCTTTGTTGACTTGGAAAGTGAAAGAGCAGCATCCATTATGAAGAATTTGTGCTTGTATGCCATCGTGAAGTTGATTTACAATACCAATTAACTTTTTTTGGCAACCAAATCTTGCCATAATTTTCATAAGTTTTCATGACTGACTGTATCAAAGGCCTTAGTCAGAGCAATGTACATTGTATACAAACCTGTTTTGCTTCAGGAATTTCTCCTGAAATTTTTTGGGTAACAAATACCACATTGACCTTTTTCAGCCCTTTCTGAAGCAACAATGATGTTCACATAGATGACCACCTTCGAACTGAAGGATCAACCTATTAAGGAGGACATTGGAAAGAATCTTGCCAGTAATGACTAAGAGAAAGTCTCCCTCCCTCAGTGATTGTCACAGTACAATCTCCTTTATTTTTATAGAGATGGAGAACGAAGACATCTTTGAACTCCTGGGGGATAAGGTCCTCTTGCCATGTAACCAGGAAAAATTTCAATTTTTGCATAAGCAGTAGATCCCCACCTTGCAAATATCAGTTGCAATAGAATTGACACCAGGTGCTTTACCACATGAGAGGAGCCTAATGACACTGAAAATAACTTTTATGGTTGCCAATTTGGCTAGAGGAATTGATTTCCAAATGATGTATATGGTCAATGTCTTCAGCTTTTAATTATGATGTTCTACGGAGAACACTATGGAAGTGTTCAGCCCATTTCTGTAAGATCATGTCCTTATCACTAATCAATGAGATGCAGTATTGGTCTTTGGTCCATAACTAGAACTGTGAACATCATAAAAATGCTTTGCATTGTTAATGTAAGTGTAAAATTATATTTTATCTGCCTTTGTAATGAACCAAGTATCATGCATCTCTCTTAGCTTTGGTTGTACTCTACTTTTGATGGAAATAAATGCTACCATCTTAGAGAAGATGAACTATCTTGCTGATAAATACTGTGGAGTTCTCTTTTTTTTCATTTAGCAGCTTAAGAATTTTCCCCATCATTTTCATCAAACAAATCTTGATGTTTGCAAGTATTCTGGCCTAGATAAGGAAATTCAGTGCTATACATCAGATCCCTAAAAGCTGCCCATGCATTTTCTGCTCCATTATTGCCAACAATGTTTTGACTCAGCTTTCTCCTCAAATTAGCAACCAATTTTTTTCTGCTTGGAGAACAGCTCTAATCTTTTGACATGAATTCTTTTGGCAACTTATCTTGGCTTGAGACCACCATTTTTGTTGAATGGGAATATTTGCTTTGGAGAAGATAAGTCTATGAACAGTTCAGCACTCTGCACCACATTGGCTATCCCATTCAGTAGTAGATGTTTTGTAGTGATAGGACTCCAGACCTAGGACTCAGAAGACTATAATCACTTTGATTCATTATTGGCTTATGACATTTGACAAGTCCCTGCCTATCTATGGGCCTTCATTATTTACCTACAGAATGGGGGATTTGAATTATATTCTCTAAGTACTCTTCCAGCTCCAAAAATGTATGAATTATTGATTTATTTGTTTCCTTCTGCCTTTTCAGAAATGTCCAAAGTGAATGCATACAAAATAATGTTTTTCATTTCTTAATTTGGTACATTGGTATTAACACAATTGATTCAGATATATACTAGCAGTTGCTCTCTTGTACCAATAGTTTCCTACCTGGAGACAAAGATCACATATGACATCAAAATATTTCTCATAGCCTTAGTTGTTCCTAACCTGATGAAAGATACATTATCTCCTTATTCTTGTTGTAGCATATTCTGTAGGATCATAGGATCATAGTTTGAGAACTAGATGCCATTCTGAGGGCCATGCAGTCCAACTCCTTCACTTCAGAGATGAGGAAACTGATATCATAGGAGGTCATCTAATTTGTTACAAAAGCAGTTTTGTGGCCAACTCGTGATAGATCATTTCAAGGTCTTATTGGTATTATCAGCCATGGTTGGACACACTGTTCCTTGACTTCAACATCATGATGTCATTTTAATTCTCTTCAAGAATAAAGGATAACAACCAACCAACCAACAAAGACCATAACTGCCAAAGGGAGAATTAAAATCTCTTTCTCTGGATCTTCATAGCTAGTACTCTTTCAAGCATAACATTAATTACTTCTAAGTTCCTACCACCTTGATATTTACAAAATACTAAATTCATATAATGCACATGAATAGAGAGATTACATCTTGGATGTGCCTATATTATTTACTGTCAAACTTTTGACATAGAATTTAAGCTCCTTGAAGTCAGGGGCCATTTAATTTTCTCTTATTTGCTTTGTATATTCAGCATCTAGCATAGAACCTGGCATGGAGTAGATGACTGATAAATTATTTTTTTTTGCTGGGTAATGAGGGTTAAGTGACTTGCCCAGGGTCACACAGCTAGTAAGTGTCAAGTGTCTGAGGCCGGATTTGAACTCAGGTACTCCCGAATCCATGGCCAGTGCTTTATCCACTGCTCCAACTAGCTTCCCCTATAAATTCTTGCTGATTGATACTTTTAGATCCAAAAATAAGTTTATTAAAGTGATGAACTTTTACCTGTGTCTATTCTAGACACTGAGATTACCTAAAAATCCTCGATGACTAATGAGATGATTATATCTCAGTCAGTAGGGATTGCTTTGGCAAAGCTGAAAAATGGGAAAAGTTATTCATTGGTTCTTTTTCTCCAACCCCCTTCACTTTCAATTCTTTTACACACATTTTTCTCATAAGTCATACGTGCATAATCATGCAAAACATTTCCACATTAGTTAGGTTGTGAAAGAAAACAGACAAAAATATCTTTAGAAAAAGGAACTAGCAAAAACAGTATGCTTCAGTCTGTATTCAGATATTATTAGATCTTTCTCTGTAGATAGATTGCTTTTTTCATAAGTCCTTCAGAGTTGCCTTGGAATATTATATTAATGAAAATAACTGTCCCTCATAGCAGATTATCTTACTATATTGCTGTTATTTTGTATACAGTACTTTGCATCAGCTCAAGTAATTATTTCCAGGTTTTTTCTGATAACATCCAGCTCATCATTTTTTTTTATAGTAAAGTACATTTATATACTACTTTACAGAGATTTCCTTACCATAAACCCATGAGTTTGATTATTACAACAACAGTAATAGATAACATTTATATAGTGCCTTATAATGGACAAAGAATTTTCTTCACAATAGCTAAGCAAAGTAAGTACCATGTTTTGTCATCACCATGACTACCACCACCACCACCATCATCCTCAACATCCTCCTCATCATCATCATCATCTTACATTGCTCTTGCCTCTACTTAAATTTTTTTCAGTTACTATTGTTAACTGTTTCCCTCCATCTTATTCACTCGCCATGATATTTACTCTATTTTCTAACTTCTTTCACACTATCCCTCCTCAAAATTGTTTTGCTTCTGATTGTCCCCTCTCTCAATCTGCCCTCACTTCTTTCAACCCCCCCACCCTTTTCCCCTTCCTCTCCTATTTTCCTGCAGGGTAAGATAGATTCCTATACCAATTGAGGGTGTATGTTATTCCCTCTTCGAGCCAGTTCTGATGAGAGTAAGGCTCACTCATTCCCCTGCATCTCCCCCATTTCCCCCTCCATTCTAAAATCTTTTTCTTGCTTCTTTTTTGTAAGACACTTTAGCCCATTCTGCCTCTCCCTTTCCTTTTTTCCCATCACATTACTCTAACTCCTTTATTTTATTTTGTTAAAGATATCATCCCTTCATATTCAACTCACACATTTGCTTTCTGTCTAAATATACTCCATTCAGCTGCCCTAATAAAGAGAAAGTTCTTATTATGAGTTACAAGCATCATCATCCCATGTAGCAATGTAAACAGTTTAACCTTTTAATATCCCTTATGTTTTCTTTCCCTGTTTAACTTTTTTTAATTTTTCTCTAGGGTCTTGTATTTCTAAGTCAAATTGTCTTTTCAGGTCAGGTCCTTTCACTACAAATGCCTAAAAGTCCTTGCTTTCATTGAATTCCCATTTTCCCCCAAAAGATTATACACAATTTTGCTTGATAGATAATTCTTGGTTGTAATTCCAGTTGCTTTGCTCTCTAGATTATCATATTCCAGCACCTCTGATCCCTTAATATTGAGACTGCTATATCTTGTCTTATACTGACTTTGGCTCCACCATACTTGAATTGTTTCATTCTGGCTGCTTGCAATATTTTCTCCTTGATCTGGGACTTCTGGAATTTGGTTATAATATAACTGTGGGTTTTCATTTTGGAATCTCTTTCAGGAGGTGATCAGTGGATTCTTTCAATTTCTAATTTATCATCTGTTACTAGATTATCAGGGCAATTTTCAATGACAATTTCTTGGAAGATGATGGCTAAACTCTTTTTTTGATCATGGCTTTCAGGTAGTGCAATAATTTTCACGTTATCTCTCCTGGATCTCTTTTCCAGGTCAGTTTTTTTTTTTCCAAGGAGATATTTCACGTTGTCCTCTATTTTTAAATTATTTTTGTTTTGTTTTATGATGTCCTGATTTCTCATAAAGTGATTAGCTTCTATTTGCTCAATCCTAATTTTTGAGGAATTATTTTCTGCAGAGAGCTTTTGCATCTCATTTTCCATTTGGCTTTTCAAGTTGTTGACATTTTTTTAAAGACTTTGCTACATCACTCTCATTTATTGTTCCATTTTTTCCCCTACCTCTATTATCTTATCTTCAAAGTCCTTTTGAGCCCTTCCATGGCCTGAGACCAATTCATTTTATTTTTTCCAACACTTTGGATGTAGGAGCTTTGACTTTGCTATCTTCCTCTTAGGGTGTATTTTGGTCTTCCTTATCACCAAAGAAACTTTCTAGGGTCAGCATCGTTTTATTTCTTCTCATTTTATCAGCCTATTTCATTACTTTTAACTTCTTAAAGTGGGACACTGCTTCCAGGATGCACTTTCCCAAGTTTCAGGGCATTCCAGCTGGGATAATTTAAGGATAGGCCCATTCACTACTCCCCTGGCCTGTGCTCTGGTCTGCAAGTAACCACAGACCTGCTTGCCCTCTGACCTGGAAGAGAATCCTATTCCACTATGTCTATAATCTCTGGCATGCCTGAGCCACCCCCCAAACTGGGCTGCCACTTAATAGTGAGACCTGGTTCCTAGCTTGGGCAAAATAATGGAGTCCTGCCTGAGTACTATTAGAGACCCCTGCAATCACACCCCAGCCAACCACTTGAACCCTCAACTTCTGTGGGCTAAATTCCAGAAACAGTCTCAGTGGCAGCCTAGGCACTCCTCTGGAACACCCTGGCAGGGGCTGGATCTGCATGGTGATGCTGCGGGGTTGTGTTCCACTCTCACCCTGGCACAACAGATTGTTCCTGCCAACCTTCTAAGCCATCTTTGGCTGGAAAATTATCTCACCCCATCCTTTTGTGGGTTCTGCTGCTCCTATAATTGTATTATGGTATTATTTGAAGAAATTTGGAAGCATTTTGGGGGGGGGCGGTCCAGGAAGTCACTGCCTTTCTTCCACCATCTTGGCTCCACCTCTAGATCCAATATCTTTTTGAACTACCTACTTCTATCAGGTTTGGAAAAGCTTTAAGAAGGACCTCATTGATTTAGACTACAATTCTACATTCTGATTCCTGTCTTTTAGACTTAATATAAAATGCTTATCACTAAGCTCTGTAATGATTGGGATGATGCAACTTACTGGAGACTTACTATAGGAAAGCTCCACCATGAGGAGAATGCCTCAGAGGGCAAGGCCATGCGGCTTTTCCTTGGCATCAGGAAGTGACATTTGCTCATGGGTGCTGTCTATCAAGGCTACCAGCCAATCAACTTGAGGAGCCTCCTATTTTCTGGGAGGGGACAGGAAGGAGGAAGGAGGGCCTGCATGAAGAGCTCTGTGTCTTTTAGGTTTCTGACTTCATGGTGGTGGTGGTGGTGGTGGCAGAGGACTTCACAGGAAAATTGAGGAAAGATAGGAATGCCAGCCTGTTGGAATTCTGTTCTCAATCTTTCTCTTTCTATCTTTCAATAAGCCTTTTAAAAACTAAATTTGTTTTATCAGTGATTTTAGTCAGTTTCCCCCCAAAACTGGGGGAACAGATTAGAACCCATATTTAGAATCTTAAATTACACAGTTCTCTGTTTTTTAAATGTGCTTAATCCTTTAGACATTTTATTCCCTCTACCAGTACACTAAGATCTCCTGCATTCTAGTGATTATTATGACCATATACCAAATGAACTCAGGTTTTAAAATAACACCAATAAAAATAATCCCTATCAATAAAGTGTACCCTACTACTGTCATACTCTTTGCCTTCCACACTCTACCTTCTTGAAGGAATGAGACTTGGTATGATATATATTTTTTATTTTTTACCATCTTCACTGACAAGCCAGTATGAATCGCAGGCTAAGAAGTTAAGTAAATATCAGACCATTCTCTTTCAGGATAGATTTTGAAGGTCTTTGACTGAATGGTATTTAGCTAACATAATTTCTATTTAACCTGCAGAAATCTTTCTTTCCAAACAATAATAATGCAAAGAGGTGCACCTTTAAAAAGATTCAATGTTAAAAAGCATCAATACATAATAATATTTCGAGATTGTTGGTATCCTCAACATAAAATGTCATTAATATGTATTTATAATAATCTATAACATATGAATCCCATTCTATTATAGGCTAAGTTTTAAAAATTTTAATATGTACATACACTCACACATATACACACATATGTAATATACATACATGCACACATTTTGTATTGAGAAGAATATTAGATTTGAAATCAGGAAACATAGGTTTACATCCCAGCTATTTTACTACTTGTATAACCTTAAACAGTTTTACCTCCTCTATGGATTTGATTTCTCTCAATTGTAAAAGGAGGTGTTTAGATACAATGATCTCTATGAACCCTTTCAGGAATAAAGTCTGAATGCATTAATATACATACATATGTGTATATGTGTGTATACCTGTGTGTATATACATGTGTATAAAATATTTTTTTTCTCACTAAAAACTTAATAAGCCTAAGACTTTCACTTCTTAGGACCACAGAAAATAAACCAAGAATTCCATGTTAAAAAATCATAATAAAAAATTTTAAAAGCACTAACTCATATCTGGGGGTGTTTGTATGCTAGTAAGGAGTTACTGTACCTACTTCAGATAAGAAGCAAATATTAAAGAAGCAAATACTAAAAATAAACAATACCAGATTGTGGTTTGTTTCTTCCTCCCATAAATGTTGTCTGAATAGAAATACTGATATATTTCTCTAGGTGGCAGCAACATCCTAAGGACTTGATTTCAGGAGGATGAAAGTCCATATAATCAAGGAAAACACTAAGAAAAAATCAGGTTGACAGGCAATCTCTCTCTCTCTCTCTCTCTCTCTCTCTCTCTAATGACTTTGAGACACAGGACTGTCTTAACTTCATACAAGTTGATAGGATTTTTTTAATGTAACAATAAAAGTATAAGGAGTTAATAGTAACCAAATGAGTTCTTTTATCTAGGTTGGCCTGAGGTGGATGTGGATATGATAATAGTTTGATATGATATGATTTCAAAGTTGCAGGAAACGGCTCCATGTATAAAGCCTCACCCTCCCCAATGTCTGATACAAAAATTCCAATTAGGTTTGGATTACATCCCCTAAATGTTTCAACATTTTAAAAAGCAAATATCCCCTCCCTCAACCATAAACCTATTTCTGTAGTTGAAAAGAATAAAAAAAAAAATAACAGAGTTAGAAAGAGTTATAAAGATAATGGTCTGGTACAGCTAGGTCGTGCAGTGGATAAATCACCAGCCCTGGATTCAGGAGGACCTAAGTCCTCTTCAAGAAATCTTATCTCAGGGAAGCTAGGTGGTGCAGTGGATAGAGTACTGGCCCTGGAGTCAGGAGTACCTGAGTTCAAATCTGGACTCAGACACTTAACACTTACTAGCTGTGTGACCCTGGGCAAGTCATTTAACCCCAATTGCCTCACCAAAAAAAAAAAAAAAAAAAAAAAGAAATCTTATCTCTTATGACTCAATTAATTAATGCCTTTGTTACAACCAAATTGCAAAGTTCCTATTTCTAGAACATGTTTTACATTTGTCAATTTTCTCATCCTTACTTGCTTAGTTCCCTTTGCCTAGAAGTCTACCTTAATGTTGAGTTGTCTTTCAAATATTATAGTCTTCAATATCAAATCCAAGGACATATTTTTGAACTATATATACTCACCCACAGCCATACCGCTTCTGTAAAATATTGTATGCTTCAATTTGCTCTCCATATCTGAAGTGATTTGGAGAAGCAAGATAAGGGAGTTATAAGATTTTTCTCTTGTAACACATGCCAAGGTCTTGGGATTGGGAGAGCTTATTATGTGATCTGTTCCCTGAATCTCATGTTTAATTCCATCTTTTCTTCCAAGGATCCCATCACTACTGACAATAGGCTCTTCCTGACTAGGGACCAGAGATGAGACCTATGTCTAGTCCAGTCAGCTGAGTATTATAGGGGAATTGTTCTCATGACTGACATTTTTGTAATATGCAATTAATCCTTTTTTCTAGATCCTTAAAACTGGTACATGTCCAAAACAGGCAGTTTTGCTGAGGGTAGATTGACTGAGGCAGTGTGGCCAGTAATTCTTCATGGTGTATCCTTCCCTCAGCCAAATACAAAGCATTCATTGTCTTCCTATTCATATGAAAATTATTAATTTATCTCTTCTAATATGTCCTTTTTATTATTAACACTTTCTAGCCCTGTGTTATCTTCCCAAATAAACTGTAAGTTGTACACGGTCAGGAAGTATTTAGGAATCTTTATGTCTTACATATAATTTCTTTTTTCTTTTCTTTTCTCTTTTTTTGGTTGGGCAATGTGGGTTAAGTGACTTTCCCAAGGTCACACAGCTAGAAAGTGTCAAGTGTCTGAGGCCAGATTTGAACTCAGGTCCTTCTGAATCCAGGACCGGTGCCTTATCCACTGTGCCACTTAGCTTCCTCCCATATAATAAATTCAATATTTTTTTCACTTATTGATGATTAATGAACATTGAGTTTAATCTTTTCTATGTGTTTTTGTATATGAATTTTCTTTATGGGAAGAGAGAATATGGTATATAGTGAATCTGGAGAGCTGAGCTGGAAGACATGAATAACTTGATTCAACTCCCAGCACAGACACATACTTACTGTGTGACCCTAAGCAAGTCACATAATTTCTCAGAGACTTAGACAATTCTATATGTCTAAAACCTGCAGAGAAGGCAGCAACCTTTCTAGATACTCCCTATATTAGTGAAATAACAGACCCAATCAAATGCATAATAATTGAATTTATTAAATATTTAAATGCCTTTTCATAAAATGACTTTTGCTAGGCACAAGGGATAAAAAGATAAAAAATTCAACATCCCATGTTATCAAGGAGTCTTCTTGATATTAGCCTTCTTAGTACTAGAGGGGAAGTTGGAGATATAGAGATGATTGTGATGCAAGGAAAATGTCTTTGGAACAAAGTCAAGACTCAAAAAATGTAGAAATTTGCATAAGGCTGAACATTTTCAAATGGAATTCTCTGGGAAGGCTTCCTTAAGTACCAACTAGGCTGTCTTGAAGACAAAAAACATAAAACATTTGATACAATGGGAATGTCTTGGGCAAATGCGTGAAGTAAGGGGACAGAAGGGAGGTAATGAATTGGGAAGAACCAAATATGTTACTTGGCTATATTAATATACATAATGTGAAATAAAAGTAGAAAGCTGAATTGGAGTCAAATTGAGGAGGACCTTAAGTAAAAGGTAACGAATTTCTATTTTATTTAGGAAGCTATATGACATCACTATATGTACGGTTTTTAGCAAGTGAGTAAAATGGTGAGACCAGTGAATTAAGAAGAATATTTTGGCAACTTCATGAAAGATTGATTAAAGGAAAGAAAGATGGAGTGGAGGGAGAGGCAGTTCAGTGAGGAGGCTCTTTAATAGTCCAAAGGAGAGGCATCCAATATTTTCCAAGATGATTCATTCCTTTGTGAGTAAGGAAGAATAGGTAAATGCAGGCAATTTTTATTGAACAATATGTAATAGCACTGATATGTAAAATAGTCCTAGAATGGCATTTCTAACAATCAATCACCATGCATATTAAGTTTCTTCTGTGTCAAACACTGGGTTAGTCATTGGGGATGCAAAGACAAAATAAAAGTCCCTGTCTTCAATGAGTTTACATTTTGTAACTAGAAATGCATTTATAAATAAATGCATAATATATACAAATTAATTAGATATTAGTTCAGGGGGTAATAGTCAGGTAGCAGAAACTGGGAGAAGGTCAGGAAAGTTCTCACAGGAGTAGATACTTTAATTGAGGGTTGACTGAAGATCATGTTCTAAGGAGCTGAAGTGAGAAGAGGGATAAGAGAAATAGAAAAGGAGATAGACAAGGAGAGACAAAGACAGGGAGATAAGGAAATTTCACATATATATGCATATACCCACATGGATGTACACATACATATAAGTGTATGCCTGTTTGTGATTATGCATATATATTTTCAGAAAGCACTTGAAAACATTTTGCCTTATTTAACAATAGGAGTTCAACTCTTGGAAACATAGGCTTGGGAAAATATTTGCCCCATCAATTAATATACCCAATAATTGAAAGTACATTAACTATCTATCCTCCCTCTTTCCCTTTCTGATTACACACACACACACACACACACACACACACACATATCTCTGTAGGGAAGAAAACCCTCACTATCTGAATTGAATCATTGTTTGCCTGTTGTTTATGTTCCATGAAGTCACCTTATAAAAGACATCTGTATTTTAAAGAGAAAACAACAACACTCATAAAAAGAGAGGCTGACAGTTTTTCTCTTTTCTGATAGATATTAGTCCTGTAAATCCAGCACTGCCTTATAAAGTTACTGATACTCCCCTAAGCCTAAAAAAAGACTGCAACCATGCTTTTATAATAAGTAAAGAAATAAAGAGAGGCTAACTGTACAGTGAGCTTTTATAATTGCTAACCTAACAGTCCTGTAACAAAATGGATTAAGTGAATTAAAATGTTTAAAGATTCATTATAATTTTGATCAGTTTTCCCTTGTCAGTATTATGGATTTTCCTACAGAATAGATAACTGATCAAGAATAATATCTTTCAAAGATGAGGAAGCTGAAACATGGGCAGTCTAGGAGACTAGTAAAATGGAATTTTCATATTTGTTACGCAATTCAAAAGTTATATGGCTTTAGGTAAATGACTTGCCTTCCATTGGACTCATCATCCTCACCTATGTGTAATATAAAAGGTTGGCACTGATGATTTCTTTGATCCTCTATTGCTCAAAAGTTCTCTGATTTATAAGCATTCAGAAAAGAGATGGTCAAAAAATAATGTAAAAAAAAGTTATGTGAACAAAAATAATCCAAAGCTGGAATATGTATAAAGTAATATGTGTTTATGTCATGCTTTATTACTGAATTATTTTTACACCAATATTATAAAATGGGTAGGAGAAGTAATAAACAAGAAGAGGTGAAGTTAGTTTTTGTAATTTTTGGATACATTCATTAAGGTATCTTTCTTTAAAAGTCTTCTACCTGAAGAACTTTTTTCAACCACTTCTCTATCTACTAAATTTCTTCTTAAACTCCAAGACCCAAATGAAGTATAACTTCCTCCATGACACATTCCCCATCAATATAAGCTATATTAATTTCTCTATTTGAGAAATATTTTAGCCTAAAAGTATTATGTAAGTACCCATTAATTTCCCTATCTACATCAAATGCCTGTGCTATAGTTTTTGCATTTGATTTTACAGAAAAATATGTAATTTTATACCTTAATATGCATTCTTAGAGTTACAAAGAGAAGTAATTCCAGATAAAACCCAGTTAAGTTGTCATCAATTTTAAGATGAAAAAATTGAGAGCCAGAATTTTAGAGTGCCTACCAAATTTCATACTACTAATCAGCTATTTTTAAAAGCCTGGACTATAAGCTTGACATCCTGAGTTCAGACCCAATGCATGCTACATGACTTTGTGTTTCCTCTCTAGGAAATTATACACACATGTATATAGGTATATGTGTGTATAAATGTATTTATAATTATTTTTAAATTATATTATCTCTCCTATAAAAGTACAGGCTTTTCAAAAGGGTTCATAACTTTATATGATAATGATGATTCAGTCCATCATGAGCATTATCAACACTACCATCATCATTTTGATCATTATGCTGATTGCTCATCATATTATTCTATTTTTCAATTGAGTTTTAAGCTATGTAAAAAACTTAAGCTGCCTAAATTGTCTTTCTGTAAAATATCACATTTATGTCCCTTGTTTTTGACATTATTGTTTTGGTGATATGTGTTAAACAAGGAGAGTTTTACATTTGAACCTTTAATATTCTATTATACTGATGATAGTTGAATCTATTTTACATATTTACAGTACTTGAATAAGCAATGAGTATAAAACTGAGTCAAAGAATTTGTGATAATAAATAGCAGCTACCTTGTACAACAATGACCAAATTGCTAATAAGTTTCTTTGCATACACTGGGGCCCTTTTGCCACAACACAATGTTTTGGGTTTTTTTTTTTCTCCCCTCAATAAATAAAATCTACATTTATACAAATGCATGGTGTGTGCTTGTGTGTGTGTGGAGGGAAGGGGGTTAATAAGTTTTTTTAAGGATTCAAAATGTGAAGAAATTTATAAAATATATAAACATATAATTTGCTTATACTTGGATAAATCACTGGTGGTTTTTCTTTTTCCTTTCATTAGAATATATGTGATGTCTTCTCATAAGAAAGGGGAGATCAAGCACATGTAAAGAGAGAAGCTGATGAAATGCATCACTAATAATATATGGGAAAATTTCAGTCAATAATTATGGCTTTTATCCATCCCTGTCATTCTCTACTTTTGCAGAGAAACTAGTCAGTTACATCTCTTGAAACACCTATCCTATCTTTCATTATGTTAATATGATGGAAGATTTTTGTTTTGCTTTTGATCCAACAAGTGTTTTTATGGAATGTTGTAATTCTTATGACCATAAAGATGAATAGAAGCATTCTGCTTCCTCCTGCGTCTGTAGCATTCTCTCTGCTCTGATTTAATTGCTTCTGAAGCTTCTGTAGTAAAGTTTAAATTGTTCATTTTGCTGAGACACTTTGTGTCATCTTAAATTTTTTAATTCTTGTCTTCAATTGCTGATTAAAGGAAGTTTTGATTAGTCATAGCCTTTTGTTTTCCAGATTCCTTCCTGCATGGTTCATTTTTAAAGGACTTTCATTTGTCTATATTTGTAATAATGATATTTGTTTTCTCTTAGCTATGAAAGAAAATTTCTGATGTAGCCACCAAGACTAGCTAGATGTTCATGAGATGCTATTTTAACAGCTCCCTGCAATGTGTCATTGATCATTTGGAGTAGGATTCTGAAGGATGATCCTCTTGTAATTTCTTGTGGCAATGACCTTTTTCTTAATAGATAATATAAACTCTATTTTTTCCACAAGCTCTCATGTTTCAAACATTTTAATGACAATTTACCCACATCATTTCGGCTTAGTTCCTGCTAAATTTTCCTTGGAAGAGCTTATGATTTCATTCTCTGTCCTTAATTATTTCATAGATGCTATCCAAAGATAAAATACTTTTGGTTACATCTGAAAATTTAATCATATGTAACCATGATAAGCTTTTGTTATTGCTCAGTGAAGGGATTTAAGTTTATTTCAAAAGCAGGTACTGAGAATCTCTATCTATACTTTCCATCACACCACTGCTTTTTTAGGCATAGATGTAAACTTTTTGTAACTGACTTGGAATAACATTGGCCATTTTCATTGATATTAAGCAGAATTTTATTAAGCTGTTTTCCAATATTGTTTTAGAATTGTTACCATATACATTTACAAGTATAATATAGATGTTAATTGTTTTAGATATGTTCTTCCTATTTATGTATGATTTTAGGAAAGATGCTTAATGTATTTAGCCATTTTTATCCTTGACATCTTTGTGTTCCATGTCTTTCTTGGAGTAGGAGAAAATGTTTCTTGTAGTTATCACCTTTCAGGGGGCACCTTGGTGGCACAGTTGATAAAGCAATGGCTCTGGATTCAGGAGGACCTGAGTTCAAATTTGTCCTCAGACACTTGACACTAGCTGTGTGACCCTGGGCAAGTCACTTAACCCTCATTGCCCCACCCCAAAAATGTATCGTAGTACCTTTCTCCATTAGCTCATTGTGATTTCTGGTTAAAAACTCAACACCTTTAGTCTCAATATTTCTTTAGTGAGTAATAAGAATTTAAAACATGAGTTCAAATTGTACTTTGATATAATTAGAGAAAGACTAGATGAAATGAAAGAAATATATATATATATTTTACCTATGGAATCTTATTGATTGGTCCTATCTATGATATCAAATGATTAGTTAGATGTTTTCTTAAAATTTTACTTTAATTTTAAATCCACATTTCTATTTAGTAGTATTTGTAATGGATTTAAGAATAGGCCAATATATAAGGGGTTTTAACTTACCACATTTTATACTAATTGCTCTTGGCATTATTGTATTGGTGTTTTGCTAAAACTATAGGATAATTTTCTTTGTGAACATCAAATAATGTGTTTTCAATATACTTTTGTTGTTGTTGTTGTTGTTTGTTGTTTTTTTTTTTTTATTTTTTGCTGTGGCAATGTGGGTTAAGTGACTTGTCCAGCGTCACACAGCTGGTAAGTGTTAAGTGCCTGAGGCTGGATTTGAACTCAGGTTCTACTGAATCCAGGGCTGGTGCTTTATCCACTGTGCCACCTAGCTGCCCCCTTCAATATATTTTTATAGATTTTTAAGTACATAAATAACACATGAGAGTACAACTGAGTCAAAGGCATTTTGATAATTGAAATAGAGAGTGTAAAGACGACAGAACTCTCAGGAAGATTATTTAAATAGTTACAAATTGATAATAAGTTGCTTTTTAATTGTAGGTACTTATTATAATACTGTACTATTTTTCTTCCTCAACAAATGCTTGTTTATGCATATATTTTTACAAATTTCTTAAGTAACATAACCTGTCAAAGTTTTATATAAACTATAAAAAATGTTGACTTAAATTTTAATTGGTCACTGGTGTTTTAATCTTTTGTTGGTAGAGAATTTTTTGGTAAAAATGATGGGAACAGAATGGTACCTGAGAAGATTTCTTTTTTAATTTCTTTGATAATAATTCAGGAAGCATTTTGAAGCATTAAGGTAAATATTGTGAATCATATTCTGCCTTACCATTATTCAGATATACTTTGAACACTAGAATTTGAGTCACATTTCTTTTTTTTAAATTTTAAATAAAAATATTTTATTATTTTCCATTTACATGTAGAGATAGTTTTCAGCATTTGTTTATATAAGATTTCCAATTTCAGATTTTTCAAATTTTTCTCCCTCCCTCCCCTCCCTCCCCCCTCCCTTAGACAGCAGGCAATCTGATATAGGTGTTATATATATGTGTGTGTGTGTGTGTGTGTGTATACATATATACATACACATACATATACATAACAACATTAAACATATGTCTGTATCAGTCATGCTATAAGAGAAGAATCAGAGCAATAAGGAAAAACCTCAAAATAGAAAAACAACAGCACCAAAACCAAAGGACATAGTATGGTTCAAAGATGGTTCAATCAGCATCCATATTCCACAGTTCTTTTTTTTTTTTTTTTCTGGATTTGGAGAGCCTTTTCCATCATGAGTCCCCTGTAACTTTCTTGTACCATTGTACTGGTGAGAAGAATCCAGTCTATCACAGTTGATCAACACATAATGTAGATGATACTGTGTATAATTTTCTTCTGCTTCTGCTCATCTCACTCATCATCAGTTCATGCAAGTCCTTCCAGGTTTCTCTGAACTCCTCCTGCTCATCGTTTCTTATAGCACAATAGAATTCCATCACATTCATATACCACAACTTGTTCAGCCATTCCCTAACTGATGGACAACCCCTCAATTTCCAATTCCTTGCCACCACAAAAAGAGCAGCTATAAATATTTTTGAACATGTGGGTTCTTTTTTCTTTTCTATTGTGATAAAATAATGGGATTTTGCAGATACTCAAAGACCCACCTGGAGTTTAATCTAGACTGATTGAATCAAGTGAGAATGATTGACTGCTGATTAGTCTGCTTCAAGTTAACTGGATTGTAAGGCAGTATCAGAATAACCGTAGAGCAGGCTCGTGGAGGAGGACTTGAGGAAGAACTCAACCAGGCTGGAACTCTAGGCTAGGTAGGACTTCTTTTTTCTTAACTTTCTGAACTTGTGAATATCTGTATTCTTTAATAAATGTTTAATGCCCAAAGACTGGTGTTTCTTCTAATTTAAGGTGATCACACAATATAGATTTTAAATATCACACTATGATTTCCTTGGGAAAAAGACCCAAATGTGGTATTGCTGGGTCAAAAGTTATGCACAGCTTTATGGCCCTTTGGGCATAATTCCAAATTGTTCTCCAGAATGGCTGGATCAGTTCACAGCTCCATCAACAATGCATTACTCTTTCAATTTTTCCACAGCTTCTCCAACATTTATTATTTTACTTTTTTTGTCATTTTATTTTTTTTTAATTTTTTTTAAGTGAGGCAATTGGGGTTAAGTGACTTGCCCAGGGTCACACAGCTAGTAAGTGTTAAGTGTCTAAGGCCGGATTTGAACTCAGGTACCCCTGACTCCAAGGCCGGTGCTCTATCTACTGATCCACCTAGCTGCCTCTTTTTTTGTCATTTTAGCCAATATGATGGGTGTCAGGTGTTGTCAGAGTTGTTTCAATTTGCATCTTTCTAATACATAGTGATTTAGAACATTTTTTCATATGGGAATAGATAGCTTTGATTTCTTCATCAGAAAACTGCCTATTCATATCCTTTGACCATTTTTCAATTGGGGAATGACTTGGATTCTTATAAATTTGATTTAGTTCCCTATATATTTTAGAAATGAGGCCTTTATCAGAAGTACTGGCCATAAAAATTGTTTCCCAGCTTTCTGCGTCCCCTCTAATTTTGGATGTATTGCTTATGTTTGTACAACAACTTTTTAATTTAATGTACTCAAAGTCATCCATTTTGCATTTCATAATATTCTCTATCTCTTCTTTGGTCAAAAACTGTTCTCCTTTCCAAAGATCTGAAAGGTAGTCTATTCCTTCCTCTCCTAATTTACCCATGGTATCACCTCTTATGTCTAAATCATGTACCCATTTTGACCTTATTTTAGTAAAAGGTGTAAGATGTTGGTCTATGCCTAATTTCGGCCATCCTATCTTCCAGTTTTCCCAGCAGTTTTTATCAAATACTAAGTTCCTATCCTAGAAGCTGGTGTCTTTGGGTTTAACAAACACTACATTACTAATATCATTTACTACTGTGTCTCCTCTGCCTAGTCTATTCCATTGATCCTCCACTCTATTTTTTAGCCAGTACCAGATGTGTCACATTTCTTAATGTAATTTTTTGGACATTCATTAAGTTAATGGTCAAGATATTTTTCCCTTGCTGGATTCTTCTTTTATTTTCATTTTATTGGACATTTTACAACCATCAAGATGACTCAAAGTATTTTACTTCATTTTTCTTTCGAATGTCTTTGCTTCTATGGACTCTGTAGGAACATTTTTAATTGGTGCATAATTATGTATTTTGTTCTTTCTTTTGACTCCTTGAATCACTATGACAAATTGACTTTTGCTTTCAATTTCTAATTGAAGAAATCTCAAAATTCTGTTCAGCTTTTGTTTTAAGGATTCTTTTCCAAGTGTTGTCTTTAATTGGCAATGTCATATTCAAGTTTTCTAGTATATGCACCAGCCAGACATAATATTGTTTGACATGGTACTTGAAATTATCATGTGGCTTCTACATAATGCTTCTTTTAAGGCACTTCTGCAGTGATTTTTGAATCAATCTTTACTTATGTACCTTGATGACACTCTTTCGTCCCCTGGATATTAATATAGTAATAGTTTCTGAGTATATTATTGTGTTTAAGTAGTGATATGTTTTTATATTTAAGACCCTGGTCGCATTAGCAGGGTGAACTATCAATAATCCATTATATGAATGGAAAAACTGAATATGCTTTTTGAAACTCATTCCCTTCCCCTGTGCTGTGTTATAGTGGATCAGAAGCATGGATTCTTTTAGATAATTCCTCTCACCATTTTCTGTCTCACAATTAGTATTCCCAAAAAGATAATAGGTCTAAATTGGAATGTTGTTGTTTGCGATGCCATTTGTTGTTTTCTTGGCAGAGATGATGGAGTATTTTGCCATTTCCCTCTCCAGCTTATTTGACAGATGGGAAAACTGAGGTAAAAAGGGTTAAGGGGCCTTCCCGGGATCACACAGCTAGTATCTGTATCCAGATTTGATGTCAGGAAGATGAGTCTTCCTGACTTCAGGACTGGCACTATATCCACTTCCCAACAGGATTTTTTTAAATAAACATTTTTATTTAAAATTTTTAGTTCCAAATTCTATCCCTCCTTCCCTCCCTTCCCCATTCTTGAGGCAGTAAAAGGTCATATAGAGTTTATATATGCACAATTGGGTAAAACATTTCCATATTAGTCATTTTATACAAGACTCAAACACAAGAAAAAACTGAAAGGAGCAAAGTAAAAAATAGCAAGCTTCAGTCTCTGTTCAATCAATATCAGTCCTTTCTTTGGAGGTGGACAGTATGCTTCAGCACTAGTCCTTTGGGATTATTTTGGATCATTGTATTGCTGAGAAGAGCTAAGTAAATCACAGTTTTTCAACAGAATATATTGTTGTTATTGTGTAAAATGTTCTCCTGGTTCTGTTCACTTTACTCTACATTAGTTGGCATAAGTCTTGCCAGGTTTTTTCTGAAATCATCCCACTTGTCATTTCTTATAAAACATTAATATTTCATTACAACCATATACCACAGTTTCTTTAGCCATTCCCCAACTGAATTCCCCCAAATCCCTTTGATTTCCAATTCTTAGTCACCACATGATTTTTATATACCTCAATGCTCTCTATTAATTGTTTATCCATGATTTCTTCTTGAGTCTCTAAATCTGATAGGTAATATGTTCCATGCTCTTCTTTTACTCCTATTATGTCTAGGTCACTTTCTGCTATACTGCTTTACATGTTTTCTCAACTATTTTAACCAAAATGATTTCTTATCCATAAAGCTTAAACATTTATACATATCAAACACAAGATTACTGTAATTATTTACTACTGCATATTGTATATCTATTCTATTCCACTGATCCACTGTTATTTGTTAGCTCGTACCAAATAGTTTTGATTTTATATATATATATATATATATATGTATGTATAATGCAGTTTAAGATCTGGTACTGCTAGACCTACTTCTTTTACTTTTTTATCAGTTCATTTGGTATTATTGAGCTTTTATTCTTCCAAATTAATTTGTTATTTTTTCTAGGTTAATATTTTTAGGGTAATTTAATTGAAATGATACTGAATAATTATGTTAGTGTATGCAGAACTGATGTTTTTATTATATTGACTTGGCCCACCCACTAGCAATGGAAATTTCTCTAATTATATAAATATGATTTTTTCATATAAAAAGTGTTTTACACTATAACTATAAAAGTGTTTTACAATTATAGTTCCTGGGTTCATCCTGGCAGGTAGACAACAGGTATTTTATATTGACTATGGTTATTTTAAATAAAAACATACCTTACTGTCTCTTTTTGCAGGGCTTTGTTAATTTATGTGGGTTTATTTTATATCCTGCTACTTTGATAAAATTATTGTCTTAATTAAGTTATAAGTTGAATATCTAGGATGTTTGAAGTATACCATCCTATAATCAGAAAAAAAGGAAGAGTTATATTATTTCATTGCCTATTCTGGTTCCTTCAATTTCTTTGTTTTCTCCTTGATATTGCTAGCATTTCTAGTACTATATTGAATAATATTGATGATAATGAGCATCCTTGTTTCACTCCTGATCATATCAGGAAGTATTCTAGTTTATCCTCATTACAGATGATGTTTTATAATGGTTTTAGTTAGATGCTTCTTATCATTTTAATGTTACATATAGTTTCTATCATATGCTTAAGATAATATGTCTAATACATATAGCAGATATGTTTTTTAAAATATTCATTTGTATATAGTTTATTACTATTTGGATGCATGGCATAAGATAGAAAATATTTTTTTGAGAATTCTAATTTAAATATGTGCAATAACTTTCCCTAACCCTTTGATAAAGTAGGGCAATTTTATTATGTTTCTTTTTTAAGCATAATATCTAGTTACATTAAGTAAAGTTTTTTAATGAGGTCAGGCACTTCCACTTTTCCACTCTTAATTTCAACTATTAGATTTTGTTATTTTTTTCCTAATTGAGGCTTAGTAATATAAACTTTCTTTAAATAATAAAGGCAGTAGGGCAGCTAGCTGGTATAGTGGATAAAGCACTGGCCCTGGATTCAAGAGTACTTGAGTTCAAATCCAGCTTCACACATGACACTTACTAGCTGTGTGACCCTGGGCAAGTCACTTAACCCTCATTGTCCCACAAATGATGATGATGATGATGATAACAGGGGCAACAATGTGTTGTTTGACTTAGAGCTGAGTGTGCTAGAGACATTTCTGTATCTGATATCTGAAATCATACCTTCTTAAATGTCATAAATGATAGCTTCTTAAAAGTCATAAATTCATAGAATGTTAAATTTGGAAGGAATTTCTAAATTGTGTGCTCTATCTACCACTCATTTTATGTGAGCCCATGAAATGAAAAGTTACTTTCTTAAGGTCACACAGATAGTTAATGGAAGAGCCAAGAATAAAATTTAAATTTCTTATATTAATTGCAATATTCTTTGATTTATACCATATTATTTGTCTCTGTACCTCTGTCAAAATAATCCAAAAATACTTTGGAACAAAACAATGCAAATATATATTGATTTCTTATGATGGCGATAGCATTTTGCTTCACACAGAATACCTAAATTAAATACAAGGCTCATGACCTAAAAATGAAGCCGGTATAATTGAAAAGACTTACATGACATAATGGTGATAGGGAAAATTTGCATCAAAATGTTAAATTGTGGAATGCAGATCTTAGCTTTTGGGGGATTTTAAAGAAAAGAGAAACTTTTGAGTTCTAGAACATTTGGAGAACACTTCATGAAAGTGATGGCATTTGGGTTGGTCTTTGAAAAAAGACAACATATCCCATCAGGTAGATGCCAAGGAAGGGACTGCTAAAGCAAGATGTTATCCTAGGTAAGGGGATTGCTATAAAAATCACAGAAAAATAGTTCAAAGGAATCTTAGACATCATTTTTGTCAATAAGGAACTGGCTTTAGAGTCACAGATACTTATTTTCAAATTCTACCTCAGATTCCATTTGGAAGTATGTTTCTAGGCAATCAACACCTCTCTGTGTCTCAATTTCCTTATCTTCAAATGGAATTGGACTCAATGGATTCTATGATCCCTTCTAAATTTATTATCTAGACCATTATGATAAAGTGATTATTGCTCCATCCTCTGCTTGAAGATTTTTAGTGATTAGGCACTTGCTGCCTCCCAAAAGTATCCTATCCTGTTTTTAGATAACTAATTTTAATGTGTCCTTGTACCAAAATGAAACCATTATATGCCACAGTTGAGGGAAAAAAATGTCATGCCAAGGACTGAATAGTGAAAAAGGACAGGAAAATGAATCATAGTAACAACTCTGATAGTTAGAAGATATTATCTATGTGGTAAGACACGTAAATTATTGCTTGCTTTATGTTACTTTCTGTATTTATGCTAATTTACCTTTATTCTGTCAGCCTTTCAAATTGTGACTCCCTTGACCCTCAAGTAATAACATATTGAGGTAGCTAGGAGAATGATTTCCCTGTGTATTTACTTGCTAAATGACTTCTGGAGTTGGGCAGCCAGGATGTAGATCTTTATTTTTCAAGCAATGGAGGTTTGGGATGGGGTAGGCATTTGGGGTATGTAGAACTCTTACCTCATGTACAAACTCAGGATGAGCCACAAACATATGGATAGTGTTAGAAATTTGCTATATAGTTTGTGGTGGGGAGAAGCTTTCTCTTGATCTCTTACCACCTTCCACCACCCAATATAACTATCTCCAGATCCCCAAAATTTTCCTAGTTAGAATCGTGCCTATTTATCTTTAGAACAACATTAATTGTCAATAAATTTAAAGGTAACCTATTATTCGAAAGGACCATAATGTTGAGCTCTAAGGCCATTTGTTCTGTCTCAATTTTATAGATGAAGAAACAAAAATACAGGAAGTATAAATGATTCACTCCACATCATAATGCTCATTTTATTAAAGGTGGGATTGGAACACAGGCTTTCTTACTAGGGAACTAGGGCTTTTGTCCCTATACTCTATCTTCCTATTGTTTACCAAAATCCAGCCTTAGCTGATAATGGGTAAGGACTCTAATCATCTAGTATCCTATAAAAGAGAGTTGGATCCCTTAGGACAGAGGATAAAAGGAATAGAGGAATTTGGAGACAGAAAAATCTTGCCAATGCTAGTACTCAGGGGACAGGAACTGAAGTAACCAAGAACCCCAAGGAATGCAAAGTTCTTATAACATCATTGGATTACTAGGAGAGGCAAGTTCAAGAGAGACAAACTTCACAGAAGGCTCCATTTTTCCTCGGGTGAGTTCTCCATATAAGCACAGGTGACTGAGGAGAAGATCTGGGACACTGAGACCTGAATATTTTCTTGGCCTCTCAAACTCCTTATTCACTTTTGTTGTAATAATATGTTCAAGCCAGTGACAAGGAGAATTGCCTGAAGAGACGATGGTGGGGAACTTTGATTAAGTTACTTTTGGTCTCTTTGAAAATATGCTTTCTCTAAGGGTCTCCTGAGAGTCTGGAAGCTTTCATTCTGTGAACATTGCCTTTGGCTTCCCTGACTGACTTATGGGTAGTTCAATCCATCAAGAGAAATGGAGGACTTGAGTTTGCCTTTCAAGTACAGCGGAAAAGTAAGAAAGGGGCTAAGTTGAAAAAAAAAAATACCCTGAAGCAAGGAAATGCCTTTGTTTCCCATGTGACTAAGGGATGGAAGACGAGGGAGTCATTTAAAACATTTCCTGATACATATGAGAGATCCAATGTGGAACAGTGTAAAAAGCAATGTACTTTGCATCAGAAGTTATGGATTTGAATCCTCATACTTATACTTATTAGCTATGTGAGCCTATTTAAGGGCAAATTATTTTACATCCCTGAGCCTCAGGTTTCTCATCTGTCAAACCAGAGAACATAACATTACAATTTCTGTCTCATGGGGGTATTGCAAGGAAAACTTTTTTTTTATTATGAAGTGATAAGGAAGAGAAGGAGAATGATAAACAAATCCTAACAGCTGGCCCTTATATAGTTCCTTCTATATGCTAGGCACTATACTAAGAACTTTACAATAATGATATCATTTGATCTGCACAACAATTGTGTGAGGTAGGTACTTTTATTATTCCCCATTTACAGATGAGAAAACTGGAGCAAATAGAGGTTAAGTGATTTGTTGGTCACACAACTAGTAAGAGTATGAAATGTTCCTGACTCCAGATCTAGAACTTTATCTGTTTAACAACTAGCCAATGATACATACACATTTCAACTGGAAGTGATGGTGCAGTCCATGGACTTGATTTGGTGGATGAAAGAATAGAATATTAGGGAGCTGAAATAACTTGCCCAAGGTCACCAAGATTTTGCATGGAGGAACCACACCAGCAGCATGGATGCCTTACTCCTTCTCAAATGCTGCTGTGGCTGTTATATTCTATCATGTCTTTAACTTCATTTGTCAGTAAAATATTCTTGAAAAATATGTTTTTCCCCCAAGTTAATTTTTTTTGTTTTGTCCAATTATTCAAGTGATTCATGGGGATTATATTCAAAAGAATTTAACTGTGTTGTGATTGCTTTTTATTAGTGTGAATCTAAGAATGCTTTTTTAATCTCTTGAAATTCATATTTTTCACAGGAATGGGTTGAGTTTATAATTCAGAACAATTATTTATTTTTCTTCAGAGAAGGCAGACTGAAGAGTGTTATTAAATTCCATCCTGTGGTAGTATGGCATTCATGTGATCATGTTTAAGTAAATATCCTTTTCTTATGTTGACTTCTCTAGAGGTTCTATAAGGGATTCATGAAACAGGATTACAAGATGGTTTGAGGGCTTAGGTAGAAATTGTTATGTAGATGTAAAATATTGCTAGTCTCAGTCTAGGTTGCTTGTTATCTCAGCTGGTTTGTGTATGTTTCTTGTGAGGCTAAGATCATGAGTTTGATCCCATTTTGGGCTAGTTAACTTCACTGTCATCCATGGTCACACACTTTGCCTATAATCCTGGCCTACTGTCATGCAGAAGTCTTCCCTTGATCACAAAGGGTCTGATGATATAGAAGAGGGAACTTGGACAAATGACAACTCTCACAATTCCTGGAAAAAATATAGTTCACAAAATATGTGTGCTAAAAATAATATGATGATAGTATAAAAAAGGACAGCATATTTCATTATTTTATCCTCACTATATGGCCTTATTCTGTCTGCCATCTGGGTTCTTATTTCTTAGGGTGCTTCTTAACCCACCACTATTTCCAATTATATCTGCTTCCTATGGTTTCATATTTCACCATCTCTCAGAATCAAAGGTGTTAGCTTGAAACAAACACATGAGATGGAGAAGTACAAGGCTACAGTTCCAACCCCAAGTCTCAGGTCCTTGCTGCCACACCCCATTGGCACCTTTGATTCTAATAAATGTTGAAAATATGCAGTCAGAAGAAGCAATTGGAATGAATTACTGTACTTTTTGTTATATCAGTTTCCTCATCTGTATAATAAGAGTTATGGACAAAATTCTTTCTAAGGTTTATTCCAACTCTAATTCTACCATCTGAGGAATGCTGACCTCTATTTATTTATTTTTAAATTATAAAAGTATTTTATTATTTTCCAGTTATATGTAGAGATAGTTTTCAACATTTGTTTCCATAAGATTTCTAGTTTTAAATTTTTCTCTCTCCCTCCCTCTCTTCCCTCCTCCCCAAGACAACAAGTAATCTGATATACGTTATATATGTATAATGGCATTAAACATATTTCTACATTAGTCATATCGTAAGAGAACAATCAGAGCAAAAAGGAAAAAACTCAAAAAAGAAAAAGAGAACCTAAAACAAAAGAAATAGTATCGTTCAATCAGCATCCATATTCCAGTTTTTTTTTTCTGGATTTGGAGTGTCTTTTCCATCATGAGTCCTTTGGAACTATCTTGTACCATTGTATTGCTGAGAATAATAAAGTCTATCACAGTTGATCAACACACAATGTTGTTGATACTGTGTACAATGATCTCCTGGCTCCACTAGTCTCACTCATCATCAGTTCATCCAAGCCCTTCCAGGTTTCTCTGAAATCAGCCTGCTCATTGTTTCTTAACAGAACAATAGAATTCCATTACATTCACATACCACAACTTGTTCAGCCATTCCCCAGTTGATGGGCAGTCCGTCAATTTCCAATTCCTTGCCACCACAAAAAGAGCAGCTATAAATATTTTTGTACATGTGGGTCCTTTTCCCTTTTTTATGATCTCTTTGGGAAAAAGACCCAATAGTGGTGTTGCTGGGTCAAAGGAGTCATAAAATTCTGACTTTTTGAACAATGGGCAGTCATCAGGGTCCACTAAGAAACAACTGTTGGTAGTGAGAACTACAAAATTTACTGAGAACTGACTCTCCACCCAGTCCCCTCTTTCACAGACAAAATGAATTGCCTAGGGCTGACTGTCTTTGTCATTTCCAGACTCTTGATGGACTTATGGACCGTCCACCAAGTAACATCCCCTCCCAGTGTTCTCTGCCTTACTCCCTGGATTTTATGTTATTATGTAAAAAGGCTCCACCTACATTAAGTAGTTTCTGTACAGAGTCAGTAGAGCCTATACTTAACTTAGGAACAGTTCTATTTTTTTCTTTTGTTAAAGGTTCATTTACACTAAGTAGTTGTATGTCACTCTGGAGCAATCTTTTTGTTCCCTTTTTGTTCTGTTACCCCATAAAAACCCTGTCCTCTGTTCCCATCTTTGGGTATTCCTAGCTTCTGAGCTTTGTGATACCATGAGCTATAGTTCCTCTGCCCCAATTAAAGACGTTGTTTACTCCTTCAAAAAGTCAAAATTGTATGACTCCTGATTTTATTTTCTATCACATAATAACTGAGTAAAGCAATGCTGAAACAGCTAGGTGGCTAGCTTGTCCTCAGTTTCCTAATATGTAAAATGAGCTGGAGAAGAAAATAGTAAGCCACTCCAGTATCTTTGCCAAGAAAACTCCAAATGGGGTCTTGGAGAGTCAGACATAACTGAAAAATGAACAATAACAAAAATTAATGTTTGTCACCGTGGCATAGTTTACAAAGATCACAGAAGGTCTGTGCTTGTGTTTTAGATTGACCATCTGAGAAATTACATACTGTATCATTTGAAAATATATTGGGGGTGCCTATCTCTTTTCTAAGATACTAGGAAACTTAGATGGGGTTTCTAATATATTGCTATTTATAAAATAGATGCTACTGCACCAGTCTTTTGCCTTTAGCATTTCTTATAAATTTGACCATGAGTAAACCCCACATAAAATCCCAGGAAGGGGGTTCTGGGCTAAGAGCCCCGGGATAAGGTCAGTTAGTATCTGGGAGAGGAGCAGCAAGGAGAGAAAAGAGAGAGAGAGCATGCGAGCCCTTTTCCCAAGGATTTTTATCCTCTCTTAGGTAGGCACATCACTGCACATTGATCCAAGCTAATTGGCCAGTAACATCCAAGTCCATTGATTGACATGATTTTGGGGGTTGCCAAAAGTTAAAGTTAACTTCCTTTAGGTAGTCAGGAAAGTTGATCTACTTTTCTTTTGATTTTCTACTGACTCTGGGCTGGCCCTGAAAAAGATCAGGTAAGACTCCCAAGTGATGCCCTCCAGTGGGAGGGTCCCTGGATCCTCCCCAAACCCATTATTTTCTCACAATACTCTCACAAACTGCTAGAATGTCTTGCATGGCATATATAGATTAACTGAATTTGGAGTCAGACCAATCTGGGTTCAAATGCCACCTCAGACACTAGGTACAGAAACCTGAATAAATTACTTAAATACCCTGGTCTCAGTTTCCTTATCTCTCAAATTGGACATAACAATGACACCTATCTAGTTTCATAGAATTGTTTGAAGATCCAATGAGTAATAAAAATGCCAGCTATCATTATTGCTTATTATCTAACTTTCAGGCAAAATGCAAAATTAATACCCATTTTGTTTGAGAGACTGCCTTCATGAAGCCTGAAATAAAATGGTCACTTTCATATCATTGAAATGTGACTGTCTCATTGTTGAAATTAAAGGTAATATTTTTTCCAGCAATAAAAAGTTTTATTGCTATTTAAAGTTAATTTTCATTATCTATGTCAGGGGGAAATAGGTGGTAGGAGTCCTTAGGTATTCCTCTGTAAAGAATTACACTCTCAGTGCAGCTAGGTGGCAAAGTGGATAAAACACTAGCCCTAGATTCAGGAGGACCTGAGTTCAAATCCAGCCTCAGACACTTGACACTTACTAGCTATGTGACCCTGGGCAAGTCACTTAACCCATATTGCCCTGCAAAAAAGTAGTCACTTAACCCTCATTGCCCAACTTTAAAAAAAGAATTACACTCTCAAGCATGTCCTGATTAAAGATAAAAAAAGAAGAGTTTTATTCAGTACAAGGGAACCTGATTGTGAGGAAAGTTTAGAACTTTTTCCTCCACCAACCTTATTAGGAACCACTATTTTATAGGGTCAGATAGGATAATCACCTGAGAGTGAAATGTCCCTTATTGGAAGTGGGTTGGGAGAAGCTGGATGAAGGTTGGTGGTTTTGATTTATGGGGTTATCTCTTTCCCCTTGGTGTTGCTCAGGCAGTAGCCATGCTTAATGGGAATATCTCACCATTGGGTCTGGGAGGCTTGAAGGAGGGGTAATGGTCCTAACTTCTGGAGTTATCTCAGTCAGGGATGCACCAGCTATCTCCCTTGCTTCTTAGGTGTGTCCTTTAGTTTAGTTCTTTAAGAAGAAAGTTGCCTGAGTTGCCCCAGAAAACTTCTGAGGTACCCTAGACTCCTCACAATCTACTAGGAGAAAAAAACCTTTCACAAAGTAACCTTGTTTACTGGGCCAGAAATGAACACAGATTACAAAGCTTTGAAATGCAGAAATAGGAAAGACATTGAATTCATCTCCATTCTGTGATGCACAGTGCATAAGATTTCATGTTCATTTCTGTGCTTCTAAAACTCAAGAGGCATATCCCGTAGTTGGGATTTCTTCTGACCCCTAAAAAAACTAACTATATCAAATGTAGAAAAAATGGACTATTCATAAACAAAATCACCTGAAATTTCTAATATCAAAGTTCTCACCTGCTGTGTCTAAAGAATTCTTGCTTCCCCAGCTATTTTGTTTTCTTTGGTTTCTGTTGACATAGTGTTGAAATAACATTAACCACTCATACTATAATTTAAACTAGCTATACACCCTGAGGAGCTGAGGATCCATGATATTAGCCTCAGTTCACTCATCTGTAAAATGAGCAGGTTGGGCTAGATAATTTCCTAGGTCCCTGACAGACTAACATAATTCTAAGTATTTTTGACACCTACAAGGTGCTAACATCCATGGCCAAAATGTTTTGGAAAGCTAAGAGAGAGATTTGGGGCTTCAACTCTGGAAGGGCATTTGAATTTCTGATTTCAAAGATAATAGCAGGTCAGAATCAAAGTTTCGAGGTAAACAAGGTTTATCTTTGGTGTTTATTTCCTTTTCTTTCAATATACTTTTCCTCTGGCATTGACAGTAAATGCCTTGCCAGATACTTAGAGTGCCTTTTAATTCAAGGCAACACATAATCCTTAAGCACCTGTTATGTTCAAGTCACTGATAAACTCGGGGTGGTACAAAAAAAAAAAGGAATTATCCCTAATCTCCATGGAATGACATTTAAGTGTGGAGATGAAACATATACTCATGTAAGTAAACTCAATGTAATTTGAGAAGAAAACATGAAATTAAAACAGAGGATCAGGAAAGACTTCTTAAAGTAGAGGGTATATTAGCTGCTCCTTGAAACAAGTTGAGAATGCTAAAAGGTAATGGGGAGAAGAAAGTGCATTCACACCTCTGTGTCTGGATTGGTGATAGCACAGAGATAAGGAATAGAATATCTACTTCAGAGAACTGCAAATAAGTTAGTAGGCCTGGAATGTACTATGTGTCAAAATTAACAATATGGAATAAGAATGGAAAGGTAGATTAAAACCCAACTATGGAAGGCTTTAAATGGTAAACTCTGTGTTTTATCCTGGAAGCAAAAAGTAACCCTTGAAGATATTTGAGCATGTTTCTGACCTGCATTATTTTGGCAACTATGTAGAGAATAAATTAAAGAGGGGAGACACTGGAAACAGGGAAACCAATTAGGTATCTATTGCATTATTCCAACATAGAGCCAAACCAGGGTTTGATTTAAGGTACTGCTCAGGTCAGTGAAAAGAAGTAGCTGGATGTGAGAGAAGACTACTATCAGGGATGAATAAGAGTACAAAACCTGAGAAATCATTAGATGTGGAGGGGTGATGAATAGTATGATCATGCTTTTGACAAACGCAATTTACTGAGAACTGACTGACTTCTTTTAGTTTCCTTTCCCCAGACCAATAAATTGCCTGGTGCTGATCAAACTTTGTCAGTTCCAGCTTCCGATTACAAGTTTATGGAAAAAATTTAACAGGTGAAACAAAAGTTTATCAAGGCAACCATTTTATGTGCTCTGTTTGTTGTTTGTACCATATATAAACTCTGTTTTCAGAACTACCCTTTGAGTACTTCTAGATTGGTATGGTAGTATTAGGAGTTATAATTCCTCTGCCCCATTAAAAACTTTAATTTTTTTATATTGATTGTTTTAATAATTTTCAGGTTGACACTTTTGAAAGGAATTTGGAAAAGAAATAAAAAAGGGAATGGGTACAGTTAATTACTTCTATTTGGTATGTGCTGAGTTTGAACTACAAAAGGAACACCTGGATAGAGATTACTTACAGAAGTTGTGGAACTGGAGTTCAAGAAGGAGATGACACCTGGATTTAGAAATTGAGGAATCATCTGAATAGAAATGGTATTCAAGTCCCAGGGAATTCAGGAAATCATCAAGAGTATATATAAAAAGAAAAAGGCAGGCATATGTGAGAAAATGCTTAGCAACTGACTGTCTGGGGTGGGGGAAATAAGGAGAGGACATACTTTTGTGATTAATTTCCACTAATTTCCATTCACTAACACTTTCTCTATTTTCTTGTTTAGATCATAAAAACCAATAAATCAACCTCCAATTTATAGTATTTGTTGATTTATGAAGTACAAACAATCAGCTTGTGAGCCAATTTAAACTGTTTTCAGCATGCCTTGGAAGACTGGGGCCTAGAGCACAACTTTAGGGAATGTCCAATCATTGAGACTAGAAGGTATAAGGTATATTAGGAAAAGGGGGTTGGAAAGACCAGTGAAACTGTTTGGAGAACCATGACAAAATACTGTTCTGGGAGCCATTGGAAAAGAGAATTTCCAGAAAAAGAGGTGAAATTGAAAGAGAAATTGAATAACATGAGAACAGAGGGTCATGAAATTTTAAAATTTAGGTAACTTTGGAGTGAACAGTTAGTTCAGATGTGAAATCTGTTAACCTGGACATTAAGGAAACAATCAATATAAGAGAAATAAGGTCTTTAATCAGGGTAGAGAAACTATAGCTCATGGTATCCCAAAGCCAGAAGCTAGGAATACCCAAAGATGGGAACCCAGGACAGGATTATTTTGGGTAACAGAGTAGAAGGGAACCAAAAGATTGTTCCAGAGTAACATACAACTACTTACTGTAAATTAACCTTTAACAAAATAAACAAAAGAACTGCTCCTGAGTTAAGTATAGCTACTACTAACTCCAAATAGAAATTACTTAATGTAGGTGGATCCTTTTTACATAATAACATAAGTAAGGCAGGGATAATTTTGCTTGGGGGAAGGTCCATAAGTCAATCAAGAGTCTAGAATTGACAAAAGATTTGTTAGCTACAGGCAATTCACCTGCCTGGGAAGGGGTGACTGGGTGGGGAATCAGTTCTCAGTAAATTTTGTAGTTATCCAAGGACTGAGCCCGATGGAGTTCAGTGCTCAGGAGCAGTTTGTGCAAAGCTGAGGTGGGCCTTCAAGATCTGGAGGAAGAAAAATGAATGATATGCAGTATCCAAAGGTCAACAGAGAGCACAGTTTTCTGATGTCCTCATTGTAGCAGGAGCTGTGGCTCCTGTATTGGACTGCACAGCCACACTGTGGCCTGTGACTCTTCAAGGCGCTGATCAATGGTCGTCGGTGACTGGCAGAAGCCTACTATCAAATCAAAAGCTTGATTATGAAGATAGCTAAGTGAACAGTGAAGATGTTAGGGAAACAAATTAAGGTTGTTTTTTCTAGGTATTTGGCTATAGGAGAAAAGAGATATAGGATGAATCATTGATTTATTTGAATTGGAGAAATAGAGACAGATTTTTGTTAACTCAGATGCTCAGAGTATAATAGGAAGATTAACATTTGGGATTAACTGAAAGGTGGTAAGAAGTTTATTTTTTCAAAATTTAAAGCCGTTGATCTACCACTCTATTTTTTAGCCAGTACCAGATAGTTTTGATGACTGCCGCTTTATAGTAGAGCTCCAGGTTTGGTACTGCTAACCCACCTTCCTGTGAATTTTTTTTCATTATTTCCCTGGATATTCTTGATTTTTTGTTTTTCCAGATGAATTTTGTTATTATTCTTTCTAACTCTATAAAATAATTTTTAGGTTGTCTGATTGGTATGACACTGAATAAGTAAATTAATTTAGGCAGTATTGTCATTTTTACTATATTAGCTCTGCCTATCCATGAGCAATTGATATCTTTCCAATTATTTAGATCTGATTTGATTTGTGTGAAGAGTGTTTGGTAGTTATGTTCACAGAGTTCCTGGGTTTGTCTTGGCAAGTAGACTCCCAAGTATTTTATATTATCTACTGTTACTTTAAATGGAATTTCTCTTTCTCTCTCTTGCTGCTGGACTTTGTTGGTCATGTATAGAAATGCTGATGATTTATGTGAATTTATTTTATATCCTGCTACTTTGCTAAAGTTGTTAATTGTTTCAAGTAATTTTTGAGTTGATTCTTGAGGATTCCTTAAGTATACCATCATATCATCTGCAAAGAGTGATAGTTTTGTTTCCTCCTTGCCTATTCTAATTCCTTTAATTCCTTTCTCTTCTCTGATTGCTAAAGCTAACATTTCTAGTACAATATTAAATAATAGGAGTGATAATGGACATCCCTGTTTCACCCCTGATCTTATTGGGAAGGCTTTTAATTTATTTCCATTGCATATAATACTTGCTGATGGCTATAGGTAGATACTGTTTATGATTTTAAGGAAAGCTCCTATCTGGTACTGGCTAAAAAATAGAGTGGTAGATCAATGGAATAGGCTAGGCTCAGGAAAGGCAGTAGTAAATGACACTAGTAATGTAGTGTTTGATAAACCCAAAGACTCCAGTTTCTGGGATAGGAACTCAGTATTTGACAAAAACTGCTGGGAAAACTGGAAGATAGTATGGCAGAAATTAGGCATAGACCAACATCTTACACCTTATACTAAAATAAGGTCAAAATGGATACACGATTTAGACATAAGAGGTGATACCATAGGTAAATTAGGAGAGAAAGGAATAGACTACCTATCAGATCTTTGGAAAGGAAAACAGTTTTTGACCAAACAAGAGATAGAGTATATTATAAAATGCAAAGTGGAAGATTTTGATTACATTAAATTAAAAAAAATTTGTACAAACAGAAGCAATGCATCCAAAATTAGAAGGGAGGCAGAAAGCTGGGAAACAATTGTTGAGGCCAGTACTTCTGATAAAGGCCTCATCTATAAAATATATAGGGAACTAAATCAAATTTATAAGAACCCAAGTCATTCCCCAATTGAGAAACGGTCAAAGGATATGAACAGGCAGTTTTCTGATGAAGAAACCAAAGCTATCTATCCCCATATGAAAAAATGCTCTAAATCTCTAATGATTAGAGAGATGCAAATAAAAACAACTCTAAGGTACCACCTGACACCTATCAGATTGACTAAAATGACAAAAAAGGAAAATAATAAATGTTGGAGAAGTTGTGGGAAAATTGGAACACTAATCCATTGTTAGTGGAGCTGTGAACTGATCCAGCCATTCTGGAGAGCAATTTGGAATTATGCCCAAAGGGCAATAAAGCTGTCCATACCCTTTGACCCAGCAATACCACTTTTGGGTCTTTTTCCCAAAGAGATCATGGAAGGGGGAAAGGGACCCACATGTACAAAAATATTTGTAGATGCTCTTTACGTGGTGGCAAAGAATTGGAAGTTGAGGGGGTGCCCATCAATTGGGGAATGGCTGGACAAGTTGTGGTATATGAATACAATGGAATACTATTGTGCTATAAGAAATGATGAGCAGGAGGAGTTCAAAGAAACCTGGAGGGTCTTGCGTGGGCTGATGATGAGTGAGATGAGCAGAACCAGAAGAACATTGTACACAGTAACATCAACATTGAGTGTTGATCTATTGTGATGGACTATATTCTTCTCACCAATGCAATGGCACAGAAGAGTTCCAGGGAACTCATGATGGAAGAGGATCTCCAAATCCAGGAAAAAAAAAAAAAAGAACTGCGGAGTATAGATGCTAAATGAACCATACTATTTCTTTTGTTTTTGATGCTGTTGTTTTTTTTTCTATTTTGAGGTTTTCCATCATTGCTCTGATTTTTTTCTCTTATAACATGACTAATGCAGAAATAGGATTAATTTTATTATGTGTATATATATATATAGAGAGAGAGATATAGATAGATATAGATAAAACCTATATCAGATTGCCTGCTGTCTAGGGGAGGGGGGAGGGAGGGGAGGGAGGGAGAAAAATCTGAAATTGTAAAGCTTGTATAAACAAAGGTTGAGAACTATCTTTACATGTAACGGAAAAAAAATAAAATACTTTATTAATTAAAAAAAAAATTAAGCCATATCACACATGGGAAAAATATTTGACTCTAGATTGTTTTAGTTAGGACAACATAGTAAATTGTATTGAATATAAAATTTGGACTCCAAAAAAATACCCTCTCCTGTGTTTTCAGAAATGGTTAGTTGCCCAAGTCAATACTCATAGGTATTATAAATTTATTTTTGGATTTTTTTAAAATCTGTTCTGGTTTTTTAGAATGTGAGCACAAATTTGCCTAACACCATATTCAATCTTTTACTATCATCTATCCCAACTTATTTCCATTTTTTTTTTTTAATGAGGCAATTGGGGTTAAGCGACTTGCCCAGGGTCACAGAGCTAGTAAGTGTTAAGTGTCTGAGACCAGATTTCAACTCAGGTAATCCTGATTCCAGGGCCAGTGCTCTATCCACTGCACCACCTAGCTGCTCCCCCCCCCATTTCTTAATCTAATTAAGAGTTCACTATGTTATGGGCCCATAGCATCTGAAATTCTCTGGGGCACATCAAAGAACCTTCAATTTGAGAAACTAATCCAAAAGACAGACACACCTAAAGAAACAAGTGGAACCAGATCCGACTGATCTGACTTCAGGACCTGTACCCTTCATTCTAGTCTCCCTCAACCCTGGGGAGATAAATTTGGGTGTGGCTGCTGTCTTTGTGTCCTGAAGAGAGAGATGGCTTGAGAGATTAGCAGCCACCCCTCACCCAATTCCCTCGGCCACCACCAGTGGGGAATGGTGCTCCCTCGCAAAGGGAACTTTCCACAGTCAGATGGTCACCCCCACCAGTCCTTATAAATGTGCCTGTGTCCTGCTCGAAGAGACTGGTATCTCAGAGCCACTCTCTGTGCCATGCCTTTCTCCCTAGGAGAAGTACAATGATTTCTCTCTTGGCTTCCCTTCCCTTCCCCTTCCTCTAAATAAACTAATATCTTATTCTAACTGCTTTTGTGTGCAAGAGGGTGTAATTATTTAAAGAAGAATCCCTAAGGAAGTCAAACCCCTAACCCCTTTCCCGAACCCCTATCCCTAACCCCCTACCCCATTTTCCCCATGACAACTACATAAGAATGCATTGATTAGACATACTCTGATCTAAATTTAAATACTAACAAATTCAAACCTTTTCATGAGGCATGAATAAGCTCATTTATGAGTTAAAGCCACCATACCCAGTGTCTCACTCCTTCCCTGCCCATTGGACTTCAGCTAGGTGACAGCCATGACAGAGCTAAAAAATGTAGTGGGGAAAACAAAATGAAAAGAATACAGAATAACATAGTGGATAAAGCACTAGGCTGGGAATCACAAGACTTGTTTAGATAACATATAGTCCCTGGCTGTCATGAAGTTTACAATAAAGTAGGATAAGCTATATTCTGAGACACAATATTATGTGATGAGGATGTTAGAGAATGACAGACCAGTGCTATGTGAAGTCTAAGGTAGGAAGCACTAAGAAAATCAGTGAAGTTATAATACAGACAGTAGCATTTTAGTTAGCACACCCCCCCAAAAAGAAGGGAAGAGGTCCAAGGTCATTATTTCAAGGCAATACCGCTGGAGAAATGAGGAATGGGTTTAAAAAAAGGTGATAGAGATGATTATGATGATGACATAGATAAGTAGACTATCTATATATGTGTATATATATATGTATGCATAAAAATACGTGTGTGTATATATATATATATATATATATATATATATATATATATGAACATTTAGTAAATATTTACTTTGCCAGGAGCTATGCTAAGTACTGGGGATATGAATGCAAGAAACCAAATCCATTCCCATCTTCAAGAAGCTTTCGATTGGAACATGTACAAATTCAGATCTCAGAGAAGAGATTTTCTAGAGTGAATCTCTGTCAGCTTCATATTTTGATTAAAAATACTAGATAAATAATTACTAAATTCAATTATTTCTATTAGTTGTTTCTGTCAGTAGCCTTGGTACTCAGGTAAATTCTGGCACTATGGTCAAATACCTGATTTTTTCATGTATTAAGATTGTGAATTTCTTGTGTTCAACTCCTATGCTTTATTTTTTTGTTTTGTTTTATTTTTCCTGCATTCTAAAATGGTGCATAACATAGTGTTGAACAAATTATAGATCCTGTTGATTAATTGTTGACTAAAGAACAGAATAAATTAATTGCTAGGCTTATAGAAGACAGATTTTCTTTCCTTTGATATGAACTTGGAATCCATATCAACTAAAGCCCACTTTATCTCCACTCTGATATTTTCTCATAGCCTGGAGAAGACTTGAGTTCTGAAAGCCTATGCTAGCTTAAGCTTTGTCAGTTCTTATCAAGATTGGAGGAAAAAATAAAGCTTTGATACTGCAAACAGCTTTGTACAAACAAGATATACATATAAAATAATCTCAGAGGGACTTGAATTAAGAACTGGGAAAAGCTTCTTGAAGGTGGGACTATTGTTGAAGCTTGAAGCCACAGAAGATAGCAGGCAGAGATGAAGAGGAAAAGGAGAACAATGATGAAAACTCTCTAATTTAGGAGACAGAATGCCATGAGCAAGGGAAAGCAAGGAGATAGAGCACATAGGGGAAGAAAGTATACAAAGACTGGAAAATTAGGAAAAGGTCAGAATTTGAATGTTCAATCATTCATTCACGTGACTCTGTGGACCACAGCACACCATGTCCTTCTACATGCAACTATCACTCAAAGTCTATTGAAGTTCATCGTTTCCACAGTACTGCCCATCCATCTCATCCTTTGCCGTACCCTTTTTCTTTTGCCTTCAATCTTTTCCAACACAGGGGTCTTTTGCAATAGATCCTATCTTCTCATAATGTGGCCAAAATATTTAAGCTTCACCTTCAGTATTTGGCCTTTCAGTGAATTAATTTAAGTATTGACTGAATTAATTCTCTCGATATCCAAGAGACTCTCAAAGTCTCCAGCATCACAGTGTTATCTCTGTTTTTAGTATGCTGTCTAAATTTGCCATAGCTTTCTCTCAACCAACAAGCATCTTTTAATTTCTTGGCTGTAATCACCATCTTCAGTGATCTTTGAGCCCAAGACACTGCTTCCATAAGATATTTTTAAAATTTAGCTCTAAGTCACCTTTTACACTCTTCTCTTTCAACCTCAGCAACGGTCTTAATTCCTCTTCACTTTTTGCCATCAGAATGGTATCATTTGCATATTTCACATTGTTGATCTTTTCCTAGCACCCTTAATTCCTTAATTGATTCCTTCAGCCTGACATTTTGCATTGTGTATTCTGCATATAAATACATAAGGTGCCAGTACTTATCATATTCCTTTTCTAATTTTAAGCAAAATTGTTATTCCATGTTTAGTTCTAAATGTTGCTTCTTGGCCCACATTCAGGTTAATCAGGGGATAAATAAAATGATCGGGTCCTCTCATCCCTTTGAGGACTTTCCACATTTTGTTGTGATCCACACAATCAAAGGACTCTAGTGTAGTAAATGAATAAGTAGTAGATCCCCCCCCCCAACTCCCTTGCTTTCTCCTGAATACAGTGAATACATGTTATTTGGTCTCTAGTTCCACTGCCTCTTCAAAAACCAGCCTACCCCTTTGTTAATTCTCAGTTCACATACTGCTTAAACATAGCTTGCAGAATTTTAAACATAACTTTGCTAGCATATGAAATAAACTCAATTATGTTCACGAATTTGAAAATTTCTTGGAATTGTACTTCTTTAGGATTGGGACAGGAACTGATCTTTTTCAATCCAGTGGCCACTGTTGAATTTTCCAAATTAACTGGCATATTGAGGGCTTCACTTTGATAGCATAATCTTTTAGGGTTTTAAAAAGCTCAGCTGGAATCCCATCACCTCCACTATCCTTATTATTAGGAATGCTTCTTAAGGTACACTTGACTTCCTCCTCCAGGGTGACTGGCTCTAAATCAGTAACCATCTCATTGTTGTTATTGGTGACCTTAATATTTTTCTTGTATAGTTATTTCATATATTCTTGCCAGGCCTTCTTTTTCTCTTTTTGATCTATTAAATCCTTATGATATTTGTCTTTTATGATGTCGATTTTTTCATGAAAAAATATATCGGGGCAGCTAGATGGCACAGTGGATAGAGCACTGGCCCTGGATTTAGGAGGACCTGAGTTCAAATTCAGCCTCAGACACTTGACACTTACTAGCTGTGTGACCCTGGGCAAGTCACTTAACCCCCACTGCCTCACCAAAAAAAAAAAAAATATATATATATATATATATGTATATATGTATATATATATTATATATATAATTTTCTTAAAGAGATATCTTGTCTTTCCCATTCTATTGTTTTGTATTTCTTCTTATTTGCTCTATTAAGAAAACCTTGTCATTTCTCTTGCATTTTTTGTAATTCTGTATCCATTTGGTTTATCTTTTATTCTTTTTCCTTTACCTCTAGCTTTCCTTCTTTCCTCAGCTATGGTTATTTTCTAAATTTAGTATTTTATTTCTCCCAATTATATAAGAATTTTAACATTCTTTTTTTTTTTAAATTTTGAGTTTCAAATTATCTACCTAACCCAATCCCCCATTCAGAGGGCAAACAATTTGGCATAGGTTATACACATTTGGTCACATAAAACACATTTCCACATAAGTCATGCTGTGAAAGAAAACAGACAAAACAAATATGAAAAATAAAGGGAAAAAAATCATCTTTGACCTGCATTCAGTCTCCCCCAGTACTTTCTCTGGAGTTAGACAGCACTTTTCATCATGAGTCCTTCTGAATAGCCTGAGATCATCATATTGCCGAGAATAGCTAATTCATTCAGAATTAATTATTGTACAATATTGCTGTTACTGTGCCCAATATTCTCCTGGATCTGATCATTTCACTGCATCAATTCATGTAAGTCTTTTCAGTTTTTTCTGAGAGGATTCTTGCTCATCATTTCTTGTAGACCAATAGTATTCCATTACAATAATGTACCACAACTTGTTCATCCATTTCCCAATTGATGGGCTTTCCTTAAATGTTGAATTTTTTGCACTACTAAAACGGATGCTATAAATATTTTTGTACATATAGGTCCTTTTCCTTTTAAAAAAAAATCTCTCCTTGGCTATTTGTAAATCCTCATCAAATAGCAACTTTTGTTTTTTGTTCTTTTTCTTTAGATGTTTCTTGATACTGTTGTTGCTATTGCTGCTGCCACCTCCTGAATAATATTGCAAACTTCTGTCTATAGTTCTTTACTCATTCTATATACCTGATCTACTTCCCTAAATCTCTTCATCATTTCCACTTCCTATTCACAAGGGATGTTATTTAGGTTCTATCTATATTATATGATGGTTTTCACAACTTTCTTCATTTTGAGTCTGAATTTTACAATAAGAAGCTCATAATCTAAGCCACATTCAGCTCCAGGTGTTGCTTTAAGTAACTGTATAGAGCTTTTCTACCTTTGGCTAAAAAGTAGATTGCAAAGCTACAAATCAATCTGATTTCTGTATTGATCATCTGGTGATGTCCATTTATAGAGTTTCCTTTTGAGTTGTTGGAAAGGAATGTTTGTTATGACAAATGAGTTACCTTTATAAAACCCTATTAGACTCTGTCATGTGTGAGATTTAAAATTGGATATACAGGAATTAAACTCCCCCTTTTAACTTTTCCCTTATATATCTCCCAGACCACTAAGAAAAAGAAGCCTATGAGCTTTAATCAGTGAGGGATTAGTTTTTATTGCTTGGGAATTAATTAGACAACAAAAGGTGATACCAATTAGGGAAATAGGAAAGTAGAAATACAAGTGAATAATCTTAGATATAAGCTTAGTCTATATCCCTTTATAAAACTCACTGAATCCCAAACTGCCCACCAGGCCAAGAACCAGAGCTGAACACCAAATGCATGCGCCGCCACAGCTAAGCTGAAAAGCCAGAGAGAGAGCACTTCCGTTCCTCCCTCAGTTTTAAGCTGGTGTGCCAGAAGTTCGTCATGGTCTCCTCCCCAAAAGGGAGGGCCTTCAAAAGCTGCTTCAGTAGCATGCACTCAACTCTCAAATGATTCAGCTAAAACTTCCATTTTTTACCACACATGCTTTATTTTGTACTCCAGGTTAAATTTGTCTGTTATTCCAATTCTCTTTTGGTTTCTTACTTTAGCATTCTAGTCTCCTGTGAATTCTGTAGGACTTCATAGAAACGAGTAAATCTGGCTTCTTCAGCATCAGTGGTTGGAGCATCAACTTGTATCACTGTCATATTGAACAGTTCCCCTTGAATTCAAACAGATATCATTCATTCATTTTTGAAGGCAAATAAAGAATTAATTTTATTCATTCATTCATTCATTCATTTATTAATTTATTTATTTGTTTGTTTGTTTGTTTATTTATTTATTTATTTATTTGTTGGGTGAGGCAATTGGGGTTAAGTGACATGCCCAGGGTCACAGAACCAGTAAGTGTCAATTGTCTGAGGCCAGATTTGAACTCAGGTCCTCCTGAATCCAGGGCCTATGCTTTATCTACTGTGCCACCTAGCTTCCTCTCAATAGTTGATCTTTATACCATGTTTGTTTGCATTGAAGGCATCTGACAATATTGTTGAAAACATCATGCCAACAACACAGAATCTAATAAGCACACAGCCTTGGTTCATTCCATTGGTGCATGGAAAAGCACAAGAGCATCATCCAGAACCTGGGCAAATGTGGTATATTGAAATTGATGTACAATACTGATAAACTTCACTGGCCAAAGAAATTTTGGCTTAGTTTTCCATATTCCTAATTTATCAAAGCCCTTGGTCAAAGCACTGAATGTTGTGTACAGACCTGTTTTCTGCTCTAAATTTTATACTGGACTTGCCAGGCAGCAAACACGATATCAAACATTCCTCAGTCTATTCTGAAACCTCACTCTTCCTTGGGTAGATGTCCATCTTCCAGGTGAAGGATCAGCCTGTTAAGGAGCACTTTGGGAAGAATCTTGCCAACAATGACTAAGAGAGAAAACCTCCCTGTGATTGTCACAGGACAAATTATTTACATTAATTTTACAATGATGAACAATGGAGGCCTCTTTGAACTCCTGGGGAATGAGATTCTTTTGCCATATAACCTACAAAATTTCATTCTGCTTTGTATGAACAGTGAATCCCCACATTATAAATATCAGCTGGAATAGAATCAGCACTAGCTTCTTTGCCACATGAGAGGGGCCTAATAGCCTTGAAAACCTCATGTTCAGTTGGAAATTTGCCTAGAGAGGGATTGACTTCAGCTTGAGGTATATGGTCACTGGCTTCAGCATTGATTTATGATGGTTGGTTGAGAACACTGTGGAAGTGTTAAGCTCATCTCTCCTGGATCATCTCCTTGTCACTAATCAATGTGGCTCCATCAGCTCTAAGAAATTGAGATCCAGCAAAAGTTGTTGGTCCATAAATAGCCTTCAGACATCATAAAACTGCTTTGTACTATTACTATCAGCATAAAAATTAATTTTGTTTGCCTTCGTACTGAGCCAACTATCCTTCATCTCTTTGTGTTTCACTTGCACTTTACTTTTGGTAGAATTAAGTGCTACCTCTTAGAGATGGATGAACTATCTTTCTGGTCAACTCTGTGGCATTCTCATTTTTTATTTAGCATTTCTTGATGTTTGTGAATATTCTAACCTAAATAACTAAATGCAATTCTGTACTCCAAATTTATGAAAGCTGGCCACTCATTTCAGCCCTACTTTTGCCATTTATGGGCTCAGCTTTCTGTCCAAATTAGCAACTAACTTTCTGGTCAGAGAAAAATTCTAATTTTATTATCATTAGTTATTCTGATGGTCACTTTACTTTTGACTGTCACTTTTTTAAGGCTAATATTAACTTCAAGAGGATAACTCTATGACTAGTCCAACATTCCTCACTACACTTTACCTTCATCACTCTCACATTCTATTTATCTTTTTTCCTTACAATGACATAAGCTATTAAATGTCAATGTTTACTATAAAGCTTTATCCACAAAATTTTATTGTATTTAGATAACTGGAAGATACTGTTGGTGATGTGAAGGTTGTGAGATACACAAATCTTCAATAATAAATAATCATTGCTGTTGCTGTTTCCAACCTATTCCTTCCCAAGGTCTCACTGACATTTTTTGTAATCTGTTCCTACCCTTGCATTAATGTCACCCAGAATTATGCTTCTTTTCTTTCAGCACATTGATGATGAGGGTATCTAAGCCTTCATTTTTTTTTTCTTCTTTAACCTCATCAGGGTTTATCATAGTGGGAGCATATACACAGATGATGGTGGGATGGTGCTTTGCTACAGAGGGCAATCACAGTGCCTTGAATCTTTCATTCACTGTTTTGGTAAACGTTAAAACTTGTTGACTAGAATAGTTTTGGTTGGAAAACCTACACTAGCTTCACTGTGCTTCTCTTCACTGTGGCCACTCCAGAAAAGCATGTATCCGGCTCTGGCTTTGGTAAATTTGCCTTCATTGCCCTTCTTGTGTCACTCATGGCTTCTATTTGGATGCAATAATTGCTGAGTTCTCCTGCAGCAAGAGTTATTCATCTTTTAAGTCAACTGGATATAGTGTTCCTTATAAGCTTGTACACATTTCATGTACCAATAGTGAGTGGGATAATATTCATAAAAGTTTTTGTGTTTCTGTTTGTGTTTCAAACATAGGGTAGAATGCTCACCTGCCAGACTAAGCAGTCCAGGATTGGGTGAAGCAGAAAATTCCTCAGATACTTTTTCTAGTTCCTCATACCAGGAAGTGAGCAGTGTGATTCTTCACCAAAGTCCACTTCTACTTGTAATGAGACAATAATCCTATGGCTTGGGGCACCTGTGTGAAGGGTTGTGAATACAGCTCCCCCTGTTTCTGCATCTGCTACTTCCTCAATTTCCTGTCACTACAGGATTTTGAGATAGGTAAAAGAAGTTCAATAGCACTGATGCCTTTTGCTTCACAGATAAATTGGATTTAAGTGAGGTAGAACTGTGCGAAATTGTCAGCCTCAATCTTTCTTCCAGAATTATGATAGTTCAATAGCAAGACAAAATCAAGACAACTGATGATGGCTAAGGATACAGAAGATAACCTTGTCATCTTATATGTCTAATCAAACTCTAAGGGTTACACAACATCTGCTTCAGCAGCCTTTGTGACCACTGGAATAAATTGTTCTCATCTGTCCACTGTACCTGGAGAAGTTTTCACATACTTGGAGTAGACACCTGCCTAACTTGCTGAAAAATTTGAGATCTCTCAATTACTCTCAAACTGGTTTAGCTAGTCTGCTGAAAATTATACCAGATTGTGCCTGCTGCACATGCTACAGCTTCTTGGAGCCGCAGGTGAGAGATGGGTGGATCAAGTGGACAACAAAGGTGGAAAGCAACCCTGAAATGGGCTTGACAGTACTCATATCAGAGATACTAGTCTTCCTGGAACACACCCTGTACCCTAATAGCCTTGGGCAGAGGCACAGAGGATACCTACTCTTACCTGGTATGATGTAAATGAATATCTAGCAAAAAATAAAATAAGGGATGGTCAGATAGGTCAGAGGAAAATCAGACAACTGTAAGAGTTATAAGACTTATGTTAAATACAATGACCATTACTAATTCCAAAAGAGTGATAATGAAGTATGCTATTCATGACAGAGAGGTGATAAAGATGGATTTAGAGTGCAAAATGAGACATAGATATACATTTATGCATGTATCTATCTATCTATCTATCTATCTATCTATCTATCTATCTATCTATCATCTATGTGTATATAACATACACATAAAGACAAACATATGTGTTTGGAGCTGGGTATAATTGTGTATATGTGTGCGAATGTTTATATATGTACTAACACACATATATGTGTGTATAAATGCATATGTGCAGAAATATGTATATATAATTGAAGGAATATTCTTTGCTTGACTGCATATTCCTTACAAGAAACATTTTTGAAAATTGTTTTCCAACAAAAATGTTCAGTTGCAGGGATGGATAGAAAATATATTTCTGTTAGCTTTTTTTTTTCCTTTTCTTTCCTATTTTAATTTTTTGTTTTGTGTTTAGAAATTTATTTTCCAAATTACACATAAAAACAAATTTTGACATCAATTTAAAAAAAAAAACCTTTTCATTCCAACTTCTCTTCCTCCCTCCCTTCCTACCTCCCCACCCCCAAGAACTCAAGCAATTCAACATAAGTTATACATGAGTAGTCATGGAAAACATCTCCACATTAGCTAGGTTGTGAGAGAAAATAGGTAAAAACAAAACTTCAGATTAAGGAACTGTAAAAAGAAAATTATGCTTTAATCTGTTTTCAGATACCATAAGTTCTTCTCTATAGATAGATTGTAATTTTCCTAAGTCCTTCAGAGTTATATTATATCATTGAATTCCTGAAAATAACCACATGCTTCCCAGCAGATCATATTACACAATTGCTGTTATTTTGTATACAGTACATTTCACTCTTGTAAGAAAATTATTACCAGGGGCCCCCCTGCTGTAAGAGCCTGTTTGATATTTGACTTAAGGTCAGCCCGGCATCAGGAAGTTATCTCACAAAGCCCTTTTTCCCCCCCACCAGAGGATCTGAACTCTGATCTCAGCATGTTCTATTCATGGATTGCCTTCAAGTCATGTGAATCAATGAACTTGAATGCTACCAGCCAATTATCTTAGAGTAGTGTGGGGACTGCTTCTCTTCTAAACCCGCAGGGAGCTTCCGCTCTCACAGGCACAGGATCTTCCTCTTTGTGGCCTGGGACTCATGGATGAAGGCAGATTTTTCTCCTCTCTTTCGCATAGATCCTAACTAGGCTCTCCTATCTTTCTGAAGTCCACATGTACTCTCTTTACTCTTTTTTTTTTTTTTTTGTGAGGTGAAGAGTAACATAGCTAGTAAGTGTCAAGTAGCAGGGGCTGGATTTGAACTCAGGCCCTCCTGAATCCAGGGCCTATGCTTTATTCACTGTGACACCTAGCTGCCATTCTCTTTACTCTTTAATTCAGGGTTAATGCTCCCAAATTGGTGCTAAAGCTTCTAATATTTAAGTAAACCCTAGCTACACTTGGGGGCAGAAAATAGACTACCACACATTTAGTTTTACTCGTAACACTCTGCTTCATTTCATGTAGGTCTTTCCAGGTTTTTCTGAGAGCATCCTGTTCATTATAACTTTTATATAGTACCTTAACTTTGACAAAGAATTTTCTTCACAATAACCCAACAAAGTAGGTACCATATGTTTTGCCATTATAATCAATCATCACGACTGTTTCCCTCCATCCAATTCCCTTCCCATGACATTTACTCTATTTTCTACCTTCTTTTACCCTATTCCTCCTCAAAAGTGTTTTGCTTCTGACTGCCCCATCCCCCACTCTGCCCTCCCTTCTTTCACCCTTCCCTCCTTATCCTCTTCCCCTCCTACTTTCAAGTAGGGTTAGAGAGATTACTCCTCCCAATTGGCTGGATATGTTATTTCATCCTTGAGACTACTTTGATGATATTAAGGTCTTTGAGATAATTCTGTGTTCCAAATTTTTTTCCTCTCTCCCTCCTCAAACCTCCGTATGAAATCAAACAATTCAATAGGTCATAGATGTGCAGTTATGCAGTACATCTTCAACTTCCTTGAAAGTGTTTTGCTTTTTACTGTTCCCTCCCCCATTCTGCCCTTCCTTCCTTTACCTCTTCTCTGCCTTCTCCCCTTATCTCCTTCCCCTCCCACTTTCCCTCAGGGCAAAATAAATTACTATATCCACTTGACTATATATGTTATTCTCTCTTTGAGTCAATTCTGATGATAGTAAAGTTTACTCACTCCCCCATTCATTCCCCATCTTGCCCTCCTCTCCATAAACTTTTTCTTGTTTCTTTTATGTGAGCTACTTTTCCCTAGAATATTCATATCTATCTATTAGATTTAATTTTAAATAACCCTAAAATTGAAATTTTTGAAAAGTAGATATTTCAGTTTACATTTTAAAAATATAGAACATGAAGGAACCAGTATTAAAGGGATTTTGAACTCTTATTCATACTAAATGGAAAGATAAAGTTAACAATGAAATACATGTCACATTGGACTTAAAAATCAGAAGTATTTAAGCATCCTAGGAAGTCAGCTGACTAGAAAAATAGTAAAAATTAAATATTCCTCCAGAAAAACTACAAGAGATGGGATAGGACTTTCTTTATTGTCACAGTCATACTTGGCCTGAAAGACCCATGGAAGAAATAAATAACTTGGCAGGTTTATTCATATTCATTTATTCTCTCTCTCTGTCTCCATACTCACTCACACACACACACACATTTATTAAAATGAAAGAATGAACACACACATGCATATATACACAAATATACATGTATGTATTTGTGTATATTTATATATTCATGTATATATTAATATATTTATATATATGAATACAAATGCAAATATACTTATATACATATATGTTTATGTGTATTATGCATATTTATATATTATTTGCTCTAATTATATATAGAAACAATCTTTAAAACTAGTTTTTAAAATTTTGAGTTCCAAATTCTCTCTTTCCCTGAGCCTCATTGGAAGAAAAGCCATTTATATAGGTTATAAATGTGTAGCTAAGCAAAACATATTTCCATATTAGTCAGATTGTAAAAGAAAACATAGACCAAATAAAATCCACCCAGGAAATATAAAGAAAGTTGAAAAAGTATGCTTTGACTTGTATTCAGGCTCCATCAATTCTTTATTTGGAGATGAAAAGTAATTTTTTATCATAAGTCCTTCAGAGATATCTTGGTTCATTGTATTGCTGAGAGCAGCTAAGTCATTCACAGTTGATTGCCTTAAAATATAACAGTTACTGTGTACAATTTTCTTGCTCCTTATTTTACTTTGCGTCAGTTCATGTATTATTCCAATTTTCCATAGCTTTTCCAACATTTATTATTTTCCTTTTTTGTCATATTAGCCAATCTGATAGGTGTGGGGCGGTACCTCAGAGTTGTTTTAATTTGCATTTCTCTAATCAATAGTGATTTATAGTATTTTTTCATTTGACAAAAGATAGCTTTGATTTCTTCATTAGAAAACTGCCTGTTCATATCCCTTGACCATTTCTCAATTGGGGAATGACTTACATTCTAAATACATTTGAGTTAGTTCCATATGTATTTTACCAAAGAGGCCTTTGTCAGAAATACTGCCTGTATATATATATTTTTTTTCCTGGCTTTCTTCCTCCCTTCTAATTTTGGCTGCATTGCTTCTGTTTGTACAAAAACTTTTTAACTTAATGTAATCAAAATCATCTGTCTTGCATTGTATAATATTCACTATCTCTTTTTTAGCCATAAATTGTTTTCTTCTCCATAGATCTGAGAGGTAAACTATTCCTTCCTCTCCTAATTAACTGTCATATCACCCTTTATGTCAAAATCTTGTACCCATTTTGACCTTATTTTGGTATATTGTGTAAGATGTTGATCTATCCCTAGTTTCTGTCATACTATCTTCCAGTTTTCCCAGCAGTTTTTGTCAAATATTGAGTTCCTATCAAAGAAGCTGGAGTCTTTGGGTTTCTCAAACAGTAGATTACTTTCATTATTTATGACTGTGTCTCCTGTACCTTAACCTATTCCATTGATCCACCACTCTATTTCTTAGTACCAAATAGTTTTGATGAGTGCAGCTTTTTAGTATAGTTTCAAATTTGGTGTGGATAGTCCACCTTCCTGTACATTTTTGTTTTCATTAGTTCCCTTTATATTCTTGACATTTTGTTCTTCCAGATGAATTTTGTTATTCATTTTTCTAACTCTATAAAAATAATTTTAGGTAGTCTGATTGGCATGACACTGAATAAGTAAATTAATTTAGGTAGAATTGTCATTTTATTATATTAGCTAGGCCTATCCATGAGCAATTGATATTTTTCCAGTTATATAGATCTGATTTTTTTTTTATGAAAAGTGTTTTGTAATTATGTTCCTAGAGTTCCTGGATTTGCCATGGCAGGTAGAGTCCCAAATATTTTATATTGTCTACTGTTACTTTATTTTGTTTGTTTTTTTTTTTTGGTGGGGCAATGGGGGTTAAGTGACTTGCCCAGGGTCACACAGCCAGTAAGTGTCAGGTGTCTGAGGCTGGATTTGATCTCAGGTACTCCCGAATCCAGGGCCAGTGCCTTAACCACTGCGCAATCTAGATGCCCCCTCTACTGTTACTTTAAATGGAATTTCCCTTTCTATCTCTGGCTGCTGAACTTTGTTCGTAATGAATAGAAAAGCTGATGATTTGTGTGGGTTTATTTTACATCCTGCAACTTTACCAAAGTTGTTGTTTCATTTAGTTTTTTAGTTGATTCTTTAGGATTCTCTAAGCATACCATCAAATCATCTGCAAGGAGTGAAAGTTTTGTTTCCTCCTAACCTATTCTAATTCCTTTAATTTCCTTTTCTTCTCTTATTTCTAAAGCTAAAATTCCTACTACAATATTAAATAATAGAAGTGGTAATGGACATCCCTGTTTCACTCCTGATCTTATTGGAAAGGCATATAATTTATCCCTGTTACATATAATGTTTGCTGATGATTTTAGGTAGATACTGCTTATTATTTAAAGGAAAGTTCCACCTATTCACATGCTCTCTTATGTTTTTATTAGGAATGGGTGCTGTATATTGTCAAATGCTTTCTCTGCATCTATTGAGATAATCATATGATTTTGTTTAGTTTTGTTATTGATGTGGTTGATTATTTGATAGTTTTTTAAGGTTGAACCAGCCTTGCATTACTGGTATAAATCCCACTTGGTCATAGTGTATTATCCTAGTGATCACTTGCTGTAATCTCCTTGCTAATATTTTATTTAATATTTTTGCATCAATATTTATTAGGGAAATTGGCCTGTAATTTTCTTTCTCTCTTTTGGTTGTGCCTGGTTTAAGTACCAACACCATATTTCTATTCCCATTAAATTTTCTCCAGACAGCTATCATATCTAACTTTTTTTTAGCATTCTATTCACCTCTTTAAATTTTTTCTTATTTGTTTTGTGTTCAGATTTATTTAATTCTGAAAGGGAAAGGTTCAAATCCCCTACTAGTATAGCTTTGCTATCTATATCCTCTTATAACTCCTTTAACTTCTCCCCTAAGAATTTGGATGCTATACCACTTCATGCATACATGTTTAGCATTGATATTATTTCATGATGTATAGTACCTTTTAACTAGATGTAGTTTCCTTGTTTCCTTCCTTATCTATTTTAATTAGATGTCTTTTTGTCTTTGTTTTGTCTGATATAAGGATTGCTACCCCTGCTTTTTTTTTTTTTTTTTTTACTTTAGCTGAAGCATAATGTATGGGACTAAATTGTCTCAGTTTACCAAAATAATTCAAGGGGACCACCAAGTCAAGCAGAGACAGATTTATTACATTCTCATGAGAATAGGCGACCCCATGCAAGGGATGAGGAGCATGCTGGTGGTCTCATGAGTTGGGTTTTTATGGAAATTTTGAGGGGGGAGTCCCCTAATGCACAGGGTGAGCTCACAATCTAACATCCAATCCTGTCTCACCCAGTATGCATGTTCAGTGCCTGATTAGAGTATGGATACATGTTACAAGACCAAGGGAGAAGGGGAGGGGGAAAAGGTCAAACAACTAGAGGGGAAAAGGGTGAAAATACTCCAGCCATGTAAAGAGGGAGCAAGGGGGAAGAGGGGGGAGATGGTACCAGGAGCTGAGGTTGAGGAATGCAAGAAGGGAGAGGTGATATCAGGGTGGGTCTGCACTAGCAGGAGACAGTTCTTCTGCTTGGTCATAGAACAAGGGGGTGTAAGAGGTGTGTTGTAGCAGTGGCATGGTCTTTGGAATATTGGCAGGGAGGGATGATACCAGGGTACATCAAGTTCAGCAGTGCAAAATACATGATTCCTATTATTAACAATGGAATAAAGCATGAACAGAATAATCTAACAATAACAGGGACTGGGGCTGGGTACTTTCCAGACCCCATCCTCAGAGTCTGAACTGACTCAAGTCCACCGTATCCCATTCAATAATATATTCTGCTCCAACCTTTTACCTTTACTCAGTGTGTATCTCTCTGCTTCAAATGTGTTTCTTGTAAACAACATATTATAGGATTCTGGTTTTTAATCTACTCTGCTATTCACTTCTGTTTTATGGAAGAGTTCATCTAATTCATATTCACAGTTATGATTATTAATTGTTTATTTCCCTCCATCCTCTTGTCCCCTTTATTTGTGATATTTTTTCCCTTCTTTCACCCTATTCCTCCTGACCAGTGTTTTGCTTCTAACCACTGCCTTCATTAATCTGTGCTCCCTTTTATCAGCCCCCCTTCCTTTTCTTTCCCCTTTTCCCCTTTTCCCCTGCTTCTTCCCTCCCCTTCCCCTTTTGTTTCTTTCAAGAGTAAGCTACATTCCTTTATAGAAATAGGAGTGTATTTTATTCCCTCCCTGATACAAATCTGATGACAGTAAGGTTAAAACAATGCTCACCCCTCCCTTCTTTTCCTCTATTGTAATGGGTTATTTTTGTGTCTTTTCCTATGATGTAATTAACCCTATTCCACCTCCCCCTTCCTCTCCTCCCCCAGTCTTCTTTTATTCTGTCCCTTAGGTTTCTTTATGTCATCACATCAAAGTCAATTTAATAACAATACCTTAATAGAGATACAGATCCCAGGAGTTAAAAGTATTATCCTCCCTCATAGGGATGTAAACATATTAACCTCTTTGAACAACCTTTTTCCCCTCTTTGTTTGTTTACCTCTTTATACTTCTCTTGAGTATTGTATTTGGACATCAAATTTTCTGTTCAGTTCTGTTCTTTTTTTCAGGAAACCATGAAGACCCTTATTTTGTTGAATGTCCATCCATCTTTTACCCTGAAAGAGAATCCTCAGTTTTGCTGGGTAGTTGATTTTTGGTTGTAATCCAAGCTCCTTTGCCTTCCAGAGTATCATATTCCAAGGCCTGTGATCCTTTAATGTTGAAGCTGCCAATTCCTGTGCATTCCTGACTGTGGCTCCATGATATTTAAATTACTTTTATCTGGCTACTTTGAGTATTTTCTCCTTCATCTGAAAATTCTGGAGTTTTGCTACAATATTCCTTGAAGTGCTCCTTTTGGGATCTCTCTGGAGGTGATTGATGGATTCTTTAAATGATTATTTTATACTCTGATTCTACAATTTCAGGGCAGTTCTCCTTGATAATCTCCTGGAATATGGTGTCTAGACTCTTTTCTTGATCAGGGCTTTCAGGCAGTCCAATAATTCTTAAATTGTCTCTCCTGGATCTATTTTTCAGGTCAGTTGTTTTTTCCTATGAGGTATTTCACATTTTTTTTCTATTATTTCAGTTTTTTGATTCAGAAAATGGCAGAGAGAAGCTGGGAAGTTGCCTGAGCTTTCCCATGTTTCTCTCAAAAACAACATTAAATCAAGTCTCTAAACAGATTATGGAACTACAGAACCTACCAGAAGAAGGATAGACATAGTCCTCCTAGTTTAGATATTTTAGAACACTTCAGGAAAGGTCTGTCTCACCTGGGCAAAAGGGGAGGGCAGCTCACCACAGCTGAGAGTGGGACAGTGGAGAGTGGTAAGAAGCTTGCAACAGTGACCCCTGTGCCCCAGGAGCAGACTTCAACTTTAGAAGTTTAAAAATAGGCTACAGTATGTGTAAGAAACAGAAAAGGACCCTTACCCTTGACAGCTTCTATGCTGAAAGGCAAGAACAAAACTCAAAGTCAGGTGAGTTTTTCAAAATGCCTACAAGTGAAGACTCAAATGGGAAGATGATCTTATCTCAAGACCAAAAAGCCTTCTTTGAAGAGTTCAAAAAGGCTTTTAAAAACCAATTGAAAGGACAGCTTCATGGTGCAGTGGATAGAGCACCAGCACTGGATTCAGGAGTACCTGAGTTCAAATCCGGCCTCAGACACTTAACACTTACTAGCTGTGTGACCCTGGGCAAGTCACTTAACCCCAATTGCCTCACTAAAAATGAAAACAAACAAACAAACAAACAAAAAAACCCCAAAACCAACCAAACAAACAAAAAAACAAACAAAAGAGAGAGGTAGAAGAAAAATGGAAAAAAAAGAAATGAGAGAAATGAGACTTACACTGGAAAAAGAAGCACAAAAATTGACTGAAGAAAACAATTCCTAAAAAATACAATTGGCCAAATGAGAGAAAAAATTAGCCAAATGGAAAAAGAGGTGCAAAAGCTTACTGAGGAAAATAATGCTGTAAAACTTAAAATTGGGCAAATAGAAGCTAATGACACCACGAGACACAAAGAATCTACCAAGTGGAATCAAAAGAATCATTCTTATTTTTATAAAATTGAACCAATTCTATATATATTTGTGGCTTTTTCATAGAAACTTGCTTCAAAAAATTTTCACAACTATTATTGCTAACTCTACTACCCTGCAATCAATTTCCCCACTGTTTATTCTATTCTCTCCTTTCATCCTGTCCTTCCTCGAAAGTCTTTTGCTTCTGACTATATATAACCTCCCTTAATCTGCCCTCCCTTATTTCAATACCTTCCTTCTCATAATCGCTTTCCCCCAATTTTCCTGTAATGAAAGAAAGATTTCTATACCCAACTGAGTATGTGATTCCCTCTTTGAGGGAATGAGAGTAAAATTCAAGTGTTTCCTGCCACCTCTCCCATTTTCCCCTCTATTGTAAAAGCTCTTTCTTGCCTCTTTCATATGCGATGATTTACTTCATTCTATTTTTTGTGTTGATATAAATTGTTTAGAAATTATAATGTAAAATTCTAGGAAAATGTCTCAAATGCCTTAACTTATACTAATAATGATTGATATGATGATTTGTCAGAATGCAAGCTTTCTTCCTGCTTTAAATTATATAGAAAGCATATATTATGTTCAAAACTAAGTTCCTCTAATAAGTTGCTTCAATAAGTGACACTGAAGAACCGATGTGAACTTACATACTTGCTAAACAATAGAAGTACATGTATATGTATCAAAGGTCTTCTATTCCTCTTTCAGAACTCTGAAATCTTGACAAAGATTTGTCTATATGTTTTGTCATCCAAGGTATCTAGATAGTGTAGAGTGAATGGCAGGTAGAGAGAAGAGCATCAGAACCTTAACTATATGAGATTTTGAAGGTGAAAGTTTAGAGATGGAGAGAATGGTAACCAGGACAAAGTAAGCACATTGGGCTCTTTGCCCCTTGGCTCTGGGCCATGTTGTCCAGAAATCTTTAAACATTGTTCCTTCTTCAAGAAGGGAGAGTTACAAAAACAGATAAGTTCTGGAACTAAAGAGAGTGGCTTCACCTGATTATAAGTAGAGTAAAAGGAGACTTAAAATTGATATTTTAGAAGGAAATAAGACTAATAACTTGCATTTATATAGTACTTTAAGGTTTACAAAGCACTTATAAATATTATGTTCTCTCATTATCACAATAATCCTGAAAGATAGGTGTTATTTTTATGCTCTCCCATCATTTAGATGAGGAACCTGAGGTTAAGGATATTTCCCAGGGTTACACAGCTAAGTTTCTCTGCCTGGATTTGAAACAATAACTTCTTGATTCCAGACACATTGCTTTATCCCCTATTCCACTTGGAATCTAGGGAGAGTGAAATAAGACAACTAGACTTTGATTCAGCACATACAATGAGTTTTAGCTGTATCTATTAAGGTCCCAGAGTATAGCAAAGAACCAATGTGTATATGACCAAACATTGACTACCTATTATCTCAAGATCCAGATGTCAGTTGTGAGAATGTGGTTGTGATGAAATGGACACCTATTCAAATGTGTTCCCCCTCCTCCCTCCCCCCCCCCAAACGTGGGAGAATGGAGTAATTGAGCTAAATCTATTTCTAAGAAATATGTCCATTCTTATTTTTTGTCCATTTATATTTTACCCTATTGTTTAATGTAATTAAGCTATTTAATAATGTAATAATTCTTTATAGAAATTCTCCTGATAGAGCATGTAGACAGGCAATGATTTTGGCAGTAGGTAGGGGAATAAGCCAGAGCCTGAATGAATACTACCTCATGGATGGAGCAAGATCAAGACAGGATGTTTTAGCAGGAAGAGGCAGGGCACTCAGTTATTGGCAACTCTTAGAATATGACACAGACACTGATATATCACTGACTCTGGTATACTAGTTATACATAGATACTTTAGGTATATATAGCCCCCAGATGAAACCATGATGCCTTTTTTTTTTGTAAAACATTTCCATATTGACCAATTTGTAACAAAGCAAAAATAAAAACAATAAAAAATGAAAAACAGTGAAAAAAAGCATGCTTTCTCTTGTGCTCAGAGTTTATCAGCTCTCTCTCTCTCTAAAGGTAAATAACATTTTTTTTTTTTTACCATGGGTCCTTCAAAATTGTTTTGGATTAGTATCTTGATCACAATAAATATCTCTCACAGTTGATTATCATTACAATATTGTTACTGTGTACAATGTTTTCCTGCTTCTGCTCATTTCACTGCATCAGTTCATTTAAGACTTCCCTGTTTTTTCTAAAACCACAAGGTTCATCATTTTTAATGCCACAATGATATTCCATTACAATGATTTACTAAAATATATTCATCCATTTACCAATTGATGAGCGTTCACTTTATTTCCAATTCTTTGCCACCATAAAAAGAGCTGTTATATTTTTTGTTCATATTGTGCCTTTTCATTTAAAAAAATATTTGCTGCACAAATTAGTAGTGCTATTGCTGGGTCAAAGCACCATGTACATTTGGGGCATAATTCCAAATTGGATCCTTGATGATTTTAGGAAAATAAAGAAGACTATTTAGGAGTAGATAACTGAACAATCCAGTTAGCAGCTCTTTTAGTTAGACTTTCAAGCTATGTCAGGAAAAGTCTAGGGCACCTATAGGCACTGACCACTATTCATTTCTCTCACTCTGACAAAGATTACCTGGGAAAATTGGGCACATTGTTAGATCAGGATTATCAAAGTTAATAAACTCATGTACCAACAGAAATTCACCAGTTTTCTGAAAAGCATTAAGGTAAGTGATCATGGATGTTGACTTACAGCTTTAGATCTTTGTCTCAAACTGAGTATTGCTGTTAATGAAACTTTAATTATAGGTCAGATGTTCTGACACTGTTTCTCCTTGCTTCTTTGACATATTCTGAGGCATAGACATTTTGAAGTAGTTAAAGAAGCTGAATTGATTATTTGATGGATGTGTGATTTCATCAGTGTAGACGTGACTTTTATTCCAATAATTCCACCTTAAATTAATCATGCCTTCAAACCTTTTCCCTGTTCTTTTAGTAAATCTGTCCTAGGGAATCCATCAGATGTTCTTGAGTACTTGCTTTAGTTCTCTTGTAATTTCATGAATATCAGTGGAACATATGGTTTATACACTGATTATTCCTTGCTTTTGCTATAGAATTGGCAATTTTTTCTGCTCATTAATTTTTCTGAGGATGTTATGGAACTGTATAAATGATGATACTCTGAATACCTGACAAATAGATTATCTTTTTTGGAGGGTGAAATGCTAACCCTGTTTCTGAAGAAGCTTGAACTAATATGGACTATATTCCTCTCTTTGATAGAAGACTAAATCCAAGTACATCACTCTATTTTACTGGACTAGATGCTTAGATTTTCTATAAATTTACATTTTTTCTTGGCTAACCAAAGACCTAAGGATACAGACAACTGAGCTGACATTTAGAAATTTATTTTCCAAATCTGGATTTTCCACTCACTACCTTTATAGCCTTGGACAATTAACTATATCTGGGTCTCATTTTTAAAATATAGATAAAGGGACAGCTAGATGTCACAGTGGATAAAGCACTGACCCTGGATTCAGGAGTACCTGAGTTCAAATCTGGCCTCAGACACTTAACACTTACTATCTGTGTGACCCTGGGCAAGTCACTTAACCCCAATTGCCTCACCAAAAAAATTAAAATTTAAAAAAATAAATTAAAAAAATAAATAAAATATAATATATGTAAAATGAGAGAATCAAAGTGATAACAGCTTTTTCTGTTCTAAATGGCCATGAGCACTCCACTTCTCAAATACCTCTATCCCCTATGTTCTTCCACCATTTACTTTCCACTAACAAATTTCAAGGAGTAAAATAAAAGATTCAGGCATCCTTATGATTTTGTGTCATTTACATTTGTCCTTCTTTAAGTAATGCATATAAACATTCTATAGTCAATAGCAACAACACCATTGTGGGAAAATTAAAGATTAAATAACATTCCCAGAAAAAAAGAAATGAAAGCATGATGACGTGAACCAGCTTTAAAGTTTAACCATCCACTATATGACAGACTTGGGATCCGACCTTATGATATTTCTAAGGTAGCAATATAAAATATTTTTTATAACTTGGTTGATCTGTATTTCAAAGGGAAATTTCCTCTCCTGAAATCTGAGTTGAGTGCTTGAGGCTTTTCATAGGTACAGGAGATGGAATATTAATATTCTCCTATCAACTCTGCATTTTCCTCAATTTAAATATAGAAATCTCTCTCTCTCTCTCTCTCTCTCTCTCTCTCTCTCTCTCTCTCTCTCTCTCTCTCTCTCTCTTGAGGAATCAGTCATGCTTTATAAAATAGGCATTTTTTTTCCAAAATATATTTAGGTTTATTTAAATTTTGCTCACCACAAGGAGGTTTACTACAAAAGTACTATCAGGTCATTCATACATACATGAAATTTAATACTTTAAACCTGCCAGGGAAACCTATAACATAGCAATGCCTCCAGTTTATTATAGCCCATAACTATGGCACTGTTTTTGATAGATATATGGGAATTTCATAATTCAGATGTTGTCTGTCTGATGAAGGAAAACTTAGGAAAACTGACTGAGAGTTTTCATTATGTGTATATCTGTTTGGGGTAAGGAAGGACACCTGGGTGTTCTGGTAATTTTGGAGATTTCACCAACATTCAGCACCTAACACACTATCTGGCAGAAGATATTTCAGAAATATTTACTGAGTAATTGATTGATGGATAAGGAGCCCTTGCAGTCTGATAGTGATAAGTCATAAAACAGCTAATCCATGAAGATACTCTGGTTCTAGAGTGGGGGAGGTAAAGCATTGTTTGTTCAATCAAAAGAAATCAATGTTGGTCACATATTTTGCAAACCATAAAGCACCATATAAATGTTAATTTTCCACTTATTGTTTTCTTGTTGTTATTGTTATTAACATGCTAATGTTATATGGCAACACTATGGCAAACCTTTCTTCCAATTGCAAACATTTCGGAATCAGTTTTTGGAGTGTCCCTGTCTCCCCTCTTTTCACATTCTGGTTACTTTCTATTTCCTTACCCTTAGCCACTCCCTTGTTATTCAAGAATGCCCATTGTGGTGCTCCTTTTCATAAGAGATTAAGGTTGAGGTCCATACAAATCTATAATTTATTTGAGACAAGCTCTTACAGAAAAGGAAATTAAAGCACAGAGGGTTTAAGCAAGTGCCCAAAGTCACAGAACACATTTAGAATCTGGATATGAATTCAGTTCTGTTAATTCCAAAACTAGCACTCCTTCTATTCTACCATACTTATTCCTTTCGCCCATATCAGCACTACCCTCTCATACTCCTATATTCCAGACCTATATTTCCAATGCTAACATATTTAAACAGTGTTTAAGAATACATAGCACATGCATGTATATGTGTGTATATGTGCATACATAAATGCACAATACATATGTGTATGCATATATGTGTGTATATATCTGTATACACACATTGGCATATGTATGTGTGTGTGTGTGTGTATAATTTGCTTCTCACAATAACCTTGGGATGTTGTTCCAATAGATATTATTATCCTCATTTTGCAAAATGTAAACTGAGGCTTTGAAAAGCAAAACAACTTTTACTTAATTAGAAGCAGTAATTGTATTCTGAGTTCACCTTACTTTTACCTGGCTTTTCACTATAGAATTGAGAGGCAGCACACTTGATATGAAGCTAAAATGGCTTTCAGTAAAGACTGAAAATTCATTGGTATTTATGGATCTTTATAAATGATTTTTGTTCAGAGAACTACCCCAACTAAGTTAATAAAAATCTCAACACCAGATTGGCATCAAGGGCATGAACTTTTTGAGGAAAAACTCATGGAGATTTGTAATGCAAAATCAGTTGGGAAAATTCCCAAACTAATGGAAAATATAATATGACATTATTCTTTAATGAAATAAATGAGTCTTCATTGATTAAATTTAATGTATAATCCACAGGCTGGTAGAAAAAATTCCACACACTGAAGTCTTTCTATTGCTACAGAAATTGATCCACATAAGCAGGATAGTATGAGAGCCAGCTCATACCAAGTTGGAAGAACCTTTCTATTAACATTTTTTGGAAACATTTATAACTCAGAAATTAGCACACTACCAATCAGAATTTTATATATTGTGTTGTTAATTATATAGACTTAAGAAAATGATAGGGAAAATGTTAAAAATTCCAATTAAATTGTGTGCCATGTGTACTTTTCCCCCAAGAGTTGATTAAAATTTACTAGAAAATACCCTCACATATGTATAGATAGATAGATATAGATATAGATATAGATGTAGATGTAGATGTAGATGTAGATGTAGAAGTAGATGTAGATGTAGAAGTAGATGTAGGTGTAGGTGTAGGTGTAGATGTAGGTGTAGATGTAGATAGATATAGATGTAGGTATAGATATGGAAGTTATAGATATAGATATGGGTATGGATATATAGATATAGATAGATTTATGTGTATGTATATGTATAGATGCACGTGTATACATATATGTTTCATATACATACATATACACAGAGGTACACATGTGTACACACATATATATGTAAACACATGTGTGTGTCCATTTGGGTCATATATGTGTGTGTGTCTGTGTATAAATGTATATGTATATGTGTTTATGAGATACGTACATGGAGCAATTCCAGTGTATAAGGTGCCCCAAATCCATGTGTTTCCAAATTCCCAAATGATGAGGCCCTTGGAGAACAAACAAAAAATATGTTAAAATTAACTAATTTTTTCTAATCGTTAGGATATTATATCTGGTTTCACAGTAATACTCATGCTTCTATTCACATTGTTTTCATTCACATGTTTGATGAGAAAAAGGAACACATGTGATCATGTAAAACAGATGGATATACACTTATTCTGCATGCCAAAAAAATCCAAAGAAATGCCTATTGTCATAAATTGATTTCTCAGCAGATGTCCTCTTTTTATTTCCACAAGACATAGCTTTGCTATTTGGTATCAGCTAAGACATTTGACAATGAATAAATTACACTTTCAGACAATGATGTATCTCCCAAATTACCTAGTAATGTTTCATGCAAGGTACAAAATAGATGTTTGTTAACTCATTTTCTCAATTAATTAATACCCAGGCATCCATTCAGCAGAGATTGGTTGGTGAAAAAGATGATAGAAAAGTGGTTATTTCCCCTCTTATTACAGAGGAAAGTGAGTGATATTTCTACCTCACCCCCACCCCTTGGAATAATAGAAATACAGAATTAAATATAGAATTAATATAACCCTTCTTTGCACAGGAATCTTTTATGCAAAATATATGGCTTATTCTATCCCAACACTCACAAACCCAAACCCACATATACAAAGAGGTCCTTCATGTCATTTTAAGAGCTCTAAAAAAAAGGGAATCCACTACTTCTGTAGGAAGTCCCTTCCATGTTTGGACTGAGTTTTTTGGCAAGTTTTTCTTGAGGGAAAGTTGCAATGTGCCTACTTGAAAGTTCTATTAATTTGCCCATGTTCTACCTTCTGGGTCCAAGCATAACAGGTCTACTTCCTTCCTCCACATGACTTCCCTTCAAATATTTGAAGGCAGCAATAATTTCCCCTTATAATTTATCATGTGCAATGATCAACTTATGACTCCCATATCTTTCTGCCCAAGACATCCAAGTTTAGATCCCTCTTTAAAATTTGTTTTTATTTTATGTTTTTAGATCCTTTTGTAAGTAGTAGGTGATACACCAGAAGTACCAGTGGGTGATGTTTACCCTCATATGGCATCAATTAATCACAGTGATATTTCCTTGTTGAATCATGACCTCAGGATCTTAGACATAATATTTCTCAGAGAAATTAAAAATAAATAATAGCAACATTTTTTTACCCATAACACAATATTGCTTCAGTATGACCAGAACATGTGCCCACTATATTAAGAAATTTAGGTTGGTATCAAAATGGAATATTTAACTTATTGCCTTCAGAGCTGCAGGCTGCTAGCCAAATCCCTTCATCCCAGTAACAACTACCATCAGATTTTAATAGCAGCAGCAGGGAGATAGGCTCACAGCAGTACTTGTAACATTTGCTTGTGATGGGCCAGAGGATCCTGCTGCTCTGGCGGCCTGCACATCATAAGCACTTGCAATATGGGATCTTGCTTGGATCTAGGGCACTTTAATAAATGGCATAATGTTGCCATATGAGATGTCTGGCATCAATAACTCCCCCTAATTAAGTTCAGGAGGACCAAATATTCTTTTCCTTCCTATTCACTCTGTGATTGTTTTGCAATGTAGTGTGTGTAAATTGCTTTTGCTGCTGTTAATTTATTTTGGGTTTAATTGTTTCTACCCTGGGTTTGCCATTATAATGGCCATTTTCCTTAAGTGCAGTGCTGTTCTAGAATGCTTTAGTGTCATGGAGAAAAACTTTATCACAATTATAAGAATGCAAGTCCAGCTTGGGGAAGAAAGTAAGGCCATGATGAAGTATTCTCTCTTGTGGCCTCTGATGTCTGCCATTTGGATGCGAAGGCTGTACTACTGACTTATTCTCAGGAAAAATAAAATGCTCCTTGGTTTGCATTCTTCAGTAATGTGATTGGGTTTGTATTCTCTCCATCCTCTTTGGGATTGGAGACTTTCATTAATAAGACAATGAGCCCGGATCATAAGGAAATTTGTGGTTGAGGGAGTTGAATAATACTCTTGACATTATTTTTATGTTGTAAATAAACATTTTCCTTCTCACCCTGTTCTATTCAACACTATATAAATAGGAAAGTGGGAGAAAATATGAATACTTCATTGTGTTCTGTTATTTGATAGAAGTTGTGGTGCTCCTACACTGGCCATTAGGTTTGCCAGTTTAGTCCCCTGAGGCTGTTTATTTAATGACATAATTTGCCTACAGCTAAGGTATATTATTATGTGACAAAGGTGATCTTGGCTGATCTTGTTTATTGACTGACTGACGATGTATGCTGGAAACATCTCTTTAACTTATAATCTTAGAGACTTGCCTGTTACACTGTGAGGTTAAGTGATTTGTCCAAGTTTACATGGACAGAATGTGGAAGAGGCAGCATTTTTACTCAGGTTTTCCTGACTTGAAGCCAACTCTCTTTATAGCATGTTGAACTGCCTTTCTAATTTGATAATAGGTTGCATTTGTAGAATATCAGTATCTACAAACACAGAGGTTTTGGTCCTTAAATACTCTGCTCCTATAATACCATACATAGGATAATATACTTCATGTTGGGTACCATATTTTAGGAATATATATATATATATATATATATATATATATAATATTTTGGTGTGACAAGAGGGAAGCACACAGGATGAAGCTGGGATATAGCTTAGACAGTATGAGTACTGGAGGGTGGGAGAGGTGAACATGGGATCTGTCTTTGTCTAAGAAAACTTGTCATTTAGAAGAGGGTTTATATTGATTGTGCTTGTCTCTAGAGGGCAGAAGTATGATTCAGATTGTACTTTTTTGTTTTACTTTTATATGAGAAGAAAACTTCCTGAAAATAGAGTTGTCTAAAATTTTAATAGATTGCTTCAAAAAGCCATGAATCATTCTTATATGACTACTAGAATATCTGTTATTGCTCTTATTATCTTGAGATGCTCAGGCTAAAAAGGCCATAAAGAGAGAGAGGAAAAAGAAGAAGCCCTGCTGGTATAAAAACTTGCTGAAGCTAAACTGAAAGGAAATCCATCAAGCCATTGGCCCTGATTTCTGGGACTCTAAGTATCTCCTCTGCCAGAATGAAGTAATCCCAACCCAGTTAAGCTTTTCTGAAACTCAACTTTTGGAATTTCTCTGTCTTCACTTATAGATTTGTTCTATCTCACCATGAAGCTGCCTATTTAATCCAGGGGTGAAGACTTGGTCATGTATATTCGTGTTTACTTGTTGTTGGTTGTCCTTTGTTTTCTAAGAAGACCAATGGAATGATGGGATAATGTCTTAATTTTGACATGAATTGAATTTAAGTGAGGCAGAGTTGCACAAAGTAATCAACTTCACTCTCTCTTCCAATATTATGTGTTGATCAACTGTGATAGACTTGACTCTTCTCAGCAATACAATGATTTGAGATAGTTCTAAAAGACTCATTGTGGAAAATGCTCTCCAAAGCCAGAAAAAAATAACTATGGAATCTAGATGGAGATTGAACCACACTATTTATATTATTTTTGAGGTTTTTCTTTTTTGCTCTGATTCTTCTTTCACAGCATGACTAATGCAGAAATATGTTTAATGTGATTGTACATATATAACGGTTATCAGATTGCTTGCTGTCTTGGGAAGGGGAAAGGGAGGGGAGGGAGGGAGAAAGATTTGAAACTAGAAATCTTATAAAAAACAAATGTTGAAAACTATCTCTACATGTAACTGGAAAATAATAAAATACTTTTATGAAAAATACTTAATTTTAGAGGAAAGCTAGGTGGTGCAGTAGGTAAAACATTGGCACTGGACTCAGGAGGACCTGAGTACAAATCTGGCATCAGACACTTGACACTTAGTAGTTGTGTGACCCTGGGCAAGTCATGTAACCTTCACTGCCCTACACCCCCAAAAATCATCTAAAATTTAATTTTAATTTTTTTAATCTATGGAATAAAAGAAGCATTTCCATAGTATAGATCAATAAAAAATGATGATTACAGATGAAAAAAATTTTAAAAGAGGTGTGTTGTTTTTTTAAAAAAGCAAAACATATATTTGGGACAGAAACATACACAAATATATGTTGTCCATAAAGGTTCCTCCCATTTATATATCCAAATTATACTTGAGAGAGGTTATAGCAAGATGGCAGAGTAATAGAAATCAGTATGTGAGCTCCCTTTTATAGACACATCAATATAGATATGAAAAATTCAGCTGAATGAATTGTGATGGAGAAATTTTTAAAAATCATGGAGACATTTTAAAAAATCATGAGAAATTTCTATTAGGTATATCTGCATACAGTGAGAGAGAGAAGGGTCTTTGTATTCTGAGCACAGATTAGGCCAGCAATACACCACTGAGGACATACTCCAGTATTCAGGGACAGGCTATGAACTTGGGCAAGGGGAACTCCTAGACTATACCAAACCCCCAAACACAACCTGGAGCATTCAAATGGGGCAAGTGACAACTTGTCCCTGAAGTCTTGGAGTAACACAGCACTCAACAAACTAATAAAGGCATAACCTTTTCTCCAGACATACAACAGAGCTCAGCTTTAACATCAAGTCTGAACTTAGGGAGTAGGCTGGAATATTTGGCAAAGAAACTAAAAAAAAATTCCATCTTTTTTAGATAGTATAGTGGCAGAGATGCTCAAAATACAAACAGGAAAGGGGAAAATAATTACAAAATATCTACAAGCAAAGCATTAGACAATGTATAAATCACCGGCCCTGGATTCAGAAGGACCTGAGTTCAAATCCAGGATCAGACATTTGACACTTACTAGCTGTGTGACCCTGGGCAAGTTACTTAATCCTCATTGACCTTCCAAAAATAAAATAAAATGAAATAATACAAACCTGTGGAAAAATTTAAAGCAAATATCTCTAATGAATGGCTTTTTTTGTGGGGCAGTGAAGGTTAAGTGACTTGCCCAGGGTGAAACACCTAGTAAGTGTCAAGTGTCTGAGGTCATATTGGAACTTAGGTACTCCTGAATCCAGGGCTGGTGCTTTATCCACTGTACCACCTAGCTGCTCCAGACATATAGAACTATAATTATCACTTTACTATTGCTTTGGGACTTGAGAGATGGCCATAAAAACTCAGTTTGCATAGCTGATACCCTCTTCAATTTAAATGGACTAAAAAAAAAAAGTGTGGCTATTTTACTCTTCCTATGAAAGAGTCAAATTACACTCAGCATTCCAATAAAGAAAAGAGGCTATGATAATTTTTTCCTCCAAATGACACTAATATTGATAAGGTGATGACATTATTAACCCCTTTCCCTGCATGAGCCTCTAGGAAGAGTTTCATTTCTCTAAGCATCTTCATGAAAGAGAAACTGAAGGGATGACAGTATCACACATTTCCATGTTGCAGTGAACAAGAAATTAATATTTGTGCAAGGCTTCATACAAGTTTCTCTTTCACTCACAGGACTGTAAACTCATATTCTTTCAAAACCTAATAGAAATAGAAAAGTTGCAGGGGATTAAAATGTCAAGATTTAGTTTGCTCCCTCATTCTATTCCTATTGTCAAGTAATGATGAAATTCATTTCATCTTTTGATATGAACTTCATGTTTCTGACATAGTTGCTTCCCTAAAACAAAGTAATTTCAGAAAGACCATTGCTCTATAGTAGCACACATATTCCAGGAGGGCCCACCATTTGTCCCCATCATTCAAGAATCAAAACATTTTAAGTCCCTATTATGTGTCAGACCTAATGCTCAATGATACATAGATATAAGTAACACATTTCTTCCCTAAAGGAGCTCACATTTCATACCTCAAAAGTTAAAACTTCTATAAAAGGAACAACATGATTATATATGAATATATACCAGTTATAGAAAAAATGCACATTGTCTTTTTTATTTATTTGTAGTTTTTCTCCCCTGATGGGAGGTATTTACAGTGGGGGAAGGTCAGGAAGTACTTAGATTATTAAGACAATATGGTCCTTAGTCACATAATCTTGAGAAAGCCATAGGAAACTTACAAACAAGGAAGAAAGAAGCAATTTCTCATAGATATAGGAATAGTGTCCTTGAGGTCCTCTCAAAAAATAACTTGGGGAAGCATGATAAGAAATCCATATCATTACACAGAACAATCTAAGGAATATTAGATGACTAGGCGCATGATGGCAACATCCAGAGCTATAACTGGGGTTAAGAAAGCGGTACTTTGCCACAGACATGGCTGAATTTAGAGAATAACACATTTGCTACACATATGTGGAGGTAACTGTGAATCCTTAAAGGACAAAGGCATATATCTTTTCTATCTTTGTATTTTTATTATATTATTTTGATACTCTGAGTACCTCTAGCACAAGTTGATGCTGGGAGTGGGCCATGATTATAGGCATGAAAAGTGTTAACCATTTTAAAGCTTTGTACCAGAGTAGAAGTGAGTACTTAAACAAAGAATATACTTTACAAGCCAGCCCGTGAGACTGAGCTTCCCCTTTGTAGCTCACACCAACCATTGGAATCTCCCAGGACAACTGGCACAAGTTCTGCAAGACCCAGGACAAGCACAGGAACTACCATGACAAACACAAGTATGAGCTGGGCCGCCCACCTGCCAACACCAAGATCGGCCCCCTCTGCATCCACACCGTGCATGTCCGAGGAGGCAACAAAAAGAACTGGGTGCTGAGTCTAGACGTGCCCAACTTCTTCTGGAGCTCCAAGTGCTGCACCAGCAAAACAAGGATTATTGATGTGGTCTACAAGGCATCCAATAACAAGCTGGTCCGGACCAAGACAATGATGAAGAATTTCATTGTATTCCTTGATAGCACTCCATACTGCCAGTGGTATGAGTCCCACTATGCCCTGCCCCTGGGCTGGAAGAAGTGAGCAATGCTGACTCCTGAGGAGGAAGAAATTTTAAATAAAAATCAGTCAAAGAAGATCCAGGGGAAATGTGAGGAGCTGAAGAATGGCAAGATTAGCTTGCTTCTGGAGGAACAATTTCAGCAGGGCAATCTCCTTGCCTGTATAGCATGGAGGCCAGGCCAGTGTGGCCGAGCAGATGACTACATGCTTGAAGGCAAAGAGCTGAAGTTCTATCTGAGAAATATCAAGGCCCGAAAGGGCAAATAAATCCTGACCCAGACATAGCCCTAAATCGGACACTAGCTCATAGAATAAACCACCAGACTGTTAAAAAAAGTGTATGAAATACACAACATGAAATTGCCCTATCAATGCTGTAGCCTGGCCCCAGGCTTTTATTCCCTTTCCCTCTTGAAAGGAGGCTCTGACTAGAAGAGGACCAGTTAGGTTGAGAAGGAGAATCCTTTTTGTACCACTCAGTTGCCATAACTCTTTCCCCTCCCTTGTATAGGTCTAGTCAATTTTCATTATGGTCATCTCATCTTAACAGTGAGAGGAGAAGATATCTACTTATCCTGAACTTCAGGATCATGAAGAAAACTTAGGTACACTTTGAGGATGCTTTTCCCTTTACTAGCTGCAGATGAATTCACACACATTCCCAGTGGGAGGCAGGAATTAGTAATACTATTCATCCTCACATGTGTTTAAACTTGGTCAGATGAAGTGTATATGGGTACTGAGACAGGACAATCACTGATTGTTTCCACTTTGTCCTTTATCAGCATTTGCCCAAGGTTGTCCTTCAACTATCATCAGTCTGAAAGAGGTAGAGATGTATGCACTGAGCTGAGAGATAGTGGTTGTAAAGGGAAAAAGGAAATGGATGGATCAGGGTAAATAACCAAACTTGCCTGATATCTTGGCATAGCCACATATAACCTAAATAATATCCTTGGTGAGATTATCTGACATTATATAAGAAGGTCTTAAAATTTTCTTTCCTTTCACAGATGACCTCCTAGGGGGAAAACATCCATTATCTCCACTTCATCTCCTCCCACTTACCTTTCAATCCATTGAAATATAGTTTCTGAATTCATTAAATGAAAACATTCTTTCCAAGGCAAGGTATTATGCCTGCAATATAAAGTTCATAAAGAGTAGCTATGTCAAATAATCTCTAAAAATAAACCTAGCCTGCATCCAGGATGTAAAGGAATTTCAAGGGTCTTCTGAGAAATTTATATTTTAAGTTAAAGGAATCCAGTGAAACTTCACACTCTGGAGAGTGATGTAGTCAGATATGTTTAGAAAGGTTTTCTTGGTACCATGTGATTGAAAAAAATGAGGGGAGAGTATCAGTCAGTCAGTAAACACTGATTAATCATCGAATTGGTAGCTTTGTGGTACAGTGAATGGAGTACTGGGCATGAAGTCAGGAAGACTTATCTTCCTGAGTTCAAATATGGCCTCATATTCTTACCAGTTATGTGACCCTGGGAAAGTCAATTAACCCTCTTTGCTTAGGTTAACTCAGCAGTACAATGAGCTGGAGAACAAAATGTCAAAACACTCTAGTATCTCTGCCAAGAAAACCCCAAATGGGTTCAGGAAGATTTGGACATGACTGAAATGATTGAAAAACAATAAGCATCTGCTGTATTCCAAGAACTGTACTAAGTACTGAGGGTTTGGGGGGGGGGAGTGAAATAAAGTCCCTGTGATCAAGAAGCTTACAGTCTTATGGGGGAGAAAACATGCAAACACACACACACACACACACACACACACACACACACACACACACCAAACTATATACAGGACAAATAGGAAATAATAGAGGAAGAAAGACATTGGCATTAAGAAGGGTTAGGGAAGGTTTTCTGTAGAAGTAGTATTTTAGTTGGAATGAAAAGGAAGACAAGGACTTCAGTAGCTAGAGTGGAAAAGACAGAGTATTTAGGCATGGGGGATGGGAAAATAAATGTCTTGAGACAAGTTGGAGTGTCCAGTTTATGAAACAGTAAGGAGGTCAGAGTTACTGGATTGAAAAGTGTGCATCAGGGAATGAAGATGTAAAAAGAATGGAAAGTTAGGAGGGAACTAGGTTATGTATGAAGGGCTTTCAAGGCCAAATGGAGTATTTTGTATTGGATCTTTGGGGTAAAAAGAAAACACTGAAATTTACTCTGTGTTTGTGTGTATGTGTGTGTGTGTTTGTGTGTCTGGGGTGGGGGTAACAGATAGTAAGGAATGAAGTATGAAAACCTAGAGAAATGAAAAAATAAAGGAGACAGTCACAATTGTGACAAAGGCTGTGGAGGAGTCAAAAGACAATGACATAGACAAAAGGCTATTGGATTTGTCAACTAAGAGCTCATTACTGATTTTGGACAGAATAGTTTCATTGGAATGATAATGTTGGAAGCCAGATAATAAGGAGTTAAGGAGAGAGTGAAAAATGAGACAGTAGTGAAAGCCATTTTAGATAGACCTTTTTTTTCTTCAGAAGGTCAGAACAGGTATAGGATGATAGTGACCTTGGAAGGATTGAGGTTTTTGGTTGTTAGTTTGTCTTTTGCTATGGGCATACTTGTAGGCAGTATGGAATAAGTCAATAGGGAGAGAATGAAAAAAAGAGTGGAGTGGGGATAAAGATCTCCCTCTAATCTATTTTACCCAGTGTTCTTTTCTTCCTGAATTTGTCAATTTGCCTTTTTTGTATGATCTCATTAATGTAGACATCAGCCCATTCATATAATTTCATCTTGTATGATTATTTTTTCAAAAAGAGATTTGTTTGTATATATATATATATGCATGTGCAATATTATATATGTGTGCATGTACATATAATATAGCATAATATAATGTGTAGTAGCATAATGTAACTTCACATGACATGTTATTCTATGCTTGATATGTCATGGCATGTTATTACATAAAATCACATAATATATAACATTATATATATATATATGTGTGTGTGTGTGTGTATGTGTATTCTGAATTTCTTGTTTTATCTATCACCTATCCGAGAAAGCTATACCATATAACAAATATGTTTTAAAAGGCAATGCATAAAATAAAAGAGGAAAAATGAAAAAAAAATCAATCAATACATTAGGGAAAAGCTAGTATTATAAGCAATTATGAATCTCCCTGATCTTTCTCATTTCTATTCTTTGTGATCAAGATTTCTTTGTGTAATTTCCACCATTCATTTTTGTTTCTTCTTTCTATTGATGCAGTTGTAGTCATTGTGTTTACTTTCTTTCTTAGTTATGCTTACTTCACTTTGCATCAGTTAATGAACTTGTCATTTAGTCAATAAACATTTAGCAATTGGCTACTAAGTATAATAAACACTATGCTAGGTACTAGACAACATAGAAAAGTAAAAACCTACCTGCCATTGAAGAATACAAAGTTTAATAGGAAAGGCAACATGCAAAAAATATGCAAAATATGATATACACACAGAAATATAAATAGAAGATAGATTGATAGAGATAGATATAGAGATGTATAGATATCAGAAGAGGGATGGCACTAGAATTATAAGATATTGATAAAGACTTCTTGTAGAAGATATAATTTAATTGGGAATTGATGGAAGCTGGGGAACCAATATGTGAAGATGAGAAGGAAAAACAAAGCATACAGTAAAGATAACAAGTAAAAATTCCCCAAGGTGAGAAAGGGATGTATTTTTCAAGGAATAGCAAGGAGGTCAACGTCTTTGGATCACAGAGTACAATGTGGTGTGCACTGTAGGGCATAAGAAGAATGGAAAACTGGGGATGTAGGTTATGAAAGACTGTGAACACAAAGCAAATGACTTTATATCTTATTCCAAAGGCGATAGGGAGCCACAAGACTTTACATAATTTACATAATTGGATATGTACTTTAGAAAAATCACTTTGCTGAGTGAAATATGGACTAGAGAAAGGATAGTCTTAGAGATAGACCAACCATCAGGGTATTGCAGAAGTTCAGGGATAGGGAGACAAGAGCCTATACTATGTTGGATTGTATTAGAAATGGGCATAGCTATAGATTTATAGATCATTAGAGGTGCAAAGATAAAATTGACAAAACTTTGCAAACATAGAGTACCCAAAGTGCTCTCTTGTATAATTCCTTTCTTCTACCATCCATATTCTGTAGAAGGCCCAATCAATGTATTGCAGGCTTTACCTTTATTTCTTTAATATTTATGAAGCATCTGAAGAGTAATCAGTAAGTTTATATCAATCACTGTAGCTGTGTAACCAGCTCACTTCTGTTTCTAGTCATACACATAATTGGTTATATTTTTGCATCACTTCTCACATACAAATTATCATTTACTTGCTGGAGCATATTTATACCTAATATACATCTTCCCATTGGATTTATTTCATCTGCAATTTCTATTTTTCTATCATTGGAATTCATTATTTATAACCATATGATGTCATCAAAAATATTGGTAATGAAAACCATCTGGGAAGAGAGGAAGAGATTTTCTTCTTGAGCCTTTAGTGTGTATACTTGGTTTTGTCTCAACACTCAGAAAGCTGAGAGGAAATAGTCACAGGATATGTGGGTATGCTCTGAAGAGAGCTGGAGGCCAGGGCATCCCAGAAGCAGGCTTAGCAAGCCTGGAGATACACTAGAACCAGGAAGGGTATATTGTCAATGCTTTAAGAACTGTCTCCTCATTGGCCAGGTCCTGTATTATAAAAAAACAGATTAAATAAAAAAGTTATTAAAGGGCAGGGTAAATTAACAACTCTCTGTTTTAGGGACACACATTTGTTTGTTTATGTCAAGTTATTTAATCATATCTGATTTCTATGACCCCATTTGGCGTTTTCTTGGGAAATAAGGAGTGGTTTGTCATTTCTTTTTCCAGTTCATTTTACAGATAAGGAAACTAAGACAAACACGATTAAGTAACTTGCCCTGGGATCTAATAACCAGACATGAATACAAATAGAGAGATAGATTAAAAGACCCTTGTTCATATATACATATGTACATATGCACATATACACATACACATACAGAAATGTATATGTAGATAGAAATAAAACTGAGTTCATATATACACATGTATATATGCATGCATACACATGTATAGATATGCATGTATATACACACATGTGTGTCTATCCCTGGAAATATCCCTTTTAGTGAGAGGTGGAACTTAAGTTAGCCTTTTCTTTTAGGGGAGTTATGAATTTCAAGAGGCAAGGAGGAAGAGGCTAGGCATAGCGATAGCTTATACTAGAGCATGGGGTTGTTATATGGAGTTCATAAATAAGTAACAATATCAAGTATAGTAGTTTGCTTGGAACATAGGATGTAACGGGGTATATTGTGAATGAACCTGAAATTATAGTATAGAATTCTGGTATGTACTGAGCAAAAATAATGAACTTTGTTGATACTTCATCAAATGAGATGAGAAGCATAAGTCAGATACTTAGAGGAAGAAAGAGATAGCAATATCATTTTTATCAAAACTTAGAAAGAAGACAAAATTCGAGAGTGTGACTTACAGTTTAAAATGCAACCATAAGGTAAAAAAAAATGAGAACTTTTAAAGAGATCATTTGATTTAGAAATTAAGAGAACATTGGTGACCTTTGGAGAAAGAAATTTCAATGGAGTGATTTGGTTAGAAACCAAATTTGAAAATATTAAGTAGGTAGGTGAGGATGTGAAGACAAAGAATAAAGAAAAGACAACCCTCTGACTCTCCTTTCCACTTCCCAGTAGATGTGTCATTAAATAAATGAGAGAGAGGTAGTTTTATAACTCAGTAAGATGACCAGTTCAAGTGATTTTGTTATTTTTAAAAATCCTTGATATTTTTAAGGCAGTAGTGAAGGACTGATGAGGACTGATGATAGAAAGATGTAAAATTAGAGATTGAGGGAAGCGATTGAAGGGGGAAATGACATTAGTAGAAAGGTTGGCCTTGGCTAGAAGAAGGGCCAAATCTCCATTTAATATTGAGGCAAAGAAAAAAAAATGGTGAATTTACAGTTGTTGTTGCTTGTCCTTCACTCTCAAAGACAACCATCACATTGAGATTATGTCATGAATTGAACTGAATTGGATTTGAGTGAGCAAGCACTGTACAAAGTCAACAAACTCTCATCTCCAGAGTCATCTTGGTCTTGTGGCAAAATATAGATCAGAATGATTGGAGATGTCTCTGGATGTTTAAGGCAACTGGGGTTGTGACTTGCCCAGGGTGGCACAGATAGTAAAGTGAGATTTGAACTCAGATCCTCCAAACTTCAGGGCCAGTGCTCTATCCACTGTGCCAACTAGTTGCCCCAGATTTACAATATAAAATAAGACAGAAGAAGCTCAGGATAAACAGCTTCAGATTATTCACTTTAACTATCACTTTTTACTTTAAAGCTAGATCTTCTGCTGAAACTAAGGAAGAAAGGTTATGTGGTGTCACGAGAAAACACAGAGGGTTTTAAATGGACCTTATGTCTAATACTCAGTAAAAGTAACAGACTGGCTATTTTTTGTTTGTTTGTTTGTTTTTCAATTCTCATATCCTGTTTCTTTCTGAAGGCCTATCCAATGTATTGATATCCTGGCAATTTGCCTGGCCTGGTTAGCCTATTAATTATAGCCAATCAACTGGAATTTATTAAGCACTAATTATGCAACAGGCACCGTTAAGGACTGAAGATATAAAGAAAGGGAAAAGAAAAAGTCCCTTATCTGAAGGAACTATCAATTTAATGAGTGAGAAAAAGTACAAACATGCAAATGTGCATGTTATAGATAGATAAATAGATAGATGATAGCTAGATAGAATGATATATAATGCACACACATCTAAATGTGTGTGTGTGTGTGTGTGTGTGTGTGTATACAAGGTAGGACTTTAGCTGAGACTTTAAAGAAGTCAGTGAAGTGAGGTGATAGTGATGAGGAGGGAGAGCATTTCACACATAGAGGACATTCAGAGAAAGTATTCAGTCAGAAGAAGCAGACTTTTAACTGACATAATATTTACTGCATCAATTAAGCTCGAAATTGGAACAGAAATGAGTAGATAATGCAAAACCACATTCTCCTTATTTTAAGCAGCATTCCAAAAATATATATTTTCTCATAGACTATGGGATTCTTTTGATATTGAGGTGGGTAAAACAACTTTTCCCAATAAAGGTTGTATTAGTGGTGGTGGGATGGAACCTACAATTTAAACTGACTGAACCTAAGAACCATGAAATCACTATCCTTATTGAAACAGTGCACCATCCAACTGAAGGCAAATGATTCAAGTTAATGACACCCTGTGAGTTAGGATGCTATAGTGAAAAGGACATTTGGAATCAGAAAGCCTGGACTGGAGTCTTGACTAAAGATGTTATCTTTAAAATAAGAAGGGTAGACAAATTCACAGGTTCTTAAACTGAGGGTTTATGAATTTATTTTAAAAGTAAATCAATGAGACAGCCTGGATAGAGGGTTGAGTGGTTGCCCAGGAATATTTTAGCCAAATTCCAGAGCTCCCAGTTCAAGGAGAAAATATTGCAAGCAGCCAGAAAGAAACAATACAAGTACTGTGGAGCCACAGTCAGGATAGCACAAGATCTAGCAACTTCTACATTAATGGATCAGAGGGCATGGAATATGATATTCTGGAGAGCAAAGGAATTGGGGTTACAACCAAGACTCACCTACCGAACAAAACAGTGTAATCTTTCAGGGGAAAAATGGGACTTCAATGAAAAAGAGAACATTTAGGCATTCATGATGGAAAGACCTGAACTGAATAGAAAATTTGGCTTTAAAATATAATATGCTAGAGAAACATAAAAAGGTAAACAGGGGGTGGGGGGCAGCAGCTAGATGGCTCAGTGGATAATGCACTGGTCTTGGGTTCAGGAGGACCTGAGTTCAAGTCCAGCCTTAGACACTTGACATTAGCTGTGTGACCCTGGGCAAGTTACTTAATCCTCATTGCCTCACCAAAAAAAAAATTAAAAAAAATTTTAAAAAGGTAAACAGGAAAAAGAAATGATGAGGGATGTTAAAAGGTTAAACTGTTTACATTCCTACATAGGAAGATGATATTTCTAACTCATAAGAAATTTCTTGGTACTAAGGAAGATGATAGGAATAAATTTAGACAGAGGGCACAGGTGGGAATTGATTACGGAGGGAAGATATCTGTAAAGTATTTATTTTTTATCTTTTTTTGTGGGGTAGTCAGGGTTGTGTGGCATGCCTGCAGTCAAGGAGTTGGTAAGTATCTTGTGTCTGAGGCTATATTTGGGCTCAGGTATTCCTGGGTAGATGGTGGGTACATTGTCCACTGTGTCACTTAGCTTCCTCCTGATGACATCTTTAGGGTAAACTTGATGGGGGAGAGGATTTCACTGGGGGAGGGGGAAGGTGAGAGGTAGAATGGGGTAAAATCTCACAGAAAAGAAGCAAGAAAGGGGTTATGGAGTTGGGGGAGAGATGGGGGAGGAGTGGGGCAGTGAATGATCCTTACACTCATTAGAATTGGCTCAAAGACCTTACTCTAATCAGAGTTGACTCAAGGAAGGAATAGCATACACATTCAATTGGGTGGAGTACTCTATCTAACCTTGCAGGAAAATAGGAGGGGAAGGGGTTAAGGAGGGAGGGGTGAAATAAGGGAGGGCACAGTGGGGGAGGGGGCAGACAGAAGCAAATCACTTTTGAGGAGGGATAGGGTGAAAAAAGATAGAAAACAGAATAAATTTCATAGGGAAGAAATAGGATGGAGGGAAACGGTTAACAGTAGTAATTGTGAAAAAATATTTTGCAGCAGAGCCAAGAGTAATGTAAGATGATGATGATGATGATGATGATGATGATGATGATGATGATGATTGGCTGACTGATAGATTGTTGATGCTTGGAGGCAGATGATGATTGATTGATGATGATGACAAAACATATTTTGCTTTGCTGGGCTATTGTGCAGAAAATTCTATGTCAGATATAAGGTACAATATAAATGTTATCTATTACTGTTGTAATAATCAACCTCATGAGTATATTGCATAAGGAAATCTCTCTTTAAAGTACTATATAAATGTAGTTTACTATAAAAATGATGAACAGCGTGCTTTTAGAAAGACCTGAAAGGATCTGCATGAGCTAATACAAAGTGAAATGTACTGTATACAAAATAACATTAATATTGTGAGATGATCTGCTCTGAATAACTTGGTTATTTTCAGCAATGCAATGATCCAAGGCAACTCTGAAGGTCTTAAGAAAAATGCATTCCATCTACAGAGAGAGAACTGATGGTATCTGAATACAAATTGAACCATTAAAAAAAACAAGTAAATAGATAGATTGATAGATCGATAGATAGATCAATTGATTGATCGATAGATAGACAGATGATGGATGGATGGATGAATAAATGAATGAATCATTCAGGGTAAGCTAGGTGGTAGAGTGAGTAAAGTACTGGTTCTTGGATTTAGGAGGACCTGAGTTCATAGCCTGCCTCAGACACGAGCTGTGTGAATCTGGGCAGGTCACTTAATCCTGACTGCCCCCACAAATAAATAAATAAATATATTAATGAGTGTGTTCATATAATTCATTTCTTTTGTAATGCTAATTATTTCATTTTATTAAAAGCATTATTCTGGGAAGAGGTCCACACAAAACATTTTTAAAAACCTTTGGACCTAGAATGATGACCCCATTCCATTTCTTCATTCTAATATCATATGCTCAATCTTCAGAGGTTTCATTGCTCTACCAACAGTTCTATTCTCCTCTTCTCAATGCCATGTAGATAAATCAAGCAGAAACTAATTTAAATAATACTTAAATATATGCATACAAACATATAGATAGATAAGATACAGGAAAATTTAACTGTATACTTGCTAAGCATGTTATATCCTTGTGCAGAAAATAAATTGAGTTCTTCTTAAAAGCATTTCTCATGTGCTTTAATCATTCCCCAGCGTAGTGGCTATTTCCTGGCCATAAGATAGCTACATTACTTGTCTCTTTTCATGCCAGAGCCTTATATTGTCCATACCTCATTTAAATCTCTTAAAGCATAGTTATAATATATTGTATAAATGGGATGAAAATAAGGTCTTTAACATAATGTTTTCTACTAAAAACAGCAATGATAATTTGTTTTTGCTCATTTGTTATAGAAATTCTGATTGCATTAATGCTCTGAATCTTGACATATTAACTCTTATTTCAATTTATTCTTAAATTTAAACATTAAACATAAAATCATTGAAAAAACAAAAATCTGGTTTTGATTCTTGAATAAAAAGCATGGTAATTTTAATTAGGGAAAAGGGATGTTGTAGTTTTCTTATTATGGTGATAAACACTGTAATGAGATTGTGGGTTCCCAAATTAAGTGGAATAAGCTCTGTCAGCAGAAGATAGTTTTCCTGTAGATATAGATATGTTCAGCTACATAAAGCCTGAACCACACAAAGATTCCAATGACTTCTTCAATATTTATCATTTACAGTACATTTAAGCCAAATCCTGATAAGAGTTTCCTACCCTACTTCATTATTTGGCTCCCAAAGATTTCTCTACCTCTATATCACTTGTCACTGCATCAAATAATAAAATGGATGAGGGACAAGAATATACTGATATTCAAGTTTTTGATAAGGCTTTATTTAGGAATTAGTATCATGTGAGCTGAGAATATTAAGGGTTATAAGAATTCTAAATAAATAAAGAGTATATTATAGACAAAATGTAGAGCAGGTGAAAAGGCATATGAGATAGTATGTTGTATATGAGGACCAACAAGAAAGCTGATGTGTTCAAGAAATGTCTGGATGACCACTTATAAGTGATATTGTTAAGGAGATTATGGAATGGGGTGAGAGATTTGACTAAATGTTCTCTGAAGACTTTTCCAACTTGGAGATTCTATGAATATTCTCATGAACTATGCTTTTTTCATTGTGTTGTTCTTGAAGGAAAGGATAGAGTGGCATTATGTATCTTTGGTATTTGGTCTCTCAACTTTATTTGCATAACTCCCTTTATTACCAGTTATATTTCTTGGACTTGTCATATGTTAGAACCTTTGGCTGGAGATTTCATCTGGCAAAAGGAAAAATTAATACTCACTTTTGAAATAACCATCTGGTGACACATTTCAGAGGTCACATATGGCTCCACTGAATGAAGAAAAATTCCACACATATAAATAATAGTAGAGTCTATGGGAATATAGATCATTGAATCATAATGTCTATCTGGAAGATATCACAAACACTATATAGTTCATTTAATGTATGAGGAAAACAAGATGGCATTCAAATAATTGACCTGCTCAGTGTCACAAAGTCCATATCAGAAGTAGAATTTGAACTGGGATCATCTGAACTCCAAAGTTATTGCTCTTTCCTTAGTACCATGATGGGTTGTCTTATATGGTCAATTCAATAGACACTCCCTTGATAGGGAATCTGAGAATCTGAGAGGTTTTTTTTTTATTATTTCAGTTTAGTTTTATAACAAATCCCCCTTCACTAAAAATAGTTTTAATATTTCCTGAGAATCATTCCTGAGATAATCCCACCTTAAAAGTAAATTGATAGAAAAGAATAAGTACTGGATTTGGAGTAAGAGGACTTTGATACAAATCTGGACTTTTTTTTTTTTTTTTTTTTTTTAGGCAATGGGGGTTAAGTGACTTGCCCAGGGTCACACAGCTAGTAAGTGTCAAGTGTCTGAGGCCAGATTTGAACTCAGGTATTCCTGAATCCAGGGCCGGTGCTTTTAACGACTGCGCCATCTAGCTGCCCCAAAATCTGGACTTTTAAGACAATTTTAAAAATTTAGTTATCAATTGCATGTAAACAAAAATTTTGACATTCTTTTTAAATTTTGAGTTTGGTATCCTCTCTCTCCCTCTCTTGCTCCCTCCTTGAGAAGGCATATATATATATATATGTATATATATGTATATGTATATATGTATATATGTATATGTATATATATGTATATATGTACACACAGATATACATACATATATACATACATACATATGTATGTATATATATGCATGTGTGTGTGTATACAATAATGGAAAACATTGCTATACTATACTATCCATGTTGTAAAAGAAAACACAGATCAAAAAAGGGAAACAATGTTTTTTAAGGATGTTTCAATATGCATTCTGATTCCATCAGTTCTTTCAATAGAGGTGAATATCATTTTTCATCATAAATTCTTTGCAACTGTCTTGGATCATTGCATTGCTGAGAATAGCTAAATCATTCACAGTTGATAAATGTCAATATTGCTGTTACTGTGGAAAATCTTCTCCTGCTTCTGCACATTTCAATTTGCATCAGCTCATGTAAGCCTTTCCACCTTTTTTTTTTTCTGAAAGCATCCTGCTCATTATTTTTATATGACAATTGTATCCCATCACAACCATATACCACAACTTGTTCAGCCACTCCCCAAGTGATGAGCATCCCTTCAATTTCCAATTCTTTGACACCACAAAAAAAGCTTCTCTAAATATATTTGTATGTGTGTGTGTTTATTAATATGTGTGTGTGTGTGTGTGTGTAATTTTCCTTTTCCTTTGTTCTCTTTGGACTACAGACAGATTTATAACCCTTTGGGCATAGTTCCAAATTGTTCTTCAGAATGGTTGGATTAGTTCATAACCCAACCAACAGTGTATTAGTATTCTTATTTTTGCACAACCCTTCCACTATTTGTCACTTTCCTTTTCTGCCATGTTGGCCAATCTGATAGGTTTGAGATAGTACTTCAGAGTTGTTTTAATTAATATTACTCTAATCAATAATGACTTTGAGTATTATTTTCATATGATCATAGATAGATTTGATTTCTCTGGCTAAAAACTGTCTATTCATATCCTTTAACCATTTATCAATTGGGGAAGGGCATGCATTCTCCTACATTTCACTCTGCTCCTTATGAAGTTAGAAATTACTGTGGGCAGCTGGGTTGTATAGTGGATGAAGCACCAGCCCTGGATTCAGGAGGAACTGAGTTCAAATATGGCCTCAGACACTTGACACTTACTAGCTGTTTGACCCTGAGTAAGTCACTTAAACTTCATTGCCCCACAAAAAAAATAAATAAAAATAGTCATTCATTAGAGATACTTGCTTTAAATTTTCTCACAGGTTTATATTATTTTCTTTTCTTTTCTTTTCTTTTATTTTGCGAAGGGTCACACAGTTGGTAATTGTCAAGTGTCTGAGCCTGGATTTGAACTCAGGTCCTCCTGAATCCAATGCCAGTGTTTTATACATTGTGCCACCTAGTTGCCCCCATTGGTTTGTTTTTGTTTTTGTGTTTGTTTTCTTCTAATCTTGGCTGTTTTGGTTCTGTTTGTGCAAACCCATTTCAATTTAACATAATTGACATCAATTTTCCAGCAAATAATTCTCTTTTTCTCTTCTTGAGTCATAAATTCTTCCCTGATCCATAAATCTGACATGTAAAATATTCCTTGCTTCCCTAATTTGTTTGTGGTATCACACTTTATGTATAAATTAAATATCTATTTGTACCTTTTCATGGTATGTTGTGTGAGATATTGGTTTATACTTACTTTCTGCCAAACTGTTTTCCCAATTCCCCAGAAATTTTTGGCAAATAGGAACATTTTCCCCCAAATGTTTGTATCTTTGCATTTATCAAATACTTTATTACTATGTCCATTACCTACTGTGCATTGTGTACTTAATTTATTCCATTGATACACCACTCTATTTTCTTGCCAACAACAGATTATTTAAATGTTTATGCTTTTGTAAGAAAGTTTGAGACCTGGTATGGCTAGGCCACCTTGCTTCACATTTTCCACCCATTAATTTTATATATAGACACACACACACACACACACACACACACACACACACACACATATATATATATATATATATATATATATGGATGGGTGGATGTATATGTATGTGTGTGTATATATATGTATATACACACACACATATATATGTATATATTATTCTTCCAAATGAATATTGTTCTTTTTTAGTTCTATGAAATGATTTTAGTAGCTTGATTGGTATGACATTTAAAAAGTTAGTTAATTTAGGTACAATTGTCATTTTTATTTTATTGAGTTAGCCAATCCATGAATAATTGATGTTTTTTTAATTGTTTATATCTGACTTTGTGTGAAAAGTGTTTTGTTTTTGTGTCCATATAATTCCTGGGTTTGTCTTGACAAGTAGAATCCCAAGTATTTTATATTGTCTATTGTTATTTTGGGCCCGACTCCTGTATCAGCACAGCAGCTCCCTCCTTCTGACCTTCCAAGCCGTTCTTGCTTAGAAGATAATTTCAGCACATTCTTCTGTGAGTTTTGTTGCTCCGAGCATTTTCCTATAGCGTTATTTGGATGTTTTTTGGAGCAATCATGTCATGAGTTCGGGAGCTCACTGCCTTTCCTCCGCCATCTTCATCTATTATTATATTAAATGGAATTTCTCTTTCTATCTCTTAATGTTAGAATTTCTTGGTAATATATAGAAATGCCTTTATGTGACTTTAACTTATATCCTGCAAATTTGCTGAAGTTTTTAATTATTTCAACTAGTTCTTATTTAATTATCTTAGTATACCATCATATTATCTGTAGTGATAATTTTATTTCCTTTTTGCCTATTCTAATTCTTTCAATTTATTTTTTTCTTCTATTTCCATAGCTACTGTCCCTTGTATAATAGTGGTGATAATGGACATCTTTGCTTCATCCCTGATATTATTGGAAAAATTTCTAGCATATCCCCATACAGATAATGTTTGCTAATGATTTTAGATATATGTTACTAATCACTTTAATAAAAGCTCCATTTATTTCTATGTTTTCTAGTGTTTTTAGTAGAAATGAGTATTGTATTTTGTTAAAAGCTTTTCTCTACATCTATTGAGGTAACTATATGATGTTTTCAGTACAGATCTGGACTTCATCACCTACTATGTGTCTGTCTTTGGCAAGTCATTTGGTATCTTTGGTTCTTAATTCCTCATCTATGATATGAGAATATTAGACTATTTGTCTCTGAAGTCTCTCCCAACTCTAAGTCTGTCACCTACTATATAATTTAAGATTCTAAATGTGGATTCTAATCTGTTCCCCCAGTTTTGGGGGAAACTGACTAAAATCACTGATAAAAACAAGTTTAGGTTTTTAAGGGTTTATTGAAAGGTAGGAAAAAAAGATTGAGGAAAGAATTCCAACAGCCTGGCAATCCTATCTTTCCTCAATTTTCCTGTGACTTCTTCTGCTGCCACCACCACCACCATAAAGTCAGGAACCACAAAGAGAGAGACCTCTCCAAGCAGGTCCTCCTTCCTCCTTCCTGTCCCCTCCCAGAAAATGGGAGGCTCCTCAAGTTGATTGGCTGGTAGCCTTGGTGGACAGTACCCATGCGCAAACATTACTTCCTGACGCCAAGGAAAAGCCACATGGCCTTGCCCTCTGAGGCATTCTACTCATGGTGGAGCTTTCCTATAGTAAGTCTCCAGTAGGTGGCATCATTCCAATCATTACAGTCCCCCCTTTTGTTTCATTTGAAAAACGAATGTGTTTGCTCAGTGAAACAACCAAAAATAATATCCTATGCTAGCTAACAATATGTAAATAACAATATAGGAAAGGGAGAGAGGAAAGTTTTGTCCAGAGGGGCAGTCCCTCATGAACCGCACTTTGACATAGGTCTTGCAAAGGGAGGGCCTCTGCAGAGAGTACATGTTACAGATGGTGTATATTATAATAGAAGGAGATAGTAAAAACTAACAAAACAAAACTGTTCATATAAAGTTTCTGAATTCTCTTGATTTCTTGAAGTGGTAAGATGTCATCAGGATGAAGCTGGATTCTTGTCTGGAAAACTGGATTCTGGACTCTGGACTGGAAAGCTGGATTCTCTTCTTTAACTGTTTGAATTGCTGGATTTTTACTAAATCTTAGCATAGCATTGTCAATGATCAAATTAATAAATTTCATTACACTACTTTTGTCTTCATTCCTCTACCTCTAAGTTATTAGGAGAATGGGAAAATGAAGTTCCAAATTTCTATTCTATCAAATGTTTAAAAAAAAAGCATAAATACTTGATAACTGGCATGAGGTGTGATTGTCTTACTTTTGCTTTGTTGAGCATATAGTAGGGAAAGTGAATTAAACTTTTTTAATCAAGCACACCATGGAGTGTGTTACTAGACTGAATTCAAGATATTTTTTTATGAAAAAGATGGAAGGCTTTACTTCAATGTCCTTTCTTCTAGGACTGAAAAGAATTCTGGAGGATATGTGACAAAATATACATCCTTTTGGAAAGCACACAATTTTGATTTAAAAAAAAAACAACTGCTCCAGAGAGTATATTTTGAATGCCTCTGCAGCTGTAAAGCTGCTTACTGTGGTATTTCTGGGTCTGAACACCAGAGAGCAAAGTGGGACACGTGGTATTCTTGCTGCATACCAGAAGGCAAAACCATCCTACAGGTTTCCAGCTCCCAGCTGTTTCAACCTTATATGTGAGTGCTGGGGTGGGGTGATCTCAACTGCTTTCCTTTTGGGTATACTTAGTACTCTGCTGTAGGCTTTTTAATTAACTGAAAGTCAGATAAAAGTTGCACAATAACTGAAGCCAGGCAGTATAAAAAAAGGAGGGAGGAAAGCAGGGACACTAGAGGAAAGAATAAACCAAGATGCTTTTATTGGGTGACTACAATTCTGGGACTGGTCCAAGGGCCTTATGAGGAGCTGAGGGAAAGGGAACAAAGGCAGCAGTGTGAAAGCACTTGTGTTTTATTGCAAGGTATGTATCTGTATTTTCAGTTATGCAAACTAGATAGGGCTTCATGATATAAGGCCTTATCAATAAAACATGTATGTGTTTGATAATTACTACAAAGGTAGAATACATTCAGCATAAATGCTACAGTGCATTGGAAAGTATAATGTACTGCTCAGTTTACTCAGGACTTTACTTGGGGTGTTCTTCAGATAGTTAACTAAATTAAAATAATCTTCTCCTTTTATGACTAAACATAACCAAGTAGGAATCTTGCACATTATAATGCTCATCCCCAATTCATTTCATATGTGCGTATGAATATATTATAATGTATATTTCGGTACACACATATGTATATGTGTGTACAAATCTATAAAATGTATATTAGTATGCGCATGTATGTGTGTGCATATAAGTGTGTACATATAAATATATGTGTATGTTTGTGTGCCCATTATTTATATGTGTAGTTACCTATGCATGCACACACAGGTACATGTCAGTGTGTATGTATATACATGTGTGTATACACACATCCATTTACACATTATGAGATCCTTTATCATTCTCTTCCCTCCATTGTTTCCCAATCTTTTCCCCTTATGCTCCTCTTTCATGATTTTCCTCTTCACTTCCTTGCTATTCTTACTCAGCCTGTATTTTTGTTTTGGTCTTATTTCTGAAATGAGTATTGTGCATGAAGTTGACTGCACAGTGTCTTGGATGAGCTCTTTGGAGGAAAAATTTTATGAAAACCCAATAAATAAGTAAATAGGTCTCATTCTTTTTTTGTTTTGTTTTGTTTTTGTTTTTTGTTTTTAATTTTTGCAGGGCAACGGGGGTTAAGTGACTTGCCCAGGGTCACACAGCTAGTTAAGTGTCAAGTGTCTGAGGCTGGATTTGAACTCAGGTACTCCTGAATCCAAGGCCAGTGCTTTATCCACTGTGCCACCTAGCTGCCCCCAATAGGACTCATTCTTTATTAGTAGTCATGAAGTTTAAATACCAAAGTTATTATTCTCAACAATCTTCTTACCTTTCATTGCTATCCATCTCTGCTACAATGAGCTTAAGCTAAATATCAATACCAGTAAAACAATTTCAATATCTAAGTAGACCAAAGCACACTTCTCTCTCAGTTTCTTTAAAAATTAGTAGTAGGGGACAGCTAGGTATCACAGGAGATAAAGAATCGGCCCTAGATTCAGAAGGACCTGAGTTCAAATGTGGCCTCAGATACTCGACACTAGCTATGTGACCCTGGGCAAGTCACTTAACCCTAATTTGCCCTGAAAAAAAATTAGTATTAGGGCTACACTAACTTTGTCTACACAACCAGTGGAACATTTAATCAAAACAGTTTCCTTTACTTTCCAAGATGTCAACTCACAACTTTGGTTGATACTTTTATAGACTTGACCAAGTACTTTTTTTTTTTTGGTGAGACCATTGGGGATTAGTGACTTGCCCAGGGTCACACAGCTAGTAAGAATCAAGTGTCCGAGGCCGGATTTGAACTCAGTTCCTACTGACCCTAGGGCCAGTCCTCTAACCACTATGACACCCAGCTGCCCCTTGGCCAGCTGAATCAACCCCCTCTTCATGCACCATTGATTATTGGGATCTAGTTCTTATAAGCTCGAACTTCTTTAATCCATTGGTGTGGAGATGTACATCTTCCCTACAGTGCAGTGTATAATTGAATATGTACCTACTTTTTCTTACTAGTCATATGTACATACACATATATGAACATGTATAACAATAAATATACATAGTATTAGTATACATATACATTTATGTGTATATTACATATAAAATATATTTCATATGTGATCTCTGCTATTATCAAATTAGTTTCCTTCTTTATTGAGCATGACATGAACATTTTTACCTAGGTGTTTACTCCTCTTGTCATTCTTTGAATGCCTTCCATTCCCCTCATTACTCGGGAAGCAACCTCCTACTCCCACCCCTTCCAACTTATTTAATATGTTTTCAAGAATAAGGGAGCACACTTTTCAGTAAATTGTTGAACTCTGATCCACCCAAACCCACAGGTCATATATTCTTACCAATTTGTTTCCATTTTGCTAAAAAACATTCAAAGCAAAGATGTTTAATGAAAATTACCCATCAAATTTGCAACCACATAAATCTGAGGCATGCTCCTCTTCAACTACACACACTATCACTGGGGAGGGTGGACACAGAATAAATGGGGACTGGGGACAATAAAAAAATAATAAAGTTACATGATAAATTTATTATATATTTAAAAGGAATAGTAAGCTGTACATAATAGATTTGCAGTTTCATTTGTAATCATCTTTTTATTCCACAATATTATGGAAATGCTTGTTTTATTACATAAATTAATCATAAAATAAAATAAAATAAACTTTAACAAGAAAAGATCTTTGTCCAGAACATATATGTGGAAGAGCACAAGTGCAGAGAATTATATGTAGCCATCGTATGTGAGTGAAGGAGGAACTTTTTACCTCCAACTTTCCAGGGCTCTGGATAATGTCATGATGCTCATCCTGTGAATCCTTCTCCAAGCTGGTCTCATGCAGTGTGAAATCACTCAGGGCTGTTTCCTTTGCCACAAGCATTTCTATGGCTATCATGTATTGTCTCTGCTGAGTCAGGTGGTATTTGCTGTTGGTCTTCACATTGCTGTTGCCATGTTTCACTAGGCCTCTGTAGGCGGCAGTGACAGGCCTAATTCCACTGTGACTGAGTTGTAGAGCTTTTCTGTTTCTGTGATCTCCTTTAGCTGCAGTCTGTGAATTAATATCAACATTTTACAGATGAAGAAATTGAGGTAGAGGAAATCTGATGGAAGAGGTAATAAAATTCATCCATGGCCATACAACTAGATTTTTGAAGACCCCTCTAATTTTATTATTATGATTCTAAAATTTTTGTTGATGGTAAAACTACTAACTTGTGGGAAGTTTTCATCCTGCTTATTCTTTATTAATTTATTAATTGGTAAACTTTCTAAGCAACAATACAAATCTTTCCTTCCTAAATCCATTTCCCTTTTTAGCATAGGCTCATAAAGCCTGAGATCTAGAAGGGACCTTAAAGGTTATCTTTAAAAATAGCACTTAATATTTTCCATCCTTAGCATTAGATGAGCAAAGGAAGGAAAAATCACTGAAAGTTATTTTCCCCTAAAAACAACCTACTTTGAAAAATTGCTTAGGGAACTTTTATTTGAAATGGACACAGTGTGTTCCCGAGCATGCTGAAGTCCACATGTTCTTTATTGAGTTCAAAGCATCCTGTTGTCCTAGAGCTAGGAAAATCCAGACATTTTTTTTTTCCTGGCTTCAAAAGAAGTGGGTCCTCTGCATTAGGATGGACTTTAGTGTATCTAAATGATGAGGGCAATAGAAATAATCATGTTCTGAAACTCCACTTCTGTGCTTTCTTTTCTGAAATGCCAACCTCATATTCCAGAGATATAGATTATTTATTAGCTTCAATTTGAATTGGTATAAATAAAATATCACAAATAAAGAGTTGAATAGTTGGAATGCTTAATCTACTAATAGAAATTAAAATGCAACTCTCCAACCCAAAATAAAATAAAATAAAGTGGTGATAATGGTGTGGAAACTGTATTCATGCATGCACATACATATATGCATACATGCACACACATACATAGGTGAATATATGTGTGTGCAAACACACATATGTGTGAATGCATATATCTATGAATGTCCTTCATGAAATTCCTTACTTGTTTATATGATCCTTTAGCAGAACTGTAGGTAATGATTTTTAAAACTCTGACAGGGTAGGTCAAGAAAGGCATAGCTATGAAGAAATGGTATGTCAGGAAGAGGAACAACTCATCTTGTGTGATATCATCAGAGAAAGTATACACTAGTATGTTGCAAATTTCTATGGCTCTGAAGGATTGACCACAATTGGTAAGGATGGGAGGTGAGAAAGCTAGGTGGTAGGCTTCTGAGGGAAGGGAATGCACCTTAGGAAAATATTGCCTTCCAAATTTTGGCATACTGGGGAAAAGCTCCTATTTGTAGTTCTATTCTTTGTTTTATTATATTTAAATACCACAGGTTTACAGCTCTTAGTTCTTCCCCTTTCACAATAAATGAATGGAACTATATAATTTTTTTTAGGGAAATGAGGGTTAAGTGACTTGCCAAGGGTCACACAGCTAGTAAGTGTTAACTGTCTGAGGCCGGATTTAAACTCAGGTACTCCTGAATCCAGGGCGGGTGCTTTATCCACTGCACCACCTAGCTGCCCGGAACTATATAATCTTGAGAAATGTGAATGTACTTCTTGCATGCAACTCTGACCACATTATTTTCCACTTTAAAATCTCCTAATGACTATTGATCTTCCAGAAATGCAATTAAAACTCCCTATTCTACCCTTTTAGACTTGGAGCCTTGTTCTACATAACTGCTTTTTTCACTTATTTCCCATTCTTCTAACCCACTTTTTTTCCTTTCCCATAATTTCAATAAGTGAACTCATTCCTAAATACTTGATTTATATATCAGATTTATGGAAACCATCATTAGGTTGTTCAAGTCCAATTGTTCATCACAGACAGAAATATCTTTTAAGGCATCTCTGAAAGGTGGACATCCAAACTTTGATTGAATGATGAAGATTCACTCTATGATAAGGTGACCTATATACTGATTCCTTCATTCTATCATAGAACCTTTTCAATCCAACAATCTCATTTTGCAGATAAAAAAGTAAAATGTAGAGAAATTATATTACTTGTTCATGTGTGTATGTGTGTTTCTGTATGCATACATACCTGTATGTATATGCATATATGTGCATGCATACTCATATACATATAGTTGATAGATATAGATATAGATATAGATATAGATATAGATATAGATATAGATATAGATATAGATATAGATATAGATATAGATATATGTATCTATATATAGATTTAGATTTAGATATACCTATATGTATACATATACATGTAGATACACACACACACATATATGTATGTAAAGAAAAACTATCTGGGTCAAGAATCAGAGAATCAAACTTAGGCTTTCCTGATGCCAAATTCAGCCCTCCATACATATTGCCACCGAGCAAAATGTTTCCCTCTTTTAATTGCTCCACATTGCTCTAGTTCTGTAATCTAGACTTACAGGAGATTATTCATGTATCTTCCAAATGAAAGTCTGTTTAAACAAATTCAATTTAAGTATATACATAGGTGGGTATGCTTAAAATTTGTAGAGCAATATTATTGACTATTATCATAGCCTACACAAATATGTTCTTTCCCCACTGCTCTAGAAACTTTGAGGATTTTATTAATCATTGAGAACTTTAGATGGAGCCCACATGGTGGAGAAAAGGCAGGAAATTCTCTTAATGCTCTCTATTTCTACTCAAAACAACTTAAAATAATGCTTCAACATGATTTCTAGAGCAGCAAAATCCACAAAAAATGGGGTGAAACACTTGTCCAACCCTAGATAACTTTGAAGGTAAGTAGGAAAGGTCTGTCACACCAAGGTGAAAGTGAAGCACAGTCCAGTGTAGACAATGCCTGGCTAGACAACAGCAGACCAGCAGCAATCCTTGGGAGCAACTGAGTCAATGGCAGAGGCTTCCAGAGGTCCCAGACCAGAGTCAGTAAGGGGACTGAACAATTGATTAGAAAGATATCTTTAGGGTTCCTTTGCTGGAACAGGGTACAGGACTTTGTTGCATTGCCCACACAAGGATCCAGCTCACAGTCTTGGGTAATAGCCATAGGATGAGGGGGATAAAAAGTACAGTAGAGCTTGTAAACCTGGGGGAGTGGACAATGTTACTCATGGTTCCAGGGCAGAAAAGAATGCTTGTTGTCACTCACAAACTAGAGAAAACTCCAAGACAGAAGTAAATTCAACCCTCTTTGGATCATACCACCTTGAAAAAAACTGAAAACTTATAGACCTTTAAAACTGGCTGCAGCCAAATAGCTGCACCAATAAACAAAACAAAGCAAAACCCTGAAATTTGGGACAGTTCCCCCTCCACCCTTGAATCACAGCCCAATTTTATCATAGAATTAAAAGTCAATGAATAAAGTGGAAATGAGTAAATAACCAGAAAAAAGAGAAACTAACCATAGAATATCACTATAGTGATATGGAATATGAAACAACAAACTCAGAAGACAACAAAGTAAAATTGCTACATGCAAAGTCTCAAAGTAAAATGTGAATTGTCCCCAGGCCCAAAAATAATTCCTGGAAGAGCTTAAATGTTTTAAGAATCAAATAAGTGACATGGGGGAAAATTAAAAAAAAAAAAAGAAATGGCAGTGATGCAAGAAAATTATGAAAAAAGGAACAGAATCTTGGCAAAGGAGGCACAAAAATATTGAACAAAATATCAGCTTTAAAAAACTGAATAGGTCAAGTGCTAAAAGAGGAACAAAATTCAATGAAGAGAAGGACTCCTTTAAAAGAATAATTGGTTACATTGAAAAAGACATACAAAAAATCACTGAAGAAAATAATTATTTAAAAAGTGGAATTGGTCAAACAGAAAAAGAGGCACAAAAATCTCACTGAAGAAAATAATTCCTTAAAATTTTTAATTAGCAAATAGAAACTAATTACTGCAGGGGACATCAAGAAACAATAAAAATTCAAAAGAATGAGAAAAATGAATAAAAAGGGAAATATCTCATTCAAAAAATAACTGACCTGGAAAATAGGTACAGGAGAGATAACTTAAAAATTATTAAACTAGATGAAAACCATGATACAAAAGTACCTAAACATCATACTTCAGGAAATTATCAAGAAAACGGATTTAATATCCTAGAATCAGGGGTTAAAATAAAAATTGAAAGAATACACCAATAACCTTCTGAAAGGGATCCCAAAATGAAAACTTGCATAAATATTATCATGAAAGTTAAGAAATCCCAGGTCAAAAATTAAATATTGCAAGCAGTCAGGAAGAAATTATTCAAAAGCTGTGGAGCCACAGTCAGGATTGCACAGGATATAGTAGGTTCTACATTAAAGGATCAGGGGGCTTGGATTTTGATAATCTGCAGGGCAAAGGATCTAGGAATATAATGAACAGTTGACCTACCCAGAAAAGCTGAATATAATACTTTGGAGCAAAAATGAACATTTAATGAAATAGTATTGTCAAATATTCCTCATGAAAAGACCAGAGATGAATCTAAAATTTGACTTTCACTCAAGAGATTCATAAAAATGGTAAACATGAATGGGAAATTATAAGGGATTCCATAAGGTTAATTATTTATATCCTAACATGAGAAGTTCATACTTATATCTCCTAAGAACTTTATCATTATTAGGTCACTTAGAAGGATTATATATAGGCAGAGGGCACAGGTATGAGTTGAATATGACATGATGATATCTAAAAAAGAAATTTAAGGGGTGAGAAAGAGAAATGCACTGGGAGAATATGGGAGAGAGAGGTAGAATGGGGTAATTTTTCCCATATAAAAGAGGGAAAAAAAGAGCTTTTACAAAGGAGGTGAAGTTGGGTTAGGAAAACTGAGATACTAACACTCTGTTAGTAGAGTTGCAAACTCATTTGATCATTCTGGACATATATTTGGAATTATGCAAAAGGGCTATAAAAGCACATATGCTTTGACCCAGCAATGCCCATAATAAATTTGTATCCAAAAGAGTTTTTTTAAAAAAAGGAAAGAGACCTATATGGAAAGAAATATTAGTTGAAGCTGTCTATGGTGGAAAAGAATTAGAAATTTAGGGGATGCCCATTAATGGGGGAATGGGTGAACAAGTTTTGGTATATGATTGTTATGGAATACCATTGTGTTATAAGAATTGATGAGTAAGATATTCTCAGCAATATCTGGAAAGCCTTACATCTACTAATGCAAAGTGAAACAAAAAGAATGAGGAGGACATTGTATATCACAGCAGCAAAATTGTGTGATGAACAACTGAATAACAGTTATCCTTAGCCATACAATTATCCAAGACAGTTATTAAGGATATATGATGGAAAATAGTATTCATTTTCTGAGAAAGAACTGATGAAGTCAGAATGCAGACTTTTTTCCTTTCTTTTTCTATTTGGTTTGCATTTTTCATAATATGACTAAAAAGGTAATGATTCCCACGACTGCACATGTATAACCCATATCAAATTGCTTGCCATATCAAAAAAGGGAAAAGAAGAGGGAAGGATAGAATTTGGGGCTCAAAAGAAAATGTTAAAAACAGTTTTTCATGGGACTGGGGGGAAATAACATGTAAAAATATCAGAAAAAGAATACTTGAAGAAAGAAACTTACTTTTTCCTCTCACCCAGAAAGCCTATGAAATAATTTATTATTTACTCAGGGACTTCTGTGTTCTCTGTATGGTCTTTCCAATGATGCCCTTAGCTCAATCTATTAGTACTTCCTAAATAAAAAAAGCTTGGGAGTAGTCTATATTCATTCCTTTTCACTACTCCTCTAATGACTCAAAACGTATTTCTAGAGTTCACCACAGCCAAAGAGAACAAAAATTCAATCTGTGCAGGACTACAATCCACCAAAGGGATGGTATCAAGTATGCACTTGATAAATATAAAAATAACATTTTATCACAGACAAATTCTAAAAATTCAATTTTATGACAAATGAATTTATGTCATATATTGAAGGACCCAATATTACATCTTCCAGTTCAAGGGTCTACCCAGAAAGACTGAGAAAAATATTTGCAAATTAGTTACTTAGTACATCACAATCAATTCTATACTTGCAAACAAGTTTATAGCATGATATTAAAGAATTATTTTTTGGGTTTTTTTTTTTGTTTTTTGCAGGGCAATGAGGGTTAAATGACTTGCCCAGGATCACACAGCTATTAAGTGTCAAGTGTCTAAGGCCAGATTTGAACTCAGCTCCTCCTGAATCCAGGGCTGGTGCTTTCTCCACTGCGACACCTAGCTGTCCCCAAATAATATTTTTAAAAGGAAAAGAAGAATGAAAGAAAATTCTATATTCTTCAAAACATGAGTTATAATACCCTAAACTAATACAATATCCCATTGCGTATTCCCTCATATCATTTATAGTCTCAGGGGAGGGTTTTCTCTGAATAGTGTCCCTAGTATGATAGATTACTGGACCTATCTTTACAATGACTTTAACTTAAATATATGTAAACATGTTTATAGAGAGTGTGTCCCAAAGCATTAGCACAATTTCAAGCTCTTAAAACTTGATAGATTACATAGTATATATGTTTATAAGCAATATATGTATAATATACAATACAAAATGCATACTGTATGATAACTATTCTATTGTTAGCTGATGAATATATTATGTAGTTTTCCATAAAAATACATACTATTTTATTATGTATATGTATATATATGTATAAATGTTCGATTGATAGATTTCTGTGGTTTTTGGCCTTTTCCAGTTGTAATGTCCCCTACTTCTATCTTTTGACAAATATCTTCTGATGATAGTTAAATAGCATGTCTGCTACAAAAGAAGTATAGAGCACAGAAAGAATGGTAGATTTGAAATAAAAAGATCTGGATTGTTATCTCAGCTCTGCCACTTAGAACATGTAATTGTGGGCAAAACACAACTGCTCTAGTGCTTTGTTCCCTTATTTGTAAAATGAGAGTTTGGACAAGGTGTCTTTTAAGTTCCTTACTTAATGTAGATTTTATGATTATATAAACCTTTTTCCATTAGATATTTTAAACACAAAAGATTAGCATTAGTAAGTTGTCTTCTTGTCTAAGCTCTGGTATGACAGAGTTTATAGTTCAATAAATAAGTTATCAACTGTGCTGATGGGTTATTCCTCTTATAGAATTGGTTAGACTATTTTATCCCTAAAAGCTTACACATTTGCACCTGATTCTTGGTTGTGTCAAGGATCTAAGGTTCAAGCTGGGCTTTCCCTGAACTAGCTTACTGGTGATCTGTGGTCATATTGCCATGGGCTTCCAGATCATATGAGGACATAAAAAATTATTTCCACATGGAGTCATGGCCCTTAAGTTTCTTTTGTATAGCCAAAGATATCTTATAAGTTCACATATCCTACCCTTTTGAACAGAGTAGTTTACATATTGAAAAGGGGCAGTCTATGTCTACCCAAAATAAAGGCTGGGTTATCCTTATTGATAGATATTATTTCTATGCTATGACTTTATAAATCTTCTTATGTTAAATATTGCATGACCTACACATTATATCCCAACACTGAACCTAAGTCAGGTCAGACATTAATAATACATTTTATTGCCAAGAGATAATTGTCATTACCAATTTACGATTTCTAGTTTCTTGAACAAACACAGACTAACCACTTTTCACATATTTTATTGAGCAAAACTCACATTCATAAAATACTAAATAGTGATCAAGAAATACAATAAAAATCATAGTTAATATTTCACTACATAAATACTTCACAAAATTTGCAAAAAAAAAAATCAGTCAGAAATTCACAGTTAACAGAAGAGTGGGCCACCAGTTAAGCCAGTGCCAGAACATACAAAATACCTGACTGCTTTCTAACTCAACAAAAGTTTTGATGGACAGGCATAACCTGTAATTATAAACTGAGTCTAGAGTATTGGAACAAGAACAGAAGTCTTCCAAGAAATCTCCAGGGTAGACAGAAAGCCTCAGCATATTTGAAATAAGCAGTAGGGACAATAGAAGTTCCAGAAATACAAGTCACCTGTGTGGTCTGGACATAGATTCAAAGATTCCCAGACTCAGAAAATCTCATCATTGGAAGGCTGTCTAGTTCAACCTACACCTGACCAAGAGTACCCACAACCATAATAGATGAGTTTGAAATCTGGTTCTGAAATTTACTGTGTCACCTTATGCAAATCATTTAATATTTAAATTTTTTTTCTTTAAGAATTTTATTTTTTCCAAATTACGTGTAAAAACAAGTTATCACATTGATTTTTAAAACTTTGTGTTCCAAATTATCTTCCCCCATTCCTCCCCACCCACCCTTAAAAACTCAAGCAATTCAATATAAGTTATACATATGTAGTCATGCAAAATATTTCCACATTAGTCAGGTTGTGAAAGAAAACAGGCAAAATAAAAAGTTTAGAAAAAGGAACTAACAAAAAATTATGCTTCAATATGTATTCAGAAACTATCAGTTCTTTCTCTGTAGATGGATTGCATTTTTTCATAAGTACTTCAGAGTTAGCTTATATCATTTTATTGCTAAAAGTAACTAAGTCAATCACAGCATATCATCTTACATTGTTGCTGTTATTTTGTATACAGTGCATTTCACTTTGCATCAGCTCATGTAAGTCTTTCCAAGTTTTTCTGATAGCATCCTGCTCATGTCTTATAGCACAATGGTGTTCTATCATAATCTCATCACAAAATTTGTTCAGCCATTCCCCAATTGATGCGCATCTCCCCAGTTACCAAATCAACTTTTAAAAATCTCATTTAGGATACCAACATAATAGTAGTATTACTAGTTCAAAAACATGCATGGTTTTATAGGCCTTTGGCCATAGTTCCAAATTGCTCTACAGAATGTTTGAATCAGTTTACAACTTTACCAAGATTGTATTAATATCTCATTTCCCTGCATCCCCTATAACATTTGTAAATTTCTTATGCTATATTATTTTCCAATACAATAGGTATGAGGTAGTACCCAGAATTGTTTTGACATGATTCTGTCCAATGAATAGTGAGTTAGAGAATTTCTCCATATGACTACAGGCACTTTTGATTATTTTATCTGAAAACTTTATACCTTTGATTATCTATCAATTGTGGAATGACTCTTATTTTAACAAATTTGATTCAATTCACTATCTGTTTGAGAATTGAGGCCTATGAGACAAACTAGCTCCATTTTTTTATAGTTACTATTGATAACTGTATTTCCCTCCATCCTATTCCCCCACTATGGTATTTATTCTATTTTCTATCTCCTTTCACCCTATCCCTCCTCAAATGTGTTTTGTTTCTGACTGTGCCCTCCCCCAATCTGAACTCCCTTCTTGCACCCCCACATCCTTCTCCCCTTCTACTTTCCTACATGGTAAGATAGAGTTCTATACCCAATTGAGTGTGTATTTTATACCATCTTTGATCTAATTCTGATGAGCTTAAGGCTCACTTACTCCCCCATACCTCCCTCATCTTTCCCTCCAATCTATAAGCTTTTTCTTTCTTCTTTTTTGTGAGATACTTTACCCTATTCCACCTCTCCCTTTCCATTTCTCCCAGTGCATACCTCTTACCCCTTAATTTTATTTGAAAAAGATATCATCCCTTCATATTCAACTCACCCCTGGACCACTTTCTAATATACTCCATTCACCTACACTAATAATGAGAAAGTTCTTATGAGGTACAAGGGTCATTTTCTCATGTAGGAATGTAAACAGCTTAACCTTTTAATATTCCTTATTATTTCTTTTTCCTGTTTTCCTTTATATGCTTCTCTAGGGTCTTATATTTGAAAGTCATATTTTCTATTCAGCTCAGATCTTTTCATCCTGAATGCCTGAAGACCTCTCTTTCATTGAATTCTCATTTTTCCCCTTAAGGATTATACTCAGTGTTGCTAGGTAGGTGATTCTTGGTTGTAATCCCAGTTCCTTTTCCCTCCAGAATATAAGCTGATAGATTTTGTGTTATCCTGACTATAGCTCCACAATACTTGAATTGTTTCTTTGTGGCTGCTTGCAATATTTTCTCCTTGACCTGGGAGCTCTGGAATTTAGCTATAATATTCCTGGAAGTTTTCATTTCCTTTTTCAGGAGGTGATTGGTGGATTCTTTCAATTTCTATGTTGCTATCTGGTTCTATAATATCATGGCAATGTTCCCTGACAATTTCTTGGAAGATGATGTCTAAGTGCTCTCTCTCTCTCTCTCTCTCTCTCTCTCTCTCTCTCTCTCTCCTTAGCATGACTTTCTGGTAGTCCAATCATTTTCAAATTATCTCCCATGGATCTATTTTCCAGGTCAGTTGTATTTCCAAAGAGATATTTCACATTGCCTTCTATTTTTTCATTCTTTTGGTTTTGCTTTATTTTGTCTTGATTTTTCATAAAGTCATTAGATTCCATTTGCTCAATTCTATTTTTTTCCAGGGCAATGAGGGTTAACTGACTTGTCCAGGGTTGCACAGCTAGTAAGTGTCATGTGTCTCAGTCTGGATTTGAATGCAAGTCCTCCTGAATCCAGGGCCTGGTGCTTTATCCACTGCACTACATAGCTGCCCCTCAATCCTAATTTTTAAGGAATTTTTTCTTCAGAGAGCTTTTATATCTCCTTTTTTATTGGACTAATCTCATTCCTTCTTCCACTTTTTCCTCTACCTCTCTTACTTTGTTTTCACAGTCATTTTGGGGTGTTTCTGTGGCCTGAGGCCAATTCATATTTTTCTTGTAAGCTTTAGATTTTGGAGCTTTGATTATGTTATCTTCTTCTGAGTGTGTATTTTGATCTTCCTTGTTACCATAGAAACTTTCTAGGGTCAGCATTTTTTTTCAGTTTGCTCATTTCCACAGCCTATTTATTCACTTTTAACTCTTTCTTAAAGTGGGGAACTGTTTCCAGGGCTCACTGTTCCAAACTTCAATGGATCCAAGGTGATATGATTTAAGGAGAGGCATGTTTACCACTCCCATGATCTGTGTTCTGGTCTGCAAGCAACTGTAGGCCTCTTTGCCCTCTAACCTAGAACAGAATCCTGTTCCACTATGGCTGCAAGTTCTAGTGTGCCTCTGTCAGTCCCCTACATGAGCTACCACCAAATATTGAAACCTGGATCAGAGCACAGGTAAAAAAAAACAGAGTTCTGCCTCAGCCCCAGCATAGAGACCCCTACAATCTGCCCCTGGCTAACTGCTCAACCCCCTCACCATCTGTGGGCTGAGTTCCAGAAGCAGCTGCTGCCACAGTTGATTCAGAGGCTCATGTGGCCTGTTTATCTGGGGCTGGGGCTGAGGCTGCATGGCACAGCCATGAGGCTGTGCTACACTCTCAACCTAGTACAACAGACCTTTCCTGCCTACCTTTTAAACCATCTTTGGCTAGAAAATGATCTCAACCCATCCTTTTGTGGCATCTTCTACTCCAGGAATTGTTTTTTGGCATTATTTGAAGGTATTTGGAGGGGTCCTGGGGAGAGCTCAGGCAAGTCACTACCTTTCCTCTGCCATCTTGGCTCTGCCCCCATCATTTAAGATTTTTGAACCTCATGTTCCCCACTTTAAAGTAAAAGATTAGAACAAAGTGTTCATCAAAGTACCTTCTGATTATAAATTCTTATGCTACTAAGTTTATAAATCTTGCTCCTAATCTTTTGGGAAATTTAACAGTGTCTCTGGAGAAAAGAACCACCAGGAAAGCTGCTAAGCTTTCAAATGTTTCCCCAGGTTCTCAGATTTCTTAGGTTTCAAATATTCGTTGGAATGAAACCAATTCTCACTTAAAATGCAAGTACTCTCAAGAGGTCTAAAACAACCAATCATGCACAGATTAGGAATAACTTTAATTAGTTAATAAAATTCCAACATAAAATATGCTCAGATATAATAAGACAGAAATGATAGGAGTTCCAGTGAAAGAGGGGGATAAGGAAAGGGAGGTATAATTTCAAACTCTCTTGCAGTAGAGCAGTAATTTTCATTAATAATTTGAATCCCTACAATTGTCAAAGAAGATAATACTAAAAAAAATTATATTAACTTAAGAGGAGATTTTCATAAATAATATTGTGATAGGATACTAAATTGCACTCAAGGTTCATGACAACATTTTTTTTTCTGAAGTAGAGTTTTTAGAACAGCAGTAGCAGCAATAACAATAAAATATAGGAACAGTGAACTAGGAGAATGTAAGTCAGTGAATAACATCCCATAAGTTGGTAAGCGATGCTGAGATAGGCAGAAGACAAACATGTGGGAACGGAGCATTTGTGTATCAGAAAAATAGTGTAGCAATAGGTAGGAGAAATGCAAAGAAAGAGGGGTAGAAATGCAGCAATGACTTCTTTCACTTGCTCTGTCAATTTGATGAGAATCTTGATGCCCAGGAGCCTCAAGTTTCTGTTTGTCTCTGCTATTTCTCTTCTAGGAACTTTTCAACAGGCATTGATCTTTAGGATATAGACAATTAAATAAACATCAATCTTTAGTGTATGCATATATACACACATATATGTATTTATAAACAAATATATATACATATATATGTATATGCATATGCTTGTATATTGCTCTCTGCATGCATATATGTGTTTATACATATATAGACAGAGATGTATATCTATTTAGCCATCTCTAGCTATCTATCTTCTATCTATCTATATGATATAGATATTGAGAGGTTGATATGGACAAATTCTACAATATTTCAAGGCATTTCAATTGAGAGAGCTGTTGCCTGGAATTAGGAGGTGATTTTGCTTTTCCTCATTTATTTTAGGGAAATGCAATTAGAACATTAGGCTTCTAAATTTGTAGAATATAATAAGTACTTTTATAGTCTGGATTATTATCTGGATGATTATCTGGAAGCCACCAATGAGTACTCTGATAAGCATTTTCAAAATTAATTGCTTTATTCCAGAACTTGAAGGCCAACACAATGAACATTAGTGATCAGATTTGGATAGAATTGAGTTAAAATTAGATTATAATTGATTTTTATTTTTAATTAGCCATTTTTTTTCTTGACAAATCACGTCTGGGTGAGTTCCTCTACTATATGGGTTGAAAAGTAGAACAATCCAATGAAATATCAAATCTTTTGTTAATGATGTCTCTAAGGGAAATCAGAAAGCTCAATCTATACTAATGAGTGTTTTAACAACTGAATCTGAAGTATTTTTTTATCTAAATGATAAAATCTATTATACCCAGGGTAGGAGCATCAATCCAGCCTAGTGGCCACTTGAGGGGTAGTATCTATCACCTGGAGAATGTTAATGATGCCTTTCAATTTGGATCATGTCCCAGCATTTTCACAATGCTTTCAGATCCATTATCCACTTTGGTACAGTAGTCTTTTGATGGCTATAGGCTATAGGAGTATTATTATTTACAGTTTATAGATGAAGAAACAGAGGAAATAATTTATTTCCCCTAGGTTATGTAACTGGTTGGTAATACAATCAAATTCACAACTCAGGTGTATGGAAACTTAGACAAATGCACCTTAACTTGTACTATGTTGCCTCCTTTGAGAATTTGTAATTATCCACTATTATTTACACCCATGTCATGCCCTGGTTTCATAAAATACCAAACTTAATCCAACTTCTAATGTTTCTATTACATTAATAACAAAGATGATTTTCTGATTTTTGCAAATCATTATTCCACAGTGCAGGATAGGATGGGAGGAAGGGCACTGGAGGACAGAGGGAAGGAAGAGATGTCATATCTTTCACTAATCTCTTTTATTGACACACAGTTTCTATAACTCCCTTAAGTAACACCAAATCCCAACTGAAAATTATTTGTTCCATGTTTTCAATATATATTATGACATAAATCTTCAGTTTATAAACATTTATCCTCTTCTACTAATATAGTCATTTGATAAATTTGATCTTTGTAAAGAAATAATATGAAAAAAAAGTTATTAGAAAAGTGATTTGGCAATCAGAAATTCTGGTGTCTATCTTGTTTGTTATTCTTTTATGTTTTTGTTCTTTTGGTGAGCCAATTGGAGTTAAGTGACTTGCCCAGGGTCACACAGCTAATAAGTATCAAGTATCTGAGGCCAGATTTGAACTCAGGTCCTTCTGACTCCAGGACCAGTGCTCTATCCACTGTGCCACCTAGCTGCCTTTGTTATTCTTTTAAAATGTGTGATTCAGGGTCAGATAGGTGTTACAGTGGATAAAGCACCAGCCCTGGATTCAAGAGGACCTCAGTTTAAATCCAACCTCAGAAACTTGATACTTACTAGCTGTGTGGCCCTGGGCAAGTCACATAACACTCATTGCCCTGCCCCAACAAAAATGTGTGAGACACAACCTCTCTAGGTGTCAGTTTTTACATCAATAAAATTAAAATTAGCATACTGGACTTCATCTTCTGAAGGTCCTCTTGAATGAAAGAGAATTATGGCCCTCCATCTGGCTTCTCCTCTGCACTGATGGAGACTGACAGTAATCTGTCGTTGGAATTCCTTTAGTTTTTTCTTTATCATTGAGTGAGAGTAGTTTATCCCATTTTGAGCAGACAATATTTTGCTTTTCATTCAGATCACCTTTATCCTGTGTAATGATTGGGATGATGCCACCTATTGGAGACTTACTATAGGAAAACTCCACCATGAGGAGAATGCCTCAGAGGGCAAGGCCATGCAGCTTTTCCTTGGCATCAGGAAGTAACGTTTGCGCATGGGTACTGTCCACCAAGGCTACCAGGCAATCAACTTGAGGAGCCTCCCATTTTCTGGGAGGGGACAGGAGGAAGGAGGGCCTACGCGAAGAGGTCTGTCTTTTTTGGGGTTCCTGACTTTATGGTGGTGGTGGTGGTGGCGGCAGAGGACTTCACAGGAAAATTGAGGAAAGATAGGATTGCCATACTGTTGGAATTCTGTTCTCAATCTTTCTCTTTCTATCTTTCAATAAACCCTTAAAAACCTAAACTCTTTTTATCAGTGATTTTAGTCAGTTTCCCCCCAAACTGGAGGAACAGATTAGAACCCACATTTAGAATCTTAAATTACACACCTGTGACCTTGAAAAAGACCTGCTTAATAATATAATCAGGAACTACATATACAAAACTGGTCTGGTCCAATATGGCATTTTAGCCTGGTCCCTGAAAAGTTAGTTGTATGATTATTTAGGAATTATAATTTTTTAAATGCCTAAAACAATCAACCATTTACCTTTCTATAACTCTAAATGAGGAAACTTCTTTCACAAGATTTAGTGAAGCAATTAACAAGTATTTAGTGATCACTTACTCTAATCCTAATACTCTATCCCTAACAAAAAGCTGCTTTCATAGAGCTGCAAACATAGATAGATAAGCCATTGTCATATGAAAAAATATATAACTAGAAAAAGCAAGATACAATGGTCCAAGATAGGTACAAAGAATTCATGATGGAAAATGCTCTCCAAATCCAGGAAAAAAGAAAAGAACTATGGAATCTAGATACAGACTACTTCTATTTTTTATTTGTTTTTCTTCTTTGAGGTTTTTCCTTTTTGCACTCATTCTTCTTTCACAACATGACTAATGCAGAAATATGTCTAATGTGATTGTACATATATAAATTCTTTCAGATTGCTTGCTCTCTTGGGGAGGGGAGAGGGGGGATGAAGAGGAGGGAGGGAGAAAAATTTGAAACTAGAAATCTTATAAAAACAAATTTTGAAATCTATCTCTACATGTAACTAGAAAATAATAGAATACTCTTATGATTAAAAAAAGCATCAAATAGGAAAAAAACAGAACTGTCAATTGTGTGGTATAAATGTTATATTCTATAACAGTTAAAAATATCATTATATTCTATAACAGTTAAATATCATTATGACCTTAGTAACCAAGGAAGGCTCAATGAAGGAGATATAATAGTGTTTGGTAGGATTTAAGTAGTATATAAGACAGAGAGCATGGCAAGCCAAGGGGAATTCCATAAGAAAATATTTAAAGAGCTGACTTTTTAAAATGGGATGTAAACTTATTCTATGTTTTACTTGTGTTATATGTTCAACTACAAACAATATGCAAAGAGGGAATCTAATATTGGCTCACAATATGAAAGAGCTCTTTCAAAATTTTGAAATTATAAAATCAATATTATAAAAATGGAAAATATTGGGGATTATTATAAATTGAGGAAGAATGAAATGAGCATAATCATACCAACAACACTGTAAAACTAATCAAATTTAAAAGCAGGATGAACCATGATAAATACAATTTATTGCATTGTTTAATTCAATCAATCAATATGTAACGATTGGAATAACGCCACCTGCTGGATACTAACTGTAGAAGAGTTCTGCCCATGAAGCGAAGGTCTTTGAGGGCAAGACCAGGAGTCTTTGGTATCAGGAAGTGAGGCAGACTAGTGGGAGGAGGAAGGAGGAGACGGAGGCGCTCTTCCTTTTGGACTCTGGTGGAGAGCGGAGCTAGAAATGTGCTCTCCCTTTAATAGATAGGAATCTAGGCCTTTCTTTCTCTTTACCAAATTCTTATTCTCCTTAATAAATGCTTAAAAGCCTAACTCTTGCTAAAGCTTATAATTTATTGGCGACCACTCATTAAATAGTTTAGACAGTTTAGCTAGAATTTTAGCCCTTAACAAATATCAATACAATTCATGATTCCAAAGGACTGAAGATGAAACACATTATTTTAGAGATATGTCATAATTTATAGTCTAGAATGAGATGGCTATTAGAAGAAATGTTTTTAATTTTTTCCCCAATGATATGGGGATGAGAGGAAGAGAAAACTTTTATGTTAATTGATTTAAAATACATAGTTGAGAAGTGCTACAGGTGTGAACTGCTGCATGCATGTAATTTCAGGTGAGATCATTGTGTTATAAATTTTACATAACTTCTACTTTGCTGCAAGAGCTCTCTCACAAAGTAGTAATAATTTATAAATATCTATATGTAAAAACAAAAACATCAATATTTTATTTTAAAAATAAAAATGAGGGACCCAAGATGGCAGAGAGAAGTCAGGAAGTTGGCTGAGCTATCCTGAGTTTCCCTTCAAAACAACATTAAATCAAGCCTCTAAATGGATTGTGAAATGACAGAAACTGCAAAAAGACAGAGAGATAGAATATTCCAAACTGAGATAATTTAGAAGACTTCAGGAAAGATCAGTCTCACTTTGGCAAAAGGGAAGTACAGCACAGCTCAGTGGAGCATAGCATGAAGGGGGTTGTGGCAAGTCAACAGGAGGCTCTTGGAAACCATATAGAAACTGAGACCCCTTGGTCCTGCCTCAGCAGCTGGTTGCATAGCAGGCCAGGTGTAAGACCCACCAGCACCAGCTGAGAGGGAAAACTGCCAGTTAGAGAACCACCCACAGGACAGGTGAATCTTGGCCAAGCAAACCTAGTACCTGGAGGAATCCACAAGCCACAGAGGCCTCAGAGCAGAACTTCAGTGACCCAAGCCCTATGCCCCTAGACAAGAAGCTTGCAAAAGTGGCCACTATGCCCCAGGAGCAGACCTCAACTTCAAAGGTAAAAGCATATAAGCCACAATATGAGTAAGAAAATGAAAAGTCATCTTACCATTGAGAGCTTCTGTGTCAACAGGGAAGACCAAAACACAAATTCATATAAGGACAATGCCCTCAAAATGCTTACATATGAAGCCTCAAGATAGAAGAGGAATTGGTCTAAAGATCAAAAAGCCTTCTTAGAAGAGCTCAAAAAGGATTTTAAAAATTAAATGAAAGAGGTAGAAGGAAAAAAAGGAAAAGAAATGAGACAAATGAAAGTGACACAAGGAAATTATGGGAAAAAAGAATCAACATCTAGGAAAAGGAAGCAGAAAAATTTACTGAAGTAAACAATTCTTTAAAAAATACAATTGGATAAATGGGGTCAACAATTTGTCAAATGGAAAAGGAAATGCAAAAGTTTAATAAAGAAAACAAGGCCTTAAAAATTAGAATTGGACAGATAGAAGCTAATAACAACATGAGACATTAGGAATGAGTCAAACAATCAAAAGGATGAAAAAATAGAAGAAAATATGAAATACCTCATCAAAAAGACAACTGACCTGGAAAAAAGATCCAGGAGAGATAATTTGAGAATTACTGGATTACATGAAAGCCATGAACATAAAAAGAGTCTACAAACCATATTCCAGGAAATTATCAGGGAGAACTACCCTGATGTTGTAGATTCAGAGTATAAAATAGTTGTTGAAGGAATTCACCTATCACCTCCTGAAAGAGAACCCAAATGGAAAACTCCAAGGCATATTGTAGCAAAATTCCAGAATTATCAGATTAAGTAGAAAATACTGCAAAGAGCCAGAAATAAACAATTTAAATATCATGAAGCCACAGTCAGGATTGCACAGGACCTGGCAGCTTCAACATTAATGGATCATGGGGACAGAGCCAAGATGGGGGAGAGGAATCAGCAAGCTGCCTGAGCTCTCCTTCTGTTTCCTCAAAAAGAACATTAAATCAAGCCTCTGGATAGATTCTGAAACTACAGAACCTGCAGACAGAGAGACACAATCTTCCAACCAGAGATAATTTAGAAGACTTCAGGAAAGGTTGGTCTGACTCAGGTAAAAGGGAGGAACACTGCATGGTGGCAGCACAGAGCCAATGGGGGGTGGAGCAAGTCAGCAGGAAGCTGTGGGTCACAGCTGAGCAACTGAGGTCCCTGGATCCTGGCTCAAAAATCTTGTGGAGCAGCATGAGAGTGGCAAAACCCACTTGTACCAGCCAAGAGGGCAGGTTGCAAGGTGGAGGGCCATGCACAGGATAGGCACGACTAGGCCCACTGATCCCAGCACTCTCAGACAGGAAGTCTATGTTTTATAGATATTCATCCAATTCATTTAGATTGTCAAATTTATCAGCATATAATTGGGCAAAATAGTTCCTAATAATTGTCTTAATTTCCTTTTAATTGGTGGTGAGTTCACCCCTTTCATTTTGGATACTCATAATTTGGTTTCTTCTCTCCTTTTTTTGATCAAATTAAATAATGTTTAATCTATTTTATTGTTTTTTTTCATAAAACCAGCTTAAAGTTTTATTTTTAAATTCAATGGTTTTCTTATTTTCAATTTTGTTAATTTGATTTTCAGTATTTCCAATTTGGTGCTTAGTTGGGGATTATTAATTTGTTCATTTTCTAGTTTTTTTAGTTACATGCCCAAATCATTGATCTGCTTTTTCTCTATTTTATTGATGTAATTCATCCCATTCACATTTTTTTTCATAAAATATATAGTGATTTATTTAGATGATTTTGTGATTGTGGAATTTAGCATAACTGAGAAAAAACATCCAGAATCTTCTGATTTGAAGTCATCTTGTTAGGCAATGGCTTTGGCTTCAGGTAGGAATGCCTCCCAGTACTTTATCAGCTGTTGTTGTGTTTGTACTAATGATTCCAAGTACTTGATAATAACAGTTTTAAAGTCTTTCACTCATTCCTCCTCAAATCTCCCAACTTCCTTTCTAATAGTTTTGGAGATTTGTTCAAAGTCTCTCTTTCCTTACTGAAGTTTGGCTTCCCACTCTCTAATTTAATTTTTAGCCTGCTGTATTTCACCTGGTTTGTTGGAAAGCTTCATTTTTGCCTCAGCTTCATGTTTTTTCTGCAAAGTAATCTGAGCATCATCCCATTTCTGCCAACATTTCATTCGATGATCAAACACACCTTTTACTGCAGCAATAAGACGAATGTAGTCACTAAGTAGTTCTGAAAACACATAAAAGTCAGAAAAACCTTGTTCCTGATATAACTGGTCTATCTTCTCTTCAACCTCAGCAAACTGAGACAAAGCTCTGGATAAAGCAGTATGATCCTCAGAATTACCTAACGTGGCAGCACTTTTAGCAAAGGCAGCTGTGTTGGTCGAAAGTTCTTTTCTGTGAAAGACCAGGGCTTCAACACTGGCATGAAGTTTCCTAAGTTGCTGATCCAGATTCTCAAATTGCTACTGCTTTTCCTCAAACCGTGCATCCAATTAATTCATCTTGATTGTCATTTTGTTGACAGCGTCAGCAGCCTTGTTCACCATCCTCAATATTCCTGCTCCACTCAGAGCCTGAGTATTAACTGCTCTCAGCAGCTCAGAACTCTCCAGGAACTGCCTTAAATCAAGATCTTGAAGCAATGTTGGATATTTCACTGTAAACTGAAGATACCTCTCAAGGGCTGCTCTCCTTTTTTCTACAAATTCAGTGGATGATGAATCTTCTTTCCCAACTTTCACTTTGGTCATGCCTACAATACTCTTCTCTGGAGCTGGAGGCACAATATAACCAACATCTAATTACTTTGTGGTTACCTTGCTGTGTAAAGCAAGAAAGTAGCTAAACCTTCTTTTAACTGAAAATTCATTCTTGTTGAACATGGAGAGGTAAGTCTTTGTTGTTACTCTATATGCCATATAAGCATTCATGCCATCACCAACTTTCTCTGGGTCTAAAACACAAATTTCTATATTAAAAACATCTCCGTTTGCTTCTTCTTCAATCTCATCCCTAGATCTATTGAAGGTCACAGGAGCAGACATACTTTTTGACTCAATTCTGGGTGCCATTAATGTGGTAGGTATTATAGGGGTGATTGCAGGAGATGACTCAGGAGAAAGTATAGGCTCCCTTTCAGGACTATCCAAAGAAACTTCTTCTGTGGCTTCTGCAAAAAGAGCTTCTCTGTCATCATCTAGAATGATTTCGGCAGGTTTAGGACCATTGGAGTTTGTACTTAGATCTTCTGCAGGAAGACTAGCTGGTTCTGGAGATGATGGACTTGACTCTAGGGTGGAGTCAGTGCTGGTGAACAGGTCCTCCCCATCCTCCAGTTCCTCAAAGTCTGCTTGCTTCCCCCATCCCATTCACATTTATAGTTATGATGACTGTTTATTTCTTTCCATGCTATTTTTCACCTGTTTATCCTCTGCACTCTGACCACCTACCCTCTCCCTTTTCACAAGTGTTTTATAAATGATCACCCACTTCCCCAATATCCCCTTCCTTGTACCAGTCCCTCCCTCCTCCTTCTATTATCACCATTCCTTTTTAAACATTCCTTATAGGATAAGATAGATTTCTATATCCAACTGAATGTTTGTTATTCCCTCTTTGAGCCAACTTTGATGAGAGTAAGCTTTAAGCTTTGCCCATGCCCCCCATCTTCCCCTCCATTATGATAGTTCTTTTATGCCTCTTTGTATATGCCTGACAATTCGCCCCATTCAGTTTCTCCCCTCCTTTTTCCATGCACTTTCTTTCCTTTTCTTTTTTTTTTTTTTTTCAGGGCAATGGGCATTAAGTGACGTGCCCAGGATCACATAGCTATTAAGTGTCAAGTGTCTGAGGCCAGATTTGAACTCATGTCTTCCTGAATCCAAGGCCAGTGCTTTATCCACTGTGCCACCTAGCTGCCCCCCATGCACTTTCTTTTTACCACTTTATTTTCTTTTCTGAGGTGTCATTCCATCAATGTCACATTATGACCACACCCTCTATCTACATATACTCCTAATTATACTTATTGTGAACTTGTTAAGACATGCAAATGTTGTCATCCCTTCAATATTACCTTATGACCATATTCCTTTTACATATACTACTAATTGCTCTAATAATTGTTCTTATAAGAAATTATTAAGACTTACAAATATTACCTTTCACGTAGAAGTAAAAACAGTTTAACCTTATTAAATTTTTTTGGGGGAGGGGAGGGCAATGAGGAGTAAAGTGACTTGCCCAGCGTCAGACAGCTAGTAAGTGTCAAGGGTCTGAGGCCAGATTTGAATTCCAGTTCTCCTGAGTACAGGGATGGTATTTTATCCACTATGCCACCTAGCTGCCCCAATTATTAAATTTCTTACTGTTTTTTCTTCCTTATTCTTTTTTACCTTTATATGTTTCTGTTGAATCTTGTATTTTGAGGTCAAATTTCATTAGGTCCTCTATTGAGGTCCTCATTGAGGTCCTCTATTTCATTAAATGTCCATTTCTCCCCTAAAAGCACATTAAGTTTTTCTAGGTAGGTGATTCTTGTTTGTAAACCTAACTCCTTTGCCTTCTGGTATATTATATTCTGAGCCCTGTGATTCTTTAATGTGGAAGCTGCCAAATCCTGTGTAATTCTGACTGTAACTCCATGGTATTTGAATTGTTTCTTTTGGGCTTCTTGCAATACTTTTTCTTTGATCTGTGAGCTTTGAAATTTGTCCATGATGTTCCAAGGAGTTTTTATTTTGGGATCTATTTCAGCAGTTGATCAGTGGATTCTTTCGATTTCTACTTTGCCCTCTGTTTCTAATATGTCAGGCAGTTTTCTTTGATAATTTCTTGAAAAATATTATACAGGCTTTTTTCTTTTGTTCTAGATTTCAGGTAGTCAAATAATTCTTATATTATCTCTCCTAAAACTATTTTCTAGGTCAGTTGTTTTTACAATGAGACATTTTATATTTTCTTCTATTTTTTTTTACTTTTTAAATTTTGTTTTATTGTAATATGATGTCTTATAGAGTCATTACTTTCCATTTGCTCAATTTTAATTTTTAAAGAATTATTTTCTTCAGTGACCTTTTGTACTTTTATTTCCATTTGGCTAAATCTGTTTTTTAGGGAGTTATTTTCCTCAGTAAATTGTTGTCTTTCTTTTTGATGGCTCTCTTATATTATTTTTATTTCTTTCCCCAATTTTTCTTCTCCTCTAATTTCATTTTTAAAGTCCTTTATAAGCTCTTCCAGGAATTCTACTTAGTCCTGAGATCAATTCACTTTTTTCTTTGAAGCTTTACTTTTTGCCATTTTGTTACTATTGTACTCCTCTGTGTTCATACCTTGGTTTTCCCTATCATCATAGTAACTATCAATAGTCAAGCTTTTTTTGTTGCTGTATTTTGCTCATTTTTGTGCCTTGATATTTTATTAGATATGGGCTCTCTTCCTAAACTGTCCCAGGGCTTGTTCTCAGGCTCCTATTGGTAGTTTTCACTGGGCTTCTGGGCCTAGCCACTTGCTTTTGCTGGGTTTCTAAAGTTAACAGTCTTTTTGGTTGCTGGCCCTGGAGGAGTGATTTTGTTGTTGGTCTGTCCCAGGGGTGCTGCCTTGCTGCTGGGTTACTCTATTAGAAAGCAATCTCTATTAGCAGGCCTGGAGGAGTAGTTTTGTTTCCAATCTGCCCAAGTGTGTGTGTGTGTGTGTGTGTGTGTGTGTGTGTGTGTGTGTGTGTGTGTGTGTGGTTTGTGGGGGGTACTGCTGCTGGACTGCTATGGTAAGCAGTCATTCTGTTAGCAGGCCCTGGAAGGCTAATTTTGTTGTGATCTGCTGAGTCCCTGGTGCTGGTTTCCCCTGGAAACAGAATCTCTGCTGGGAAGTTGAAAGGGTGGGAACTTGCTGTTGACCAAACTTAGGCAGAGCTTCACTGTTGGTCAGTGGTGGTGTCAAAGCTTCCCTGGTTTTCTATGCTAACTTTGGGGTACTTGGTGAGGGTGCCTGATATGCTGCCTAGACTGCTCACCTGCCCAGGATGTTGCTGGTTTGCAGGTGGGTGGAGCCTCAATGGTAGATTGCCTCAGGCTCAGAGCCCTTCATCAGTACCCCTGCTGCTAGCCCAGAAACTGCTGCTTCTGCTGCTTCTGCTGTTTCTGCTGTTTCTGCTGCTTCTGCTGCTTCTGCTGCTTCTGCTGCTGGACATCACTTCCCTCCCACCTAGGTAAGAGAGACATTTCCTCCCAGGCTCATAGTCTGTTTTCCTCCTCCTAGGATGCTTCAGAGGCAGTTTTATGTCATTTTAGAGCCGAAATATCGGGGAGCTTCAGTGGGTTGCTTCATCACTCAGCCATCCAGACACAGGAAGTCCCGTCTATGCTCTTTAAAAATATATTTCACTGGGGGCAGCTAGGTGGTGCAGTGGATAAAGCACTGGCCCTGGATTCAGTAATACCTGAGTTCAATTCCAGCCTCAGACAATTGACATTTACTAGCTGTGTGACCCAGTGCAAGTCATTTAACTCCCATTGCCCTACCAAAAAATGATACCAAAACAAAACAAAACAAAACAAAAATATTTCATCCAATCTTTTTTGAATTGTTTCCTTAATGGTAGGTAAGAAATAATAATTTAAGGGATTACTATGTTCTAGGAAAGGTGCTAAATACTGATATATAAATACTAGCATAAAGAAAGACACTACCTGCCCTCACACAGTTTGCATTCTAATGGGGAAATATAACAAATGAAAGAAAACTAAAAATGGATAGGGGCAGGAAATGTATCCCTACAGGGCTTAGTGGCAATATCTAGAGAGTACTAAGCTATGTGGGAGGAAGAATGAACCATATCTAGATGAGGATTGTCCCCAAAATGAAGGCTTTGGAAGCAACTCAACAATTAAAGGTGAGTGGCATGACATTGGCACTCAATCAGGAACAGAGGTAGAAGAGATGATTTCATAAACCTTTACATTTTGGAAAGCACCATACATACATTGACACATTTAATCCTCATAATTTTATCAGGTAGATATAATAGGTTATATCATCCTCATTTAAATAATATTTATCATTTTAATTTTAATTAACCCTTATTTCCAAACAATGGAAATCCCTGTTTCACCCTTGATCTTATTGGGAATGGCTTTAAATTATCCCCATTACATATAATGTTTGATGATGGTTTTAGTTAGATACTGCTTATTATTTACAGTTTCCATACTTCTAAAATCTCATATTAATTTCACCAAAGACAGTATGATGGTAAAAATGTGTGCTATGCTGCATAACTGAGAATATATTAGTGATATATACAATAATTCCAAACCATACCCGTATAATGACATATAAATAATAATCGAATGAAAATAGCTGATCATATTAGACATTATTACATAATCTTCTTTTAGACATTATTACATAATCTTCTTTTAGCAAGTAAACCACATCATCTTATACATGAATTCTCTAGTATAACAGTAGCAGATACTTAAAGTGGTGATTAATTTATCAAAAAGAAATAAGACTTCAATTAGTAAGATTCAATTTTCAGTGTTTTCAGTGAGGTATCAAGCAATAGGGTTCAATAACCCTTTCTGGTCTTTTTTTTTTTTTTTAGTTAAACAGAATACCATAAAAGAGAAAACAGAAGAAAAAATAAAACTCATTAGAACTCATGGTTCTCTCAAAAAGAACGAGTAAAAAAGAAGAATTCTGGTAGCTTCTGAGGCCCGATGGCCTCACCCACAGCATATACTTAAAATGTCTTTGAAAAGTCACTTAGGGGGCAGCTAGATGGCGCAGTGGATAGAGCACTGGCTCTTGAGTCAGGAGTACCTGAGTTCAAGTCCAGCCTCAGACGCTGTGTGACCCTGGGCAAGTCACTTAACCCCAATTGCCTCACTAAAAAAAAAAAAAAAAAAAGTCACTTAGTTTACAAAATCGGGTTTTAAAGAAAAGCAAAAGAAACAAAAGTCAAAAAACAAAGCAAAACCAAAAACCAAAAATAAAAAGCTAAAGATTCGCTAAGCACCCTTTGTGCTCTTAAAGAACTTAAAGGTGTGGTGAATTCCAGGTCTTTTCAGTGCCTTTCAAAAGTCAAAACAAAACAAAACAAAAACAAAAAGAATTTTTAAAAATAGGTATAGGGTAGGGAAAGGTTGGGGGAAATTGAGGTGGGCCAGAAAACTAGGCAATGTGCTTCAGTGCTTTGCCTGTAGAAGGAAATGCTTGTTAAATTTTAAGGTATTTAAGCTGCTAGAATTTGGGGTATGCCACATTGTTTTAACTTGTTCCCCAATTTTCTGCATGCCAAAGTGGCAGGTGTTTCTGAATTGTCATTGATCATTCTAATGCTGGCATAATGTTCTTTATGGTAGAAAATGTGGAGTTCTCTAGCATCAGTTTTGTCTGTGCCACTGATTTTCAATAAGGGCTGATTTAACTTATGAACTACCACATTCAGCTGATGCTGCTTAGCAAATGCTACAATTGTATCATTTCCTCCCCACTTTCCAAATTTCTTTAATTCGTCAACATATTCTTCAAAAGGGGAGTAGTTTACTCTAAAAGACTCAAACTCTTGTCTATGGTTAATCATATAAGAAGCAGCTTCTTGTCTGTGTCTGAGATGATTTCTACAGTGACCTTCTAGCTGGTCTGCTAAAGCCCTAAAAAGGCAATTTCCATCTCCTGATACTTTACGAAGACTGAGTCCCAAAGCATTTAACTGATCAGTGGGGTTATCAAATGGGAACTGCCTATTTCCTCGGGACTCTCTTTGCTCTTTAACAGTTGCTATTGTTAGGGTTTTTAGCTCTTTAGCATCTACTTCAGTTCTATCTGAAATCTCTTCACCTATGAATGGTGCAGGCTTTACATGAGAGCAATGAATCCATGTATCTTTTTCACCAATTTTAATGGCAGTAGGAGTTGTCAATAATACCTGAAAAGGTCCTTCCCAGGCAGGTTGGGTTCCACCGGTTCTCTGAAAATTCTTTACATATATTTTATCTCCTGGGTTGAGGCTGTGCAATGAAAAGTCTAATGGTCCTGCCTGGACCACAGCTCCTGCCTCATGGAGTTCACGTAGCCTGGTCTGTAATTCCTGTATATAGGAGGCAACAGAAGTATCATCTCCCACCAGTGATGTATAAACTGGGGAAAAAGTTTTAGCTTGGATAGGAGGGTGACCAAAAAGCATTTCATAAGGAGGGAGATATATGAAGTTCTCCTCTTGGTCTACTTCGTAGATAGAATAATGCCAATGGTAGAACATCAGGCCATTTAAAATGGGTTTCAGTACATAATTTGCCAATCATACCCTTAAGCTCTTTATTCATATGTTCGACTTGGCCTGAACTTTGTGGATGGTAGGGCGTGTGGAATTTTGGAGTCACTCCCAAGAAAGAGTAGATTTGGGATAAAATCAAATCAGAGAAATGTGTGCCTTTTTCAGAATCGATGCGGGCTGGTGGGCCAAAATGAGGTACTATTTCTTTAAGAAGAATTTTGGCAACAAAGGCAGCTGTGGCTCGGGGGCTGGGAAATGCCTCCACCCACGGAGTGAGTTGATGAATTACAACAAGGCAAAATTTATAATGTCCTGCTTTTGGCATAGTAATATAATCAATTTCTAAGTGCTCAAATGGTGTATATGCTAGAGGATGCCTTCCATAAGCTTTGGCTTTAAAAGCATACTGATTATAAGATTGACATGTGGAGCAGCCCCAGCAGATTCGAGATGCAGTATTAGTCACACCTGGTGCTATCTAGGTTCTCTTAATAGAGTCTACAATGCCTTTTGTACCAAAATGGCCTTTTCTGTGAACAGAGAGGCATACCTGGTGGTAGAATTTCTGGGGAAGAAATGGCTTACCTTCCGGAGACACCCAGATGACGTTGATCTGTTTCGCCTTAAATTTCTTTTTCCACTTTTTTACTTCAGAATCGTCATAGGTTAGGTTGGAAGGAATATCCTCAGAAGGTGAAAGGTTAAATACATGTTCAGGAGCTTCTAATGCAGCAAGCTTGGCTGCAGAATCAGCTCGTGCATTTCCCTTTGAAACAGGATCACTATTCTTGCACAAAACGATAAACAGGTTTACCATCTGGCCCAGGCTTGGGTTTTTTAACTGGCAAAATGGGAGTATTGCATGGAGAGTGATGACATGGAATAATAATACCCTGGCTTTTCAAAGCCTCAATTATAGGGGTGATCCCTTCTATTGCTTCCCTAGACAATGGATACTGTGGAATGGAGGGGGGTGGTCCCCCCTTAACTTTAAAGGTAACAGGCATGGCAGACTTAAGGAGCCCCACCACATTAGGGGATGAGGCCCATAAAGACTCAGGAATGTCAGAGGGGATTTGGGATACCTCCCCTACTGTTCCTTGAGCTTCTGTAAGTAAAATTGGTAATAAATGAACCGTATCCTCTGGCAATTGTAGGGAGACAGCCCCATCTGGAGCACAAAATATGGTTGCTCTAAGCTTGCAAAGGAGATCATGACCTAAGAAATTTACAGGGGCATCAGGCATGAGTAAGAATGAATGTTCCACTGTTAAGGGCCCCATAGATACCATGCGAGGATTCAATTTTGCCACTCTCTGGCTCTTTCCTGAGACTCCTACTACATTCAAAAATCCTACAGATCTACACCCAGCATCTGGTTTGCTTACTAATACTGATTTAGAGGCTCCTGTGTCTAGCAGACAATCATAATAAGTCTCCCCCACTTTTAGGGTGACATGTGGTTCTTTACTCTGGCGAAGTGAATGGACTGGTACAAGGGCATTCAAAAAATCTGGATCTGGGAATATATGGCTTTCATTATCTATGTTCCATTCCTCCCCAAGACCCCATCATTCCTGTACCCTCCTCTGAGAGGGACCTTGGTTACCATTATTCTGGTACTGCCTTTCTGTATTCATCTGAAAAGATCTATTTCTATTTTGATTTCACCTGTAATTAGAATTAGAATTTCTTCTCCAAGTCCTACATTCCCTCAATTCATGCCCCTCCTTATGACAGTAACAACACACATGGTATTCACATGGCTGACTAGGAATCGCCGGTGCCAGAATGCTCTGTTTAGGGTGATCTGGACCTTCCTCACGTGAGTCAAAGACATAATTTGAAAGGTCCTTAAGTCTATCAGCTGTTAAGCTCCTCCAATCTGGACATTGAGTCAGAAAATATTTGCGTACCTCTGGCAGTGAATTACAAATAAACATGTTGAGAATAATATAAGAATCTTTTAAATCAATTGGATCCAATCTGGTATATTGCCTGGCAGTCTCACAAAGCCTATCATAAAATCTGCTTGGTCTTTCATTAGCCTCCTGAAATTTGCTCATAAATTTCGTCCAGTTTTCGGGTTTTCTAGAGCATAATTCCATTCCCTTCAGAAGTGTTTCCCTAGTGTCTTTTAATCTTTGGAAATCCCTGTCGTTATTATAATTCCACTCTGGATCCTTTAGAGGCCATTTCACATCAGCCTTACCCTTCGCAACAAGGGCATTTCCTGCTGAGATAATATCTGTAATCTCAGTTGGGGACAGTAAAGTTTCCATAAGGCAAGTAAAATCAGCCCAAGTGGGTTGATATATATTAAATATAGTCCTTAACTGTGAAACTACAACGTTTGGATGTTTCTCAAAAGTAGGGAAGATTGCTTTCCATGTGCTCAAGTCAATTGGTGTAAAGGGGTGATATTTTCTAACCTGAATTGACATTCCCTTTTTATTAAGTTCTATAGCTTCCTGCAAGGGAAGTAGTTTCAGCTGATTTGATTCTAAAGACTGGCCAATATCTGTTTCTGTAACTGGGTTACCTCCAGTAGGGGGAGCTATCTTAGCCTCTCCCTTGCCACATGGTGAGGCTGTGTTACCTTCAGCAGAGGGAGCCATCTTGGCATCTCTTTCGCCACATGGTTCCTTCCACTTCACAACCATGAAAATAGCCATAATAAGAGTTATAGACATGTTAACTATCGTGAGTATGGTAGTACAATTTATTTCAACTGCAGGCATAAAATTCCTACTAATATTAAATACATTTTCAGTGGAGACAGTTACACTCATACCATTATACCAAAAAGATTTTGCTATGTGAGTGAGGAGGAGACCGATAACACAATGAAGGAATACCGAGTAAACTAGATGTCCAAGTTTGGACAGTATGGTACCCCAACACGCTCCAATGCAAAAAAAAAAAAAAATGAAAAAAACAAAGGGAAAATGATATATTCAATCATATTTTAAACTGGACTGGCTTTTACCTTTAAAACAAGGCTTTTAGAGGCTTAAAGTCTTTAAGGGAGATTAGGTAAAGGGAAAGTCCATGGGGGAGTGGGGGTATTTGGAAAATCCACCGAATAAGCTGGCTTGTGGCCAAACTAGGGAGGGTGGGAGGGTCCTTAAGGTCCCTTCTGGGTCGCCAAACTGTGAGATTTAAAATTGGATATTAGATCATAAATCTCCCCTCTTTAACCTTTCCCTTAATTTATGTCCCAGACTAGTAAATGGAAGAAGCTTCTGGTTTTCTAGTTAGAGCTTTTATTGTGTGGTAGTTACCGGGTGATGTTGATTAGAAGGATAGGAAAGTAGAAATACAAAACAAATAGTCTTAAGTCTAAGCTTAGTCTATATTCTGTATAAAACTTACCAAAAGTCCAAGGCCACCTTTGGGGAGAGAGAGAGACTGAGTCAAGCACGTGCTGCTAACTGCGAGCTGGGCCGAGTCGAACTCCAGTCAGCATCTGTCTGTGCAGCGCAGCCAGGGGACCAGCAGAGCAGGAAAGAGATCCCACTTCCATTCTCTCCTTGCCTTTTAAGCTCACAGTCCGAAAGTGGAGTGCTTAGCAGGCAGACTGGCGTGTGTAGCTCATGCCATTGGTCTCCTCCCTGAAAGGGTGGTCCTTAAAAAAAACTGGCGTCTCTCCATTATCGCTAACCAACTGTTAAAACTTTTTGCCACAGTTTTAATAGGAAAGTGTGTTGCATTTTGTCAAATGCTTTCTCTGCATTTATTGAGATAATCATATGATTTTGTTTAGCTTTCTTATTGATGCGGTTGATTATATTAATAGTTTTTCTAATGTTGATCTAGCCTTGCATTCCTGGTATAAATCCCACCTGGTCATAGAGTATCATCCTGGTGATTGTTTGCTGCAATCTCCTTGGTAATATTTTATTTAAGATTTTTGCATCGATATTCATCAGGGAGATTGGTCTGTAATTTTCTTTCTCTGTTTTGGATCTGCCTGATTTTGGTATCAACACCATATTTGTGTCATAAAAGGAAATTGGTAGAACTCCTTCACCTCTTCTTCCAAAATAGTTTGTATAATATTGGAATTAATTGTTCTTTAAATGTTTGGTAGAATTCACTTGTAAACCCATCTGGCCCTGGAGATTTTTTTCTAGGGGAGGTCGTTGATGACTTGTTCAATTTCTTTTTCTGAAATGGGCCTATTTAAGAATTTTATTTCCTCTTCAATTAACTTTGGCTATTTGTGTTTTTGTAAATATTCATCCATTTCATTTAGATTGTCAAATTTATTGGCATACTTATGGGCAAAGTAGCTCCTAATTATTGCTTTAATTTCCACTTCATTGGTAGTGAAGTCACCCCTTTCATTTTTGATACTGGTAATTTGGTTTTCTTCTTTCTTTTTCTTAGTCAAATTAACAAAAGGCTTATTTATTTTATTGTTTTTTTATAGAACCAGCTTTTAGTTTTATTGATTAGTTCTATAGTTTTCTTGTTTTTAATTTTATTAATTCCTCCTTTAATTTTCAGGATTTCTAATTTAGTATTTAGTTGGGGATTTTTAATTTGTTCTTTTTTAGTTGCATGCCTAATTCATTCATCTCCTCTTTATCTTTATTTATTTATGTAAGCATTTAGAGATATAAAATTTCCCCTAAGCACTGCTTTGGCTGCATCCCATAGATTTTGGTATGTTGTCATTATTGTCATTCTCTTGATGAAGTTATTGTTTGTTTCTATGATTTGTTGCTTGACACACTCATTTTTTAGGATGAGATTGTTTAGTTTCCAATTAATTTTCAGTCTACCTTTCCATGGCTCTTTATTACATGTAATTTTATTGCTTCATGATCTGTGAAGGATGTATTTACTATTTCTGCCTTTCTTCATTTGACTATGAGATTTTTGTGCCCTAATACATGGTAAATTTTTGAGTATGTGCCATGTAGTACTGAGAAAAAGGTATATTCCTTTCTATCCCCATTCAGTTTTCTCCAGATGTCTATCATATCTAACTTTTCTAATATTCTATTTACCTCTTTAACATCTTTCTTATTTATTTTATGGCTAGATTTATCTAATTCTGAGAGGGGAAGATTCAGATTCTCCACTAGTATAATTTTGCTATTTCCTCTTGTAACTCATTTAAGTTATCCCCTAAGAATCTGGATGCTATACCACTTGGTACATACATGTTTAGTATTGATATTACTTCATTATCTATAGTAGCTTTTAGCAAGATGTAGTTTCCTTCTTTATATTTTTTAATTAGATCTATTTGTGCTTTTGCTTTGTCTGAGATAAGCATTACTTACCACTCCTTTTTTACTTTAGTTGAAGCATACTATATTTTGCTCCAGTCTTTTACCTTTATTCTGTATCTCTCTACTTAAAATGTGTTTCTTGTATACAAGATATTGTAGGATTCTGATTTTTAATCCACTCTGCTATTCACTTCTGTTTTATGGAAGAGTTTATCCCATTAACATTCACAATTCAAATTATTAACTATTTATTTCCCTCCATTTTCTTTTCCCCTTTGTTTGTACTCTTTTTCCCCTTCTTTCACCCTATTCTACTTGACCAGTGTTTTGCTCCCAAACACTGCCTCTCTCAATCTGTCCTCCCTTTTATCAGCTGCCCTACTTTTTCTTGCCCCCTTTTCCCCCTACTTGTGCCCTGCCTTCTATCAATACCACCTTTTTTCCCCTTTCCCTTTTTGTTTCCTTAAATAGTAAACTAAGTTTCTTTATACAAATAGGAGTGTATTTTATTCCCTCCCTGAACCAAATCTGATCAAAGTAAGGTTGCAACAATGCCCACCCATCCCTTCTTTCCCTCTACAGTAATGGGTTCTTTTTGTGCCTCTTCATATGATATAATTAACCCCATTCCACATACCCCTTCCTCTCCTCCCCCTAGTCTTCTTTTATTCTATCCCTTAAGTTTCTTTATATCTTCACATCAAACTTGATTTAATAACAATACCGTAACAGAAATACATATCCCTCATAGGGATTCAAGTAGTTTAACATCATTGAATAACCTTCACCCCCAACTCCTTGTTTACCTCTTTATAGTTCTGTAGACTCTTATATTTGAAGATCAAATTTTCTGTTCAGTTCTGGTCTCTTTCTCAGGAAACCTTGGAAGTGCCCTAAATCATTCAATGTCCATCTTTGCCTCTGAAAGAGAATGATCAGTTTTTCTAGGTTGTTGATTCTGGGTTGTAATCCAATCTCCTTTGCCTTCCTGAATATCATATTCCAAACCCTCTGATCCTTTAATGTTGAAGCTGCCAGGTCCTGTGCAATCCTGACTGTGGCTCCTTGATATTTTTTTTTGTTTTTTTGTTTTTTTTTTTTAGAATAGAATTTTATTTTCCAAAATATATGTAAAAACAAATTTTAACATCAATTTAAAAAAAAATTGTTCCAACTTCTCTTCCTCCTCTATTCCCACCCCCATCCACTAGAACTCAAGCATTTCAAAATTAATTATACATGAGTAGTCATGGAAAACATTCCCACATTAGCTAGGTTGTGAGGAAAAAACAGTCAAAAAACTCCCAAAACTTCAGACTGAGGAATTGTCAAAGAGAAAAAACATTTTTTTAAAAAATGTGTTTCCAGGGGCAGCTAGGTGGTGCAGCGGACAGAGCACCAGCCCTGGAACCAGGAGCACCCGAGCTCAAATCCAGCCTCACACACCCAACACCCACCAGCCACATGACCCCGGGCAAGCCACCCAACCCCAATTGCCTCACCAAAAAAGAAAAAAAAAGAGAAAAGAAAAAAAAATGTGTTTCCAACTATTTCAGATACTATCACTTCTTTCTCTGTAGATGGGTTGCCATTTTCATAGTCCTTCAGGGTTATATTGGACCATTGCCTTCCTGAAAATAACCACATGCTTCCCAGCAGATCATTTTACACTATTGCTGTTATTTTGTATACAGTGCATTTCACTCTGCTTCAGTTCATGTAGGTCTTTCCAGGTTTTTCTAATAGTATCCTGTTCATCATACCCTAAATAATGTACCTTAAACTTGACAAAGAATTTTCTTCGTATTAGCCCAGCAAAGTCATCATAACTATTTCCCTCCATCCTATTCCCTTCCCATGATATTTACTCTATTTTCCATCTTCTTTTAAACTGTTCCTCCTCAAAAGTATTTTACTTCTGACTGTCCCCTCCCCTACTCTACACTCCCTTTTTTTCCACCCTTCCTTCCTTATCCTCTTCCCCTCATACTTTCCTGTAAGGTTAAATAGATTACTTCTCCCAACTGGGTGTGAATGTTATTCCCTCCATGAGCCAACTCTGATGAGTTTAAGGTCTTTGAGCTAATTCTATGTTCCAAATTTTCTTCCTCCCTCTCTCCTCAACCCTCCCTATGAAATCAAGCAATTCAATATTTCATACTTGTGCCGTTATGCAGAACGTCTTCACCTTCCTTGAAAGTATTTTGCTTTTTACTACTCTCTCCCAGAATCTGCCCTTCCCTCCTTCCCCTCCCCCCCTTATCTCCCTCCCCTCCCTCAGGGCAAAATATATTACTATACCCACTTGAGTATGTATGTTAGTCCTTCTTTGAGTCAATTCTGATGATATTAAGGTTCAATCACTCCCCAATTCCTTCCCCCTCTTCCCCTCCCCTCCATAAGTTTTTTTCTTGTTTCCTTCATATGAATAACCTCTCCCCAGACCATCTCTCCCCTTCCCCCTCCCCCAGTCTATTTCTCCTACACCTCAACCCTATTTTAAGGATGTCATTATGGGTTAGTTAGGTGGCACAGTGGACAATGCACCAGCCCTGGACCCAGGAGGCCCCAAGCCCAAATCCGGCCCCATACATAAGACACCCCACAAAGAACAAAACATAATTTCCCTTCGTATTCAGTTCAGACCTGTGTCCTCTGTATTATCTTCCCATATAGGAATGTTAACAGTTTGATCTTTTAATATCCCTCATGAAGTCTTTTTCCTGTTTAGCTTTTTATGCTTCTCCGGGGTGTTGTATTTGAAAGTCAAATTTTCTATTCAGTTCAGGTATTTTCATAAGAAATGCCTGAAAGTCTTCTTTCTCCTTGAAGTTCCATGTTTGCCTCTGAAAGAGGATGCTTAGTTTTGCTGGGTACGTGATTTTTGGCTGTAGTCCCAGTTCCTTTGCCCTCTGGAATATCATATTCCATGCCCTCCGGTCCTTTAATGTAGAAGCTGCTAGATCTTGCTTTATCCTTATTGGAGCTCCACAGTATTTAAATTCCTTTTTTCTAGCTGCTTGCAATATTTTCTCCTTGACCTGGGAGTTCTGGAATTTGGCTATAATATTCCTGGAGGTTTTCCTTTGGGGATCTCTTTCAGGAGGTGATCGGTGGATTTTTTCAATTTCTATTTTAGCTTCTGCTTCAAGAATATCAGGGCAATTTTCCCTCACAATCTCTTGGAGGATGGTGTCTAAACTCTTGTTTTGGTCATGGTTTTCAGGTAGACCAATGATTTTCAAATTATCTCTCCTAGATTTATTTTCTAGGTCAGCTGTTTTTCCAAGGAGATATTTCACATTGCCTTCTATTTTTTCATTCAATTGGATTTGCTTTACTGTGTCTTGGTTTCTCATAAGCTCACTAGCTTCCATTTGTTCAATCCTAATTCTTAGGCAATTATTTTCAGCAGACAGTTTTTTTAATCTCCTTTTCCATTTGGCTTTTCAAACTGTTGACTTTTTTCTCATGATTCTCCTGCATTGCTCTCATTTCTCTTTCCATTCCTTCCTCTCTTTCTCTACATCTTCGTTCTATCTCTCCTACTTTCTCTTGAAAGTCCCTTTTGAGAGCTTCCATGGCCTGAGACCAGTTCATATTTTTCTTGGAAGCTTTGGATGTTGGAGCTTTGACCCTATTATTATCTTCTTCTTCTGAGGATGTATTGTGGTCTACCTTTCCCTCAAAGAAGTTTTCGATGGTCTTCTGCTTTCTCTGCCTACTCATCCTGGCTTACTGTTTCTTGGCTTTTTACTCCTTAAAGTGTAGCGCTGCTTCCCGGACACACTGTTCTTGCTACAGCGTGGCCCACGGGGTGATTGGGCTTCTTCTCAGCCTGCCTGGCTTGTGAGTAATCACAGCCGCTTTCTCTTTGACCTGGAAACAGAAGTCTGATTGAACTCTGATTCTCTATGGTCGGAAGCTTGGCGTGCTTTTACCCCTCCCCCACTGGGCCACCACCACTCGATTCAGCCCACTGGTTCAGAACCAGGGCGCTTTGCACCAACTCCAGCAGATACTGCCTCCACTTCACCCCAGCCTACCTCCGAACCCCCTCACCAGTCCGTGATCGGAGCCTCAGAAGCTGCTGGTGCTGAACACTCTGACGTGTTGGAAGCACTGTCCCTGGCTGGGTCCGGACCGCACGCTGAGCTGTTCAGCCTAATCAGTAGGTGATCAGAATTGCCCTCTTTTGCGGAGAAAGAGTCTCACTCTGTTCTTATGTGCATTAGGCTGTTCTGGGTTTTGATTTTTACCGCATTATTTGGGTGTGAATGGATGGGTTTATCTGGAGCTTGTGGGAGTCACAGCCTCTCCTCCACCATCTTGGCTGCCCCCCCCCCCCCCCCCCGGCTCCTTGATATTTAAATGGTTTCTTTCTGGCTGCTTGAAGTATCTTCTCCTTCATCTAGTAATTCTGGACTTTGGTTACAATATTCCTTGAAGTGTTCCTTTTAGGTTCTCTTTCAGGAAGTGATTGTTAGATTCTTCAATGATGATTTTATCCTCTGATTATACAATTTCAGGGCAGTTCTCCTTGAAAATTTCCTGGAATATGGTGTCTAGACTCTATTCTTGATGATAGCTTTCAGGCAGTCCAATAATTCTCAGATTATCTCTAATGGATCTATTTTCCAGGTCAGTTATTTTTGCAATGATGTTTTCCACATTTTCTTCTATTTTTTCTGTCTTTTGATTCTGCTTGACAGAATCCATCTGCTCAATTTTAATATTTAAGGCCTTATTTTCCTCAGTAAGCTTTTGAACTTCTTTTTTCCATTTGGCCATTTTTTTCTCCCTTTTGGCCATTTTTTTCTCTCATTTGCTTAAGTGTATTTTTTAAGGAATTGTTTTCCTCAGTCAATTTCTGTGCTTCTTTTTGTAGTGTAATTCTCATTTCTCTCATTTATTTTTCCATTTTTTCTTCTACCTCTCTCATTTGGTTTTGAAAAGCCTTTTTGAGCTTTTCAAAAAAGGTTTTTTGGTCTTGAGACAAGATCATCTTCACACTTCAGTCTTCATTTGTAGGCATTTTGACCAACTCATCTGAGTTTGAAGTTTGGTCTTCCCTTTCACCACAGATGTTGTAAATGGTAAGGGTCCTTTTTGTTTCTAGCTCATGTTGTAGGCTATTTTAAACTTATAATGCTGAAGTCTGCTCCTGGGGCACATGGTTCACTGTTGCAAGCTTCTTACTTCTCTCAGCTGCCCCACTTTCAGTTGCCCAGCTCTCAGCTGCCCCACTCTCTGTTGCCCCGCTCTCAGCTGCCCCACTCTCTGTTGCCCCACTCTCAGCTGTGTCAAGCTGCAGCAGTTTCGAGCTGCCCACTGAGCCAAGCTTTGCTGAGGTGAGCTGTCAGCTGAGATGAGTAGTGCTGAGCCAACCTTCCCTTTCACTGAGGTGAGACAGACATTTCCTGAAGTCTTCTGAATTATCTCAAGTAGTAGGATTGTGTCTCTCTTTTGGTAGGTTCAGTAGTTATAGAATCTGTTTGAAGGCTTGATTTGGTGTTGTTTTTGAGGCAAATATGGGAAAGCTCAGGCAAGTTCCTAGCTGCTCTCTGCCATCTTGACTCTACCACCAGAAGTTTTAGTTCAATTGGTATTCTTGACCATTTGTTCTTCCGGATGAATTTTGTCATTATTTTTTTTCTATGTCTATATAATAATTTTTAGGTAGTCTGATTGGTATGGTGCTGAATAAGTAAATTAATTTGGGTAGAATTGTCATTTTTATTACATTACCTTGACCTATCCATGAGTAATTGATATTTTCCCAATCATTTATTTCTGATTTTATTTGTATGAAAAGCATTCTGTAAGGGTGTTCATAGAGTTCCTGGGTTTGCCTTGACAGGTAGAATGCCACATATTTTATAATTATCTACAGTTGCTTTAAATGAAATTTCTCTTCCTATCTCTTGATGCTGAGCTTTGTTAGTCATGTATAGAAATGCTAATGTGGATATATTTTATATCCTGCAAATTTGCTAAAGTTTTTCATTGTTTCAAGCAGATTTTTTAGTTGATTCTCTAGGATTCTCTTAGGATACCATCATATCATCTGCAAAAGTGATAGTTTTGTTTCCTCTTTGCGTATTATTATGACTTCAATGCCTTTTTCTGCTCTTATTACTAAAGCTAATATTTTTAGTACAGCATTAAAGAATAGGGGTGATAATTAAAACCCCTGTTTAACAACCAATCTTATTGGGAATGCCTCTAACTTATACACTTTATATAAAATGTTTTCTGAGGACTTTAGGTAGATAATTCTTATTATTTTAAGAAAAGATCCATTTATTCCTGTGCTCTCTAGTGTTTTAATAGGAATGAATGCTGTATTTTGTCAAAAGCTTTCTCTGTATCTATTGAGATTACCATATATTTTGGTTAGTTTTGTTATTGATGGGGTTGATTATATTGATAGTTTTCCTTATATTGAACCAATGCTGTATGCCAGGTACAAATCCTACCTGGTCATAATGTATTATCTTGGTGATGAGAAATTCATCTGCTTGCTAATATTTCATTTAAGATTTTTGCATCAATATTCTTTAGCAAAATGGTTTTATAATTTTCTTTCTGTTTTGGCTCTGCCCGGTTTAGGTATCAACACCATATTTGTGTCATAAAAGGAAATGTTAGAACTCCTTCTTCCCCTATTTTTTTCAAATATTTTGTACAGTATTGGAACTAATTGTTCTTTAAATGTTTGGTAGAATTCACTTGTAAAGCCATCTGGCCCTGAAGATTTTTTTTTAGAGATTTCATTGATGGCTTGTTTAATTTCTTTTTTTCTAAAATGGGCTTATTTGAGAATTTTATTTCCTCTTTTGTTAATCTGGGCAGTTTATATTTTTGTAAATATACATTAATTTCATTTACCATGTCAAATTTATTAACATATATTTGAGCAAAATAGATCCTGATAATTGCCTTAATTTCCATTTCATTTGTAATGAAATGGCCCCTTTCATTTATCATACTGGTAATGTGGTTTTATGTCTTTTTATTTAAGTAAAATTAACCAAAGGTTTATCTATTTTATTGATTTTTTCATAAAACCAGATCTTAGATTTATTTGTTCATTCTTTAGTTTTCTGTCAATGTTATTAATCTTTCCTTTGATTTTCAGAATTTCTAATTTAGTATTTAATTGAGTATTTTAAATTTATTCTTTCTATAGCTTTTTTACTTGCATGCCCAGTTCATTAATCTCCTCTTTCTTTATTAAATTCATGTAAGCATGTAGAGACATAAATTTTCCCCTAAGAATTCCTTTGGCTGCATCTCATAAGTTTTGTTATGTTGTCTCATTGTTGTCATTCTCTTGGATAAAGTTATTGATTGTTTCTGATTTGTTGTTCAAACCACTCATTCTGTAGGATGAGATTATTTAGTTACAAATTAATATTCATTCTATCTTTTCATGGCTTTTCATTACATATAAGTTTTATTGCATCATGATCTGAAAAGCATGCCTTTCTATATTTGACTGTGAAGGTTTTGTTCCCTAACACATTGTAAATTTTTGTGTATGTGCCATGTACTACTAATAAAAAGTTATATTCCTTTCTATTCCTTTTCAGTTTTCTCCAGAAGTCTATCATATCTAATTTTTCTAAAATTCTTTTCACCTCATCTTTCTTATTTATTTTGCAGTTAGATTTCTCATGGTCTGATAAGGGAAAAATAAAGCTTCATACATAGGCATTTTGATAGCTTTATCCTCATCTGAGTTTGTGTTTCGTTCTTCCCTGTCACCATAGAAGCTCTCAATGGTTGAGGCCCATTACTTGTTTCTTACTCATGTTGTGGTCTACATTTTTTTTTACTTATAAAGTTGCAAATGGGCTACCGTTACAATCTTCTTGTGCTGGGGTATAGGTGTCTGGGCACTGGCTTTCTGCTTTGTGACCTCTCTGGCATTTGGATTCCTCATCTCCCTGGGCTTGCTCCCATTACTGGGATGGCTTGGTCTATTCATATCTGTCCTCTAGGTGGTTCTCTAGCTGACAGTTTGCCCTCTAAGTTGAGGCCAATGAGTCTCACCTCTGGCCTGCTGTACCGCCAGCTTTGTAAGGCAGGACAAAGTGGCTTAAGCTGCTGATCATTGATGTGGTCAAGAGCCTCCTGCTGACTTGCCTAGATCCCCTCTGCAATGCACTGAAATGTGCTGTGCTCCGTTTCCATCCATGTGAGGCTGACCTTTCCTGAAGTCTTCTAAACTATCTCAAGTTGGAAGATTGTGTCTCTCTGTCTTTTTTTTTTTTTTGGTGAGGCAATTGGGGTTAAGTGACTTGCCCAGGGTCACACAGCTAGTAAGGGTTAAGTGTCTGAGGCCGGATTTGAACTCAGGTACTCCTGACTCCAGGGCTGGTGCTCTATCCATTGCACCACCTAGCTGCCCCTCTCTGCCCTTTTTGTAGGTTCTGACATGCCAGGATCCATTTAGAGGTTTTATATAATGTTGTTTTTGAGTAAAATTTGGGAGAGCTTGTGCAAGTTCCTTTCTTCTCTCTTCCATCTTGGCTCTGCCCCCTTCCGTTCTTTGTTAGTTAAAAAAAAAAAGTACTGTTATGAATATTTGAAATAGTACTCTTTTCCTATTGTTGAGCTCTTTCGTAGTGCATGACTATCAGTGAAATATCTGTGGCACTGAGATCTATGGGCATTTAGTTATATTCTTAGCATAATTCAAAATCTCTAACTGGAATGTCTAAACTGGTTCACAGTTCCATCAACAATATTTATGAGATGTTTCACAGAATTACTGACACCAATTATTCCCATCTTCTATCCTTTTTACCAATTTGGTTTTGAGGGGAAACATCAGATTTGTATTTTCCTTATTTCTAACTTAATATAATTATTCTTAAAATTGTTTTTTAGTGGGGCAGCTAGGTGGCCAAGTGGATAGAGCACTGTCCCTGGATTCAGGAGGATCTGAGTTCAAATATGGCCTTAGACACTTGACACTTACTAGCTGTGTGACCCTGGGCAAGTCACTTAACCTCAACTGCCTCACCGAAAAGAAAAAAAGAAAGAAATTTGTTTTTAGTTAGTAACACTTTTGAAAATGTCACATTTTTTTGTCTTTGTTTTATTATATATAATATCAGTCACTTAAAAGAATTATTTGGGATAGTGGAGGAAAGACAATAAACACAGAGAGCTCCTGATACAATCACCCCAAAAATAGCGATAAAATTACCCTTGGAGCAGAAAAACACACAAAAAATATGGGCTGAGAGTTTTCTCCAGCTATAGATAGATTTCAGGGGGCTGTTCTGGGCGATTAAAGCCTAACCCTGCAATTGGGCCAACACACCAGACTCCCACCCAAGGAATTTGCCCCAGTGCCTCTGAATTGGCTGCAACACCAGTGTTTTCTGGAACCTAGCATGCGGTTGGGTGGAACAGCTGGCTCAGGGGGGTAAGTGCAGGGGTACCAGTGGACTGGAGGGAAGGATTTGACTGTCCCATCCCAGTGGGGAACCAGGAAGAAATCCTGGGCAGTGGGAGGCCCAGGTGGGGGAGGGGAGCAGGGGAGCTGGTTCATTGAAGCTAAAAACCACACCACAGAAAGCTTTGCTGGTTGGTTGCTTAGTAAGTAGGCTTGAAGTTATCTCTGGACCAGAGAACAAGCCAAGAAGGAGCCCCCCCCCAACCCCACTGGGGAGTTTAAAATCAAATAAAAGTGAGGCCAGGCAGGCTGAAAAGAAGCCCTATCATCCCCAAGGCCATGCTGTAGTTCAAACATTGTGTCCTAGAAGCAGCACCACACTTTAAGGAGATAAAAGCTAAGAAATAGTAAGCCAGGATGAGTAGGCAGAGAAAGCAGAAGACCATGAAAAACTTCTTTGGGGTAAGGTAGACCACAATACAACCTCAGAAGAAGATAATAACAGGGTCAAAGCTCCAACATCCAAAGCTTCCAAGAAAAATGTGAACTGGCCTCAGGCCATGGAAGCTCTAACAAGGGACCTTGAAGAGAAAGTAGAAGAAACAGAAAGAAGATGTAGAGAAAGGGAGGAAAGATTGGAAAGAGATATGAGAGTGATGCAGGAGAGTCATGAGAAAAAAGTCAACAGTATGAAAAGCCAAATGGAAAAGGAGATTAAAAAACTGTCTGATGAAAATAACTGCCTAAGAATTAGGATTGAACAAATGGAAGCTAGTGACTTTATGAGAAACCAAGACACAGTAAAGCAAATCCAATTGAATGCAAAAATAGACGGCAAGGTGAAACATCTCCTTGAAAAAACAGCTGAACTGGAAAATAAATGTAGGAGAGATAATTTGAAAATCATTGGACTACCTGATAACCATGACCAAAACAAAAGGTTAGACACCATCCTCTAAGAGATTGTGAGGGAAAATTGCCCTGATATTCTAGAAACAGAAGCTAAAAAAGAAATTGAAATAATCCACCGATCACCTCTTGAAAAAGATCCCAAAAAGAAAACCTCCAGGAATATTGTAGCCAAATTCCCAAACTCCCAGGTAAAGGAAAAAATATTGCCAGCAGCTAGCAAAAAGGAATTCAAATGCTGTGGAGCTCCAATAAGGATAAACCAAGATCTAACAGCTTCTACATTAAAGGACTGAAGTGCATGGAATATGATATTCCAGAGGGCAAAAGAACTGGGCCTACAGTCAAAAATCACATACCCAGCAAAACTGAGTATAATCTTTCAGAGGCAAAAATGGGATTTCAATGAGAAAGAGGTCTTTCAGGTATTTGTGATGAAAAGGCCTGAACTGAATACAAAATTTGACTTTCAAATAAAAGACCCTGGAGAAGCAAAAAAGGTAAACAGGTATAAGACTTAATGAGGGATATTAAAAGATCAAACTGTTTACATTCCTACATGGGAAGATAATACTTCAAACTCATAAGAACTATCTCAGTAAGGAATTCACAGAAGACACAGGTCTGAAATGAATATGAAGGGATGATATCTGTAAAGCATTTATGTTTTTTTCCTTGTGGTGCACGCAGAGTAGGGTGTGTTATGTCTAGGGCCAGATGTGAGCTTGGGTCCTCCTGGGTACAGGGCTGGTACTTTGTCTACTGTGCCACCTAACTAACCCATGATGACATCTTTAAAATAGGGTTGAGGTATAGGAGGAATAAACTGGGGAAGGGAGAAGGGGAGAAATGGTCTGGGGAGAGGTCATTCATATGAAGGAAACAAGAAAAAAGCTTATGGAGGGGAAGTGAAGAGGGGGAAGGAGTTGGGGAGTGAGTGAACCTTAATATCATCAGAATTGGCTCATAGAAGGACTAACATACATACTTAAGTAGGTATAGTAATATATTTTTGCCCTGAGGGAGGGGAGGAAGATAAGTGGAGGGGGGAATAAGGGAAGGAGGGAAGGGCAGATTGGGGAAGAGAGCAGTAAAAAGCAAAACACTTTTAAGCACGATGAAGATGTTCTGCATTACTGCACAAGTATGACATATTGAATTGCTTGATCTCATAGGGAGGAGGGAGGGAGGAAGAAAAATTTAGAACACAGAATTAGCTCAGGGACCTTGATCTCATTGGAGTGGGCTCATGGAGGGAATAGCATTCATACCCAATAGGGGGTAGGAAGAAAGGGTGAAAAGGGTGAAAAAAGGAGTGCAGAGTGGGGGAGAGTATAGTCAGAAGTAAAACACTTTTGAGGGGGAATAGGTAAAAAGAAGATGAGTAAATTTCATGGGAAGGGAGCGGGATGGAGGAAAACAGTTATGATGATTGATTATAATGGCAAAACATATAGTACCTACTTTGCTGGGCTTTTATGAAGAAAATTCTCTGTCAAACTTAAGGTACTATATACAGGCTATTATGAGCAGGATATTATCAGAAAAACCTTGAAAGATCTACATGAACTGAAGCAGAGTGAAATGTACTGTATACAAAATAGTAATAATAGTGGGGGATCATCTGCTTGGAAGTATGTGGTTGTTTTCAGCAAGGCAATGATCCAAGATAATCCTGAAGGACTTAGGAAGTTTGCAGCTCATCTACAGAGAAAGAACTGATAGTATCTTAAAACAGATGAAACTGCAATTAATTTTTTTTTTCTTTTCCTCTTTGACAATTCTTTAATCTGAAGTTTTGGGGGTTTTTGACTGTTTTCTCTCACAACTAGCTAATATGGGATTTTTTCCATGACTACTCATGTATAACTTATTTTGAATTGCTTGAGTTCTTGTGGGTGGAGGATGGGAATAGAGGAAGGAAAGTTGGAAAACAAAGTTTTAAAAAATTGATGTTAAAATTTGGTTTGTATATATTTTGGAAAATAACATTCTATTCAAAGCAAAAAAAATTAAAAAGAAAAATAAAAGAAATATTTGACATGCAATTGTTTTGTTTTTTTTCCTTAATTGACCATTTCTTGCTTGTACTGATTTTTTTTTTCATATAAATTATTTTCAATTTCAAGTAATGAAATGTCTTTATTGTGAAAATTCCTATTCCTTATTTGGTTAAGAATTCTGCTTCCGAGAAGTTTTGAAAGGCACATAATCTGCTCTCTCTCTTTCTCCCTCCCTCTCTCTCTTTCTCTGACTTTCTTGCATACATACACACAGTATGACATTTAATATAAATTTTGAGCTTATTGTGTCAAAGTGATGTTCTTAAGCTACTTTCTACCACAATGAAATGAATAAATTCTCCTCATTCTAGAGACAAAGAAATGAAGGCTGAGAAATCTTAATAGGGAACTTCCCCAGGGTCACCTGCCACATTTTGACTGATTATAAGTTAATAATTATTTTTTAGGGGGTGGAGCTAAGAGAGGAAAGAACAAGCTGCCTGAGCTCTCCTTCTGTTCCCTCAAAAAGAACATTAAATCAAACCCTTGGATGGATTCTGAAACTACAGAACCTGAAAAGAGACAGAGAGACACAGTCTTCCAACCAGAGATAATTCAGAAGACTTTAGGAAAAGGTCAATCTGACTAGGGCAAAAGGGAGGCCCAGTGCAGGGCAGCAGCCCAGTGCAGAGAGGGTCAGGGAAAGTCAGCAGGACCTGCGGACCACAGCCAAACAACGGAGGCCGCTGGAACCTAGCTCAAAAATCTGGTGGCCTAGTAGGACAGTGGAAAAACCTACATGCAATATCCAAGAGGGCAAGTTGCCAGCTATAGGGCCACAAACAGGAGAGGTGTTACTAGGCCCACTGACCTATTGAGCTCAGATGGGAAGTGCAGGGAGGCAAACTGCACACACTGTAAAGGCCTGAGAGTAAAAAGCCGGTCACGCAGCACCTATACCCCTGCACATGAAGCCCAAAACAGGGACCCTGGTGACCCCAGAGCAGACCTCAACTTAAAAAAAAAATAAGCTGAAATAATGAGCAAGAAGCAAAAAAAGAGCCCTCTCCATTGAGAGCTTCTGTATCAATAGAGAAGAAGTCAACACAAACTCAGATGAGGACAATAGCCTCAAATTGCCTACATGTGAAGCTTCACAAGGGTAGGTAAATTGGTCTCAAGAACAAAAAGCCTTCCTGGAAGAGCTCAAAAAGGATTTCAAAAAGCAATTGAGAGAGGCAGAAGAAAAAATGGGGAGAGAAATGAAAGCAAAACAAGAAAACTATGAAAAAAGAATCAGCAGCTTGGAAAAGGAAGCACAAAAATTGAGTGCAGAAAAGAATTCCTTAAAAAATTCATCTGGCCAAATAGAAAAATTACATAATTTCACTGAAGAAAACAATCCCTTAAAAAAATTCATTTGGCCAAATGGAAAAAAAGGTGCATATTCTCACTGAAGAAAACAATGCCTTAAAAATTAAAATTGGACAGTTGGAAGATAAAGAATCTATGAGACACTAGGAATCAGTCAAGCAGAATCAAAAGAATGAAATAAATAGAAGAAAATGTGAAATACCTCATTGGAAAGACAACTGATCTGGAAAACAGATCCAGGAGAGACAATTTGAGAATCATTGGACTGCCTGAAAGCCATGACCAGAAAAAGAATCTAGACACCATATTCCAGGAAATTATTAAGGAGAACTGCCCTGATATCATAGAAACAAAGGATAAAATCGTCATTGAAAGAATCCACCAATCACCTCCTGAAAGAGAGCCCAAAATGGAAACTCCAAGGAATATTGTAGCCAAATTCCACAATTATCAGGTGAAGGAGAAAATACTCCAAGCAGCCAGAAAGAAGCAATTTAAATATCATGGAGCCACAGTCAGGATTGCCCAGGACCTGGCAGCTTCAAAATTAAAGGACCGCAAGGCTTGGAATATGATATTCCTGAAGGCAAAGGAGCTTGGATTGCAGCCAAGAATCTATTACCCAGCAAAACTGAGCATTCTCTTTCAGGGGAAAAGATGGAAATTCAATGACATTGGGGACTTTCAATCATTCCTAATGAAAAGACCAGAACTGAATAGAAAATTCAATCTTAACATACAAGACTCAAGAGAAGTTTAAAAAGGTAAACAGAGGGGAAAAAAAGTTACTCAATTAGGTTAAACTGTTTATATCCCTACACAGGAAGATAATACTCATAACTTTTAAGAATTGTAAATGTATTTGGACAGAGAAAAGGACTTTACACAAAGGGTATAAATATAAATTGTCTTAGATGTGATGATACAAAAAAAATTAAGGGATTAAAAAGGGAGTCTATGGGGAGGAGAGGAAAGGGGAGGTGGAATGGGGTGAATTATATCATATGAAGAGGTGAAAAAAAAACCTATTACAATAGAGGGAAAGAAAGGAGGGGTGAACATTGTTTCAACCCTACTCTCATTAGATTTGATTCAAAGAGGGAATAACATACACATTCATCGGGATAAAGAAACTTAGCTCATTCTTTAGGGAAGCAAAAGGGGAAGGGAAAGGGGGGTCTGATAGAAGGGAGGACAAAAGCAAGGGAGAAAAGGGTAAAGAAAAGAGAGGGGGGTGATAAAAAGGGAAGGCATATTGGGGGAGGCAGGGGTAAGAAGTAAAACATCAGTGAGGAAGAATAGGGTTAAAGAAGGGGGGAAAAGTACAAAGGGGGTAAATGAGAATGGAGGGGAATAGACAGTAATAATAACTGTGAATGTGAATGGGATGACCTCTGCTATAAAACGGAAGCCAATTTCAGAGTGGACTAAAAACCAGAATCCTACAATATGCTGTTTACAAGAAACACATTTGAAGCAGAGAGATACACACAGAGTAAAGGAAAAAGCCTGGAGCAGAGTATATTATGCTTCAGCTAAAGTAAAAAAAGCAGGGGTAGCAATCCTTACCTCAGACAAAGTGCAGGCAAAAATAGATCTCACTAAAAGAGATAAGGAAGGAAATTACATGTTGCTTAAAGGTACTATAGATAATGAAGTAATATCAATATTAAATATGTATGCGCCAAGTGGCATAGCATCCAAATTTTTAGAGGAGAAGTTAAATGAGTTACAAGAGGAATTAGACAGTAATACTGTCTACTGTCTGAATCTCCCCCTCTCAGAATTAGATAAATCTAGCCGAAAAATAAATAAGAAAGAAGTGCAAGAGGTGAATAGATTACTAGAAAAGTTAGACACGATAGATGTCTGGAGAAAATTGAATGGGGATAGAAAGGAATATACCTTTTTCTCAGCAGTACATGGCACATTTTCAAAAATTGACCATGTATTAGGGCACAAAAACATCATAGTCAAATGTAGAAAGGCAGAAATAGTAAATGCATCCTTGTCAGATCATGATGCAATAAAAATTACGTGCAAGAAAGAGCCAGGGAAAAGTAGAATGAAAATCAATTGGAAACTAAATAATTTCATTCTAAAGAATGAATGGGCCAAACAAGAAATCATAGAAACAATCAATAACAATATCCAAGAGAATGGCAATAATGAGACAACATACCAAAATCTATGGGATGCAGCCAAAGCAGTGCTTAGGGGAAAATTTATAGCTCTACATGCTTACATGAATAAAAAAGAGAAAGAGGAGATTAATGAATTGGGCATGCAACTTAAAAAGCTAGAAAAAGAACAAATTAGAAATCCCCAATTTGATACTAAACTAGAGATCCTGAAAATTACAGGAGAAATTAGCATTATTGAATGCAAAAAAACTATAGAATTAATCAATAAAACTAAGAGCTGGCTTTATGAAAAAACCAATAAAATAGATAAAATATTGCTTAATTTTATTAAAAAAAAGAAAGAAGAAAACCAAATTACCAGTATCAAAAATGAAAATGGTGATGTTACCACCAAACAAGTGGAAATTAATTCAATAGGAATTATTTTGCCCAACTGTATGACAATAAATTTTACAATCTAAAAGAAATGGATGAATATTTACAAAAATATAAACTGCCCAGGTTAACTGAAGAGGAAATAAAATCCTTAAATAAACACGTATTAGAAAAAGAAAATGAACAAGCCATTAATGAACTCTCTGAGAAAAAATCCCCAGGGCCAGATGGGTTTACAGGTGAATTTTATCAAACATTTTAAGAACAATTAATTCCAATATTATACAAATTATTTTTAAAAATAGGTGAAGAAGGAGTTCTACCCAATTCCTTTTATGACACAAATGTTGTGGTGATACCAAAACCAGGCAAAGCAAAAACAGAGAAAGAAAATTATAAACCAATTTCCCTAATGAATATTGATGCTAAAATCTTAATAAAGATATTAGCAAGGAGATTACAGCAAGTGATCACCAGGATAATACACTATGACCAGGTGGGATTTATACCAGGAATGCAGGGCTGGTTCAACATTAGGAAAACTATTAACATTATTAACCACATCAATAAGAAAACCAACCCAAATCATATGATTATCTCAATAGATGCAGAGAAAGCTTTTGACAAAATACAACAACCATTCCTAATAAAAACACTAGGGAGTTTAGGAATAGTTGGAGCTTTCCTTAAAATAATAAACAGTATCTACCTAAAACCATCCCCAAGTATTATATGCAATGGAAATAAATTAGAGGCCTTCCCAATAAGTACAGGGGTGAAACAGGGATGTCCATTATCACCCCTATTATTTAATATTATCCTAGAAATGTTAGCTTTAGCAATCAGAGAAGAGAAAGGAATTAAAGGAATTAGAATAGGCAAAGAGGAAACAAAATTATCACTCTTTGCAGATGATATGATAGTATACTTAAAGAATCCTAGAGAATCAAATCAAAAATTACTTGAAACAATGAACAACTTTAGCAAAGTAGCAGGATATAAAATAAATCCAAATAAATCATCAGCATTTCTATACATGACCAACAAAGGCCAGCAGCAAGAGATAGAAAGAGAAATTCTATTTAAAGTAACAGTAGATAATATAAAACACTTGGGAGTCTACTTGCCAAGACAAACCCAGGAACTCTATGAACACAACTACCAAACACTCTTCACACAAATCAAATCAGATCTAAATAACTGGAAAGATATCAATTGCTCATGGATAGGCAGAGCTAATATAGTAAAAATGACATTACTGCCTAAATTAATTTACTTATTCAGTGCCATACCAATCAGACTACCTAAAAATTATTTTATACAGCTAGAAAAAATAATAACAAAATTCACCAAAAATACAAAAAATCAAGAATATCCAGGGAAATAATGAAAAAAAAATTCACAGGAGGGTGGGTTAGTGGTACCAAACCTGGAGCTTTACTATAAAGTGGCAGTCATCAAAACTATCTGTTACTGGCTAAGAAATAGAGTGGTAGATCAATGGAATAGGCTAGGCACAGGAAAGGCAGTAGTAAATGACACTAGTAATGTAGTGCTTGATAAATCCAAAGACTCCAGCTTCTGGGATAGGGACTCAGAATTTGACAAAAACTGCTGGGAAAACTGGAAGATACTATGGCAGAAATTAGGCATAGACCAACATTTTACACCTTATACTAAAATAGGGTCAAAATGGATACATGATTTGGACATAAGAGGTGATACCATAGGCAAATTAGGAGAGAAAAGAATAGTCTACCTATCAGATCTTTGGAAAGGAAAACAGTTTATGATCAAACAAGAGATAGAGTATATTTATAAAATGCAAAATTGATGATTTTGATTACATTAAATTAAAAAATTTTTGTACAAACAGAAGCAATGCATCCAAAATTAGAAGGGAGGCAGAAAGCTGGGAGACAATTTTTATGGCCAGTACTTCTGATAAAGGCCTCATTTCTAAAATATATAGGGAACTAAATCAAATTTATAAGAATCCAAGTCATTCCCCAATTGAGAAATGGTCAAAAGATATGAACAGGCAGTTTTCTGATCAAGAAACCAAAGCTATTTATTCCCATATGAAAAAATGCTCTAAATCTCTAATGATTAGAGAGATGCAAATTAAAACAACTCTGAGGTACCACCTGACGCATATCAGATTGGCTAAAATTACAAAAAAGGAAAATAATAAATGTTGGAGAAACTGTGGGGAAAATTGGAACACTAAAGCATTTCTGGTGGAGCTGTGAACTGATCCAACCATTGTGGAGAGCAGTTTAGAATTATGCCCAAAGGGCTATAAAGCTGTGCATACCCTTTGACCCAGCAATACCACTTTTGGGTCTTTTTCCCAAAGAAATCATGGAAAGGGGAATGGGACCCACATGTACAAAAATATTTATAGCTGCTCTTTATGTGGTGGCAAGGAATTGGAAGTTGAGGGGATGTCCATCAATTGGGGAATGGCTGGACAAGTTGTGGTATATGAATACAATGGAATACTATTGTGCTGTAAGAAACGATGAGCAGGAGGAGTTCAGAGAAACCTGGAGGGTCCTGCGTGGGCTGATGATGAGTGAGATGAGCAGAACCAGAAGAACATTGTACACAGTATCATCAACATTGTGTGTTGATCTACTGTGATGGACTATATTCTTCTCACCAATGCAATGGTACAGAAGAATTCCAGGTAACTCATGATAGAAGAGGATCTCCAAATTCAGGAAAAAAAAAAAAGAACGGTGGAGTATAGATGCTGAATGAACCATACTATTTCTTTTGTTTTGGGTGCTGTTGTTTTTTCTATTTTGAGATTTTTCATCATTGCTCTGCTTTTTCTCTTATAAAATGACTAATGCAGAAATAGGATTAATGTTACTACATGTATGTATATGTGTATATATATATATATATATATATATATATATATATATATATATATATATATATATATATATATATATATATATATATAACACCTATATTCGATTACCTGCTGTCTAGGGGAGGGGGGAGGCAGGGGAGGGAGGGAGAAAAATCTGAAATTGGAAATCTTGCATAAACAAAAGTTGAGAGCTATCTTTACATGTAACAGGAAAAAAATAAAATACTTTATTAATTTAAAAAATATATATCATTGGGAAATGTTTAACAAAATAAATAAAAAGATAATGCAGCAAAAACAAAAAAAAAAGAATTATTTTTTAATCACCATGCTGCCTCTCTGCTCTGTTATTTGTTCTCTAATAGAAAAAAAAAAAAGACACTGGAGTTTGAGACCTGGGTTCAAGTCTTAGTTCTGCCACTTACTATTATAACTTTGGGGAAATCTCTCTACTGTCCTAGATTTTGGTTCCCTTGTTAAATTAGAGTGGTTGATTTCATCAACTATGAGGCCGTTCTAGCTCTCTGAGTCTATGACTCTAAAATTCCTTCCTTGAATATCTCTTTGTACTATGATCTTTTCTAAGCACTTAGTCATATTCTATCTTTGGAATAGTTATTTGTCATCAAGGTATCATAATCCATGAAAATCTATTTTATTTAATCATTGTTTCCTGATGCCCTAACATAGTATTTTGCACAAATGTTGGATATATACCTACATATATTTACACACATATATAGTGTGTTATATATGTTATATATATATAATTATGAGTGCAAATATATTTTATATCTCTAGATGCTGTGTAATTGAAAGTTTTTCAGTTATTTTTATAATAAATAGTTCTATTCTTTGTTTTTTCCAAATATATAACATCTTATGAATTAAGTTTTTTTTAAATTTTCTCTTTCTCTTTTTGCCTATCTAGAGATTTTACTTTTCCTTCTTTCACCTTTTTAAAGTTTATTAAAGACAGGCAGGATCCTTGTCTTTCTGAAGCATACATAAAACAGCAACAAATACCTTCTTCTTCTGAATAAAATATTTGCCTTTCCCTCAGTTAATATTTGGCATTTGTCAGAGTTGTACTTTGAATACTGTCTTTTTTCCCCATTGCCTGACCTTGAGGCTCCAGTACTGTAACATTACTTAAATTATTATTCATGAGATGAAATGAACATGAAAACAGAGGGTAAGGAGTACTTACTGGAAAAAAATAATCTTGGATTTCTGATTATGAAAAAAAAAAAACCACCATCTGACCAGCCTCCCTGTTCCTCTGATGGCCTTGACTCATCTCAGAGAACAATGACCTAGTATGCTCTGAAGAATTTAGAAGGACTAATATTGTGTTAGTGGGTTCAAAAATACAAATTGAAACCTTGTATTGGAGGGGACCCAATCAATGATGCATTGCTCCAGTAGCAGAGGAAGAGACAGAATAAGTGCAGGCTAGAGAAGAATTTCTACCACCAGATGGTGTTTGTCTGCTTCTGTGCACTAATTGCTATCAATAATTAAACATAGGTCTCTGATTCATATGCACAGAGGCAGTGATTCTTAAATTAAACATTTTAGAATCATTACAGTACATTTTATATGTTCAGCTAAACACTGCACTCTGGCTGATTATGATTAAACATACTGATACTAAATTACATATTGATTCCATAAATATCAATGCAAGCACAGAAATAATGAAAAGACTCCTTGTAACTAGAAGGAACATTTTAATTTCACATGATGAACAGATACCTTTTACTGGCATAGGAAACATAGCCTTGACCTTTCCCAGTTTATGTCTGGCAACCAGGAAACAGGTTTATTTTATTTATGTGATATCAAACATTAAAATAGAAGAACAAATTGAGTTCCTGAAGCAGACAACTGGAAAACCAAATTAAAGTAACTGGAACTTACATAAGTTGATAGCAGACTTACTTTTTCTAGAATATTTTCCTTGAAACTAAAAACACTAGCTATGACTTAAAAGGCTTTTTTTCCCTCTTTGTTTTGTTTTGGGTATTTTTCATTTTTCTTCAAGTATAGAAAGACATTGTATTACTATCTCCATATATAAAAAAATAAATACATATGAGGAGTGTGTATGTTTTGAAGTCAGTAACAACTTTCTTCGGTCACCAGATCTTTGAGAGGGAGTAGGATTATTCAGAGTGAGAACTACAATTACTCATAGATGTTAGGAGCTGCACTGGATGATTCATTCATTTCCAGTCACTCTATCTTGAGACCCAATGGCTGGTTCTTATATATTCTACATCATCCAAAATCTCCTGATGATGTAACTCCCATTATGGCACATCTTTTTAATGATGATTCATGTGTTCCATTGTCCTAGAAGGAACAACAAATGTTGGAAGATATTTGCATTCAATATACAAGGGCACAATTACTTTTATTCATTCTTTTGTTTGTTCGTTTTAGTGAGGCAATTGGGGTTAAGTGATTTGTCCGGGGTCACACAGCTAGTAAGTGTTAAGTGTCTGAAGCCAGATTTGAACTCAGGTACTCCTGACTCCAGGGCCAGTGCTCTATCCACTGCACCACCCTGCTGCCCCCTTCCCACAATTACTTTTAAAAGAGAGAAGTAAATTAATATTTATTGATACCACATTACTGTTTGCTTTGGTAAATATCACATTTCTTGCATTATTAAGCTGATTAGAAATCTTCAGGGAACAATAAAATATGGCACTTTATAATTAGAATAACCCTTTCTTTAACAAGTTATTTCCACACCCTTTGAATGTGATTTTAAATGGTAATTTTGATTAATTTTCACTACATTTCTGTCATCTAGGGTGGAAAAGGGACACTATATTCATTTTAGCAATGACAAAACTAGAATATTCACTGTTTAAAAGTGAATTCCTTAAGTTATTATCTTGAATTTCAGTTGGATGGAGACAAAAATAATAATTTCCAATTTTCAATTGTTTTCAGTAGATGACTCCTGTATATCCATGAGTCATAAAGATTCACTCTACCAAGCATTTTTTAAAATGTAGACTTTACTAGTTAAAAAGTTTTTACATTTTAAATTCATTTAATCCCCATTGCAAACCTACCCAGAAAGTGGGTAGATTAGGGCATAGGAACATAGGGACATACATTTCGAATTGAAAGGAACTTATTTAAACTGGAAAGGGCAGAGAAGCAAAATAACATGTCCAAGGTCACACAGGGAGTATATAGTAAAGTTAGCATTTGAAACCAGGCCAAATGTGATGTTCTTTCCACCGATCCATACTACAGTGTACAGATAATGAAACTGAGGTTAAAAAAAAATTAAGTGGTGAATCCAGAACTAAAATTCAGATTTTCTAATTCCAAAGTCTAGTAAAAATGGAGTTAATGGTATCTTCTTATTGCTATTATAATTGAGTCCAAAAAAAAAGGGGGGCTGGAAAGGCTAGTTAGAAATGAAATAAATCTCATTGGACTTAATGCCTATTTTGCTCCTTTCCCTCCTTTAACCTTCCCCTAACTCTGGGCAGCTATGTGCAGCAGTATATAGAGCACTGGCTCTGAAGTTGGGAGGATGTGAGTTCAAATCTTATCTCAAATCTTACTAGCTGTGACCCTGGGCAATTCACTTAACCCCAATTGCCTTAAACATCCAGGACCATATCCAATAACCCTGACATATATCTTGCCATGGCTCTGGAGGAGAGAGTTAGATTAATGACCTTGAACCACCCTTTCTCACTTAAATCCAATTAACTGCAAGTCATGACATCACCTGATATCATTGTCCTCTTTGACAATGAAGGACAAATAAAAGCAAAACAACAACAACCCTCACCCCACCATGCTTGCAAGTGAGACTGATTGCTCAAAGGCTATTTCACTATAACAGAAGCTTTGTCAGTTCCTAGAAAACTGTCAAGAATCTGAGCAACAGCCACTGTGATAGACTGTCTGTTATCTTGTAAACAACATTTTGTAGGATTCTGTTTTTTAATTCACTGCTATTCCCTTCTGTTTAATGGGAGAGTTCATCCCATTCACATTTATAGTTATGATTAATATGTATTTCCCTGCATCCTATTTCCCCCTTGTTTATATTTTTCTCTTTCCTTTTTCCCATCCCTTATCACCAGTGTTTTCCTTCTGACTATTACCTCTGTCAATTTATTATCCCTTCTATCAGCCCCACCTCCGGTTTGCACTTTCCCTTTTTGCCTCCTAGCTTTGCCCTCCCTTCTATCAGCCCTCCCTCCTTTTTTCTTTCCCTTTTTTCCTTCTAGTTTTAACTTCCCTTCTTTCAGCACTCCACCCATTTCTATCCCTTTTCCCCTCTTACTTCCCTATGGGGTAATATAAATTTCTATACCCAATTGAGTGTGTGAGTTTTTCACCATTTGAGCTAAATCAGATGAGAGTAAGGTTGAAACAGTGCTCATCATGCCCTTCTTTCCCTCTGTTGTAATAGGTCTTTTGTGCCTTTTCATGTGATGTGATTTGCCCCATTCTCCCTTCTGTTTCTTCTTATGCCAGTATAAATTTTTTTTGTCACCACTTAAGGTTTTTTTTAATATCATCAGAATAGAATCAATGTATACCCACACCTCTCTATGTGTGTTCCTCCTATATGGCTTAATAAAGATGCAGTTCTCAGGGCAGCTAAGTGGCACAGTGTATAGATGACCAGCCCTGGATTCAGGAGGACCTGAGTTCAAATCCAGCCTCAAACACATAACACTTACTAGCTGTGTGACCCTGGGAAAGTCACTTAATCCTAATTGCCTCATTAAAAAAAGATATAGTACTCAAGAGTAACAAATGTCTTCTTCCTGCCTTGGGATGTAAACATGTAAACATTTATAACTTATTGAATAATATAGATTACCTTTTTATGCTTCTCTTGCATCTTATATTTGTAGACTGAATTTTCTGTTAAGTTCTTGGCTTTTCATTATGAAAGGTTTAAAGTCCCCTATTTTGTTGAATTTACATCTTTTTCCCTGAAGGATTGTGGTTAATTTTTCAGGGTAGTACATTCTTGCTTGTAATCCAAGTTCCTTTGCCCTCCAGAATATCATATTCCAAGCCCTCCAATCCTATAATTCTGAAGCTGCCATCTTCTCTGTGATTCTGATTACTACTCCTTGATATATAAATTGTTTCCTTCTGACTGCTTGCAATATTTTCTCCTTTATGTGATAATTCTGGAATTTGGCTATAATATTCCTTGTAGTTTTCTATTTGGGCTCTCTTTTAGGGGATGATCAGTGGATTCTTTCAATGACTGCTTTTTTCCTCTGGTTCTAAGATATAAGGGTAGTTCTTCTTAATGATGTTATCAAATATGCCATCCAGGCTATTTTTTTGATCATGGTCTTCAGGTATTTCCATTACTCTTTTTTAATTATCTATTTATTTATATTTTGTGGGGCAATGAGGGTTAAGTGACCTGCCCAGGGTCATACAGCCAGTAAGTGTCAAGTGTCTGAGGCCAGATTTGAATTCAGGTACTACTGAATCCAAGGCCAGTTCTATATCCACTGTTCCATCTAGCTGCCCTTCAATTATTCTTAAATTGTTTGTCCTGGATCTGTTTTCCAGGTCTGTTGTTTTTTTTTCTGATGATGTATTTTACATTTTCTTCTACTTTAAACTCTTTTGATTTGGCTTTACTTCATCCTATTGTCTTATTGAATCATAAGCTTCCATCTGCGAAATTCTGAATCTTTTTTTGTTGGCACTTAATAAATGTTTACTGGACTTGGGAAAGAATTCTAGGAACTAATTTAATTTTTTTATTTTTTCAAATCATCAAAGTATTTTATTATTTTCCAGTTTCATGAAAAGATAGTTTTCAACATTTGTTTTTATAATATTTTTAGTTCCAGATTTTTCTACCCCTTCCTTCCTTTCCCTCTCCCCAAGACAGAAAGCAATCTCTTATAGGGATATACAAATAACCATATTAAACATATTTCTGTATTAGTCATGTTGTGAAGAAGAATCAGAGCAAAAGGAAAAAAAAACTACAAACAAACACAAAAAGAAGTGGAAACAGTATGGTTCAATCTGCATTCAGAATCTGCAGTTCTTTTTTCTGGACATGGAGAACATTTTCCAGTAAGAGTCCTTTCAAGTTTTCCTAGATTATTGTATTGCTGAAAAGAGTTAAATCTATCACAGCTGATCATCAGACAATGTTGCTGTTACTATGTACAATGTTCTCCTGTTTCTGCTCACTTCACTCAACATCAGTCCACTTAAGTATTTCCAGATTTTTTTCTGAAATCTGCCTGCTCATCATTTCTTACAGCACAATTGTCTTCCATTACATTCATATACCACAACTTGTTCAACCATTCCCCAGTTGATGGTCATTCCCTCAATTTCCAATTCTTTGCCACCACAAAGAGAGTTGCTATAAATATTTTTGAACATGTGGGTCCTTTTCCCTTTTCTACGATCTCTTTGAGATACAGACCTAATAGTGATGTTTCTGGGTCAAAGGGTATGCACAGGAGCACAGTGGATAGAGCACTTGCCCTGGATTCAGGAGGACCCGAGTTCAAATCTGGCATCAGACACTTGACACTTACTAGCTGTGTGACCCTGGGCAAGTCACTTAACCCTCATCTCCCCCTCCCCCCCCAAAAAAGTATGCCTAGTCCCATATCCTTTAGGGGATAGTTCCAAATTGCTCTTCAGAAAGGTTGTATCAGTTCACAACTCCACCAATAATGCATTAGTGTTCAATTATTCCACAGCTTTTCCCACACTTATTATTTTCCTTTTTTTGTCATATTAGCAAATTTGATAGATGTGAGGTTGTACCTCAGAGTTGTTTTAATTTACATTTCTCTAATCAATAGTGATTTAGAGCATTTTTTTCATATGGCAATACAAAGATTTGATTTCTTCATCTGAAAACTGCCTGTACATAACCTTTGACCATTTTTCAATTGGAAAATTACTTCAATTCTGATAAATTTGATTTAGTTCCCTATATATTTTAGAATTGAAGCCTTTTATCAGTAACACTGGCTATAAAAAATATTTCCTAATTTTCTGCTTCCCTTCTAATTTTGGTTGCATTGCTTCTGTTTGTACAAAACTTTTTTTTTAATTTATTATAATCAAAATCATCCATTTTGGATTTCATAATATTCTCTATCTCTTTTTTGATCATAAATTCTTCTCCTCTCCATAAATCTGAGGGGTAAACTATTACTTCCCCTCCTAATTCATCTGTGGTATCACCCTTTATATGTAAATCATGTACCCATTTTGACATTATTTTGGTATATGGTATAAAATGTTTATGTATGTCGAGTTTCTGCCATACTATCTTCCAGTTTTCCCAGCAGTTTTTGTCAAATACTGAGTTCTTATCCCAGATACTGGAGTCTGTGTTGCAGCTTGCTCATAGCACTGGAGAACCAAGCCTACTTGGGCCCGTTGGGTAGCAGATACCCCAACAAGCAGATTGCCTTCTGTGTTGAGGCTGAACTGTGCTGTGACTAAGATGCTTTTGCTGGCTTGTCCAGATGCCCTCTGCACTGAGTTGTGCTCCCCTTTTACCAAGATGAGACAGACCTTTCAAGAAGGCCTTCTAGGTTATCTAGAAGCAGGTTTTGCAGCTCTAGAGTCCATTGAGAGGATTACATTTACATTGATTCTGGGGGAAATTTGGAAGAGCTTCACTTCACTATCTTGGCTCTGCCTCTGGGAACTTTCATGGTCTTTTCCCTAAACATCAGTTTAAATAAGGCTAGAATGGTTCTGCTTCAGAATATAAGCCATCAGGTGATTTGTTTTGGGAGGGAAGGGTGGGGGGGGTGGGGGGGTTCCTTCTAGTTACAAAAATTCAGACTATTTCCTGAGAAATGATATCTGTTACAGTGAAGAGAGTATTCATGCTGACAAAATCAGAGCCCCTTGACATTATGGAAATTAGATAAATGGCATTTGCAATATTACTTTATATTGTATGTAATAGTAACCTGGCATTCTAATCTTTTTGAAGGCCAGATATATTGTGTTGGATGTTAATGTCAAAGACCTCTTGCCTGAAAACAATGAAGAGGTTTTGTGCTTATTTGGAAACATTCATTAAAATTTCCAAGAATGCCATTACTGGGGGCAGCTAGGTGGCATAGTAGATAGAGCATTGGCCCTGGATTCAGGAAGACCTGAGTTCAAATTCAGCCTCAGCCACTTAACATTTACTAGCTGTGTGACCCTGGGCAAGTCAATTAACCCCAATTGACTCACAAAAAAAAAAGGGAAAAAAAGAGAATGCCATTACTGTATCATCTTAACTTAAGATATATGTCACAGTTTAGCTTAGAAAACAGGTCATTTTTGGAGTTCCTGTTAGAAAGCTTTTTTTTTTTTTGTAACCAAGATGACATTTCTATGAGATTTTAATATTTTCACCCTAGAATATATTTCATGGAAAATTAAAAAAAATATTCTGGGGCAACAACTAATAAATCCATTATAATTTTATAGGGGAAATAAAAGATAATAGTTAAACATGAAGTAGCAAAGGTCAAAGAAAGAATACAATTTCCATTCAAACCAAGTTTAGTGTTGTAGGGACACATAAACACATTAACATAGGTGATTTGATACTGGGGATGTATTTTAGTTTTCTACCACATTCTTAAATATTTTCTTTCTTTCTTCCTGAAAATTTGGATTTTAGTGTGACCCTCAATAAATAATGACCGAAAGTAACCTACATTAAATACAGTGAAAACTGACAGAAATGATGTAAGCCTTGGATGACTACAACTAAATCTATAAAGAATAAGAAGGAGAAAATGTATATCATGATTTATATAACAAAAATGATACTAATCATGTATACCATTAATAGAATAAGGCTAGATGTACTATCAATATGCTCACATATATTATCTAACAGTAGAAATAACAAAAAATGTATGAGGAGATAGTATGAATAACCTATATAATATATGTACATGTAGTTCTGAGGTACCCAGGAAAGTCACAGAATTCTTTTCTCTTTTTGTTTGGTTCAGAATGTATTTTTACAGTGTATTTTTAAATTTTCTGAATTTTTGTATAGGAGGCCAAGTTAGAAAACCTTTCTATATCCTGAAAATGAATGCAAAGAACAGATGATGAGGAGCTGATGAGGAAGCCAAAATAAGAGAACTTTGGATACTGGTCCTTAAAAAACCCTTAAAAGAAATAACAAGGAAGTCATACTGAGGGGATTTGGGAAATATCTGTCTGCTATATGCCCTGCAATCATTTAATAATCCAACTCTGAAAGATCCAAATACCACTATATATCTATAGTGAGAGAAGCAATTCCAACAGGTACTTCATTTACTGCACATCAGATTTCAGTCCTGGTGACATTTATTTAGTCAAATGCAGTACTTTCCCTTCCATGAAGAAAATGAAAGACTGCTATTGTACATTTTGAATAGAAGAAGGCTTTTTTGCAGTAAGACTAAAAATGAAATTGATTCCTCAACCACTCCTTGAAACATGGATTTACTTATGGATCCTAAAGGTAAATTTAGCTTTTAGGTTATATACCTTGGTAGGTGAAGGAAGGAGAATAGGCTATCACCAATTCCTCTCTTGTCTCTCTCTACTTCTTCCCAACCCCATGGTATCCCAAGTTACCCTTGAAGAAAAAAGCATTTTAAGCATAAGTGCAAGACACTGTTGAAAGCACTGTGGGGATATAAGAATGAAACCAAAAAAATTATCATCTTTAACTTCAAAAAGCTAACATTACATTTGGAGTTATAGTACATAAATATATGTGTGTCTAAGTGTATGTGTCTATACACACATACTAAAAGATATGTTGATGTATATATATACATATATACATACACACACTAAATATATAAAGTATATAGAATCCATATATATGCAATGTCTATATTTATTATATCTATATATGCATGCATGCATGCTAGTATATATGTACATGTTCATACATGTGTATATGAATATATATATATATATATGTGTGTATATGCATATATTATTGAGTACTAACTATTATGATCAAAAAAGTTTTCCTATAGGATTCATAACATGAGATAAGCCTTGAAGAAGCTAAGGCCAAAGGAGTGAATTTTTGCTTGAGTAAAGAAACAGAAGCAGGAGATAAAGTGGCAAGAATGAGGAATAACAAGTAGGCCAATTTCGATGGAAGGGACATTTTGTGAAGCACCATAATTTGAAATAAGTCTGGAAAGAAGGAGTAGATCCAGATTGTAATGATTTTTAAATGCCAAGTCAAGGACTTTCTACTATATTCCATAAAGGGTAGAGAATCATAAAATTTTCTCGAGAAAAGTAATGACATGGTGATATCCACACAGGCAATTGTTTAGAGAAAAGATGGGAGAGGGAGGGTACAAGAAGCTATGAGTCTGATTTGGAGGTTATTATAATAATCCTGGCCAAAAATATGAGTGTATAAACTGGGATTGTGGTCATTTGTGTGTAGAAAAGAGACTAATTTGAGAAAAGTTGTAGAGGTAGAAAAACAAGGCTTGACATTAGATTCATTGTTGGGAGGGAGACAAGGAGGAGTCAAGGATGATGCTGATTTTTTGTTAAATTAGAGGAGTGACATGGTCAGACTTGTATTTTAGAAAATCATGTTGATACCTGCATGGAGACAGAAACAGGGTTAGATATGAAGCGGGAAGCCCAAATAGGAATCTAAATCAGTTGTCCAATGGATAAGGGATGGGAGTCAACTTAGGATGTGAATTTATGAGTAGAGAGAATGGGTTGTAATAATGTGGAGAAATAAAAAAAAATATATTTTTTAATTGATTGGACATGTGGGCTAAGGGAAAATGAGGAGTTGAAGATGATCATAAGAATCGAAGGGTTATGGATGATAGTGCCAAAGTAGGGAAGTTTGAAAAGAGAGGGTTATTTTGGGGAAAATAATTAGTCTTATTTGGATATGTTTAAGATGCATACAGGACATCCAATTTAATAGTTCTGACAACCCAAAACAAGGGATTGGCGTTCAGGAAAAGGAGTAGGACCAGATATAGATAGATAGATAGATAGATAGATGGATAGATGATAGATAAATAGATAGAAATACACACATACATATACATATTCACAAACATACACATATATATGTATGTATACATGCAAATATATATACATATACATATTCCTATAATCCATTTTCATATGGATTATTAAGTCAAGACATAGGGTATACAGAAGAGGGCAGGGCACTGAACTTTGGAGTACACCCACAAAGGATATGATCCAGCAAAGCAGACTAAGTAAAAGTAATCAGATCAGAAGTCATCTAGATTTGTTCATCATCATTGAAGAGATGTGGGACATCCTCTTAATTAAAAATATTGTTAAAAACTTTTCTCAAATGACTATATTGACTTGGTCAATGGACAATGGATTTTCTATGGAGGAAAAAAATTACAAGATGGAGAGTAGCAGGCCTTTGCCACTATACTAATGCAGCAATAAAAATATTATCTAAGTCACCTTTGACTCTAAATCTCATTATTCTTTAAGTTAATACAATTTGTTTTTATGAAATAGCCTACAATATCTGATCCCAATAAAGAGGAGAAAAATCAAGTAACCATTCTTTCAACTTTGTCATTTGTATTTAATTGATTCTGGATGACTCCCTACTTTTAATACAGGAAGAATGTGCAGTTATCCCTTCCACATTATGACTTTTCCTATCATGGTTTTAATAAATCACAAATAAGTATAAGAAATTTAAATTGGAAGTTTGGGGGCTTTTCAGAAGCCACAGATGACACATGAGGGCCAGCAGACAACACAGAGACTATGAGTAAATACTTAATCAAAATATTAAAATGAGGTATTATAAATGCCCCATAAAAGAAAAAGAAAAAAATTCAGACTTCTCTGATATGAAGGGACGGTCAAAAAGTTTTAAAGAGATTTTCAAGATAATGGGTGCAACATGCTCCAAATATCTACAGTGTAGAAAGGATAACTGTGTTTTTACAATGAGGTAAATATTCCCAATAATACCCCATGTTTTACTTTAATCCTTCCTCAACCACTCTTGTTTCTAGTCCTTTCCCTCTTTTAATTATTTCTTACAGATCTTCTATATAGCTTATTTTGTTTGTTTGTTTACATATGGCTCGTTTTATTTATATTGTTAGTTTATATTAATTTGTCATCTTCACCATTAGAAGGTAAGCTCTTTGAGGGAAGAAATTGACTTTGCTATTTTTTGTATCCCCAGCACTTAGCACAGGGCCTGACACATAATATGTGCTTATTATAAGTATATTGATTGACATATGAAAATGTTATGCCTAATAATACAGAAACCAGTTGCCTCATCACAGAAAAGGTCAGGAGTATGAAAACTCGAAGATTATTAACAACATTGGAAATTCGAGTTTGAATTGTTCTCAATGAACATGGTTATCTATATTTAACAACTATGTGATTGGGGAAAAATTGCAGAAGTTTGAAAAATGAATAAGAGATGAAGTTATGATAAGGGAAGACAACTAACAGTTTACAATGGAATAAAATATGTATCAGGAAAGGGGAAAAATGACTGATATCCTGGCCTCAAATTATTTTAATAACTTATTATTAAGATATGTACATATTAAAATAAGGCCTATGCAAGATAATTCTGAATTCTAATCAAGAGTTAATGGTCTTTATTTTGATTGGATGACTTGATATTGGTCACTTATCTAGACCATGGAAAATGAGGCTTCAAAGATTTTTTTTATAACACTTTTCATTGCTGAATCAGTTTCCTTCATTTTTTTCACTTCAGTTGTTAACCTTATTGTGTACTACTGTCTATCAACGTTACCATTGTTGAAGAAAAGCTATTTTCATAATTGTATTTAAAGTTTTAGTTTGCTTTGTGGTTTGCTTTGTTTTATTAGTGTATAAAAAAACATTTTGAAAAGAGTTACATAGACTTTACAAGACTGCCAAAGTACAGTATGCACATATATCTGCATTTGTCACTATGTTGCTTATCAAGCTATTGGGCTAATTAATCTGTCTTCATTGTCATATATAGTAACATAGATATAAATATGCGGTAAGTGAACTTATAGAGATCATATTGTAGTTGGAGACTCAAAATTAACATCAAAAATATTACAAAACTTTAAGTCCCATATTTTCTCTCTCTCCAGTCAGCAGTATGAACTCCATGCCCTAGAAATCTCTTCAACCTGAAAATTCATTCCAGCCTTGGAATTCACATATTGATAATACCCTCCATCCCTGAGGTCTTGAGATCCTCCAAGAACTTTCACTTAGGGAGTGTTCCAAGGCCAACTTCTTAATCTTCCCCAAGATCTACTCTCTTCTTTCTCTATCTTGCTTTTACTTCAGGTAACCTCCTACTCCATTTCAGGTTAATGTTAAACATTGTTATTCTATATTAGAATTTTGAGGTCTGGGACCGTTTTTCTGCTTGTATTTGAATGTTCATTTTTAAATGTTCATATACTGTAAAAAAATAAACACTTTTAGATTTGTTGAGGATGACATTTTTGATTATAAGGACAAAAGAAACTGAGAAAGGAAATAGGTCAATGTACTCTAGTGTAGATGAAGAAGGGTTCAAGAGGGGTGAATTTTAAATTTGGCTTCAAATCCTAGAATTAAGGAATTGAGAATGACGTTAGCTATAGTTTAAATTAAGAATTAAGGTTAAAAGGCAATAAAGAATGAAAGTGTAAATAATTCTTTCTATGTTTCTATCTCCATCTCCCCACTTTGAGGACTAGAAGCAAAAATATAGATTAATTTATTAAAGCTGGTAGTGAAAAGCTCTTTATAACATGGCTTTAAAGGAATACTGTGTTTCAAGATTTTGATTTGAATATAGAGGGTGATTTTATACTACTAGCTTAGGGTCATTGAAATTTTTTTTAAAAAGTTAAATGAGAAATGAAGGCAGTGATTCAAAGAATTGAAGTTATTCCTTCATACAACCTCCCCAAAGAATCACATAAATTATATGAGTATCTCACATACATGTCATTTTTTCAGCTTGAAGAGGATATTTAATTTTATGTAAATAAGTGTGGGGTATAGCCACACCTACTTCTTTTTTGAAGAGGGGGTAGGTGTAGTGAATTGAGTTATTGGATAAACAACTATGTATTGTGTCACTAATTAAATAATATGATTTATCAAGGGATCTTAAAAATAGCTTACTCTGATGAATCCATCTCTTTTAAAGTGTGTGGTGTGTATGTGTGTTTGTGTATAGTTATAAAGTTTAGGATAAAAGTTGGTAAATTAGTGAGTTAATCTTCAATTGCCAATTAACATCCTGTTTTCTCCTGCTTCCCTGCCTGTGTGTGGAGAAACCTAATTCATATCTATTGAAATCTTTACCTTTAAGGGCAACTAGGTGGCATAGTGGATAAAGCACTGCCTCTGGTTTCAGGAGGACCTGAGTTCCAATCCTGCCTCAGAAACTTGACACATACTAGCTGTGTGACCCCGGGCAAGTCACTTAAGCCTCATTGCCCTGCCCACCACCACCCCCCCCAAAAGAAAAGAAAAGAAAAGAAAAGAAATATTTATCTTCCTTCAGGACTCTGTTCAGGCACAGAGTCCTCTAGTATGTTTTCCATGGACCCCAGTTATTAGTGCTCTCTCCCTTTTCAAATTATCCTACAGTAAGCTGTTACATTTCTCTTCTTAGTCCCCTTCACTCTCTACCTTATATTAAACATATCTGTATATAGGTTGTAACTTCCCATTCCTCCTCTCCTATGTAACTTACCTGAGGGCATCCATCCATCAGTGCTTAGCACTGTGCATTGCTGCACATAGTAGGTGCATAATAAATTTGTATGGTGTTTTCATATACCTTTTAATTAAATTGAATTTATTAATCAAAGGTAAAAGAAACATAATGAAGACAGAAAACTACATAAAACTGTCTATTTCCTAGGCATGTGTGTTTTTGAGGCCTGTGTGTTTTGGGTGGTGTGGAGGTAGTTGCCTAGCAACACCCCCTCCTACAGTTCCTGGTTGTAAACGGGAGGATTGCGCATGTCAGTCCATTGATCACTCCTTTACTAGGCCAGAGGAGAGCATTCCTCTAAAGATCCGGTAGGGTGGAATACTCAGGTTGCAAGGAAACTTACCAGCTTTCCTCTGCATAAGGACTTATGCCCACACATCCCATAGAGGTAGTGGTTGCTCTAGAAAAAACGGAGAGATAAACAACATATTACTCAGCCAGTGTGAAGGTGGAGGATATTGAGTGAAAAGAAAAATTAGATATTTCAAACAATAATATTTTTTTCTCTTTTTGATTTTATAGCAGTGAGCTGTGGCTGCATCCAAAGCTGCATGAGCTCGGGACAGCGAGGTAATCATACACACTGTATCCACAAGGAGTAAGACAGACTCAGTGCGTGGGTGGGGCTCCTGTGAAACAGTTAAAGAAATCTAAGCTGTTTATAAAAGATGGGATTATGCCACATAAAGGAAGATATAATGAGGCATTAAATAATATAAAACAACAATACAAATAAACACACACTTTATGTAACATATGAGTTTAGTCATGTACTACATGTTAGCTAGACTTGATACACATACTTCAATAAATTGAATGCTATATATTTTTGTATCAGTGGCATGCATTGTAAACAAATGCCTACTTCTTTATTTCTTTTTAAAGAATTTTCTTCCTTCCCTTCTCTCTCTCTCTATCTCTCTCTCTCTCTCTCTCTCTCTCTCTCTCTCTCTCTCTCTCTCTCTCTCTCTCTCAATTCCTCCCTCCCTCCCTCTCTCCCTTCTTTCCTCCCTGCCTTTTTTTCTAGAGAAAATCTTGGCCAGTAAATCAAATGTTCAGGGTGTGACTCATTTGCATCAGGTAGTAAGGGTGGGTACAGACCTTAAATCCTGCCAATAAAGGGTGGTAATTGAAACAATTGCTTTGTGTGCTTTCATGATATGAAAATAATTTTTAAAAATAGAAGATGACTGAAAAGGTAGGCATTTTGACAAACATAAAAACAATGTTCATATATGAAATTTTTCATGATGCAGAATATTATTAGAGTCATTTGTCCCCAGACACAACTTGACCAATTATAGACTTCACTCTTCAATGTTTAGTACCTTGTTGGTTGTACAGTAGATTCCTGACACTGTCTGCATACCCCACCCCACCCTTCACATCTACATAGAATATCTGTACAATAGCTCCTGTGAAATAAATAGATGTGTGTGTGTGTGCATACACACAAATATACCCACTTTATATATAAAAACATATACCCACATTGTATTTATAAACATATGCATATTCACACATGGTAAAACATTTTTTTTCATCTGGAGATATTAATAGTTATCAATACCAAATTAGATATTTTGAAAGTTTTAAGGTATTTTTCTTTTCCCATACATTCAGCATTCAGGGTTTATAAATGAGCACATTATCCCTAAAGTTTCTTCAAATACTAACTGAATTTCATCAAAGATGAAAGCACATCTGAAGGGACTCTGAATACAAAAGTGATTATCTCCATCTGTTACTAAGCATTTTACCAGATGAAATTTCATATATTAGTTAGAATAAACTTGATATGTTATAAGAGAATAATAGTTAATTTTATCAGCAAAAATATTTCGTTAATAACAGGACTGAAGAGGAGGGGAGAAGAAGAGAAAATTCAAGGGAAAAACCGTGGTATTTTATTTTAAATGAGTCAGTCAGATGTAGATTTTTTTCTGACACGTTTACTTTATTGCTTTGAAGAAGGGGGAGGGGAGTGAGAAAAATTGTGTGTGTGTGTGTGTGTGTGTGTGTGTGTGTGTAATTGAAATGGATCACATAGATGGAATTGAAGTTTTCTTTCTTTTTCCCTGCCCCTTAATCCTCTCCTTGCATCACAATACTGACACACAGAGATATATTCCCACCCATCCATGAAACCCGAAGATTTTATGTTATGGGAGTGACAGGATTGAGTTTAGGGACTTCTATCTCAGTCTGTTTCTGTGTCCCACTGAATAAGACAGCTAATCTCCTGTAGCAGAGCAGTTAAAATAATTGATGAGTGTGTGTGTTGTATCCCCTGGAGAGGCTGGAGGAAGAAGAAGAAGGGGAGTGTAGGGAAAATAGAAGGGGAAAAGGAAGGGGAGGAGGGCAGGTGCTGATTTCAGCCCTGTAGCGTCAGGATTGCGTCAATTTGGGTTTCAACCACGTCTACAATCTAAGAGCAGAGCTACTCAGAAGAGCCAAAACAGGATCGGGGGTGGCAAATCACTGGGTGAGGGAGAGCTGAGCTCCTCTCTGTTCCTCCCACCCCTCCACCCCCACCTTGCTCCCGCTTGAGGTCCCCTGGGCTGCACATTGGTGTTTGCATCACGAGGAAAATCCAGCCTCTGTTTTTCTGGGGAAGAGGAAAACAGCCGCTTTCATAGTGAGACAAACCAGGGGTTGCTATTCAGTACCTCGGACAGAGCACGCAGCAAACATGGCTCCGATCACCTCAAGCAGAGAGGAATTTGGTAAGCAAGTTCTTAACCAAACTTGAAAAGGCTTTGTTGGTTTGTTTGGTTGTTTTTCTTTGGAAACTATTGCTTGGAATGTATGTTGCTTCTAAAGGTTGGTAGCCACTGAATTATAGAGGAGAACAGGAATTGTGCCCCCCCCCCAGATAATCTTAGTAAACCCCCCTTGTGTCTCTTTCCCTTACCAGGTATCCTCCTTGGAAATTGCAATCTGCTAAGGTTATTTTACCTTCAAGAAGTCCTCAAAGATTCAGGGAACTCAGTAGACTGCAGTATTAGCAAAGGGTTCTGATATTTGATTGGTGATTTAATTTAATTTTATTTGGCCTGGTGATGATTCCTTTTAAGTAAATATCTAGTGCCTGTCATTTGAGGGGGGGAGGGGGGAAGGAAGAAGTGCATAGCTTAAAAGCAAAGATATATTGAAGACATTCTAAAATATAAAGTCAGTTCAAAATAATTTTAGCTAGTGTGTTTTAACACCCTCATTTTATATCAGAAAACACGATGATTATTTTATGACCATGTCGCTAGGCTACATTTTACTTTTTTTTTTTCCTTCAGAAGATGTTGCTAGGTAGGATTCTAGGGCAGCATCTCTATCTGTCCCCATTACAGCACACAGAAGGTGCGTTGTTTGCTATTCAGATGCATCCTCCCTCCCCCCTTTAAGTTTGTGGTTCTATTATGTTCAATCTTTATGCAATAGGGCAGAGTCATACTTACTTTTAAAATGATACAGCACTGAAAATTCAAACATTCTCATAAAAGTGTGCTAATGAGAGTGAGGGTTAGGAGGGATGAGGGAACTCTAATCATCACTGGGCAGACTAGTTTTGTTCTGAGTTCTCCAAATCTATGCATTCTACCAGTAGGCAGAACTTTGAGAGTTATCATTCTTTTCTATATTGCATTGCATGGTTTAGTTATTTGATAAGGGAATTGAAAGAAGCAAAGGTTTCACTCTAATTGGAAGTAATCAATTGTTTTTCAGAACTTCCAATTTGGTTGTTTCTAATTACATTGATACTGTGTCCATCACTCATGTGTGATGTGGAGAAATGTATTACTTCTATTAATGAGCTGTTATCTGCATTTCTTGCCCTCAAAAATATACTGCCTTGAAATATAAGGTATCTTCCAGTTCTTAAATCTATTATCAAAATCAGTTAACTTAAATGTTTTGAGTTACTTTCTATTTTCCTTGAAATATATAAAGATTTGTTTCACACTCCCACTTAGCTGCAGTAGACTTTGTGGTCAACTAAATTGTTTATACCTCTCAATAGTAAGTAATAAAAGTAATAGCCTTAATAGTAAGGACAACTTCAAAGCTTATGCAAAGTTTGGGTAGTCATACTTAGTTCTTGACCCCTTTGTTCCTATGTCAGACAAGAATATTTCAGATTTTAGGAATTCAAAGATTTATTTCTCATTTCTAAATGATTAAGCTTTTTATATTTCCTTAAATTTGGAGGGTTTTTTTTGCCTTACTGGACACTGCTGATCACACATATGTCATTTCTTAATCAATTATTCTTTATTAAGCTCTTGTTTGTAATTATTGGGAGACATGTAGAGAATCCTAAGAAGAGAGAGGCTAGTGAGAAGTGTAGTAACAAAAGATTATTCTTCTCAGAGCTGTTTAAACAAACCCTAACCCTTTGTTTTCCTAGACTTTCTACCTCAATATGGGGAGGAAATTTGAAAAAAATAACAAAGCTTAGGTAGTCCATGCAGAAATTATTATATTTACCTATGTGTGTCTTGCTTCTACTGAACAGGCATTTGACATGGACAATATATCTGGAGAGGATAATATTGACCTTTTATACATTGTTGCTAATCATTTGTGGGAGAAATATGCTTACATGTGGAACATGATTACCCTAATGCATAAGCAATATCTCTAAACATCAATAATTGAATACTCTATTCTCAGGAGGAATGTGAATTTGGTTCTGATTACAGTATTGCCACATTGAAATGTACTGAGACAAGAATCATTTATGGATAAGAATAAATTATGTTATGTTCCTTCTTTTAAGAAAAAATATATGTTAAAAGGAAGCTGTTTCCTGAAAGCCAGTGTTCTATTCTTTCAATTTGCATGTATGCAAATTGTACCATTTATCTCTTTATATTTTGGCTGTGATTTTAATAAGGGAGATTTATTTTTTAATTTTTTATACTTGTAATCTAATTAAATATTTGCTTTCTGGTTTTTTATTTCACTTCCATTTCTTTTTAAGCAGCTAGTTTCCCTTAGTTCTGGTCCAGTATCTTGAAGAGAAACTTTTAATATGTATGGCAAAGTATGGTAAATGTTCTACAGTTAACTCCATAATTGCTTTGGCTCTATCACTATACCTTGGATCCTACATATACTAATTCAAAAAATCCTTAATACAGTGTTTGAATAGAGCATGCTTTGAAACACACAGTAATGATGCTTTAGGAAAAATAATATGGAATACAATGTTACTGGAAAAAAAATAATGAAATTAGCCCTGACCTGCCAAGGTGTGGTTGTCTTGCATAATAATCAAGAGAAATAGCCATTGGTTAAGGGATTTTTCTCCTGTTTAGCTTCTCCCTGTTATTTTGTTTATGGCACGCAATTGAAATGAAGGAGTTTTCATCACACTGTATTTCTTTCTTGGTGTCACCCAGGGGATGTGTTTATACCTGAAGGTGGCGTGAAATATATACATAACTCTTATCCTGAGCAGTTGGAAAGTAATTCAATCTGTCCAACCTACTGCAATTGCCATCTCTATTATGTTTTTCAAATTGCCTTGTATCTCAAATTTACTTCTTTAATATAAGTTATTGGCCATTTCATTTTCCAGATGAAATTCCTACAGTGGTGGGGATCTTCAGTGCATTTGGTCTGGTGTTCACAGTATCTCTGTTTGCATGGATCTGCTGTCAGAGAAAATCATCGAAGACTAACAAGACTCCTCCCTATAAATTTGTGCATGTGCTCAAGGGAGTTGATATTTATCCAGAAAACCTGAACAGTAAGAAGAAATTTGGAGCAGATGACAAAAATGAAGCAAAAAATAAACCAGTTGTGCCAAAGACCTCACTACATCTTGACCTTGAGAAGAGAGACCTTAATGGAAATTTCCCCAAAGTCCATCCTAAAGCTGGCAGTCCTTCTGATCTTGAGAACTTGACTCCTAAACCCTTCTCAGAAAGGGAACAGAAAGAGTCCACTTCCCCAGACAGCTTGAAGTCTAGTTCATCCTTGTGTTCTGTAGAGAAACAGGATAAACTTGGCACCCTTTTCTTTTCCTTAGAATACAACTTTGAGAAAAAGGCATTTGTGGTAAACATCAAAGAAGCTCGTGGCCTACCAGCTATGGATGAACAATCAATGACTTCTGATCCCTATATCAAAATGACCATCCTTCCTGAGAAGAAGCACAAAGTGAAAACCAGAGTCCTGAGAAAGACCTTGGATCCAGCTTTTGATGAAACCTTCACCTTTTATGGGATCCCATATAGCCAAATACAAGATTTGGTCCTTCATTTTATCATCTTGAGTTTTGACAGGTTTTCAAGAGATGATATCATTGGAGAAGTCCTTATTCCCCTCTCAGGCATTGAATTGGCTGATGGAAGAATGTTAATGAACAGGGAGATCATCAAAAGAAATGTTAGGGTAATTTATTTAAAATATTTTAAAATACTTGCAATCAAGATTGAGTTTTTAATATATTATTAGTGGCCCATTTACAGTATCTAGAGGCTTTGTTTGAAAATTCTAGCAGATTCTGAGACATTCATACCATGTTTAATGCTACTATCAACAATAACATGATCAAAATTATTTCATTTATTTAACTTCATATTTCCATAACTATTTGTAGAGAGATGTCATAAGGGATATAAAGAATTGCTAAGTTTCCTGAAACTTTTATAATTCTATTTGTAAGATTCATTTTTCTTCCTCTCCTAAGTACTTGTATTGGCTTTTAATTAAGTTATTTTACAAAAAGCAAAAATCACATTATACTGAATGTTTGTCTTCTACATATATGTATATCAGCAACATCATTGTTTGATGATCATAGTTTTATTTTAATCTGGAGAGTATCACAAACATTATCCATAATTCATAATTTATCAATAGGAAATTATTTACTCTGCTTTTGGTATCATTATCTTTCAGTCTTTCTGAAAGGATTGGAAAGTGATAATACCTGAAGCTAAACCCCCAAAAAATCTAGATCTATATATATACACACACACATACACATATATATGTATGTATATGTGTATGTGTATATAGAATATAACATTTAAATGTTTTCTACTTAGCACTTCCATAATGCATCAGATGTTTGGTGAAAAAAATGTCATTAGAGATTTAACAATATGAGAAATGTATATATTAGCAAAGAATCATTAAAAGTGAAAGGGACATTGCAGACGACCAAGCCCTTGCCTGTCTTGTGCCCATTATAGATGAGAAAACATAGTCACAGAGAGGTAAAGTTTGTACTCTAAAATCATTATGTGATTTTAACAAGTCATTCAAACCTTTCAACCCTTCCCTGAAACATTAGGACTGGTAAATAAAAACTTTTATTTCCTTTCTTTTTCTAACTTATTCCCCAAATTTATTTCACTTTTCCCTACCTACTTACATTTGTTTATACAATTTCTGTGCTTGCTATGTTTGTTTCAACTTGATCACTCCCTATAAAAAGCTTACCCATAATCCTTTGATATTGCATGTAAATGGAGATATTACCCAATTTCTCAGGTCTAGAACCCTAATCGCTTGTTTCCCAACCTAATGCCTTTTTATCAAACTATAATACTCCTCAAGTTTGACTTATATATTTACTTTGCTCAAACTATTCCCAATGAGATCCTTTACTGTTAGTGTAAAACTTCACTTCAAAGGAACAAAAATACAGGGAGAGCATATAAACTAATCATAAAATAAAAGACCATACCTCTATATCTTAATAGGTATTTGGAATGCTCTGGCATAGTCTACACTGGTAAACTACATCATCAAAAGCAAAATTAGGTATCTTTCCTACCTGTATTGTGAAGGGAGTTGTGTTAGTATCTTATATATCCAATTAGTATTTATTTCTATATTTTATTTCATAATATAGGATTAATTCACTTTATCAATTACCCAAAGCTACCCCAAAGTTGAATATATCATCTCTTTTTTCATATGCTTCTGAGATTGGAGACAATGCCATAAATACCATCCTATAGCCCAGAGATTCTCTATACTAGAGCCTATGCTTTAAAAAGTAACTGCATTTCAATAGTTTCCTTTATAATCCTATGTATTTAATTTTAGGAGTTTTAAAAGACTTTTTTTTTCTGAAGAGGTCAGTAGAATTCACCAGACTGACAAGAGTTCCACAAAACAAAAAAAGGTTAAGAACCCCTATTCTTCTTACTCTCAAAACTTCAAGATTTTTTTCCAAATGTTTTCTTAAAACTTTTGTTTTAAGTTAGCAGTCATTTCAAAAGAAGAGTTCAAATATTACCCAGAGAATACTACAACCAAATAAACCCAAACTGAGGGGACAGAAATTCTAAACCAAATCCTGTCCAGTCTTTAATACCTCCATTAAGAGCAAAATAAGCTGTTATATTATTCAATAGAGAGAAGCAAATGCAATGGTGTTGACTCCTGTTGCAGTCTCTGAGGGATTTTTGAACAAGCTTAAGATCCCTGATTAGACACAGCTACCACCACTACAAAAATTAGGGTCATTTTTGTTCTTCACTCAATGTTTAGGATTGAGTAATGTGTTAATTATGTAAGATTCCTTCAACACATATAAAGTAATCCCCAAAATAAAAGCTATGATTATACACACACACACACACACACACACACACACACACACACACACACACACACACATATATACATACCTTCTCTTTAAAAAAAATTCAAAAAAGGTGTGTGACTAATCACTAACCCTTGGAAAATAAAAGCATGAAGCAATAAACATGAAGACCACTAGATGGCAGACATAAGTGCTATGAAACATGGTTGTGATGGTGACTCATGAAGCTTTCTAATAAGATTACATTTTGCTCTATTGCATTAAGTTCAGAATAGTAAATATTCAGTTAAATATAATTGAAGTATGTAACAGTGTTAAGTATGGTTCATTAGACAATTTTTCATAAGTAATAGAAAATACATAATTATGAGAAGTTATTTATGAAAAATTTCTTTATTTCTCTAGAAGTCTTCAGGACGAGGCGAATTACTGATTTCTCTTTGCTACCAGTCCACAACCAACACTCTCACTGTGGTGGTTCTAAAAGCTCGACACCTACCTAAAGCAGATGTTTCTGGATTATCAGGTAACTTTGAATCTCAAATTAATCCATTTACATTGGTGAAGAATTTATCTATGATAATTAAGACTATGTTTTATCATATAATTGTGATGAAAGTCTGGATTTCTATTTTTTTCTAGTTATAATGTACACCATGTGCCCTTCTTTGGTTCCTTAAGTCAGCCAACATTACCATCATTGTTCTCAAGTTTAGGAGTTCAGGAATATGAATACAAAAGGTAAAGTTAGGTTTTAAGAGAGATAGCAAAGTTTTCTAAAGAAAAACATGGTCAGACTTAGCATGAGAAAAGCTTAGATGAAGGAAACAAGATTTTTGTTTGTTTCTTGTTCTGATTTATTTTTTTTTTTATAAAACTCCCAAAGGAGTATAATGTCATGCCTGTTTATTTGCTATTCCATTTTTAATCATATATCTATATTAACTCCATAATCCATAAAGTATTTATAATTTTTCTTTATTAAAGCCAATAAAAGTCAGCACTGGTTCTTAGTTTTGTAAAAGCTCAGAGGGGAAAATATTAATCAACAATAGTTTATTAACTACTTATTTTATGTGATGAATATACATATATTTGTCATATGAAAAGGTAATTAACAATTTCAATATATTTATTAATTTTTTATACTGTACATATTAATTGTTTTGTATGACTGATATGTACATATTATATATTATTTATACAAAATCAATAGTTAATCAACTTGTTGTTTAATATTTTCCCTATGGTCTTTCATATATGTGTATGCATATTTCATATATGTATATGCATATTATATATATATATAATCACTGTATCCATTTAATTTTGAAAAAGCATTTTAAGCACCAATAACTGTGATAGGAACTAAGAAGTTACAAAGGTTAGAAAAAATATAGCCCTGACTTTGTGAATCATATAATCAAATGGGGAATATTCTGGTCAAATCACTTTTCAGTCATGTCTGACACTTCATGAACCCATTTGGGGATTTCTTGCCAAATATACTGGAGTTGCTTGTCATTTCTTTCTCAAGCTCATTTTTTAAAAAGAGGAACTGAGGTGAAAGAGATTAAGTGACTTGTTAAGGGTCACACAGCTAGTAAGTGTAAGTAAGTCCAGATTTGATCTCATGAAGATAAGTCTTCCTTATTCAAAGCCCATTGCTCTGTCCACCGCTCTACCTAGTTGCCCTGCCAAATAGGGGATGGAATATATATAATTAAAATATATGGAAATACATTAATAAAGAAAAATGATGGATGAGGCCTAAAGAGGGCTGTTATTGCAAATGGATGCCATCTTGGTTTAAGATGTGCAAAATTTAAGAGGGGTTTATTTGTTTGTTTTTACCATATACCATGTATATTTTACCATACTTTAATCTAAGGTTCCTTATTGACTTGATCATCTCATTTTTCTTTTATGCCCCTGGCTCTGAGCTGTATCTTAAATCCTGCCCTGCCTCCTGAATCTTATTTCTGTCTACAATTATCTGTTTTATACCTTGAAAAAATCTCAAATTCTTTCCTAAGCTTCAACACATTTGTTGTCAAACTATTTTCATTCTTCCTTCTTCATGTCTCTGGTATCAGAATTTTGTCTATTTTACTTATACAATTCTAGACTACACCTTTATAATTTCTCACATGGTCTATTACAGTAGTGTCCTGACCTGCTATCTTGCATCTAGCTTTATGGTAGCCTATAGTATCTCCCTATTTAATTTTATCCTACACAATGTTATGGCAGGAATCTTGTAAAAATCTTATCACATTATCCCACAGCTAAAAACCTCTAGTAGAAATCAACAACAACAAAACAAACAAAAAATAACCCTCTAGTAGTCCCCAACATTTATAGAATGAAGTTCAAATTCAGCCTATCATTTAAAGCTCTCCATAATCTGATTCTACTATTTCCAGTCTTCTCTCACAATACTTGCCATCATATTCTAAACATAACCGAAAAAAGTATAAATTCACCATTCCCAAACTTTTCTTATATTTCTTCTAACTTTGTTCACAAACCATCACAGTGGAAAATGCACATCTTCTGCCAGCCCTAGCCTCTCCAGCATTATCACTGCCAAATGAATGCATTCCCTTCCTTCAAAGCAGAGTTTGAAGTCTGCATATTTCATGAATTCCTCATCAACTCCCCAAATAAAACTTTTATTTTCCTCTTTGGGTCTCTTGTTACATAATACTTTGCTCTCATTTGCATATTTATTAAGCTCTTATATGCATTGCTATATTCGGTGTATTTGTTATTTTTCTACAGCTAGATTATAAACTACTTGGATGTAGGCAGCATATTTGATTCATCTTTGTTTCCTTACCACTTAGCACAGTTCTTTTCAGCTAGAAGGCAAATAGTATTTTTCTTCATTTGAGGTGTGTCCAACAATTTTCTGGTCACTATAGGAGTCATGAGGGAGAAATGGACTCTAACTTTGAGGATCTGACAGTTTGGTTGGACAGAAAAAAAGACTAGCTAACCTGGAATAATTAGAAAGAAAATCAAAATGTATATTAATACAATACAATAATCTACAATAATCACTTATATGATTACATAAAGATCAGGATACCTAGACAGTAGTATCCATTGGAGTTTAAGACTGATAAAGAAAAAAAGCAAGCATTCTAAGACAAAATTTATCCCAGAAAGGGATACACTTTTGGAGTTAGAGATGAATTAGAAATGTATCAATGTACAATATACACAACTACTTTATAGGCAAATATTAAAAAATTAAAACAAAATGTAGACTCAGTGGTTAGAAAATGATTAATTAAATTATGTTATATTAATGCAGTGTTATATTGTCATAATAGATATGAATTATAAAAGTACATATCAAAACAATATATATAATGATACATTGTCTGGTCAGAATAACAAGATATACATAGTCTGCAAATATATTTAACAAAACACAAAAACAATTACATTCCATAATATTATGGAACATTCAATTTATTTTTCTCTTCTAAAATAAATAATACTACTGTACAGGTTTTACTTAGAAATTTAATTCCATGTTTTTATTTGTGTTCATTGTGTATCATTCTTGTTATAATTATTAAAGTTTTTATAATAGAAATGATAAATCATTTAGTACATAATTTCTTTCTTTCTTTCTTTTTTTTTGTGAGACAATTGGGGTTAAGTGACTTGCCCAGGGTCACACAGCTAGGAAGTGTTTAGTAAGTGTTAAGTGTCTGAGGCCGGATTTGAACTCAGGTATTCCTGACTCCAGGGCTGTTGCTCTATCCACTGTGCCACCTAGCTGCCCCAGTACATAATTTCTTTAACATTTTACACAGGAAACTGAGATATAGAGAGGGTAAGAGACTCATTTACCCAAAGATCATAAAGTCAATCTAAAACTGAAACTCAGATTCTACTTTTGATTCCCAACCTAATATTATTCATACTATACCATAGTAGAACATGTGGACTGGGTTGTTAAGGCAGATGGTGAATCTGTTCTTTTCCTTTTTATCCCTATTAAATTTTGTCTAGACCTTCCCCCCTTTTTTGGCTATTTTTCACATCCCCTCATATTTTCTCCTTCACTGTAGCTAATTTTTTACTATTTCCTACATTGTTCCTGTCATTTCAGATCCTTATGTCAAAGTGAACCTGTATCATGCGAAAAAGAGAATTTCCAAGAAGAAAACACATGTGAAGAAATGTACTCCTAATGCAGTATTCAATGAATTGTTTGTCTTTGACATACCCTGTGAAGGTCTTGAGGAGATCAGTGTAGAATTCCTAGTTTTGGATTCTGACAGGGGATCAAGGAATGAAGTCATTGGGCGGTTGGTCCTTGGAGCATCAGCAGAAGGAACTGGTGGAGAGCACTGGAAGGAGATCTGTGAATATCCTAGGAGACAAATTGCCAAGTGGCATATGCTTTGTGATGGTTAGCATCCTAGCAGTGAATTGGAACTTAACAATTTTTCATAGGCAAGGAATTATTTTGTTTCTTTGTTAAATGTGATTACAAGCTTTTGGCAGAAAGACATCCTTTTTGTTAAGACTGGGTTGAATTAGCAGATCAAGGGGTAATTGTAAATTTTTATCATTAGTTTTATTCTCCTTCATTAGCAAAATTTGATGAAATTTCATAAGAGATTAAACTTCCCTGGATGTAGCTTTTGTCATAATGTAAATTTCAGTAAGAACAGTTGTCTTTCATAAATATATCATTGCTTCCCTAGTAGGTTGCTGTTGTTTTGAAGGTGATGACTTCCTCTGCATATCCCACTAAAACTCATTGTGTCTCTTTAGACACCAACATGGAATACATATCTCTCTGAGTCTGAGTATATCAGAACTCTTGTGAAAATTCATTCTTTTTTTCTAAAAGTTGGAGAAATCCATCATTTTGATCAATCCAAAGACTTTCAAGAAATATTCATGAGTTTGCTTTATCATTTATGTCATGTACAAATAGTTGTTTTGTATAAAATTGTGTATACTCATTAATTTGTGATTTGGAACTACTAGGTACCATTTTCTCACAAGGAGAATAACTTAGATACCTTTTAAAAGCCAGTTAACAAGCTTAAAACAAAGTTTTAGGAAGGGGCTCAAGTGGGATCCACTTGTACTGTTATATTACAGGTGAAGTCTGTGACTGAAAACTAGAATCATTGTCTTATACCAAAAAAAATTACATGAGACTATCTTGGGCTCAAAAGATCTTAAGCATGAAGGGGACATTAAAGAACATCTAGTTCAAGCTCCTCATTTTACAGATAAAGAAACTAAAATCTAGAGGCATCAATAACTTCACCAAGATAAAAGAGTATAAAATGTCATATTAAAAAAACAAAAATTTCTAATAAATGCTCTACTATTTTGTCATATTCCTAGTATGGCCTAAAGAAGAAAAAAAATACCTTGTTTCCCTTTGCTATATCATCAGTTAAAGTAAGGGATGAAGTAAGACATGATGCCTAGCTACAAAATTGGCTGGGAAAATGTTCCCTTAAACCTTCCTATAAAATCTAGGTTTTGAAGATGTATACATAGTCATTTTTTTTTCTGCATTGAGATTACAAAAATGACTAATTGTTCATTTAGATTTTTTTATAAAAAAGGATTTCATCGATGTCAATGTACCAACTATTTAAGTATAAAAGCAAATTTATATTGTAAGAATCTTTTGGTTGCCAGATGAAAAAAAAAAGGAATTGTTCACTGAAGCCAAAAACAAAAATAATATTAAAAATAGAAATAAAGTAAAATAACTTTAATCACCATGGAAATGTATTTGCATTAATGCCACATACATTTAGCCCATCCTACTAGCACAGACCTAAGTGTAAAGTTTACTATTATTTCTTGGTTATGTTGCCCTGGCAATGTTGCCTATATGTAAATTATAGAATTGTGCTCTATATAACTTTTCAGGGTTTGGGCTCTGGAGGCCATTTTAATACTACTAGAAAACAATGCAAAACTTAAATGATCACTTGGAAACAATTATCTTTGGTCACTGCATGTGGATTTCAATGAGCAGAGAAGTGAAGTTGGAAGTTCTAATGCAGTGGGAATATGAAATATGCAAGTAAGAAATAAATACCACTGAAAGAATTGCATTTTGAGTCTTTCAGGTTTTGTGTCAGTACTTTATCTGTTTTTGAGACTGTGTTTGATATCATCGTGTTTATAAAATTCTATGAAACTGCATTTTTGAAACAACTTATATGCTTTTTATGACAGTGCTCAATATAAAGTAAATGTATTACATTCTGTATGTATAAAGGACTGGAATCAACTGTCTTTTGTTTAAAATGAGTGTATTTGTTCTTATGTCCCTACTATTATCTTCACCCCATCACAATATCCTCTTAGAGCATTAAGTTCCATATAGCGTCCTTGTGAAAGCATCACCAATGGAGAGAGATTTGTGAAACTATAGAATTCCTAAGTTAAAAAAGATCTTAGAACTCATCTAATTGAACTGCCTCATTTTAGATATGAAGAAACTAAGGTGCCAAGGATGTTAAATAATTTGCCTATGGTCACATGGCTAGTGTCAGAGCTGAGACTTGAATACAGTTTTCCTGATTCTCAAGTACAGTGCTCTTGTTTTTTTCTCCCATATCTAATGCTTCTATGCAGTTATATGTTCTAAATTAGGGAAAGGAAAATTGCTTTGTGTTTTGCTTTCTTTAGCTTCTTGGACTGTTTGTCTCTTTTATTTGAATCTCCATAAAGTTATAAGTGAGAAGTCAGTCTGAAGAACCCCCTTCTGGCAGCCTACGCATTAATATTATTGCCAGCTAAAGAATGACAGTTGTTAGTAGGGGAGGTAGGGAGAAAATATTATAAAAAATGAAAAAAAATTACAATAGGGATTTGTAAATAGATTTCTTTTTTTTTTAATTTGGAGGTTTTTGCGTGTAAAAAGTTGAGTAAAACTGACTTTCAACTCATTCTGAGGAAAGGAAAAAAATGAAAAAATACACATAAAGAAACTGAAACAGGCAGGGACATGTGTCATCCTGTCACCTGATAATTTTTTTCTGTTTTATAATGTGTTAAATACTCATGTGCATATCTTGAATTCTGTTAAGGATCCTGCACTGTATCAAACTTGTAAAATAACTGTTTGTCTGAGTAGCCTTCCCAATCCCCCTTATTGGGAGACATCCATGTTTGAGAACTGTTGTAACTCAATAACTGATTTGTTTTGATGTTGTAATTCAATAGAAGTGAATTGGAAGGAAGCATGGTGTATGAGATTTTGTCATGATTTTTTTTGTGCCAGCTCTGTATGATGTGCCATGTTTGTAAGACAAGAATAAACTGCTGCTTTCATTCATGCCACCCCAACCCAAACGTCCTACCAATGTGTGTTTTATATAACATTTTTTACTCCTCCATCTGGGCTCTACAGTTATCTCTTCTGACATAATATTCTTGACATCTGTGTCCAAAGTATCAAAGGCAGAACTCTGAAGTATTTGAATGGTGGGGTTCTATGGAGGAGAGGATAGGTCGGGGGCTTGCCCTCTTTATTGGGCCTTTATTTGCACTCTCCTTTTTCCTTTTGTTATTCCATCAGTTTCTCTGACCATTTTATTAACACTATTTCACAATTCTTTGCCTATTTCATGGTTTTCTTTTTCATTTTCTTACATAATTTCCCTCATTTTTAACTTTTATTTCTCTTTTTTCCTATTTCCTAACACACTAGAACGCCCTTAACTATTCTCAAGTTGAGGAGAAAAGTTGGCTAGAGGCCTGATCACCAATTTGAAGGACCAGGCTTTTTGTCATATAGGGTTGTGTAATGGAGATTCAAGGTGGTTGGAACATAAAAAATGGACTGATTCAGAAATTGAATACAACTGCTCCACCATGAGAAAGAGAAATAAATGAATGGGAATGGAAAATGGAATGACATTTACAAAATACCTAGGTGCTGTGTCAAAGCACTGTGCCAGGCACAGTGATAAGTCCTTTTTAATATTTATATTTATATTATATAATATTTATATATTACCTCATTTGATGCTTACAACAAGCCTGTGAGGTAGGTCTTATTTTTATACTCATTTTACCATTGAGAAAACTGAAGTAACCAGAGCTTAAGTGACTTCCCCAGGGTTACACAGTTAGTTAGTGTCTAAGGACAATTTTGAAATCACATCTTCCTGATTCCATGCCCAGCACTCTACTGTGTCACCAACTACAATGTTGTTTGAAGATTGTCTATGTGTTCAATGTATTAAAGTAGCTATGTTGGGTTTTTGTTGTTGTTGTTTTTTTAATTTTTATTATTTTGTTTTTTGTAGAACCAGAGAGCATTAAAACTGTAAGACACTTTAGAGTTCATCTAGCTCACCTTCTTCATTTTGCAAATGAGAAAACAAAGACTCAGAAAGGTGAAGTGACTTATCCAAGGTCATTTGTTATTAAGTATCAGAGGTTAGACTAAAGAGATACTGACTCTTTTGATGAATAGAGTATTATTGATTCCATTAAGCATGTGTTTTAAGTGTTGTATACGTGGAATGAGTTAGATGATTATTTAATCCCAGGAATACACATGTAGTTTGAAGGTAGTTCTCATAAGTACCAAGGATTCTAATTCCTATTTCCAGTATCACTGACAAGTCAGGTCCTCAGAGCATGACTCATTACACATCTTCCTCAGTACACTAGGAATTACCCTGAAGGTTTATGTCTTTCTCTTTCCATTGGCTTGGGCTCTCATCCATGATCTTCTCATTAATACAATCACCATTTAAATTTAATACTTCCACTACATTATCAATATCATGCAGTAGTTAATTGTTTTTAAATGGTAGAGTCCTTGTCATAGGGTAAGGAAGATTGTCTAAATTCAAACCTGTCCTCAGACACTTACTATTCATGTAACCCTGGGCAAGTCAGTTAACCTTGCTTGCCTCAGTTTATTCATCTGTAAAATGAGCTGTAGAAAAAAATGGTAAATCACTCCAGTATCTTTGACATGAAAACCTCAAATGAAGTCACAAAAAATTAGACACAACTGAAAAATGGCTCAACAAAAACAACCATTTTTCATCCAAGATAGGGGAGAACATACACTTCAATATACTACCCCAGTTCATGGGATGATTGTGTTTAACTTTTAAATAAAAGTTCCTAAAAACATTTGTCCTATCAAGTTTACTTTAAAATACAGCGTAGTAAACAGATGAATTTCTGTCACTCATTTGCTGTATATATACTTTTATGGTGGATTAATCAGCTACTAATCTTCTCACCATGCTTGACTGTCTGTCAAATATGACAGGCCTTCCAGCTTCCAGATCTCTGATGGTTTATTCTCCCAAATTTAAAAAGCTCAGGAGTTCATGTGCTAGTCTGATAATCCTTCATCTAAGAGTCCAAAAGAACAAATACAAAAGAGCAAAGAACAAAGGCCCTTATTCAAAGGTCACATGCTCTCCTTGGTCAATTTCTACCTTGGATTGAAATCAGGGAAGAAAAGGAGCCCAAATCATCTAGTTAGTGCTTTTTGTAAACATTATCAGTTGGATTTCTGCATGCAATAGACCATTAATAATACCTTGCATATGCTAATATTTATATGAGGAGTGCATCAGCAACACATGCTTTTGAGTACTTGTTTTTATTCACCAGTCCTCCCCTTCATCAATTACATGAATTTTCAACCTGTCTTAAATTTTATAAAATTTTCTTTATAAATCACTATTTTCACAGTCTAATTTCAATTCAATTTATTAAAAAACAACAACAAAATAGACCACTTTGTGTGCTAAGCACATCAAGTCATCTTGACCAAAATGAACTCTATTAATAGTTCATTACCAGGGGTAGCTAGGTGGCCCAGTGGATAGAGCACCAGCCCTGGAGTCAGGAGGAACTGAGTTCACATCCAGCCTTAGACACTTGACAATTACTAGCTGAGTGACCCTGGGCAAGTGACTTAACCCCAATTCCCTCACCAAAAAAAAAGAAAAAAAAAAGAAAAAGTTTAAAAAAATTGTCCATTACCTTCATTATATGCCCTAAAGGCCTTATGTGGAAGCTGATTTCCTTGCTTGTAAAAAAAAAAGAAATTGCTATTTTTGTCACTTCATTAATCTACTTACCAACTTCCTTTTCTTTTATCTATCTTTGCTCTTTGACTGATCTAGTTGTTTTATAATTAAAAAATGATAGAATCATGGAATAATAAAGATAGAAATATAGAAGGGTCCTTGAAGATCATCTAGGTCACTGATTCTTAACCAGGGGTCCATAAGCTATTATGTTATATATATATATATATATGTGTGTGTGTGTGTGTGTATGTATGTCTGTATATGCATGTGTGTATATTACAATTAGTTTTTAAATAATCCTTTGAATTTTATGAATTTGTAAAAAAAATATTGTGGGAAGGGGTCTATACACTTTCCCAAACTGCCAGAGGTATCTAAGACACACACAAGCAGGTTAAGGAAAAAGCAAAAAATAAGGCCTAGAAAATTTGGTGAATGGGTTAATACCATATATGTAGGAAGTAGTACATCTACCAAAACTCAAATATCTGGACTTTTTAGAGTTCCTTTATCTATTGACGTCTCATTATTTTTTTTTCTACTAGGCCAAACAACTATCAAGCCAAAAGAGTTTGAAACTAGTGACAAACTATATTGTCTGATGTTGGAGATGAATTCAGAGTTCATCATTATCAAGTTGGTCACTGATAAATTTTTCATTCACAGATATTCAATAAAATAATTTCCTAAGACAATGGACCTTCAGGCTGTGTTGCTGAATGTTTTTGAATCACAATAACAAAATAATATATTCTTTAAGTATTAGGATAAGAAATAACACCTTACATTTCATATCTAAGTACCATTGATAGAATCAATGATAGACCCAACATGGTAAATTAAGTAATAACTCATCTTAACATTGTCTTTTATACATGAAACTATAGTTATGCAATGTTCATTATATCCCTTCTCCTTCCCCAACTTCCACATTCCAGTGCAGGCATAGTTTTGGCAAAGAAGTAGGAAAAGAAGGCATAATGCCTTCACACATTATATAATGCTCAGCCTTTATTCTGGAAAATGTTCTTAGACAGAGTAGTGGGAGGAGAACAGAGTTGGGTTATGAAGTAAGCTGTGGAAAACAAGAGGCACAATCATAAGCTAGAAAGAGATAGAGCCAGTTTTTAAATTCATACAATAGATGCCTTCACTTTTTTATCAGTAGTCTAATAGTGGGAATATGTACAAGATACCAGATAAAATGCCTATTCCACAAGCCTGGCAACAGTATTTTTTTCCTCCCAAGTTGTTATTGCCTGGTAACTCCTGAAGTCAAGATTGCCCAATGACTCCCATGGCCTTGCACACATATTGCTGAAGTCTGTATGCCAAGTACTTCACAATGATCTCATGTCAATGCTAAACTAGCAACTTTATGACTATTTGTATTTATGGAATAAACTTTTAAATTCATGATGTGATGTATTGATACAAGGTAAATTTTCATATGATTTAATAAATTAGACACTCTTCCTTTAAGTGCTTTCTATCAATTATGAATAAGTTAAGTTAGGATTTTCTCAGAGAATGGTACAATTTATTTGTGTTCAATGGTTAAACTTAGTAATTCATTAGACTAATAAAACTTCTATTTTAGTTTCTACCCACACCCTTCAAAGGGATGGGGGCTGTTCTGACAAGACTTTTTCAGCCAAACAACATCTGATGTCACATTCTGAGAGCAACCTTGAAAATACTTACCACTAGTGTACTCCCAAATCCTACACAGGACAGAATAATTTGATTAATCATTGAACAAGAATATAAAGAAATAGATAATAATTTTATATTCCTTTTTGTTTTGATGAGAGTCAATATTATTTTTAGTATGATGCCAAAATATTCAGCCTTAAAATAATTTTCTTTTCTTCATTATGAAATACTATCTCTTTCATTTAGTTTTTTCAGCCTTGTTTAGCCCACAGTGATTTCTGCTTTATCTGATCTCCTACAGCCCTACTTATGTTGGCTTATATTCATGAAATAATTTGTTTTCTAAATGAATTTCTAAATTAATCATTTCACATGTGTACCTCTCCCACTAAAACTTTCTAAGATCCTTGACAACAGGGATCTTCTTTTTTTAATCTGTCTCCTTACAAAGCACTCAGAACAGGAATGGATGTATAATAAGTTCTAAATATGTACTCATTGAATATGAATTGAATTGAATTAATGGTCAGATGGAGTAACTTCATGATGCCATTTGGTAGATAGGAATAGTAACAGCCAAAGAAATAGTTCTCCAGAAAACTATAACAGGATCATCTGTCATTCTGCTGTAATACATTAGCTCTGATAAACTCTGCCATTGAACAAGCATGAGGGAAACTAGTTTTGTCTAAAATTTTATTTATCACAGATAGGTCCATATATGTATTTATGCTCACCATTCTATTGTACAATTGAGCAAGTAATAATATCGATAATCCAAATCAGAGGATAATGACTTAAACATTTTTATTTGGCTTTTGGACACTTAATATGGGAAAAGGGGCAGATTTACTTTCCTGATTCTGTTCTGCTTAGGCTAAATGAGTTTTCATTATTTTATCATTCCACAACTGATGGTGAGATGTGGTCAGAAAGTAGTATGGAAACTAGTCTCATTATAAATTCACCTCCTTTACCTCACTCCCAACCCTATGGTCAAACTGCTTTTCCTTGAGCCAAATTATATATATATATGAACATACATGTTCATATATATATATATATATATATATATATATATATATATATATATATATATATATATATATATATATATATATATGTTCTAGTTCCAAGATACATCAGATAATAGAGTTTTGATTGGTCAGCAAGGGTGTCATTCCTAGGTCACCTCACTATATTATGTCTATTTTACTTCATCTAACTAAATTCTTATCTCTCCTTCATTAGGAAATCAGGTGAGAGGGGCATGGATGTCACTGTCATGATCACACAGTTTCAACCATAGAACTATGTTAAATCTGAGGGTAAAGGAGGATAAGTGACTTAGAGAGTAATCCTTGAGGCTGAAGGGAGACAAAAAGAAGATTAATAAGAAACTTAATGCTGTTTTTCTTCCCTTAAGTCTGATCTCATGAAGATGCCTTGTTATTATGACTGCATGAAAGTAAAAAGGGTGAGAATTTGGATGAGGAATGCTTGATTTTTTAAAGATTCACTATTATATTGCCTCATAATTGTACAGTAGGACTAGACAAAAAACAGGGGACATTGTTTCACCAGCAGGAATAATAGTGGGGTTGGGGATTTTGAGTTCCTGGCATGAAGAAAGCAGTACAGAAGCAAAAACAAACAAACAAATAAAATAACAAGTGTCTAGAAAAATGGCTGTGTGTTAGAGAACAAATAAATGAAAGGAATAGGGAGCCTCTAGGTACTGAAAATCTGAGCAAGGTAGAATACTTAAGGTCCAGGCATATATTTGATATGATCATCCAAATTTTAGTACCGAAGGAGCAAAACAAAGTACAATGGTCTAGTGGACCCTTAAATATTCAGCAATCTTGAAGCAAACATGATTTGAGGAACAGAAAGCAATGTAGGAAGTAGAATATTTTCATCAATCCCACAACAAAGGAAGGATTTTGATGTTAGAATTGCTTGTGGTTTCAGCTTCAGGTACAATCATGAATAAGCTCCTAGCTGGTTTCTGTTGAGGATAAATGCAAACATGTGGTTGGCTTGCTTAGTAGTCAATAGTGGGAGATACATCCATTTCCCTGTCATAGGTTAATGACATAGATAATGCATTGTCTAGATGAAATTCTAAATGGCAAAACATCATTATATTTTGTCCTTGGGCAATTATATTAAAATAATCTCAAAGCTAGTATGAACTCAGAAGTTATGTAGGCCAACCTGAGCCCAAAATCATGATGTCTTTCTATAACAACTCTATCTAATGGGTATATTGACGTCTTTTAAAGACTTACCAGTTAACGCAAGAATATTTTGGGATGTGTCATTTAGCACTACAAGGGACTTTACAGGACATTGAGGTCAACCCTGTCCCTCCATTTTGTAGCTCAGGAAACTTACACACAAAGAAGTTAAATGACTTACTCAGAGACATACTGTTTTCTGGTCATCTGGTTCCTCCCTTTCCTAATCCTGAATCTTTCATTGAAATTACCCTCTGTATTTGGGGCCTTATGTTCTGAACTCTGGCCCCTCCTAGTACGTACAATTTAAGAAGCCCTAGGCCAAAGAAGGTACTACTATTTCATCACCTCAGACTTGCTCTGATCTTTTCCTTCAACCCTCTTCACCACCCTTTTATAAATAGTTTTCCCCATTAGAACATGAACTCCTTGAGGGTAAGGATTGTCTTCCTTTCTCATTTTATTTGTATCTTCTTTACTTTGTACAATTGTGAGAACATAGTAAGAGCTTAATAAATATCTGTTGACTGAGTGACATAATTAGAACCCAACTCCTCTGTCTCCAAGTTCAATACACTATCTCCTATCCCAATAGTATTCTTTTTATTATTGTTTGACTCAAAAATGACTATAATGTTGGAGATTTTAGATCAGGAAGGAAAGGTAACATCTATATGGGAAGAATTTGGAAGCTGGCAGGGGTTTGTGGTACTCTCTTAAATCAAGTGGCCTACACTACTGCCTAATTTGCCTCTATGTCAGCTCAAATCATTCTCTCTCTATTCAGTCATATATTAATAAACACCCAGGGGGATTCCAGTCACTATCTGTACTCTGAATTTTCAAAGTTGATGTTAGTAGCAAAAAAGCAAAACCTCCCAACCTCATTTTTTTTTCAGTTTCACAAAACTGAAAAAGAAAGAATTGGGCTGAAGACACATGCTACAAAAAATAATTCATGATATTTGTAAAGATTAAAGTCATCAAGATTAATTATAGATTACAATAATGATTTTATTAAAAAAAAACACCAAGCCACTCCATACATGAGGTAAAGACATGCTGTGACAAGACAAAAAGCAAAGACCTGCACATTCTAAGGAAATAAAGAGCTAGAATAATTTATTTCACCAATTTCCTAATGAAATGACTATTATGTATTCACTGTAGAGGGAAGAAGCTCTTTAAAGTGACATTAATATTAGGGTTTTTGTAGTTCTCTATTTTCACCTTCTTTGAAGTATATACAAAATGGGGGACTGGGAATTGGTAGTATTGCAAAGATAATCAAAAGGAAAACGATGTATTTTCTTTCTTTCTTTTTCTTTTTTTTTTTTTTTGGTGAGGCAATTGGGGTTAAGTGACTTGCCCAGGGTCACACAGCTAGTAAGTGTTAATTGTCTGAGGTTAGATTTGAACTCAGGTACTCCTGACTCCAGGGCCGGTGCTCTATCCACTGCACCACCTAGCTGCCCCCAAACCATGCATTTTCATTGGCAGGAGTGCCCCCAAAATACAATCTGTTGTAATGAAACTGAGACATCTTTCACTACTACTGACTAGAATATTGATCATACATCAGTAATTCAATGAGATTGCTTTCTCAACTTAAAAGTGAAAGCATCAAACAGGACATGGACACAATATTAGCTTTTAAACGAATTTTCATGAAAAAACTAATGATCCTATGAACCATACCTATAGTTTTAGACAGCTTGGAGTAAGCTCTACCTCATCAAAAAATGCAAATTGAAATTAATTTTGAAAAATTCAATTATTTTTAAAATAATATAACAAAAATTGTCATTGATTGTAAAATAATTAAGTCATAATTTTACGTCCACATTATGCTTATTCTAGAACATCTAATACAGCACATTTCAAGAAAACTTATAAATTACAAATTATATATAAATATATATCTAAGTCTGCGTGTATGGAAGTGTGTATATACATACATACATATACATGTACATGTACACACATGCATACACGTGCATGCATATACATATACAGAGAGAGAGAGAGTGAAGTGAGGAGAGTATTCATCATCTGAGGCAGCTAGACGGCTCATTGGATAGAGTGCTGGGCTTGGAGTCAGGAAGACTAGAGTTCAAAGTTCAAATACAGTCTCAGACACTTATAAACTGCATCAACCTGGACAGGTTACTTAGCCTCTGTTTGCTTTAATCTATTATGAAAGAAAATGGCAAATCACTCTAGTATCTTTGTAAAGATAATCTTATGGAAAGTATAGTCCATCAGGCCATAGAGTCATATGTGACTGAACAACATCAGCATCCTGTTGGTCCAAGAGAGCAAACAAATATTCAAACAGTACCTTATTTCCCCCAATATACAGTTTCATAGTGTTTGGTCAAAACCCTTCAGCTCCTTAAAAGATATTATGGAATTACTCATTTTGTCTGGATAACCACTCAATCTCTTTCATATTTTTCTCTCTATTCACATTGACATTATCTTGGTTCATCACTACTTTATCACCACAATTAGATTACTACAACAGCATTGAATTTATTCTAGACACTATACCTCTATACATGTCTTGAAGGGTATTAATTTTGTATTAATTGTTTTATTTTTCTTTATTATTTATTTACCCATTCATTCATGTATTTATGTATTTATTCATTTTATCTATTTCTTTGTTTATTCATTCAATCATTCATCCACACATCCAACCCCCCATTTATTTATTCAATCATTCATTTATTGATTTATTCATATATATTTATTCACTCATCCATTTATTTGTTTGCTTATTTATTTATTCACTTATCTGTGTATTCATTTAAATCTTTCATTTATTTATTTGTTTGTTTGTTTACACACCCATTTATTTATTTGTTTGTTCATTCATTCATTTATTTATTGTGAATTTATTTAATTATTTATGTTGTTTGTTTTATTCATTTATTCATTTATCTACTTATTTATTTATTCATTTTATTTGTTGATTTATTGATTGATTGATTGATTGATTGATTGATTTAGTGGGGCAATGAGAGTTAAGTGACTTGCCCAGGGTCACACAGCTAGTAAGTGTCAAGTATCTGAGGCCAGATTTGAACTCAGGTACTCCTGAATCAAGGTCCAGTGCTTTACCCACTGTGGCACCTATCTGCCCCTTATTTATTTATTTTTAATCAGAATGAAAGTCTTCAATATTATTGGATTTTTAATTCAGTAAACCCCATTTTTAAAAAAAAATGTGTTTACTTTTTAATTTTTATATGTTTTCAATTCTAAATTCTCTCCCTTCTCTACCTTCTTGCTCACTCATTGAGAAGTCAAAAAATATATTGAACATTATATATATGAAAGAATGCAAGACATAATTCTAATTAGCCATGGTGAGGAAAAAATAAACAAGAAAAATAAAGAGGAACAAATATGCTTCAATTAGTACTCAGCATCTATCAATTCTCTATCTCGAGGCAGATAGCATTTTTTATCCTGAGTACATTGGAATTGTCATAGATAATTGCATTGATCACAATTGCTAATTTTTCACAGTTTATTAATCATTACAATATTACTATTCCTGTGTATGTTGAAGAACATATTTCCTAAACAAGTCTGTTTATATAGTTGGCATTTTGCTGCTATCTGTAAGGCTTTACAATTATGCCTATGAAATTTAATTTATTCAATTTTGCCCATTTTTCCAGATTGTTAATGCCTTTATTTTTTTCCTTTTCATACAGGATGCTAGAGCTGGATGTTAATAAAGGGTTTTTGTATTGGATTTGCTGAACTGAATTTAATCTGTGAGCATCTAGAAATTCAATGATCAGGAAGAGGTGCATGAAGAATGTCATGGCACACTAAATCTATGTACTTTTTAAATCAGAATCACCATACATCAACATTCTAGATTTGAGTTGTAGACACATTTTACAGGTAGAGGTAAAAAAAGAAAAGATGGAATTGATTAATTTTGTCTTCACTCTATTATTTTTATCACCATTCTATAAATCTTAATCAGGTCTCATATGTTCTTTATTCTTCTTTCAGCATAGCTTTAAAAAACAAACAAAAAAACCCAATACCCTTTTCTCCTTAGCTTTCATTACAAATTGAGTTGAAATAGAAACCTGCATTCAGCCAATATCCTCTTTTATTTCTATCAAGAATCTATGACTCCAGGTACAAGCTGTGCTTCATCCTACATCATCATTCAGTCTTGCAAAAGTAATATAAAGAAGATAATACAATACAATTGCTTCCACAGTGACCTAACCATTATCTGATTTCTTCCACATTCTACCCTCAATTCAGTTCAATTAAAATCAATTCATGTCAGCAAATATTTATTATGATTTAGTATGTATAAGACACTATGTTAGGTATCTGTTATATAAAGACAATTTTTTAAAATTCTTCCCTTAAGAAGAATATATTCTAATAGATGATATAATATGTAATAAACAAATAAATAAATATAAGTAAATTAAAGGAAGGAGAAAGCACTAATTAATATACTCTAGGAAAGCTTCCTATATAGGATGAGTACCTATTGTTGTTTTTGTTGTTGTTTGTCTTTCATGCTTTTATTTTTTTGGTGAGGCAATTGGGGTTAAGTGACTTGCCCAGGGTCAAACACCTAGTAAGTATCAAGTGTCTGAAGCCACATTTGAACTCAGGTCCTCCTGAATCTGGGGCTGGTGCTCTATCCACTCTGCCACCTAGCTGCCCTGTTTTTCCTTTATTTTCAAAGAGGACCATGACATTAAGGTGATGTCATGACTTGCACTGAATTATATTTGTGAAGGAGGGCTGTACAAGGTAACCAAACTTACTCTCTGCTCTAGAGCCATATGGGTCCAGTTTTAAGATATCTATCAGGATATCTTTTGGGATGACTGGGAATGGCTCCATATGTTTAAGGCAATTAGAGTTAAGTGACTTGCCCAGGATAACACAGCTATTAAGTGTCTGAGGTGAGCTTTGAACTCAGGTCCTCTTGACTCCATTGTCAGTGCTCTTTCCAACGTGCCACCTTGATACCCCTTAGATGACTACCTAGAGCTGTATTTAAGGAAACTAAGAATTCTTAGAAACCATGATCAAGAAGGAGCTGATTCCAAGAATTGGACACAATTCTATAAAGTCACAGAATGCTGAGTACAGGTGTAAACATAGAAAATATGAAGGGCATTGAAGTGAAATTAGGATAGAATCATAATCTTATTTAGGAATATGAAAGGTTTTAAATGCCAAACAGAAGACCATGTATTTTAACCTAGAGGAAGAAGGAGATATTGTTGAAAAAAAAAATAACAGGGGAGTGAAATAGATCGCTGCCTCAAGTATATTATTTTTGTAGCCATCAATAGTATGACTTAGAAAGTTTGTGATCAAGGAGAAAATTAGTAGGTGATCAAAATTGTCCAGGCAATAGATATTGAAGACCAGGAGTAATGATCATGAGAATATAGTCCATAGAATTAACATGAGAGTTGTTCTCTTAATGGAAGTATTAAGACTTTAACATTTATTTATTTATTTAGTCATTTATTTATTTATCTATTTATTTATTTGTCTATTTATATATTTATTTAATTATTTGGGGACAGGGCAGTTGGGGTTAAGTTACTTGCCTAGGCTCACATAGCTAGTAAGTGTTAACTGGCTGAGGCCGGATTTGAACTCAGGTCCTCCTGACTCCAGGGCTGGTGCTTTGTCCACTGTGCCCCCTAGCTGCCCCCTTCAACAATTGTTGAATTCAGAGAAGGGGTGGGAAAATGATAGTACATTATGAAAGATGGCTCCATGATTAAGAGCCTGGCTGACTAGAGGTGTAATTTATGGCTATGTTCTCAACAAATAGGGACATTTAAAAGTAGGATAGGCTTAAGTTTTGGTTGTGCTGAGTGGTGAGGTTGAGAATAACTTCTGATGTTAGCTATGTTGAGGTGAAGATGACAAGCATACAGTTGTCACTGCAGGAATAGATTTCAGAAGATAGATGAGGGCTACATATTTATGTTTTGGAAATAATTTTTTGGCACTACTCTTAAACTATCCTCCCCCCAATTTGCACCAAAATGTTATGTTTATTAGAGGGAGGCTATACCAGGTTCAAAATTTCCTGTGGATACACCTTTCTAAAATTTTAGCTTATTAACCTTCAAAGGTACATTTGGATTTAAATAGTAAACAAAATAGTAAACAAAACTGACAAAATTCACTCAGTGCAAAGGAGTTTACTAAAATGACATAGAGTTAACAGTTATTTTTTTTAAATCCTCTCTTAAGATTAAAAAATTTCCACTCCTAAACTCATGGTTCAAGCTTCTATAATCCTCACAATGTTTTTAGGAAAAAGTAGACACATGCATGGTTCACTAGTAGAGAAAAGCATATAGGAGATAATCATTGTGAAAACAAATAATATCTCATGCACTACAGGTCACTGATATCTTTTCTTTTCTCTTGATACTTTCCTGCTGCATCCATTCATCACTCTATTGGGATTCTTAGGCCTGTTTCTTATTTCAACTCAACTTGATTTCTCAGATCACTGATTTCTAAAATCTCAGGGATGACTCACAGGCTTCGAACTTGTCTATGTTCTATAAAGCTACTAGTAGCATTATTGTTTCAGCAAGCTAGTGGCTAACCCCTTTATAATTTCATCAAGTTGACTGAGGAAGTTATTAATACATCCTAAATTGTGGTAAAATATATTTATACTTCCTTTATGTAGGTTCATCACAATTTAAAAGGACTGAACCATTAATAAGCTACAAATTGTGTTTCACATCCTTCATCAACTACAAATTACTATTTCATGGTGCAAGTCACTCAAAGTAATTGACCCTTTAGAAGAGGGACTGAATGCAACCACTCACAGTCTGAAAGACACAAAGCCTTAATACCTAATTGTTTCTGTCAGTTGTCCCTTACATTTTGTAATTTCAACAAGTCATCAATTTGGTTGATGCCAATCAGCTGATTTGATATCACTGTTATTCACTCCCCACTCCCCAGAAACACATTTGCATGGAGATGATTTGAAATCATTAAGATAAAGTATGCAAAGAGTCATAAGATCATAAACTTAGAACTGAAAGAGAAGTCAGTGGAGAAGGGTGTCATCTCAGTCCTCATTGAAAAACTGAGATCCAAGAGACTGTGACTCACCCAAGTTCACCAAAGTAGAATTAAGATCTAATACTACTAGTGAAAGCATATTCTTGGGGAATCTCCCTCCTTTGTAAAATGGTTCAATTTTGATAAATGCCTGCGATTTCAATGTTTGAGTTAAACAAAGCACTAAGTGACTCTATTTTGAACTGAAAATACTTTGGGGAAGAAATACAAAGTCAATTACATTAAAGTAAAAAGAAATTAATCATATTACTTTAGTCTGTGATAGAACATTTCAGAACAATGAGTGTCAGCATTAGAAGTAGTAGGGGGGGAAGGAAATGGTGGCATCAAATAGATAGCTCAGGGGCTCTGAAGACAAAATGTATTTATTTCATGGTTTTGCTCTGGACTTCACTCAGAAAAACATGCAAAGATTTACAAGAACTGGCTCAAAGTGAAGTGAGAAGAACCAGGAGAACAGTGTAGATAGTAACAGCAATAGTGTACAATGATTAGCTATGAAATGAGAGTTATTCTCAGCAATCCAATGATTCAAGACAATTCTGAAGGTCTTATGATAAAATACTATCCATCTCTAGAGAAAGAACTGATAGAGTGCATGTAGATCAAAGAATTTTAAAAATATTTCTTTATTTTTCTAGGTTACTATTCATCTCCAGAGAAAAAATTGAATGCAGTTCAAAGCATATCTTTTAAACTTTATTTTTCTTGGTGTTTTTTGTCTATTTTCTTTTACAACATGGATAATATGGGAATGTTTTGCATAACTACACATGTAATAACCTATATCAAATTGTTTGCCTTCTCAATAAGGGAACAAAAGGAAAGAAGGAGAATTTGGAAACTCAAAGTTTTAATAAAAAACAAATTTTAAGAACTGTGTTTACATGCAATCAGGGAAATAAACTATTAAATAAATAATTAAAATTTAAGAAAAAAACCCCAAAATTTGAATTTCAATTAAGGGCTACGTATTTCAATTATAATACTTCAGTGAATCATTTTGTGATTAAAAAATGAACAGGGGGCAGAACCAAGATGGCAGAGGAGAGGCTGTGACTCCCATAAGCTCCAGATAAACCCATCCATTCACACCCCAAATAATGCAGTAAAAAAACAAAACCCAGAACAGCCTAATGCACATAAGAACAGAGTAAGACTATTTCTCCGAAAAAGAGGGCAATTCTGATCACCTACTGATCAGGCTGAACAGCTCAGCGTGCAGTCCAGACCTAGCCAGGCACACTGCTTCCAGGGCATGTCAGAGTCTTCAGCACCAGCAGCTTCTGAGGCTCCGATCTGGTGAAGGGGTTCGGCGGTGGGTTGGGGTGAAGTGGAGGCAGTGTCTGCTGGAGTTGGGGCAGAGCGCCCTGGGTCTGAACCAGTGGGCTGAGTTGAGTGGTGGTGGCCCAGTGGGGGAGGGGCAAAAGCACTCCAAGCTTCCGACCATAGAGAATCAGAGTTCAATCAGACTTCTGTTTCCAGGTCAAAGATAAAGCCCCTGTGATTACTCACAAGCCAGGCAGGCTGAGAAGAAGCCTAATCACCCCACTGGGCCACACTGTAGCATGAACAGTGTGTCCTGGAAGCAGCACTACACTTTAAGAAGGAGTAAAAAGCCAAGAAATAGTAAGCCAGGATGAGTAGGCATAGAAAGCAGAAGACCATCGAAAACTTCTTTGGGGGAAAGGTAGACCACAATACATCCTCAGAAGAAGATAATAACAGGGTCAAAGCTCCAACATCCAAAGCTTCCAAGAAAAATATGAACTGGTCTCAGGCCATGGAAGCTCTCAAAAGGGACTTTCAAGAGAAAGTAGGAGAGATAGAATGAAGATGTAGAGAAAGAGAGGAAGGAATGGAAAGAGAAATGAGAGCAATGCAGGAGAGTCATGAGAAAAAAGTCAACAGTTTGAAAAGCCAAATGGAAAAGGAGATTAAAAAACTGTCTGCTGAAAATAATTGCCTAAGAATTAGGATTGAACAAATGGAAGCTAGTGACCTTATGAGAAACCAAGACACAGTAAAGCAAATCCAATTGAATGAAAAAATAGAGGGCAATGTGAAATATCTCCTAGGAAAAACAGCTGACCTGGAAAATAAATCTAGGAGAGATAATTTGAAAATCATTGGACTACCTGAAAACCATGACCAAAAAAAAAATGAACAAATATTTGGAAACATTGCAATTTGTATCTTACAATGTAAGGGAATGGAGCCACTAGTAAATTCCTGAGATTTTCAGAATAGACCTGTTTTATATCCTAATCCCATTATCTACCTAAAGAAAATACCTTATCCTTTTATCTTATTGAATTAAGACTATTTAACTCTCTAACTTTATTTTCTGATGCTCCTGAATCTGAACCCTCTCTCCATGGCAGTCAATCACAGCTGGAATGCTCCTCCAGTAGCCTCTCTCCTATTTTTCCAGTCTTCGTCCATGTTAGTTCTCAATATGTAATCTTCAATCCAGGAACATGTACCTCATTTTTTCCCCAAGAAGAAGGCACTCCATCTCTCATTTCTAGCCATTTTCTCTAACTGTCCTCAGTGTCTGGAATGTTCTCCTTCATCTGTGGCTACTCGCTTACCTGGCTTCCTTTAAGTCCCTTCTAAAATTCCATCTTATATAGGAAGCTTTTCAAAAACCTTCTTAATTCTAGTGCTTTCTCTCTCTTTAGTATTTCTGAATTATGCTGTATAAAGCTTTTTTATATATATTTGATTGCTTGATGTATTCCCAATTACATTGTGAACTCCTTGAGGGCAGGGACTGTGTTTTGCCTCTTTTTGCCTCCCCAATGATTAGTACGGCGTCTGACAAATAGCAGACACTTAATGTTTATTGAATGACTATTCCTTAAACATGTCATATGGTTTCCAACTGTCATTTCCCTTGTCTGCAGTGTCTTCCCATTCAACTTCAGTTAACTACATCTCATTTATTTTTCAAGTCCTAGTATAAGTCCTAACTTTTTAAGCACTCTAGCCTACCATTATATTTCTCTTTTCTGTAGTCTTGTAAGACTAGTAGTATGTGTACATATATGTGTATGTGTGTATGTATACATATATGTACATGCATATGATATGGATGTGGATATATACTGTGCATGTGCATGTCTGTGTACATGTATGTGTGTTTAGTAGAAATACATACATATATCTCCACTTTACATATATATATATATACACATATATACATATATATACACATATATATACACACACACACACACACATATATATACACACACACACACACATACACAGAGAGAGAGAAAGAGAGAGAGAGAGAGAGAGAGAGAGAGAGAGAGAACAGAGAGGAAGAGGGAGAGAGATTTGGTGCTTTGAAAATACTGCAATGTGTGGCTATTTATCCACATTCTTCATTCCAAAAATTAAGGATCTGAGTTCCTTGAGGACATCTAGGATATCCTATTATTGTTAAGGTAACCAGCCCCTAGATAAAACAAAACAAAGAAACAAAGCCTCTTGCTCATAGCTTTGCGGATGATAACTAAATGTATTTCTAAGTAGGATCAAAGACTTGAAAATGACCTTAAAAATTATCAATAAAACTTACTTTCATGATCCTATTTTGGTTCAATAAATACCTTTTGTACATAATAAAAAGAAAGCATGGCAAAAAAAGAAATGTAATAAGAGAACTGGAGTTTTATTCAAGGATACAGCAAATAAATCCTACTCTGACCTGTTCTATTGATGTGACTGTGAGTAGTCATTTGATTTCACTGAGTCTCAGTTTCTTTGTTTTAAAATGAATGGTTTGAATTAAGTATTCTCTAAAAGTCCCTTTCAGCTCTAAATCTATGATCCTATGATACTCTTAACCCCTCATTTTTCAAAAGAAATAAACTGAGGCCCAGGGAGGAAAAGCAGATTTCCTAAGACCACACACAGAGCTAGGTTCTATGATTATAAATGCAGAAATTTTTCTATGCAATCAAGATGCTATAGATATAGCTTCCAGCTTCTAAGAGAATTCAATTATTTTAATTCCATAGCAACTTCTGCCCCCTAAAAATCTAAACAGGTCCCAGTGGATAGAAGCAAAGTCTAGCAAATAGCAAAAAGGCAAAAGTCAGGATTTGCATTACAAGTTATTAATAATCACTTTTTTCAGCTTGAGATGACAGAACCAGAGAAATAAATTGCCAAAGGGAAAAAAAGAGTGTGGGGCCTCTTGAATTTTAAGTAAAAAATACCTTCAGAAATTGTAGCTAACCTTTGCAACATGACTGCCTTGTACTTTAAATTGGTCACATCCACCCTGAAAATGAGGGTGAAAAGGCTAAATGTGCTGTCAAAGAGTTTAAAGCAAAATTCGAGCACAATTTAATTTCTCTTGGAGAAAAGGACACTACCCCTTTTAACATTTAAATGAAAGTGTTTTGTTTTGTTTTGTTTTCTTCTCAGTTCAGCTACATTCAACTTAGTGAGGATAGAAAGAAGCTCTGGGTTCATCTTAGTGTTTAGTGGCTGTTCTCTGGCCTTTTATAAAAAAGGTATAGATAAACTTAAAAATAATAACTGATATTTAGATAACACTTGCAAATTATTTTACATAAATGACTAATTTAATATAGAAATATAATTCAGATTTCGAAATTTCCAAAGGAAAGTAGACATCTAGAGGTTGGGATTTGGGATTTCCAGGATGGAGACAACAACATCATCTCTCCAAAAATCCTCCAAATAACACCATAAGACAATTCCTGGGGCAGCAAAATACACAAAATAACATGCTGAGATCATTTTCCAGCTAAAGATGGCTTAGAAGGTCAACAGGAGGGGGATGCCATCCTGAGGCAGGAGTGGAGCCCAACCCCACACTTACCCTGACACAGACCCACTTCTAGGCAGGTCAAGCCAGGGAAAGAGACCACCAGAGCCTCTGAATCAGTGGAGCTCCAGTGTCCTCTAGAACTAAGCTCACAATCTGGTGAGAGGGTTGATCCCTTGGCAGGGGGGAGATTACAGGGGTCTGTGCTGGTGCTGAGGCAGAACTTGGGTTGTTCACCCCTGCCAGGAACTAGGAAGTAGGCTTGAGTAGCAGTGGCCCAGGTGGGGAAGGGGCACAAACTTGTCAGAACTAACAACCGCAACACAAAAAGTTTTGCTATCTGGTTAGTTGACAAGTTGGCCTAGCATTATCTATGGACCAGGTAATAGGCCAGGAAAGTGAAGAAGCTTCCCCTCCTTAAATCATACCACCTAGGACCCCCTGATGCTTGGGACAGTGCAGCCTGGAAATAGTGCCCCATGTTAAGGAGCTAAAAAACAAGTAAAAGACAGGACAGATGAGCAGACAGAGAAAGATGAGGACCATAGAAACTTTCTTTAGTGACAAGGAAGATCAAGGTGTACCCTCAGAAGAGGATAGCAATGTCAGGGATCATACATCCAAAGCTTCCAAGAAAAATATGAATTGGTCTCAGGCCATAGAGACACTCAAAAAGGACTTTGAAGTTACAGTAAGAGAATTAGAGGAAAAAATGGAAAGATAAATGAGAGTGATGCAGGAGGGTCATGTAAAAAAAAGTCAAAAGCTTGAAAAGCCAAGTTGGTCAAATGGAAAAGGAGGTACAAAAGCTCTCTGAAGAAAACCATTGCTTAAAAATTAGGATTGAGCAAATAAGAGCCAATGACTTTATGAGAAATCAAGACATAATAAAAAAATCCAAAAGAATAAAGAAATATAGGGCAATGTGAAATATTTCCTTGGAAAAAAAACAGCTGACCTGGAGAATAGATCCTGGAGAGACAATTTGAAAATTATTGGAATACCTTAAAACCATGATCAGGGAGAGAGCTTAGACATCATCTTCCAGGAAATTGTCACAGAAAATTGCCCTGATATTCTAGGAGCAGAAGGTAAACTAGAAATTGAAAGAATCCACCAATCACCCCCTGAAAGAGATCCCAAAAGGAAAACTCCCAGGAATATTGTAGCCAAATTCCAGAGCTCCCAGGTCAAGGAGAAAATATTGCAAACTGTCAAAAAGTAAGAATTCAAGTACTCTGGAACTCTAGTCAGGATATCACAACATCTAGCAGCTTCTACATTAAAAGATTGGAGGGCATGGGATATGATATTACAGAAGGCAAAGGAATTGGGATTACAACTAAGAATCACATACTCAGCAAAACTCTGTATAATATTTTAGGGGAAAAATGAGATTTCAATGAAAAAGAGGACTGTCAGGTATTAGTGATGAAAAGACCTGAACTGAATGGAAAATTTGACTTTCTAATACAAGATCCTAGAGAAGCATAAAAAGGTAAACAGGAAAAAGAAATTAATAGCTGTGATAAAAAAAAATGGGATTTGGCAGATGCCCAGGGGCCCCAACTGAAGATTGATTTGGAATTGATTGAATTGGCTGAGACTGAGAAACTGACTGAGAACCTACTTAAGACTTATAAAATCAAGACTATGTCTGGTGGCCCTGAGTGGGGTGTTGTTCTCAGAGGCTGAACCTTCTTAAGGTTGATTAAATCAAGACCACACCTGTGTGGCCCTGAGTAGAGTATTGTTCTCAGAGCTATGGACTATGCCATCAACAGGAGACCACTCTCACACAATCAGCTTGAAGGATGGCCCCTTCCAAGGAGGGAGACAAGAAGTAGGAAGGTAAATTGGCTGCCTAGCTCTGGCTTTCTCTTTTGGGAATCAGCTTGTGGTGGCAGACCTTCATCTGTTCTCTTTGGAAGTGTGGGCTTCTAGGTAAAGGTGAGGTTTTCTCTCTGTCTATTCCACATAGACATAAGCTAGGGTTTTCCATTCTATAAGAGTTCTGTTCTCTCTTCACTAACTTCTAATACACTTTAATAAATACTTAAAAGCCTAAACTGTTGCCAAATTTATCAGTAATTCTTAGCTAGTTTCCCCCAAAAAATGGGGGAGGGGAATGGCAGGAAAGGACCCACATTCTATTTTTAAACATCACAAATGGAAGTCAAAAGGTTAAATTGTTTATATAACTACATGGGAAGGTGATACATCTAACTTATAAGAACTTTCTCAGTATTAGGGCAGATGATAGAAAATATTTAGACCAAGGCAACTGGTGGAGATTGATTATGAAGGGATGATATCTATAAAGTATTTATTTTTTGTTTATCTTTTTTGTGGTGTGGTTGGAGTTGGGTGAGTTTCTTGGGTCTGAGGCAAGATTTGGGTTCAGTTCTTCCTGAGTCCATGGTGGGTGCTTTGTCTATTGTGTCACCTAGATGCCGTGTGATGACATCTTTAGGGTACTTTTGAGGGGTGAGAGGAATGCACTGGTGGAGGTTGAAGGGGAGAGATAGAGCACTGGTTCAATTCCATGTGAAAGGAACAGGAAAAGGCTTATGTAGTGCAGGGAAGGGATGAGGGAGGAGCAGGGAGTATAAATGAACCTTACACTCATCAGAATAGACTCAAAGACCTTAATCTTATCAGAGTTGGCTCAAGGGGGGAATTAATATAAACACCCAATTGAGTGGAGTAATTTCCCTAAGATGGCCATTAAATGAAGTGTTCACTCATCAGAATTGGCTCAAAGACCTTAATTTCATCAAGAATTGTCTTAAGGAGAGAATAACATACACACTCAATTGGGTGGAGTAATCTATCTAACCCTGCAGGAAAGTAGGAGGGGAAGGGGATGAAGAGAGAGGGGCAAAGGGAGGGAGGGCAGATTGGGGTAGGGGGCAATCAGAAGCAAATCCATTTTGAGGAGGGATAGGGTGAAAGAAGATAGATAAGAGATTAAATATCATGGGGAAGGGAATAGGATGGTGGGAAACAGTTAACAAAACTTTAAATAAATAAATAAGAAGTAAGTAAATAAGTAAGTAAGTAACTAACTAAATAAATACATAAATACATAAATGAAAAGAGAGGTTGGGATTTGAGAGCTACCGTAAAGCTTCTCTGACCTCCAAATTATTTCCTGATACCGAACCATAGTTCCCAATATTCTTGCCTTTACCATCATATAAGCTTTTTTAATCATAAAAGTATTTTATTATTTTCCAGTTACATGTAAAGATAGTTTTCAATATTTATTTTTATAGGATTTTTAGTTCTAAAATTTTCTCCCACCATCCTTTCCTTCCTTCCTTCCCAAGATAGAAAACAATCTGATATAGGTCACATATATATACACACACAATAATATTAAACACATTTCTGCAATAGTCATGTTGTGAAAGAAGAATTAGAACAAAAGGGGAACAACCTCAAAAAAGGAAAAAAGAGGGGCAGCTAGGTGGTGTAGTGGATAAAGCACTGGCCCTGGATTCAGGAGGACCTGAGTTCAAATCCAGCCTCAGACACTTGACATTTACCTAGGCAAGGGTTAACCTCATTTTCCTGCAAAAAAGAAATAGAAACAGTATGGTTCAATGTGCATTCAGATTCCACAGTTATTTTTTCTGGATGTGGAAAGCATTTTCCATCATCAGTGCTATGGAATTGCTTTGGATCATTGTATTCAAGAGAAGATCTAAGCCTATCACAGTGGATCATCATACAATGTTGTTGTTACTGTGTAAAACATTCTCCTGGTTTTGCTCACTTCACTCAGCATCAGTCCATTTAAGTCTTTCCAGGTTTTACTGAAATCTGCCTGCTCATCATTTCATATATCAAAATAGTATTCCATTGCATTCATATACTACAACTTTTTCAGCCATTCCACAATTGATAAAGACAACTGCTATAAATAATTTTGTACATGTAGGTTCTTTTCCCTTTTTGTGATCTCTTTGGGGTACAGCCCTAGTAGTGGTATTACTCGATCAAAGGGTATGCACAGTCACATAGCCTTTGGGCATATTTCCACATTGCTCTCCAGATTGATTGGATCAGTTTACAACTACACCAATAATGCATTAATTTTCCAATTTTTCCACAGCTTCTCCAACATTTAATATTTTCCTTTTTTGTCATATTACTCAATCTGATAGGTGTGAGGTGGTACCTCAGAGTTTTCTTAATTTGCATTTCTCTAATCAATAGTGATTTAGATAATTATTTTTTTTTTCATATGGCAATAGATAACTTTGATTTCTTCATCTCAAAACGGCCTGTTCATATTCTTTGACCATCTCTCAATTGGAGAATGACTTGCATTCAGATCAATTTGGTTTAGTTCCTTACATATTTTAGAAATGAGGCCTTTAGTAGGAACAGTGACTGTATAAAATTATTTCCTAGGTTTCTGCTTCCCTTCTAATTTTGGCTGCATTGCTTATGTTTGTACAAATACTTTTTTTTTTAATTTAATGGAACCACAATCATCCATTTTGCATTTCATAATATTCTCTATATCTTGTTTGGTCACAAATTGCTCTTCTCTCCTGAGATATGAGAGGTAAACTATTCCTTCCTCCTCTAATTTACTTATGGTATCCCCCTTTATTTCTAAATCATGTACCCATTTTGACATTATTTTGGCATAATGGGTAAGATGTTGGTCTGTGCCCAGTTTCTGGATTACTATCTTCCATTTTCCCAACAGTTTTTGTCAAATACTGAGTTCTTAGTAATCTTTGGGTTTATCAAACCCAAACTATGGTCATTTATTACTGTGTCTCCTGTGCCTAACCTACTCCATTGATCCACCACTCTACTTCTTAGATAAATTTTGCAGGTTAATTTTATAACCTGCAAGTTTACTAAAGTTTTTAATTGTTTCAAATAGTCTTTTAGTTGATTCACTAGGATTCTCTAAGTATACCATCATATCATCTTTCTAGAAGTTTTTTAAATTATCTCTATTGAAAGATGGTGTTTCTCTTTTTGTAGGTTCTGTAGCTCCAGCATGTGTTTAGTTTTGATTTAATGTTGTTTCTCAGGCAAACTTGTGAGAGCTCAGGCAATTTCCTGGCTTTTTTCCACCATCTTGGCTCAGCCCCTTTAAAAACTCTTTTAATAATGGATAGAAGTGTTCATGTTCTCAATTAAATATAAAATTTGTAGATAATAAGTATCCATAGTTCTTTCAGCCAACCCATTCTAAAGTATGTTTTTAAATCCCTGCCCGCTCTGGTCTTCACCACTGTACCTACCCCACCAATAAATTTCACTATTTAATGAGGTTCAAAGATATTTTTTTTAAATAAGTTCAGTTTAAATTTTCATATCCAACTCTCTCTCTCTCTCTCTCTCTCTCTCTCTCTCTCTGAGAAAACCAATGATTTCTCTCCATGGAAACTTTTACAATTCAAATACTCCTAAGAAGGGAGTATGACATATTGAGTTTATTGTACACTTATCCAGTTGATTTAATCAAATCACTTTCCTTTCTGATCAGAGCGATCATATTCTGTGTAAAAAGGAAGCTTTACAAGTTTGCAAGATTAAAGGGAGGTCTGAAGGTGCTGAAGACTAATTTCAGTGGCCTCACAAATTTTCCCTAGTATAGGACTCTGATTATGAAATCTTACATTGATTTTTTAAAAAGGTATATATGAGTCATCATAGCAAGTTTTGATGCCTGGGCATTTGTCAAATAGATAAATATCCTACACTTTCTAGAGGAGAGAACAAAATCAACTTATTCCTGTTATATTTCAACAAATACCATTGTGGCATCACATGGGACATCAGGAATTCCCAGAGCAATAGATTTAGAGTTTAAAGTGACCTTGGTAATAATTTCTAGAACTTATATAAAGCTTGTAGTTCAGGAAAACAAAACAAAACAACAACCTCTTTTGAAATATCATCTTATTTCATTTTAACGACATCCCCAGGAAGTAGTTGTTATTGTGAGCCCATTTTACAATGAAACTGGGGCAGGTAGAGGTTAAAGAACATGTCCATGATTGTACAGTTAGTATCTGAGTCCAGATTAAAACTCAGGTATTTTATACTCTAGTCTCAGAACTCTATTCACTGCATAACCTAGTTGTCTAAGAGGTGATTTAGTTTAACCCCCACATTTTATAAATTGAATCCAGAGAAATGAAGTGATTTGCCAAAAGTGCTACAGATAATACATGAACCTAGATTCTATTGATACAAATCATTTTTTTCCACTGCCCTAAATCTAAATTTCCACCCAATTATCCTATAACTATAGGAATTTGTTCAACCTGCTGGTCAAGGTAGCCCAGTCTTGTTCAGAAAAACAAAACAAAACAAAACAAAACATTTTTAGCTTCATTGGGACAACTTCTGGTCAAATAAGTTGTTTGTAAAGAATACCTACTAGAGTGAAATAAGATCTAGAGTTAGATCCTAGAATTGTAGGTCCTACTCCTTAGTCCATTGATAACAGCAAGGAGACAACTGAAGTGGAACCAGTTTTCCACATTCCAGGGTTAATTTTCTTGACCACAATATGGTTAATTGAATTGTAAAATTTATTTGAATTCTGTGATTTTATGTTACCTCTATTTCATTTCTTTTTTTGTGGGGCAATGGGGGTTAAGTAACTTGCCCAGGGTCACATAGCTAGTAAGTGTCAAGTGTCTAAGGCCAGATCTGAACTCAGGTACTCCTGAATCCAGGGCCAGTGCTTTATCCACTGCACCACCTAGCTGCCCCTAGTGTTACCTCTATTTCTCTCTGTTTATAAATATTGAATCTAGAAGTGGAAGAAAATTCAGAGGTCATTTAACCCAACTACCTCAATTTCTAGTTGAGGAAACTTGTGCAGAGAGAACAAGATATTTGCCCAAATTCACAAAGGTAATATGTGGCCAAAGAAGGATTAAACCCAGGTCTGCTGGAACCAAGTTCATCTAGTATTTATTTACCTCCATATAATTGAAAAAAATGACCGTGTTTCATGAGTTTCAGAAGGCTACAAGTATTAAACCAATTGATTTCATCTGGAACCAGATTAAAAATTAGAGGGAAGAAACAATATTCTTTTCTTTTCTGTCTTTTACTGACCCTTGCTCTGTGCTGGAAACATGATACATATATGATAAAGACAGACTGCTATGATTGACTAATTGATTCTTGTTCTAGGCCTCCAAATACCCAAATTTTCAGTGAGTGGAAAGTGGAGGACTTGAATAAAAGAGAATCTTGACCAGTTATCACTCCCACCATCACCATCACCATCACTATCACCAGTAGTGTAATGGACACAGCTGAACTTCATTTCTTGACATAGAAATGAAGAAAGTAATGGAGGAAATTTAAGACATGGATTTTTTTCATAAGTAATAAATCTAGAGGAGACTGCCAAAAGATGACATTTCTCTTTAAATATGCATCTCTAATTCTAAGCAAATGACAAAAAATGTTGAAACTGGGAAATTAAATTTCCCATCATTTACTTTTTTCAAGGCTTGGTTATAATTTTGAACTAGAACAGTGGCAGTATATCTTTGCACATAAAGAAACTGCTATTCTTGATGAATGGTAGCTATTAAATCAAATTGAATGAATATCTCCTCCTCTTTCCCTTCCCCTAAACCTCAATCTGAATTTTATTTGGTAGAAAGAGAGGAGGACTAGTCAGGAGAACTGGGTTCTCCCTGGGTTCAGTAACAATATATCTATGTATCTTTGTGCAAGTAATTTCTGTTCACTGACTGATGTGCTTATCTGTAATGTGGGGATAATGTTAGGTGTATCACCAGTCAAAGGTCATGATAAATTAAGTGGTCCAAATATTGTAGAGAATTGGAAGTGAAGGATTGTTGTAATAGGAATACTAAAGTGTGAGATGGTACCCAATTGTACGGCATCATCATTCTTACTTTTTCCTTCCTTCCTTCCTTCCTTCCTTCCTTCCTTCCTTCCTTCCTTCCTTCCTTCCTTCCTTCCTTCCTTCCTTCCTTCCTTCCTTCCTTCCTTCCTTCCTTCCTTCCTTCCTTTCTTCCTCCTTTTCTTCCTTCCTCCTTTTCCTGTAATGGTGAGGAACAAGTCTATTGCCTAACAATGAGATATGTGCAAAAGGATATTCCAGATTAATTATTCCAGAAACATTTGAACAAAGAAATACATTTCCAACTAAGGATATTAGGGACAGCTTCTTATAGATGGCAACACCTGAGCACCTAGAAGGACAAATATATCAACAGATAGAGATATGGAGATTGAGAGTATTTAATTAGAAGTAAGGTGTGGTTTGCAGAAATAAACTATCAACATGACAATGCAATATTTGGTAGCAGATGGTAACAGAAAATTGCCAAATTTCAGAGATGGAAGTAGTCTTAGCAGTCATCTAATAAAACCTATACCTATAAAAAATCCCAATCACAACAAACCTGACATATTGTTGCTCAGCTTTTGCTTGAAGAACTACAATCAGGAGAAACTCAATAGTCAAAGAGCTACCCTGTGCCAAAGAGTAGGTAAATTTGGTTGATAAGAATTTTCTTTTCATTATCTATGGAATTTAAACAAATATATGTGTTATATATGCATGTATTCATAGTCTACTCACCTGTATACCCATATTTCTACATATCCAACATGAATTCTATATGAGGAATTCATGGTGACTTCAATGATGGCTAATTTTAGAAATCAAGTCAACAAATATTTATAAAGTATCTACTATATACCATACAATGTGCTAATCACTGAGAATTCAAATACAACTAAGGAAAAGTCCCTAATTTCAAAGAGCTTACAATCTATTGGGGATGCTGAGGATTGAGGAGATCAGGGATAATTTTTATCATTTCTTTTCAGTTGGGAAATATCTTGTATACTTATAAATTTGACACAGTTCTCTATAGATTTGAAAAATGAATGTTTTGAGACACTTGCTATAATTTTTTTCAGTTTTCTGTTTTCCTTCAGATCTTGGATGCATCAACATTATTTGTGCAAGAACTTTTTTTAATTTAGTGTAACCAAAATTATACATTTTAGAACACTTTTGATCATAAATCCATTTATAATCCATATCTTTCATGTAAATGCAAGATGTAAGTGTTCCATGCTCCCCTTATTTGTTTATGGTATTATCCTTTTTGTTTAAATCATGGACACATTTTGACCTTATTTCAGTATAGGGTATGAGATGTTGGCCTATATCCAATTTCAGACAAACTGCTTTTCATTTTTCATGGCAATTGTTGTCAAATAGTTCTTATCCCAAAAGCATGGATCTTTATATATATCAAAATCTAAATTACTATGGTAATTTGTTAATGTTTATTGTATATATGCCTGATCTATTCAACCAATCCACCACTCTATTTCTTAGCTTGTACCAGTTTGTTTTAATAACTACCCATTTGTAACAGTTTAAGATCTGATACTTCTGGGCGAAATTCCTTCACCTTACTTTTTCATTGATTCCTTATATAGTCTTGATCTTTTATTAGATTTTTTTTTTGCTCAATAAAATGATTTTTGGTGGTTTCATTGGTATGAATAAATAAATGAATTTAGATAGAATTGCCATTTTTATTACATTGGCTCAGTCTACTCATGAGCAATTAATATATCTCTAATTGTATAGATCTGCTTTTATTTGCGTGAAAAGTGATCTGTAATCATGTTCATATAGTTCCTAGGTTTGCCTTGGTTGGTTACTTCCAAGTGTTTAATATTGTTGATAGTTGTTGTTGTTGTTGTTTGTTTGTTTGCTTGTTTTTTCAGGGCAATAATTTTTAAGTGACTTGCCCGGGGTCACACCACTAGTAAGTGTCAAGTGTCTGAGGCTGGATTTGAACTCAGATCCTCCTGAATCCAAGGCTGGTGCTTTATCCACTGCATCACCTAGGTGCCCTTGATAGTTATTTTAAATAGAATTTCTCTTTCTATGTATTATTGCTGGACTTTCTTAATAAAATATGGAAATGGGAGGTGGAGTCAAGATGGTAGAGGAAAGTCAGAGACTTCCCTGAGCTTTCCTCAAGACCTTTCCAAATACTTTAAAACAATGCCATCATGGCCAGCTAGGTGGTACAGTGGATAAAGCACCGGCCCTAGATTCAGGAGGACCTGAATTCAAATCCAGCCTCGGACACTTGACACTTACTAACTGTGTGACCCTGGGCAAGTCACTTAACCCTCATTGCCCTGCAAAAACAAAACAAATACAAAAACAATGCCATCACACAATTCCTGGAACAGCAGAACCCATAAAAGGAGAGGATAAAATACTTTTCCAGTGAAAGACAACTTAAATGGTCAGCAGGAAAGGAGTGTTTTACTGGGGTGAGAGTAGAACACACCCCAGCATAGGCCCTGGCAACACAGACCCAAGTCCAACACAGACCCAGCCCTAGCACACGAGGCCTCAGGAGGCTCTGAATCAGATGCAGAAGAAGCTGCTTCTGGAACTCAACCCACAGATGGTGAGGGGGTTGAGCAGTTGGCCAGAAAGAGATTACAGAGGTTTCTGTGCTAGCACTGAGGCGGGACTCTGTTCTTTTGCTCATGCTCGTATGTTGGTCACAGTCTTGGGTTGTGGTCCCAGGCAGGGGAGGATCATGGTTCACCAAAACTCATAGTCAGAGTGGAGAAGGGTTCTGTTCTGGCTTCCAGGGTAGAGAAACAGGCCTGTGGTTGCTTACAGATCAGAGCACAGTCCAGGAGAGTGGTGAACATACCTCTCCTTAAATCATGCCACCTTGGAAGAAATAAGGACTTACAAATTCATAGAAGTATCTTGAAGAACAGCTACTCAAACCTCCTGAAGCTTATGACAGTGCACCTTCCTCCATGGAAGCAGTGTCCCCTTTAACAAAGAGTTAAAAGTCAAGAAATAGGCTGGGGAAAATGAGCAAACAGAAAATAATGGTGACAAAGAAGATCAAAATGCACTTTCAGAAGAAGATGACAAAGTCAAAGCTCATATATCCCAAGCATCCAAGAAAAATATCAATTGGTCCTAGGCCATAGAAGTGCTCACAAAGGACTTTGAAAATAAAGTAAGAGAAGTAGAGGAAAAAATAGAAAGAGAAATGAGAGTGATACAAGAAAATCATGTAAAAAAGTCAACAGCTTGAAAAACTGAATTGGCCAAATAGAAAAGGAGGTAAAAATACTCTCTCAAGAAAATAATTCCTTAAAAATTAGGATTAAGCGAAAGCAAACTGATGATTTTATGAGAAATCTAGACACAATAAAGCAAAGCCAAACGAATGAAAATATAGAAGTCAGTGTGAAATATCTCAAGGGAAAAACAAAAGACATGGAAAATAGATCCAGGATAGATAATTTGAAAATTATTGGACTACCTAAATGGCATGATCAAAAACAGAACCTAGATATCAATTTCCAAAAAAAAAATTGTCAGGGAAAATTGCCCTGATATTCTAGAAGCAGAAGGTAAAATAGGAATTGAAAGAACCTACCAATTACCTCTTGAAAGAGATCCTAAAATAAAAACTTTCAGGAAAATTATGGCCAAATTCCAGAGCTCTCAGGGTAAAGAGAAAATATTGCAAGCAGCCAGAAAGAAAAAGTTCAAGTATTGTGGAGCCACAGTCAGAATAATAGAAGATCTGGCATCTTCCACTTTAAGGGATTTTAGGGCTTGGAATATGAAATTCTGGAGGGCAAAGGAATTGAGATTGAAAATAAGAATCACCTAACCAACAAAATTGAGTTTAATCCTTCAGGAGAAAAATGGGAATGCAATAAAAGATATGACTTTCAGGCATTCTTGATGAAAAGACCTGACCTGAATAAATTAAAATACTAGACCCTAGAGAAGCATAAAAAGTTAAACAGGAAAAAGAAATCATAAAGGATATAAAAAAGTCAAACTGTTTACATTTCTGCATGGGAAGATGATACTTGTAACTCATAAGAACTTTCCCATTACTAAGGCAGTTGAATGGAGTATATTTAGACAGAGGGCACAGGTGTGGGTTTAATATAAGCAGATGATATCTTAAAAAAATATAATTGTAGGGTGAGAGGAATCCACTGGGAGAAAGGGAGAGAGGTAGAATGGGGAAAAGTATCTCACATAAAAGAACAAGTAAGAGCTTATAGAGTGGAGGTGAAGATGAGGGAGGTGCATTGGAGTGAGTGAGCCTTCCTCTCATCAAAATTGGCTCAAAGAGGGAATAACACACACACACTCAATTGGGTATATTAATCTATCTCCCCCTACAGGAAAGGAGGAGGGAAAAGGGAACGGGGGAGGTGAAATAAGGGAGAGCAGATTGGGGGAGGGGGCAGTCAGAAGCACAACATTTTTAGGACAGATAGGGTGAAGAAAGAAAATAGAGAAAATGTCATGGGGATGGAATAGGATGGAGGTAAATACAATAATATATGGCAATGTTTATGATTTACATTGGTTTATTTTATATTCTATAATTTCTAAAGTTGCTAATTATTTCAAATATGATTACTTGATTCACTATGACTGTACAAATATAGCATAATATCATCTGCAAAGAGTAATAGTTTGGTTACCTCATTACCTATTTTAATAACTTCAATTATGTTTTTTTCTCTTATTGTTAGTAAAATATCAAATAATAATGTTGTAATGGACATCGTTGCTGCACCCCTGATCTTATTGGGAAGGATTATAATTTATCTACATTACAGATAATCCTTGCTGATAGTTTTAGTTAGATACTACTTATTTTAAGGAAAGTTCCATTTATTCCTATGCTTTCTAGTATTTTAAATAGTTTTAATAATTTTGTTAAAGCTTTTTCTACATTTATTGAGATAGTCATATGATTTCTGTTGATTTTGTTATTGATATGGTAAATTAGTGTATAGTTTTCCTAATATTGAATCAGCCCTTTAATCCTGGTATAAATTTCATCTGGGCATAGTGTATTATTAGCCTGATGGTATATTGTTGTAATTTCATTACTAGTGCTTTATTTAAATTTTCGCATCAATATTCATTAGGGAAATTTAGATTTAGTTTTCTTTCTCTGCTTTTGCTTTTCCTGGTTTAGGTATCAGCACCATATTGGTATGGTAAAAGGAATTTGATAGGACTCCTTTTTTGACTATTTTTCCTAATGGTTGAAATAATATTAGAGCTAATTATTTTTGAAATGTTTGGGAGATTTCACTTGTGAATCCATTTGGCTCTGGAGACTTTTTCATAGGGGTCCTTTGATGACTTTATTCAATATGTTTTCCCAAAATGGGCTTATTTAAGTATTCTATTTTCTCCACTTAATTTAGGCAATTTATATTTTTATAGATATTCATTCATTTCATTTGGTTTTTCAAATATTTTGGCATGTTATTAAACAGAATGATAACTGTTAATTGCTTTAATTAGCATATTCATTGATAGTGAGTTCACCCTTTTCATTTTTGATACTGATTTGATTTTTTCTTTGTTAAAAAATCACATTAATCAGTGGTTTTATTTATTTTATTTTTGAATAATACCAATTTCTAGTATTCTTTATTAGTTCAATGGTTTTCTTGCTTACACTTTTTATTAATCTCCCCTTTGATTTTCAGGATTTCCATTTTGGTGTTTAATTAAATATTTTTAATTTGCCTTTTCCTAGTTTTTTTCAGTTGATTGCCCAATTCATTGATCTACTCTTTCTCTATTTTATTGATGTATGCATTGAAAGATATATAGTTTCCTCTAATTACTCCTTTGGCTCAATCCCATAACTTTTGGTATGTCGTCTCATTGTCAGCATTATCTTTAATGAAATTTTTGATTGTTTTTATCATTTTTTTCTTTGACCCACTCATTCTTTAGAATTACATTATTCTGTTTCCAAAAATATTTTTCAATGTTTTCATGGTCCTTTAGTGAATGTAGTTTTTTACTGAAGTATAATTATTTCTGCTTTTCTGCATTTGATTTTGAGATTTTAATGCCCTAATACATGGTCAATTTTTGTGTAAGTTCCAAAAACAATTGAGAAAAATGTATTGCCAATGTACTATGGAAAAAAGGTATATTACTTTCTAATACCATTCAGTATTCTTCAGAGGTCAATGATATCTGACAACCAAAATTCTGTTCCTATCCTTAACTTCTTTCTTACTTGCTTTTTGGCTCCCAGTAGTATAATTTCATTGTCTATTTCCCCATGTGACTCACTTAATTTCTCCATTAAAATTTTGGATTAAATGTCATTTAGTGCATATATGATTAGCTCTGATATGACTTCATTGTTTATAGTATGTTTTAATAAAATTTAGTTTTCTTCTTTCTCTCTTTTAAATAGATCAATTTTTATTTTTGCTTTGTCTGAGATCACAATCACTAACCCTGTTTTGTTTTGTTTTTTACAATTTAGATGAAACATAATAAATTCTGATGCAGCACCTTACCTTTACTCTCCTTGTGTCTATCGACTTCAAATGTGCTTCTAATAAACAAAATATAGTAGGATTCTGGTTTTTAAGCCACTCTGCTATCTGATTTCCTCTTATGGGTGAATCTATCCCATTCATAGTCACAGTTATGATTACTAAATGTGTATTTCCCTCCATCATATACACCTTCTCTCTCTCTATCTCTGTCTTTCTGTCTCTCTCTGTCTCTCTTTCTCTCTCTTTCATCCCTTCTCACGGGTGCTTTTCCTTCTGACCATCACATCTCCCAATCTGCCCTCCCTTCTAAAGTTCCCAAATTCTCTTATCCCCCCTTCCCTCCTACTTCCCTATATAGTAAGATTTATTACTGTAACCAAATGAATTGTATGTTATTCCTTTGTTCAGCCCATCATGAAGATAGTAAAATTCAAGCATCGCATCCAAATCTCCACCCCTCATTTTTCTCCACATTAATAGATCTTTTGTACCTATTCATGTGAGATCATTTATGCCATTTTACCTCTTCCTGTCCTTTTCCCTCATAACAATCCTCTTTCTTACCAATTAAATTTTGGGCGACATCATTCCATTAAAGTCAACTTTTCCCCATGCTGTCTATGTATATTCCTTTTAACTGGTGTTGAAGTTCTTAAGATGTACAAGTATAATCTTTCCATGTAGAAATGCAAAGAGTTTAATCTTATGGAATCCCTTGTGTTTTATCTTTCCTTTTTACCTTTCTATGCTTTTCCTGAGTATTATATTTGAACATCAAATTTTCTTTTCAGTTCTCATTTTTTCATCAGGAATGATTGAAAGTCTTCTTTGCCATTGAATACCCATTTTTTCCATAAAGGATCATATTCAGTTTTGCTGGGTATGTGATTATTGTTTGTCATCATATAATGCTGGTTCCTTTGTTTTTCATAATATTGTATTCCAAGTCCTTTGATCCTTTATTGTAGAAATTGCTAAATCCAATATTATCCTGGCTATGGTTAAATTATCCAAGTGAATAAAAATGATATGGATACTATACTGCATAGCACAATTTTCTAAGAAATTCAAGATTCCTGACAGTAATGAATGAGCCAAACTAACTCTTTGGGGGAGGGATAGAGAAAAACAAATTGATATTTTTGCCTTTAAAGAAATCTTGCATATAGTCCTGGTTGTGTTTGTTATAATTTTATTTCTTAGTGTTTCAAAGCTACATTGTTTATGTTCACCTTAATATTTCCAGCAATCTCCCTTAGAACTCTTCAGCAATTTTTTTCAATTCTCCCCCAACCCCAATTCCTGTCCCATTTTCATTCATAAATGTGAAGTCCTATTTTAGCACTTCCCCTTAAAGATGTGTTATTCTGTCCTTCTACTTTCAGTTATTAACACACACTGAATATAGTCTAAGGACTTCAAATAATATCCCCTAGGAAAGGCACGATAGTGCAGGAGAAAGAGAAATTATTCAGGGCTCAGCTGTTTGATTTTTTTCCCCCAGTCCTGTTATTGCCACTGACAAGTTTTTAGACCTTGAATAAACTACTCTCTGCACCTCCATCTCCATATGACAGTCCTTCAGATATTTTAAGAAAGCTATCATACACCTCCCAACACTGAGTCTTAAAATGTCTAAATAATTGGGTAAATATGTCCATTTCCTTCAACTGATGCTCTTATAACATGAAAAGTAACACACATCTGCAAGTCTTCACTTACCCTCATTGAAAAAGCTATTTAAAGCTAAAGAATGGTTAGGTAAGTCTTGCTCTGGAATTATTCAATTCTTTTTTTTTTTTAATTTTTTTTTTTTTAGTGAGGCAATCGGGGTTAAGTGACTTGCCCAGGGTCACACAGCTAGTAAGTGTCAAATGTCTGAGGCAGGATTTGAACTCAGGCACTCCTGAATCCAGGGCCGGTGCTTTTATCCACTGCGTCACCTAGCTGCCCCGAATTATTCAATTCTCATACGTGGTTCTGTCATTGTGCAGACCCACTTACCTACTTACCTGTTCCAACTGCTGAGATCCTCCTTCTTCTCTTTCTTTACTTGATTACCTTTTGGCTCACTTGTTTTGAACACTGGACGAAGACCTCTACTTGTGTCCTCTGAATACAACTATTCTATTCTCCCCTATCACATATTAGTCTTTGTACACTTACTCTAGCTTACCCATTCAGAATCAATACTTAGTGGTTTCTTCTCTTTGAGGAAAGGTGCCAGTTCATCTACTCAGGTTCTCCAGTTCTTTGTTTATTTTACTTTACCATGAAATCCTGAAATTCCTTCTTTTATCACCCATGTGTCCTCTCATTTTACACTCATTGGTTGAATACTGGATGATATTATGGTGTACTAGTGTACCCTCAATCCTTGTCCTTCTGTTTTTCCCCATTACTACTAAGCTATGATATTGGAAAACAAGTAAAATAAGTTCACATTTTAATGACCCAATGATAAATTTATTTAAATGCACTGTTTCCTTGACCTATTAGTTTTCAGATGATCTTTTATAATTAAAGTCAATATGTTTTGAGGAAAGCTGTCCACTGGATTCTGCACTGGACTTTGTGTGTGTGTGTGTGTGTGTGTGTATAAACTGTCTCTGTCTCAGATTCTGTCTCTCACCTTCAAGCCACTGAAAATCTAAATAGGGATCAAGGAATAAGCATGAAGATATTTTTACATTATTTAATATTTCAAAATCAAAATTGTAAGAAGGACTCAAGTCAGTACATGATCAGTGAACAAATGAATTTTATGGCTAGTAGCTAATATATAGTATAAGAGCTAAAGTGAGGGAGAGACAAGTGTGAATGGGTGAGCTGTGAAGTCTGCAAGAGGAACAATTTGTTCAGTATCTAGAAAGAATGCAGTGTATGAACAGGGAACATTTAGGAGGGAAACATTCCAGAAAAAGAAAATATGATAAGAAAAAGCATAAGCAAGATCTGAAAACTCATCCTCATCTCAGTTCCTTCCATACAAGAAGGAGAGAAAAAAATTGAGAAGGACAATCTAAAAACATTTGTGGTCAAAAATATTTAAATATAAATTCCTTCAACCTTCACCCATTTATAGACTCAAACTCCAATTGTATGTTAGGAAATGTTAAGATAACTCAACATATTTTCAGTCCTGTTCCATCTGGGATATGAGCCAGGAGGGATGTAGAGTACTGTAAGCTAATTGCCTTTGCCAGCTTTTCCATCTGGGTACAGACTTAGAAGAGCTGGGAATAGCCATGGTGAGGCTACACTCATTTTGTCACCTCAAGACTTTCAATTTGCTTAAATAAGCATTTTCCTCCAAGGTTGAGTTATTGACCTTTGAAGGCTCATCCATAACCATAATAAAAGAAAATCTCCTGTATTATGACCCCCCTTCATAATGATAGTCTTTACTAGTATGGAGTTCTTTTGTACTGATTTCCTAGGTATGAGAGTCATCTGGCTCTGCAAAAACTCAATTTGTAGGTTACTTCTGCTTTAATTGATGTCATACATCAATTTCTCATAGGCTGATATCATAGGGTGTCAAAAATCTAGATAAAGTATTAAATTCAAAAATCTGGATTTGGGAGATAGTCTGAATGACTGGAAGGCTTTTACTTTCCCTAGAAATGGTTTGCCTTTTGAAGACATAACTTTCATGTCATGGCCTTATGTCCCTTGTTACCTGAGGTATCAGAAGAGAGAAGAAGCAAAGTTCTCCACACCTCTTAGTAATCTGTGTGAAACTCACATTAAAATAGCTTAAGAAATTGCCTCCTACCTGACACAGTCTAGCACAAATAGATACTACTAGAACAGATAAAAAGTATACGAAATACTAATAGTGACTTGATATTATACAATTGAATAACCCCCTCCCTTTGCTGTGATATGTTTTATTCCAAAACTGATTAGTACAGAGGAGGAATTATTTTTTTAATCTGCATCTTGGTCATATTATTTCCCCTTTTTCTTGCATATTCCAATCATTGCTCCATTAAATAAGAAGATTGGAATTCACCAAGTTAAATAACAATTAGTTGCAAGGATATTTGGAATCTCGATATTCCAATATCTTGCCCCAAAATGCTTAGAATAAAAATGTCTTAACAAGTAAATAAAATGAAAAGAAAACATGAAAAAGGATATCAAAAAGTAAATGGGATCTTAGGCACTATCTTGGGTACTAACAGGTTAAAAAAACAACAACAAAACCTAAAAAAAAAAAAAAAAACAAGGAAATAAACAACAACAACAAAAACCCTGTACCATCAAGGACCTTCCAAGAGGCACTTAACACTAAAGGGAGAGGGGCAGAACAAGTACCTTGTTCCTTGCATTCTTTTCCCTCAGATATTTTTATATGTTTATTTTGTTTTGTTTTGTTTTGTTTATTAATCAGCTCCCTATTCAATAATCTTCATAAACAGGGACCCTCCTTTTTTCCAATCTTCTTGTGTATTTCTCTTCTCTACTCATAGTACAGATTAGTCATAGTGACATATGTGGTTCCTCACACATAACTTTCAGTATTCCACATCTGATCCTTTCTACTGGTTATGTATGACCCATACCTGACTTTCATTTTCAAACTTTAATATTTTAGAATTGTTGTTTTTTGAAGTTTTAGTTGAAGTGTAACCTTTTAAAAGAAATGTTCTGGTTGCAGCAGTTACTAATGTCTTTGCCTCTATAGATACACAATAAGTAATCATATCTGTGGATGTGAATGGGATAAATTTTCTCATAAAATAAAAGGGGGTAACAGAGTGGATTAAAAAAACAGAATACAGGGGGGGGCGGAGCCAAGATGGCGGAGAGGAAGCAGCAAGCTGCCTGAGCTCTCCTTCTGTTCCCTCAAAATGAACATTAAATCAAGCCTCTGGGCGGATTCTGAAACTACAGAACCTGCAAAGAGACAGAGAGACACAGTCCTCCAACCTGAGATAATTTAGAAGACTTCAGGAAAAGGTCGGTCTGACTCGGGCAAAAGGGAGGCCCAGCTCAGGGCAGCAACCCAGCGCCGAGGGGGTCGGGGCAAGTCAGCAGGAGCTGCGGGCCACAGCTGAACAACTGAGGCTCCCGGAACCTGGTTCAAAAATCTGGTGGTCAAGAAGGACAGTGGAAAAACCTACCTGCACCGGCCGGGAGGGAGACGAATGGGTCAGACGCCGGGGTCTGGCGCCTGGCTGGCCGAGCACAATCAGACAGGAAGTGCAGGGCAGGGGATCTCCACACACCATAAAGGACTCAGAGTAAAAGCCCGGTCACACAGCACCTATACCCCTGCACAAGAAGCCCAAAACAGGGACCCTGGTGCCCCCAGAGCAGACCTCAACTTAAAGAATAAATAAATAAGCTGCAATAATGAGTAAGAAGCAAAAAAGAGCCCTCTCCATTGAGAGATTCTGTATCAATAGGGAAGAAGCCAACACAAACTCAGATGAGGACAATAGCCTCAAATTGTCTACATCTGAAGCCTCACAAGGGAAGGTGAATTGGTCGCAAGAACAAAAAGCCTTCCTGGAAGAGCTCAAAAAGGATTTTAAAAATCAATTGCATGAGGTAAAAGAAAAAATGGGGAGAGAAATGAAAGCAAAACAAAAAAACTATGAAAAAAGAATCAGCAGCTTGGAAAAGGAAGCTGAAGAAAACAAAGCCTTAAAAAATTCACTTGGCCAAATGGAAAAAAAGCTGCATAATCTCACTGAAGAAAACAATGCCTTAAAAATTAAAGTGGGACAGTTGGAAGATAAGGAATCCATGAGACACCAGGAATCAGTCAAGCAGAATAAAAAAAATGAAAAAATAGAAGAAAATGTGAAATACCTCATTGGAAAGACAACTGATCTGGAAAACAGATAAAGGAGAGACAATTTGAGAATCATTGGACTGCCTGAAAGCCATGACCAGAAAAAGAATCTTGACACCATATCCCAGGAAATTATTAAGGAGAACTGCCCTGATATCATAGAATCAGAGGATAAAATCATCATTGAAAGAATCCACCGATCACCTCCTGAAAGAGACCCCAAAAGGAAAACTCCAAGGAATATTGTAGCCAAATTCCAGAATTATCAGGTGAAGGAGAAAATACTCCAAGCAGCCAGAAAGAAGCAATTTAAATATCATGGAGCCACAGTCAGGATTGCTCAGGACCTGGCAGCTTCAACATTAAAGGACCGCAAGGCTTGGAATATGATATTCCGGAAGGCAAAGGAGCTTGGATTGCAGCCGAGAATCTATTACCCAGAAAAAATATGCATTTTCTTTCAGGGGAAAAGATGGACATTTAATGACATTGGGGACTTTCAATCTTTCCTGGTTAAAAGACCAGAACTGAATAGAAAATATGATCTCAACATACAAGACTCAAGAGAAGTTTAAAAAGGTAAACAGAGGGGAAAAAAAAAAGTTACCCTATTAGGTTAAACTGTTTATATCCCTACACAGGAAGATAATACTCATAACTCTTAAGAACTGTAAATGTATTTGGGCAGAGATAAGGACTTTATATAGAGGCTATAAATATAAATTGTCTTTGATGTGATGATACAAAAGAATTGAGGGGTTAAAAAGGGAGTCTATGGGGAGGAGAGGAAAGGGGTGGTGGAATGGGATGAATTATATGAAGAGGTGGAAAAAACCTATTACAATAGAGGGAAAGAAAGGAGGGGGGAACATTGTTTCAACCCTATTCTCATTAGATTTGACTCAAAGAGGGAATAACATATACGTTCATTGGGATAAAGAAACTTAACTCATTCTTTAGGGAAACAAAAGGGGAAGGGAAAGGGGGGGACTGATAGAAGGGAGGACAAAAGCAAGGGAGAAAAGGGTAAGGAAAAGAGAGGGGGGGTGATAAAAAGGGAGGGCAGATTGGGGGAGTCAGGGGTAAGAAGTAAAACGTCAGTGAGGAGGAATAGGGTGAAAGAAGGGTGGAAAAGTACAAAGGGGGTAAATAGAATGGAGGGGAATAGACAGTCAGTAATAATAACTGTGAATGTGAATGGGATGAATTCTGCTATAAAACGGAAGCGAATTGCAGAGTGGATTAAAAATCAGAACCCTACAATATGCTGTTTACAAGAAACACATTTGAAGCAGAGAGATACACACAGAGTAAAGGTAAAAGGCTGGAGCAGAATATATTATGCCTCAGCTAAAGTAAAAAAGGCAGGGGTAGCAATCCTTATCTCAGACAAAGTGCAGGCAAAAATAGATCTCATTAAAAGAGATAAGGAAGGAAATTACATCTTACTTAAAGGCACTATAGATAATGAAGGAATATCAATATTAAATATGTATGCGCCAAGTGGTATAGCATCCAAGTTCTTAGAGGAGAAGTTAAATGAGTTACAAGAAGAATTAGACAGTAATACTATACTAGTGGGGGATCTGAATCTCCCTCTTTCAGAATTAGATAAATCTAGCCAAAAAATAAATAAGAAAGAAGTGAAAGAGGTGAATAGATTACTAGAAAAGTTAGACATGATAGATGTCTGGAGAAAATTGAATGGGGATAGAAAGGAATATACCTTTTGCTCAGCAGTACATGGCACATTTTCAAAAATTGACCATGTATTAGGGCACAAAAACATCATAGTCAAATGTAGAAAGGCAGAAATAGTAAATGCATCCTTCTCAGATCATGATGCAATAAAAATTACATGTAAGAAAGAGCCAGGGAAAAGTAGAATGAAAATCAATTGGAAACTAAATAATTTCATTCTAAAGAATGAATGGGCCAAACAAGAAATCATAGAAACAATCAATAACTTTATCCAAGAGAATGACAATAATGAGAAAACATACCAAAATCTATGGGATGCAGCCAAAGCAGTGCTTAGGGGAAAATTTATAGCTCTAAATGCTTACATGAATAAAAAAGAGAAAGAGGAGATTAATGAATTGGGCATGCAACTTAAAAAGTTAGAAAAAGAACACATTAGAAATCCCCAATTAGACACTAAATTAGAGATCCTGAAAATTAAAGGAGAAATTAATAAGATTGAAAGCAAAAAAACTATAGAATTAATCAATAAAACTAAGAGCTAGTTTTATGAAAAAACCAATAAAATAGATAAAATATTGGTTAATTTGATTAAAAAAAAGAAAGAAGAAAACCAAATTACCAGTATCAAAAATGAAAAGGGTGATGTTACCACCAATGAAGTGGAAATTAAAGCAATAATTAGGAAATATTTTGCCCAACTGTATGCCAATAAATTTGACAATCTAAATGAAATGGATGGATATTTACAAAAATACAAACTGCCCAGGTTAACTGAAGAGGAAATAAAATCCTTAAATAAACCCATATTAGAAAAAGAAATTGAACAAGCTATTAATGAACTCCCTAAGAAAAAATCCCCAGGGCCAGATGGGTTTATGGGTGAATTTTATCAAACATTTAAAGAACAATTAATTCCAATATTATACAAATTATTTGGAAAAATAGGTGAAGAAGGAGTTCTACCAAATTCGTTTTATGACACAAATATGGTGGTGATACCAAAACCAGGCAAAGTAAAAACAGAGAAAGAAAATTATAGGCCAATTTCCCTAATGAATATTGATGCTAAAATCTTAAATAAGATATTAGCCAGGAGATTACAGCAAGTGATCACCAGGATAATACACTATGACCAGGTGGGATTTATACCAGGAATGCAGGGCTGGTTCAACATTAGGAAAACTATTAACATAATCAACCACATCAATAAGAAAACCAACCAAAATCATATGATTATCTCAATAGATGCAGAGAAAGATTTTGACAAAGTACAGCACCCATTCCTAATCAAAACACTAGAGAGTTTAGGAATAGGTGGAGCTTTCCTTAGAATAATAAACAGTATCTACCTAAAGCCATCAGCAAGTATTATATGCAATGGAGATAAATTAGAGGCCTTCCCAATAAGTACAGGGGTGAAACAGGGATGTCCATTATCACCCCTATTATTTAATATTGTCCTAGAAATGTTAGCTTTAGCAATCAGAGAAGAGAAAGGAATTAAAGGAATTAGAATAGGCAAGGACGAAACAAAACTATCACTCTTTGCAGATGATATGATGGTATACTTAAGGAATCCTTGAGAATCAAGTCAAAAATTACTTGAAACCATTAACAACTTTAGCAAAGTAGCAGGATATAAAATAAATCCACATAAATCATCAGCATTTCTATACATGACCAACAAAGTCCAGCAGCAAGAGACAGAAAGAGAAATTCCATTTAAAGTAACGGTAGATAATATAAAATACTTGGGAGTCTACTTGCCAAGACAAACCCAGAAACTCTTTGAACACAACTACCAAACACTCTTCACACAAATCAAATCAGATCTAAATAATTGGAAAGATATCAATTGCTCATGGATAGACAGAGCTAATATAGTAAAAATGACAATACTGCCTAAATTAATTTACTTATTCAGTGCCATACCAATCAGACTACCTAAAAATTATTTTATACAGCTAGAAAAAATAATAACAAAATTCATCTGGAAAAACAAAAAATCAAGAATATCCAGGGAAATAATGAAAAAAAATTCACAGGAAGGTGGGTTAGCGGTACCAAACATGGAGCTTTACTATAAAGCGGCAGTCATCAAAACTATCTGGTACTGGCTAAAAAATAGAGTGGTAGATCAATGGAATAGGCTAGGCTCGGGAAATGCAGTAGTAAATGACACTAGTAATATAGTGTTTGGTAAACCCAAAGACTCCAGCTTCTGGGATAGGAACTCAGTATTTGACAAAAACTGCTGGGAAAACTGGAAGATAGTATGGCAGAAATTAGGCATAGACCAACATCTTACACCTTATACTAAAATAAGGTCAAAATGGATACATGATTTAGACATAAGAGGTGATACCATAGGTAAATTAGGAGAGAAAGGAATAGTGTACCTATCAGATCTTTGGAAAGGAGAACAGTTTTTGACCAAACAAGAGATAGAGTATATTATAAAATGCAAAATGGATGTTTTTGATTATATTAAATTAAAAAATTTTTGTACAAACCGAAGCAATGCATCCAAAATTGGAAGGGAGGCAGAAAATTGGGAAACAATTTTTGAGGCCAGTGCTTCTGATAAAGGCCTCATCTCTAAAATATAGAGGGAATTAAATCAAATTTATAAGAATCCAAGTCATTCCCCAATTGAGAAATGGTCAAAGGATATGAACAGGTAGTTTTCTGATCAAGAAACCAAAGCTATCTATTCCCATATGAAAAAATGCTCTAAATCTCTAATGATTAGAGAGATGAAAATTAAAACAACTCTGAGGTACCACCTGACACCTATCAGATTGGCTAAAATGACAAAAAAGGAAGATAATAAATGTTGGAGAGGCTGTGGGAAAATTGGAACACTAATGCATTGTTGGTGGAGCTGTGAGCTGATCCAACCATTCTGGAGAGCAATTTGGAATTATGCCCAAAGGGCAATAAAGCTGTGCATACCCTTTGACCCACCAATTCCACTTTTAAGTCTTTTGCCCAAAGAAATCATGGAAGGGGGAAAGGGACCCACATGTACAAAAATATTTATAGCTGCTCTTTACGTGGTAGCAAGGAATTGGAAGTTGAGGGGGTGCCCATCAATTGGGGAATGGCTGGACAAGTTGTGGTATGTGAATACAATGGAATACTATTGTGCTGTAAGAAATGATGAGCAGGAAGAGTTCAGAGAAACCTGGAGGGTCTTGCGTGAGCTGATGATGAGTGAGATGAGCAGAACCAGAAGAACACTTTACACAGTATCATCAACATTGAGTGTTAACCTGCTGTGATGGACTATATTCTTCTCACCAATGCAATGGTACAGAAGAGTTCCAGGGAACTCATGATAGAAGAGGATCTCCAAATCCAAGAAAAAAAAAAGAAAGAAAGAACTGTGGAGTATAGATGCTGATTGAACCATATTATTTCTTTTGTTTTGGGTGCTGTTTTTTTTTTATTTTCTATTTTGAGGTTTTGCATCACTGCTCTCATTTTTTCTCTTTTAACAGGATTAATGCAGAAATAGGATTAATGTTATTATGTGTATATATATATGTGTGTGTATATATCTATATTTATATCTATATGTATAGCGATATATAGATATAACCTATATCAGATTACCTGCTGTCTAGGGGAGGGGGGAGGGAGGGAAGGGAGGGAGAAAAATCTGAAATTGTAAAGCTTGTATAAACAAAAGTTGAGAACTATCTTTACATGTAACGGAAAAAATTAAATACCTCATACATTAAATTAAAAAAAAAAACAAAGACTTACACAAATTAAAAAAAAAAGAAAAAAAACAGAATACAAAAATATGTTGTTTATAAGAAACACATTGGAAACAGAGAGAAACACGTAAAGTGAAGGTTAAATACTGGAGGAGAAAATACTATGTTTCATCTGAAGTAAAAAAAAATCAAGGGTAGAAATCCTTATCTCAGAGAAAGCAAAAAAAAAAAAAAGACCTACTTAAAAGAGATAAGAAAGAAAACTATACCTTACTAAAAGGTACCATAGACAATGAAGTCATATCAATAGTAAACATATATACATCAAGTGATGCAGCACCCAAATTGTTAGAAAAGCTAACTAAGGTAAAGGAAGAAATAGACTGTGAAACTATATTAGTGGGGAACCTCAACCTTCCCCTCTCAGAATTAGATAAATGTAACCACAAAATTAATAAGAAAGAAGTTAAGGAGGTGAATAGAAATTTAGAAAAAATAAATATGATAAACCTCTGGAGAAAAATGAGTGTGAGTAGAAAGGAATATAACATTATTTTTTTTCAGTGGTACATGGGTCCTACACAAAAATTGACCATGTATTCAGGCACACAAACCTTACAGTCAAAAGCAGAAAGGTAGAAATAGTAAATGCGTTATTTTCTTGGTGCAATAAAAATTACGTGTAATAAAGGGACATGGAAATAAGGACCAAAAAGTGAATTGGAAACTCAATAATCTCATTGCAAAGAATGAGTGGGTCAAGAGGCAGCTAGGTGGTACAGTGGATAAAGCAACAGCCCTGGATTCAGAAACACCTGAGTTCAAATCTGGCCTCAGACACTTGACACTTACTAGCTGTGTGACCCTGAGTAAGTCACTTAACCCTCACTGCCCCACTAAAAGAGGGAAAAAAAAGAATGAGTGGGTAAAATAGCAAATCATAGAAACAATCAATAATTTCAACAGAGAATGACAATGAGACAACATAGCAAAACTTGTGGGATTTGGCCAAAGCAGCTCTTGGGGGAAATTTTATAACTGTAAATACTTAATGAATAAAATAGAGAAAGAGGAGATAAATTAATTAGGCATGTAACTAAAAAAAAAAGCTAGAAAAAAGAACAAATTTTAAAATCCCTATTTAAATACCAAATTAGAAATTCTGAAAATTAAAGGAGAGTTGAATGAAATTGAAAGTAAGAAAACTGTGGAATTCATAAATAAAACTAAGAGTGGATTATAGAAAAAAATAGATTAATCTTTAGTCAATTAATTTGTTTTTAAAGAAGAAAACCATATTACCAGTATCAAAAATGAAAAGTGTGAATTCACCACCAAGAAAGAGGAAATTAAAACAATAATTTGGAACTACTTTGCCCAACTATATGCCAAAAATTTTACAAGTTAAAGGAAATGGATCAATATTTACAAAAATATAAATTGTCTAGATTAACAGAAGAGGAAATAAAAGACTTGAATATCCCCATTTTAGAAAAAAAAATTTGAATAAGCCATCAATCAACTCCCTGAGAAAAAAATCTCCATAGTCAGATAGGTTTACAAGGGAATTCCACGAATCATGTAAAGAACAATTGATTCCAATACTATAAAACTATTTGGCAAAATAGGTGAAGAAAGGATCCTACCTAATTCCTTTTATGAGATAAATATGGTAATGATACCTAAAATAGGAAGAGTAAAAACAGAAAAAAAATTATAGACCAATATACATAACAAATATTGATGCAAAAATTGTAAATAAAATACTAGCAATTAAATTACAGCAACGTATAACCAGAATAATACAGTATGCCCAGATAGGATTTATCCCAGGAATACAGAGCTAGTTCAATATTAGGAAAACTATCAACATAATCAACCACATCAATAACAAAACTTACCAAAATCATATGACTATATCAATAGATACAGAGAAAGCTTTTGACAAAATATAGCACCCATTCCTATTAAAAACACTAGAAAGTATATGAATAAATGGAGCTTTCCTTAAGATGATAAACAGTATTATTCTTAAACCATCAGGAAGCATTATGTGTAATGGAAATAATTACAAGCATTCCCAATAAGATCAGTGGTGAAACAAAGATGTCCATCATCTTTGTACTAGAAATGTTAGCCTAAGCAATAAGAAAAGTTAAAGAAATTGAAGGAATTAGAATAGGCAAGGAGGAAACAAAACTATTGATCTTTGCAGATGATATGATGGTATACTTAGAGAATCCTAAAGAATCCACAAAAAAACCTACTTGAAACAATGAACAACTTTAGTAAATTTGCAGGATATAAAATAAACCTACATAAATCATCAGCATTTATATATATGACCAACAAAGCCTAGCATCAACAGATAGAAAGAGAAAATCCATTTAAAATAACTTTATATATTATAAAAATTTGGGAGTCTACCTGCCAAGGCAAAATGAGGAACTATATGTACACAATTACAAAATACGTTTCACACAAATAAAATTAGATCCAAACAAATGTAAAATTATCAATTGCTCATGGGGAGGCCATCCTAATATAATAAAAATGACATTTCTACCCAAATTAATTTACTTATTCAGTACCAGATCAAACAAACTACCAAAAATCATTTCATAGAGCTTGAAAAAAATAATAAAATTAATCTGGAAGAACAAAATATCAAGAATATTCAGGCAATTAATAAAAAAATTCAAAGGAATGTGCCCTAGCTTTACAAGATATAAAACTATATTACAAAATAGCAACCATCAAAACTATTTGGTATTCACTAAGAAATAGACTGGTGGATCAGTGGAATTGGTTAAGCACACAAAACACAGCAATAAATGAATATAGAATTCTCCCATTTGATAAAGCCAAAGACTTTAGCCTCTGGGATAAAAACTCACTATTTGACAAAAACTGCTGGGAAAACTATAAAATAGTGACAGAAACTAAGCATAGTTCAGTTTCTTACATTGTATACAAAGGTAAAGCCAAATTAGTATATGATCTAGACATATAGGGTGATACCATAGGCAAATTTGAAAAGGAAGAGTTTACTTGTCAGATCTGTGGAGAGCGGGACAATTTATGATCAAAGATGAGATAGAGAACATTATGAAATGTAAAATGGATTATTTTGATTACATTAAATTAAAAAGATTTGCACATAAGTAGCTGGTGGAGATTTTTGTTATAAAAAGGTCACACTGAAGAAGTAAATTCATTCCTTGGTAAAAGTAACAATGAAAATAGAAGAGGTGGAAAAGATATTTGATTTAGTTGAACTTTAAAAAGGCTTTTGATAGAAAGCCACATAAAGAGATTAATATACAGAGTTGGCAGGATAAGAACATTAATTAAATACTCAATTGGATAAAAAATATGAATGACACATCAAGAACAGAGTATGGTAGTAAATATCCCCTTTAATGGAAATAACAAAATTCCCATCACTGGAGTCATTTACAATTGACGTGGACAAAGTATTCTGACACATTCTCTAAAAATAACCAAGAAAAAGACAGAATAGATGTTCTCATAGATTCATTTATCTCTAGTCTTTAGATTCCAAGTAGCTGAGGACTCAGCAAGAAGGAGATGACAAGTGGCATGTTGAAAAAAATAACTGCTGAAAGCAGTCCATATTTATATGTGGCATCAGTGAGGGAGGAAAAAAAAAAAGAAAGAAACTATCAAAATAACAATAATCTGGCTAGACTCAAAGGAAAATGCTCCTCACCACTGCCTCTTATGGTCACTTATTGTATCACAGACATAGTGCAAAATAATTTTTGAAACTACTGCTTTTCCATTTTTAAGTGACTCTATAGAGATATAAATGTGTCATGAGGTAGCATCTGAGTTAAAAGACATCTTAGAGTTCATGTAATCTAACTTCCTTGTATTAGAGAAGAGAAAATTGAGTCCTTTAGAAATAAAGTTATTTTCCCAAGTCACATAGTTAATATAGATTCAAACTCTGGTCTTATGACTCTAAATTCACTGTTCTTTTCCCAGAACATGTTGGTGGAGAAAAGAGAAATGATAGGAAGGCAAGACCAGTAGGGTAAACATACATTTTCAAACACAAGATAGGAATTAATACTAGATATGCAGGTGAGGTATGTATAATTTATTGGATAAAATTGAGATGGGGTGCTCTGGTTTAGTGATCATAGAGGTTTTGGAAGCCAGACAACTAGGGGTATAGACATTTGTTACCAAGAAGGAATGCACAGACCAAATACACAAGGATCAAAATAATGGATATCAGAGACATACTAGAAATGGGATTTTATCCAAGATATATCATATAGTTCCTGTTGAAGTTAGTGCCAAAAATAGGGTGGGACCAGTTCAAGGTGATAGGCCTATCAGATTATGGATATGATAAATAATTTAATCTGACTAAAGTGGGGATTGTGGTAGCAGAGATAATCACATATTGACACAATTGTGAGAAGGAATGGCATGAAACTACATTTTCCTTTAAATGGGTTTCTCTGTGGTGTCCCTTTACTCTCTCTTCACAAGTTCTATCAGTTTTATTTTCCTCTTTCTCATGTTGGTTCTGGACCTTGAGGCCTTTTGTGTTTATCATTTCTGCTGATTCTTGACAAAGAGTTCTTAAATTTGAGGTATTACAATTCATACAGGTAGATGAAATATTTTTAATATGCATTTCTAGTATCCAAATTATTCAATTTCCCAAAGGAATACAACTTCAATGCAACTTTCACTTTCAGGTCAGTAAAGCAAGAAATTTGGGAGGTGTCGTGCCTTTTATATATGATCTAGAGAAGAAAGTTCATATAATCAAATGCAAAATTGTCTGTTTGACTTTCTATAAACCTTTCTAACCTATTTTCCTACATTCCTGATATTTTTGCCCTCAATGTGCTCTGATCCACTGACACTGGCTGTTCATCTCACAAATACTCCATTCCTGACTTTTTACTTTATTTTTTCTTTATCTCCTTGCTTCCTTCAAAGCCCAGCTAAAATCTCCTCTTCTGAAAAGAGCTTTTCTGTAGTACCCTCCCTTTAAGATTATTAGAAATTCATGAGAGAGAGAGAGAGAGAGAGAGATTGAATTTGTACATACTGCTTTACATGTTCTATCCCTTCTTAGACTGAATTCTGAGAGCAGGATTACCATGACCCTTTCTATGTCCAGTACTTAACACCATGCCTAGCACAGAGTTTTACTTTATAAATGTTTGGTGAGTTGACACTTTTTGGATTATGGATCCAGAGTTCAAAAGGACTATCTAATCCATATTCCTCATTTTACAGGTAAGAAAACTGAATTTTAGAAAAAAATTATGTGACTTGCACAAAGTCATGAAGAGGGGTGTGATAGAAGTAGAATTTTATCTCAGGTCCTCTGCTTCCCAGTTCAATACATCCTTCATTTAGTCCAAGAATTTCTGCAATGTTAAAGTCTATTTCTCATTGTTTCACTGCAGCTAGCTGCATTATTTTTCAACTCCTGGATTGATTATCAGGTTCTCTGTAGGGATAGCCTGCTTGTAAATCCCTTCTACCATAAACTGAATGGAGTCTCTATCTTTGCATATACTTTTCTCCACTCTATCTGATCTTCCAAAAGCCAAGTAGGTAAATTTAAGTTTTGCTAGATGATAAGACTTCGAGGTGAGGTAATGATGGTTTTCAACTTTTTCTAAGGACTTTATATGTCAAGCAAGGGAGTTAAAGGGAAAAAGGGCTTCTCTTAGTGCATGACTGGGCATATCCATTAAGATACATATTTATTATATTATGTATGAAATACACAAACACACACACACACATATATATGTCTATAGATATACCTATTTATAAGCAAACAGTCTATGTAGTATGTTATATGCTTGAATTTTGGAATTAAAAACCTTTATAGAGCAATTTGGAACTATACCTAAAGGGCTATAAAGCTGTGAATCCCCTTTGATCCAGCAATACCACTATTAGGTCTTTATCCCAAAGAGATCATAAAAAAAGGAAAAGGACCCACGTGTACAAAACTATTTATAGCTGCTCTTTTTGTGGTGGCAAAAAATTAGAAAATGAGAAGATGTCCATCAATTGGGGAATGGCTGAAGAAGTTGTGTAATATGAATGTAATGGAATAATATTGTGCTGTAAGAAACAATGAGAAGGCAGATTTCAAAGAAACTTGGAAGGACTTGCATGAACTGATGCTGAGTAAGATGAGAAGAACCAGGAGAACATTGTACATAGTATCAACAACTTTGTGTATTGATCAACTGTGATAGACTTCACTCTTCTCAGCAATATAATGCTCTAAGATAATTCCAAAGTACTCATGATGGAAAGTGTTCCCCACATCTAGAACAAATAACTGTGGAATCTAGATGTAGATTTAACCATACTCTTTCTACTTTTTTCCTCTATTTTGTTAAGGTTTTTCCCTTTTGTTCTGATTCTTTCACAACATGACTAATACAGAAATATGTTAAATGTTATTGTACATATATAACCTATATCAGATTACTTGCTGTCTTGGAGAAGGAAGGGAGGGAGAAAGATGTGGAACTAAAAATCTTATGAAAACAAAAGGTGAAAACTATATCTACATGCAACTAATAATATAATAATAATAATAATATAAAAATAATAAAACAATATATAAATAATAAAATAGAAAAATAAATATATAATCAATATAAAATAATAAAATATTTTATGATAAAAAATAAACATAAATTTAAGATCATTGAAGTTATTACTCAAGGAACATTAGAAATCCAAAGATGCTGAGACATCATTGGAGATCCTAGAGAATTTGTATACATGATAACTCTTCACTTCTGCCCATCATATTGAAATGGTAATTGCAACTTTAAGTCTTTTGGTTCATCTATAAGAGCCAATGTCTAAGGTTCAGTAGAAAATGCAATCTTACACTGAACAGGGGTATGACCTATAGAATGATGCTTTTAGAAATCTTCCAAAACATCATCTGTAAGTGTAGTACTTTGGATGCAGGACTGGATAACCCGGAAGTATAGGAAACAGTAAGAAAGTATATACCAAACTCAATATATGTAAAGGACAAATTGCTGTAATGTAGCAGATGAAATAAGCATCAGGCATTCACCTTTCAAAAGTATAACACAAGTAGCTTATGAGCAGTAAGAAAGAGGTTCATGACCAAAGTCAGAATCATTACAAGCAAACCAGATAATAGTCTCCCAAGTTGTTTGGGGAATAGAATTGCCAATTCTTCACAAATGATTCAATATGGGGGATAGGAGAGAACAAGGATTTGAAGGTGACACTTAGGTTGCAATCCTGGATTAATAGGTAGGTGGTGATGCAAATCTTGAGTAAGGCCACACTTCTCTCCTCTGACATGACCACCACCATGATGGAGTCATCATCTTATCCCTGGACTCTTATGAAACCCTTCATAGTTGTCTCTCTGCCTCAAGTCCTTCTCTATTCCAGTGCCTTCTCCACTCAGCTACTAAAGTGATCTTTCTAAAAAAATGGTCTGCTCATGGAAAATTCTATTCACTAAATTCTTATGGTTCCCTATTTCTTCTAGTATTAAATAGAAAGTGATCTGTTTGGCCTTCAAAGCTATTCATAGAAAAATGCTGCAAACTGGTAGAAAAATTTAATAGAGTTCTGAGTCTGGGATCAGAAAGGCTAAAGTTCAAATCTGGTCTCAGATAAGATATCAGCTGTGTGACCCTAAGCATGTCATATTTTGCCTCAGTTTCCTCAATTACAAAATAGGGTTAAAATTTAGGGATAGAAGAAGGTTTTTTGGGTGGGGGAAGACAGATGGTATGGTGGATAAAGTTCTAGACCTGAAGTCAGGAAGACCTGAATTCAAATCTGGTTTTAGGCACTTACTAGCTCTGTGACTACAGGAAAGTCATGTAATGTTGTTTGCCTCAGTTTCATCATCTGTAAAATAACCTGGAGAAGGAAAAGGCAAACCACCTCAGCATCTTTGTTAAGAAAACTACAAATGCAATTACAAAGAGTCAGGCAAAGTTGAAACAATTGACCAGCAACAGACTTAGGAAATGTCAGTAGTATTTGGCCTGTACCTGGATCTATATAGAAAAGTTAAGAGGGACAACTTCTGTGGAAACCAACAATACAATGAAAAAAAGAACAGGTTGTGTTCAATTCAAGAAAGTAGAGTCTAAAAATAGCTGAAACAAGTATTTCTTCTCCAATGGGTGTCCAAACTTTTCAGAACTACACTGTAGTCCAGGGGAAAGTAATCACAGTTAATAGAATTGGGCTCTTTATTCCTAGGGATTTCTATAGTAATCTTTAGTTTTAAATCAATTGATAAAGTAACACACCTTATCTAACCTGTAACATGTGTGTGTGTGTGGGGGGGAACTCGAGTCAAATAACCCATCTCTATCTCTTTTTTTTAAAAAATGAACTTTATTTATTTGCTGGGTAATGAGGGTTAAGTGACTTGCCCAGGGTCACACAGCTAGTAAGCATCAAGGGTGTGAGGCTGGATTTGAACTCAGGTCCTCTTGAATCCAGGGCACAGGCCCAATGTTTTATCTGCTGAGCCACCTAGCTCCTCCCCTGCCCCCATCTCTCTTGTAAGCTCCACTTCCCCAATCCACGGATACAAATTGTCCTCCAGACTCATAACATTAACCTTATCATGTATTTGAGGACATCAAAGAAGAGAAAGGACATAAAGAAGTAGGCCTTCTTCTAGTATTAGTAGAGAGCAAGGTCTAATTATACTTTTCTATATCATAGTGTTGTCTTTGTTGCTCTTCAGCTCTGACTTCTTTGGTCACCTGCATGGTTTTAGGGACTATATATCATTCAGGAATTTCTCTTCTGTGTCTAGGAGACTTAATCCCAGATTTTTTCTTCCTTTTTTTCTGGTCTAGGAACTGTTTGAAGCCCTTCATGCCTCTATTCATTGATACCATGTTTCATCCCACTCCGGAGGACCTATAATTCATTAATGAACCTTGCAGCTATTCTTTTTTTAAATTTTATTTCCCCCCTGGGAAGTGAAATAAAATACATCTCTGGGTAGAGCTCTTCTATCTGACTCTTTTAGCTCTGGTGCTTTACATGTATCTAGCTTCCTTTGGTAAAAGCTGTGCCCAAATACAGAACCAAGATTTTCTGAAACTTTCATCCTGTCTTTAAATGGTGTCAATGGGCTAATGATTACCCTTGGGGGGGGGTGGAGGTGGGGCGAAATGTTTCCACTGTGATTGAGGCTCCACTCAGGATATTTCATAATTGCCCAAACAAATACCTCATCCTTCAATCTTGCTAAACTTGATCAGAGTCCTCCAGGAAAAATTTTCCTGTGTCTTTCAATCAAATGATAGATCAATGCCTCAATCAATAGGTATTTTTTGAAGCCAAACACTGTTCTAGTTACTGGGCATTCAATGACCAAAGGAAATAGATCCTGATCTCAAGGAATTTGGATTTTATCTGGGCAATAGAGTAAAAAGAAAATATTACCTAGGGACACACATACAAAAGAGAACTATAAGATATTTTTTTCTTTCTTTTTTGTTTCATTGAAAAAAAAATTATTATTCTGGGGATTCTTTCTTGGGTTGGGTTAGACCAGATGGACAACAATGTCCCTTTCAATTCTAAGATTCTGTGGTTCTCAAATACGTAAGATGATCTTTGAAGAAAGTCAACATTCCTTGAAGCTGAGGTGAGGAGGGCCTGGTAGGCAAGAAGAATAGCCATTAAAAATTTATAGAGAAGGAAGATGGAATATCAAGAGGCAGGAACAAAAACAAAGTTACTTGAGCTTACGAATGTGAATAACATAAAATACAACTAGAAAGGTAGGTTGAAGCCAGATTATGAGATTTAAATAGCAAGTAGAAAAATTTTGTTTGAACCTCCAGGTAATAGAGGGACAATAGAATTTATTGAATAGGAGAGTGAGGTGGTAAGACTTGTGTTTTAGGGGGAAAATAATTTGGCATCTGTTTAGAGGATACATGACAAATGGAATAGAGGTTAAGACATGGAGACAAATTAAGAATCCATTGCAGGGTAGCTAGGGGGCACAGTGGATGAAGCATGGGACTGGATTCAGGAGAACCTGGGTTCAAATTCAGCCTCAGGCACTTGACACTTAATAGTTGTGTGACCCTGGGCAAGTCACTTAACCCTTATTGCCCTGCAAAAACAAAACAAAACAAAACAAAAAAATAATCCATTGTAGCAGTCCATGTCTGAGATAACAAGTCCCTGGACTTGGGTAATGGCTCTAGGAATAGAATGGGACAGATGAGATGTGTCTATCAAGGCTCCATCTGAGTTCCCTTTCTTTCCTCTATCTATCTTCTATACTTTGCTTATATTCCTTAGCTCCCATGAGTTCAATTATGGCTGATAGGACTATCTATGCCTGTATATGTATGTATGTATGTATATGCATTTGTATGTGTATGTGTGTGTGTATACATTGTCAGTTCCTGGTTCTCTCCAACTGGATAGCCCTTTAGCATCTCAAATTCACTATTTCTAAAACTTTACTAATAATCTACCCCTCTAGACCCACATCTTGTCTAAACTGCCATATTTCTGTTGAGGGTACCTTCATCCCCCTAGTCATAAAGACTTTTACCTAAGAGTAATATTTGAATCTTCACTCTTACCTCCTATATCTAGTTAAGAGTTCCAAATCCACTCAATTTGATATCTGTACAGCCTTAGCCATCCTGTTCATTCTCTTCACATTGCCTGAATTATTGTAATATCCTTCTTGGTTCCTTTGCCTCCACTCTTTAACCTGTCCTTCATACAGTTGCCAAAATAATTTTACTAAAAATTGGGGCAGACCATACAACTCTCCTATTCCCAATTGCCCCAAGATAAATGCAAACTGAGTCTGATGTTTGAGGGCCTTCAATTATCTTTCTAACCTTATTTAATATTATCTTACTTTGTATACCTTACCTACAAGAAAAAATAGGACTACTGACTATTTCTCAGCCTCAACAATCCATTTCCTTCTTTGGTGTGTTCTTATAAGTCATTCCCTCATGTTGAAAATGAATTTTTTTCCTCAAATCTGTCTTATAGATTTATCACCTTATTCAAAGTTTTGGCTCAGTTATTATTACTGCTTACATGAAGTCTTCTCTTATCTCCCAATTGAACCTGCTTTCTCCCTCCTTTAAGGACATTTTGGGGCAGCTAGGTAGCATTGTGGATAAAGAACCATCCATGGATTCATGAGGACCTGAGTTCAAATTTGGCCTCAGACACTTGACACTTACTAGGTGTGTGCCCTTTGTCAAGTCACTTAACTCTCATTGCTCTGCCCCAAAACAAACAAACAAACAAAAATTATTTTGGCTCTTTCCTTTGCTCTTACCACTCCCTGAATGTAATTTACCTATTTGTGCATATGCATATCCAACCCAGTATAACATCTGTTCTCTAGGAGGAGGAAGTATTTTCATTGTTTTTGTATTTATTGTATCCCAGCACATAAAATGGTTCCTTGCAAATAGAAGGTACTTAATAAATGCTTGTTGATTTTAATTGAAATGAACAGATTAGTAGCTGTCCTCACTCAGTGGGGAAAAATCAATATTTCTTTAAACAAATCAGTGAGGGTTTTTTAAAAACTATTTTCTTTTATATTTAGCCTAGTTTGGCTATTTACAAATTCTCTCCTAGAGCCAAATCCCCTCAGTATTGATCTGAGATTTAGCCATGACCCTTACATTCTCTCCTAACAGGGTGTGACTAAGGGAATTAAGAAATATTATTTGTCTTTGATATGTTCTGTGGGACTGAGAGTTCAAATCTAAACTACAGCTAAGAGACTGCTCTGCTGACTTATTCAGATCTTATTAACCTCTCTGAGATTTTCATGAGACTAACTGAGGCTAAATAGCCACCCACATCATGGGGTTATTATGAAGCAAAATGCCGGGAAATTAAGAACAATGACATCAAAAAAGCTGCATGTGAGGTACTACATAAAAATGTACTAGTAATCAAGGACAATTAGCTATAATCTATGTAAACAGACACATTCAGGAAAGGTCAGCTATTGCATTTCCTTCATCCTTATCGAAATCCAATTAGGTGAATTTACCAGCAGTTTGTCTGATCTACTCTTGGTATCTATGGTAACCCTGCAAAGAATGAAAGTCAGCCTTTGTGCTGCTGGTGGTTGTATTTAAAGAAGGCTCTAGTGTGTGTCGGTCTTGGGCTAGAAGGATAATAAAAAATAGTAAGAAAAGGTATGTTCTTTTTTGGCAATGATATGTATCCCTTAGACTTGGAACAGTTACCTGAACACTTGTACTGCTGGGACCACAGGTACTAGACACACTGCATTGTAGCTGTATAAGTTCCTAACTACATGTATTCATGCAGAAGAGGTGGTGTCTAATTAACTCCATTTTCCCTTTTTTGACTGGGATATTGAAATGGTAATTCCAGGAAATGATTCACAAAGTATACCTGGATTAAAAACAAAAACAAAAACATCTTGACATATCTTATGAACAAGTTGGAGAGATTTGAACTGGATCATCAACTAGGGTATTATTGAAAACTCAGAACTAATCATATATATGTATATATGTGTGTGTGTGTGTATTATATATAAATATATTTATATATAATACACACACACACACACATATATATATATATATATATATATATATATATATATATATATATATAAAAGCTTTTGGGGGCAGGGCAAGGAGGGTTAAGTGACTTGCTCAGGGTCACACAGCTAGTAAGTGTCAAGTGTTTGAGGTTGTATTTGAACTCAGGTTCTCCTGAATCCAGAAACGGTGCTTTATCCACTGAGCCACCTAGTGGCCAAATTTGTTAATTATTTGATCCATGGCAACTTTTCAAAGGTTTTTTTTTTTTCCCCCACTAGAAATATCTTTATTTATATGCCTATTATGTTCCTGATAAAATATTAACTCCTTGGATGAAGGGACTGTTCCATTTGTCTTTATATCCCCGGGTCCTAGCAAAATATCTGGCACATTTTAAAGAATGTATGTTTACTGATTGATTGATGGTTGATTTTTCTAAGTTTTTTGTTTCTCCTTACTGTGATTCATTGTTTTATCCTAGTTCTATTACAAATTCAAACATGGTTAACTTCTCTACATCACAGTTTTCTCAAATACTTAACAAAAATTGATTTAGACTAGATGACATGTAATATTACTTCCTGCTCTAAATCAAAATTTGTAGGGATTGGAATGGAGGCCTCCAATGGAAAGACTAAGGACTCTAGCTTTAACCCTGGTCTGTGCAACATTTTAAAAAATAAAGAATTTGCATCATGGATCCCTTGCATACCAAATTTCTTAAAGACATGGAACCTAGGCAACAACATATATGGTAGATAACAAATCAGCATTCTAAAAAGTTCTTCATAAGGCAAGAAGATGAACCAAATATATTAAAGTGAAACTGAATAGGAATAAATATTGAGTCTTCCAGATTTAATTTCACAAAATAAGCAATACAAATACAAGCTTAGATGGCCAACATGGGAGTTCATATTTTTTTTTTAAGAAACTGTTGTTTGGTAGACTTCAAACTCAATATGAGTCCACAGGGTGCCATATTAGACAAGTAAACCTTAAGTGATATTAATCTACAATATTAGAACATTAGTGCAGAGTCCATAGAAAGTACAATTTTCTCTGTAATGGTTAGAACATATCTGAAGTACAATTTTCAGTTCTAAGATTTACCACATTTTAAAAAGGGAATAAACAATAATGTGTTCCAAGGAAAGTCATGATAATAGCATGGCTATTCAGTCATGATATATCAGGCTGGAATAATGAAAGTAGATATACCTAACTAGAGAAAAGAACTTAGGATAGGGCCTTTAATAATTTGAAGAGTTTGTCATAAGGAAGAGATATTATAGTTTCCTTTTGCTTATTCCCATAGGCTACATTTCAGATTAGTGATGGGAAGGTTTAAGGAGGTAGATTTTAACTCAGTGTAGTGAAGAACTAGAATTATAAAAATATGAATTACTGACTTCAGTAGGTAGATACACTGACACTGGAAAGCTTCAAGTAAACACTGGTTTATATATCAGTGGCAATGTAAAGGTAATTAATAAGTCAGAGAAGGATTAAACTAGATAACTTCTGAGGCTTCATATATTTCTAGGATTTTAGTACACAGGAGAGAGTTCTCTCCTCTTGTGGGTGCAGGAAAAGAGAAACGAATAAAACTCTGCCTGTAATTAACTAACTAATCATAACTAAATTCTCACTCTCTCTTTCTCTCTCTCTCTCTCTCATCCTCTCCTTCCCTTCACACACCAATACCCCCCCCCCCCAAAATTAGGTAATACAAATGAAAAAAAAAAACTCTACTAGTAATCATTGTAGGAATCTACACAAAAGAATATTTTGAATGCTTTCCATCTATCAGAGGATGTAGAACTATCATATTCAGTTGCACTTCCCTCATTCACTTCTTCTGATCAGTTGTTTGTTTCTTTGTTTGTTTTTTTATACCTGGATGGAGAGTAATAAAATCACTGAAAACCAAAGCTATTAAGGAAATATATTAATGTAAGTCAACCTTCTCATTTAAAGATGAGGAAAAATCTAGAGTTTCAGTAAGCTTGTCATAATCACATAACTTCTTAAAAGCAGAGTCAGCACTAGAATCCAGAACCCATATCTTCTGATCCAGTTTACTTCTCATAATGTACTCTCTATATAACTCAATATTGATGACCCCCACCCACAGTGTGCTATCATTATAGCATTTGGTTTCCTTATTGTTTAGTCTGAACCTATTTTGTTTCACACAACTGTTTAGAATTTCTGGCCCAACTGCATTCTAAATCTCTAACAATTATTTAGAATTCAGTTTTATTATAAACTCTGTGATTTAATTTTTAACTGCAAATTGCTTAGATCTTCCAAGACATTCTGCTAACTAAACAGAGGATGTCATTATCTTGTACCTATTAACTTCTTAGCTACATATGTCACCAAGAACACTGTAGTAACTGCGTGTCATCTATTGTTGAAATGCTACCTCCAGCATGCATGCTCTAATAAAATGAGTGGAAACAAAAACCACATCAGAAGTCAGAGAATCTCATACTGTAAGAAATACAAAGATCTCAAATTATGATTTTGAGTGTACTTTTGAATTTTCTCATCTTAGCAATGGCACAGTTTTATTTAATGAGAGCCCTAGGGTCTAACCATGCCAGTATAGAATTAAATCAATACACTAAAGGTACTATTTAGAATTGGAGAAGTTGAGGTATCTCGTTTTCCTATAGCATCAAATGAATCATCACCATCAAGTATACTGAAATCCTCAGAATGTGGACAAGAATAGATATAATGATTGTTATCTAGGTGCTTAAAATAAACCAGGAGTTTGGGAGAACATCCTGAAATTGGTTTGTTCTTGTGATAGCTTATTTATGTTTCTGCCTCATCTGGCTTTTGTTCAGTAATTTCCGTCATGCCCAGTTCCTTGGGACTACATCTGATATTTTCTTGGGAGAGATACTAAAGTAGTTTGCCATTTCTTTCTTCAGCTCATTTTACATATAAGGAAACTGAGACAAATAGGGTTAAATGACTTTCCCAGGATCACACAACTAGTAAGTTTCTGAGGCCAGATTTGAATTCAGAAAGATGAGTCTTTTGGAGTTCAGGCCAGGCACTATGGTAACAAAGATGAAGAGACAATTCTTTCAATAGAATGCGTACATTTCAAATATTAGTTATCTCTCTTTGGGAAACATTTATATAAATTTGGGAAAGAGAACTATGTCCTTTGGTCATATTCTTTTATCCTCATAGAATTCCTAAGTGTATGAATGAAAGTCCCAATAAGAATACCATTCAAAATGGGTATGCATACATTAATTGAAAAGGAACCTCAGTGCTTTGACAACTGCCTATTCTCTGAAATTAAAAAAAAAAAAAAACCTGAAAATAGCCACATTAGCCTGATTATAATAAAGTAACATTAAAATAGACCTAGAGGTCATGTGATTGTAAAATTTAGATTTAGGAAGAATTTGAGAGATAGTTTCATCTAAGAGTTCTTAATCTGGGTTCCATGAATTTCATTTAAAAAATAAATTGATAGGGGGCAGCTAGGTGGCACAGTGGATAAACCACCAGCCCTGGATTCCAGAGGACCTGAGTCCAAATCTGGCCTCAGACACTTGACACATACTAGCTGTGTGACCTTGGGCAAGTCACTTAACCCTCAATGACCCACAAAAAAATAAAATAAAATAAAAATAAATAATTTTTAAAATTCCCTAAAAATAAATAAATAAATGAAACAATAATTATTTCAATAAAATCCGGTTTTCTTGTTGTAGATATATACTCATATATACACACATTTGGATACATAGATTTTAAATCTGTGCCTTAAAAAACCTTATTCTGAGGAGTCTATAGTTTTCACCAGATGACTCAAGGAAACCATGGAACAAAAAAAGGTTAAGAACCCATGATCTAGTTTAACTCTTATACAGATGAAGAACCAAAGTCAGCAAAGGCTTACTTGCTCAAGGACACATCTCAGAGGTAATATGTAGTAAAGTTGTGAAGTGAACCAAGGTCCCCTAACTACAAATGCACTTTTTTGATGTATTACAAATTCTTATTTTAGCTTTTAAAAAAAGTGCCTGCCTGTATCCTTGGTCTCATTAACATGTACAGAATGCAGTCTTCCCACCCTTGACATATGGAACATTAATACCCATGCATGGAAAGGCATTGAAAAAGAAATATAAAAGAAGACTAGGAAAACTTTTGAGAATTTTTCATTTTTAGGTCATTTCATGTGCCCTTCTGATTTTGAGCCCACATTATTTGTTTTCTCTTACCCATTCTCCCCTCCAAAAGAAGATATGCAGGATTAGTTTAAACTTTGGCGATTCTATGAGCTCCTTTGAGAGAAGATGTTTTGAAAATTGAATAAGTCAATCAGGACTAATCAGGTAAATGGAACTTTGGAACCCCATCAATAATATGATTTGATATTTATAGCTTTAGAGACTGAGATATAGATGAATACATTTGTGGAAGAACAATTGGGAATTCCACTCTTTACTGAAATTTTATATCCCATTGACTTTCCTACAGGAAGTCATTTGTGTAATATTGGAAAGTTCACTGTGATCATTGAATTCTAGATGAAAAACACTTGTTAAATTATCTAATTTACCTCCTTCTCCTCAGTCAAACTGACACAGTCACATAGACTGTTACTCAATTCAAGAATGTGTTCTAACATCTTGTCCAAGTAGCTAAATGACACAGTAAATACAGTTCTGTGTTTGCTGTGAGAAAAACCTGAGTTCAATAATCTTGTCAGACATTTATTCACACCCCCTGCCCCTGCCCCACCAGGGCAATGAGGGTTAAAGTGACTTCCCCAGGGTCACACAGCTAATGTCAAGTGCCTGAGGCTGGATTTGAACTCAGGTCCTCCTGAATCCAGGGCTTGTGCTTTATCCACTGCACCACCTAGTTGCCCTCACCAGACATTTACTAACTGTGTTACACTCAGTAAGTCATTTGACCTCTATTTACCTCAATTTCTTCAGCACTAAAAAAGTTATAGAATAGCACCTACCTCCCGTGATTATTTTGAAGATCAAACGAGATAATAGTTGTAAAATTCTTAGCACAGTGCTTAGAATGCAATAAACACCACATAATGTTTAGCTATTATTATTACTTAGTATAATTCTCATATATTTTCTTGTGGCACCATTCTGCATGATGAAATATACATCTCTATGATGAAAACTGGAAAAAAACCCTAGTATCCTAGCATCTCTTGGACATGTGCATTAGTAAGGAATAGAGCAACATTACTTATGAAGAATGGTACTAGATGTGGTTGTCTCCTCATGGCCCCTCAGCATTGGGCCTTAGCCAACATTTGGGGTATTACATTGTTATGAACCTATTTCCCATTTTTTCTTATCCCTTCAATGGGAGGCTTTACTTGGAAAATTTAGGTCACTGAATTTTGAAATATGTTCCAAGTTTGGAAATCAATTTAATATAGATGAGAGAACACAGCACTAGAATCAGGAGATCTGTTTTCTTTCATTTACTTACTGGGTGACCTGAGGCAAGCTATTAAAATCTTTGAGCTTCATCTTCATCATGCTTAAAATGAGAGATACTTGGATGAGCTGTCCCTTTCCTCCATAGGAGCTGAATCCCCTTTAACAGATGCACTTAGAAGACTCATGGAAGGGGGAATGCATTAGGGGAAAAGAGCATTATAAATGAAATTCAATAAGCATTAAGTGCCTCTTATATGCAAAGTATACTTGTTACAAAGAAGAAAAAAAAATGAGAGTTTGCTCAAGGCAGTGTATTACAGGGGAAAGGACATGGGATTTGGAATCAAAGAAGCTGGGTTCCCATCCCAGCTCTGACACTGCATGTTCTAAGTTAGACAAGTCAATTTACCCTTTTGGGACTCAGTTTTCTTAAATGTAAAATGAAGGCATTTGGCACCCATGATCTTTAAAGTCCCTTGCTAAATATAAATCTATGATCTTTAGATACTCTTACAAAACCCTGGCTATGATATAATGTGGTCAATATCTCAACACAAGCCTCCTCACATTACCTCTGCATTTCTGTTTCCTCATGTATAAAATGTACATGATAATATAGAGCTCAGTACAATCACAAGGATTTAATGAATCAATGTTCATTTAATACTTTCCGTGTGATAAAAATTACTTAAAATATTATATCTAGTTAATTAATATATATATTTATCAATTTATCACCATTTATTTAGTTTTTACCATATCTAAAGAATCAGACATGGTCTCATCCCTCTAAGAAATTACAATTCAACTGAGAAGTCAGGACAGGCATATTAAGAGATCTCTACCCACTTATGATAGTGTAGATTGAATGAAAAATGAGTAGTACACATAATAATCATAGAATCAGAGGTGTCAACTCAGAGCCTGAGGCAAGAAGCCTGCAAAACTCACATATAATACATCAAGATAAGATTAATTTTGTTGTTGTTTTTTCTGTCAGTATGCTACCCATAGGGATATGTCTATATTTAAGTTTGATATCACTGATCTCAACTATGCACTCTATCTTACAGAAGAAGAAAATGGGGCCAAAGATCATCAAAATTGCATGCAGAGCTAGGACTAGAATCCAGGCTTTCTGAATCCTTGTTCAATAATATTAGTCTTTCCACTGCTTCTCTGAATGACTTAGAAAATCAGACAAAGATGAACTCACTCAGAATGAGGGCCTAAGGTGAAGACATTCATGGGCCACTTTACATAAGTGGAATTTAACTGTCTTGAAAAAAAAGAAAGGATATTTAGAGGGGACAAATTTTAAAAAATGGGAGAAGCATCATGACCAAAGTTACGTAATGAATAAGGCATGTTTGAGAGAGAGGGAAGAGACCACTCCTTACATATTAGTTCTATTTGCCCAACATCCTTTTGTTCTTCCTTTTAATATTCTACATGCTGTCTCTTAAAAAAAAATCTATCTTCATGCCCCCAAGTTCATATTTATCTCTCCGCAGAAAATCTCTTCTACTCTACTGAGAAAAATCAAACCTACTCTGTTTCCTCAGTTCTCCTTTATACCTCAAAATAGTTCTGCATGGCTCTATTATTTGACACAAATAAGCCATTTTACTAAAGACCTAATCATATTTCCTTTCAACTTTTTTGGAACAGTTTTTCCAGCCAATATCACCTTTCCCTAATTTTCAGTCTGTATAGCTTTTTTGACTTCTTTCCTACTGCTTGGAACATATACAAATATACTATCATGAGGAAATGATGATGATGATCATGGTGTGTGCATATAGACACATGCATACATAAATTAAGCTTTACGCTGTACTTTAATATACTTTGTAATGTAGCTTTTCAAAGTCTTTTACATACATCATTTAATCCTCACAATAACCTTTTAATAAAAATACTATTATTATACCACATTTTACAAATCAGTAAATAAAGGCTGAGAAAGATATAGTAATTTGCTCAGAATGACACAGATGAGAATGTGCTTGAACTGATTTTTTCCTGTGTTCATGTCCTATATTATCCCATGTTATTAAAAGAACTTAATGAAAGATAAGTTTTGTACAATAGTTCTTTAGTTGAAGATCTGAGTCATATATATCATTTCCATTGACCCTTTCATTAAGTCCCAAAATTAATAGCTGTGGGAAAAGGCCAATAATTAGAATGGAAAAGTCATTAATTTGGTTGTAGGGGGGCCACCATCATCATCTACATCCAATAGAATCATAGTCTTTTGCTTTATACTCAGAGAGGGTCTTAGAGGTCACTTATAGTATAATTCTTCTTATTTCCTGAACAAGGAAACTGAGGTCTAACAAAAGGAGGACATTCCCTGTGTGAAACAGCTAGTTATTGACAGAACTATGCTTTACTGACTTCCAATTTGAGTCTCTCATTTAACTCTTGATAAAGTAGATCCTCAAATTAACATAAAGGAAGTTAAATGAACTACATATGAAAAATAAATCCACGCATAATTCTAAACCTCACTTTCCATAGATCCTTTATTCTTTTTTCATATGAGGATAGGATTTAGAAATTGTAGGGATCTTAGTAATGTTACAATCCAAATTTTATAGATGAGGAACTTAAAGATGTAATACATTCCATGTCTTGGTCTAAGTCACAAAGCAAATAATTAACAAAACTTGGATTTAAACTCAGTTTCTTTCCATACAAATCCAGTGTTCTTTCCACTATAGAACTTGAAGAGAAATCAATGATTAGCTACTTTATGTGATTTGCATTGCATATTCCGTCCTTTGGATGTCTAATTGGTATAAAAGTGGTCTGAAAGTAGGAGAATTAGGAGATCGACTTCTAGATTGGGAAATTCAATTTATACAAGAAAAAATTCTAGCCTCACAATATTGAGGTTTATGAAGTAAACATACTTAATTTGCTAAATTTAAGTAAACTCATCTAAAATTCAAGGTCATTGCCAAGTTTCATTCTTGACTTACAAAAATTCAGAAAGTAGCATGATGGGAGATAAAAAAAGTATCCATGTCTAGCTGGTGGAAAGTCAAATCAGGGTTTATGGAGCCAGCCTACTGGCAGCCACAATATTAAAATAATCATCTTTCAATCAGGAAGAATGATTTCACTCCAGGGAGATATTATAAAATAGTGACTGTTTGGAATAAAAATTTTATCAGGACAGAAGGAAAAAAATTAAGCAATAAATAGCCTGTCAGGAACAATGTAGCTTGTCTGATTAGTGGTGTATTATGAGAAGGCTTTGACGCAGACAAGAATAATCTTCTGGAATTTTCCACCTAAGACTTGTAAAAAATGGTTGTTCCTGATTGACTCTTTTATTTTTATAGACACAATATTTGAGAATGAATAATTTATGAGTGAGAAAACTGACAAACAATTTCAATCCCCTCTTATTAAAATGTAGTGGTTTCACCCAATTACTTCAGACTCCAGCAGAGACACTGGGTTGTCCAAAAGTTAAGATTTCTGCCAGTTTGTGAAAACAATAACAACAAGACACCTGGAATTGGTTCTACTACTAATATCAGAAGTCACACTTGGCTGAATAGGGAGGAATTTGTTTAAAAGCAGAGTCAGGAAAAAGGCAATGGTGTTCTTTCCACAAAGACTGTTGTCTGAGCATCTCCCTCCCCTCCCCCAGATCCATTTATCAGATGCCTTGAGACTTTTCTTTAGCATTCTGTGCTTGATTTATCATTAAATAAATACTTAGGTACCACCAAAAATGAGATTTGATAACATATGTGTACTAGTTGTCCTGCCTTGTGATTTCTTCACTCGGGAATTTTCAGTGACAAAATTCCCTTTACCAATTTAATTTGGTCTGGGTTCTGCCATTTTTGGTCTTAGAGAGTTGTTTGTTTAAGTGATTTGATTTGGGTGATGCAACCAGTATATGTCATATATGGAACTTGAAACAATGCATTGCCAAATTCAATCTGGCACTCTATATACTATGCTATGTTAGATTTTTATGCCTTTATTATTTTTTTTTGGGGGGGTGGATGCAATTAGATGGTGGAGTAATTAGAGTGCTGTGCCTGGGGTCACAAAGACTCATCTTCCTGAGTTCAAATCTGACCTCAGACACATACTAGCTCTTTGACCCTGTCATTTAACCCTGTTTGCTTCAGTTTCCTCTTCTGTAAAATGAACTGGAGAAGGAACTGTCAAACTTCTTTGCCAAGAAAACCCCAAATCAGATCACAAAGAGTTGGCTATGATTAAACAACAATAACCTTTTGTAAATTAATACTTTAAAAGATGTCCTCCCAATAACCCTTCTCCACTTGTTGTACCCTAACACATATGATGACTTACATGTAATAAAGCTATGTTTAAATTTACAATGTGGAAGAATCTGACCAATCAAAAAAGTGGATCTCAAAGATACACCAGAAAGATCTAGTCATATCTTTTGAGAATCACAACTACAGCTATTCCAGAAATCTAGCAATCTCCTCTGGAGCACACTTGACAAGCATTTCCAGTACTTGAATGAAGACAGCTATTCTACCTCTTTCCCACCTCCAAATTTTCTCTTCAACCTTATCATATCCCAGTTTTTTCAACTGATCTACAACTGGAAAGATATTGGAGTCCTTTACCTTTTTCTTAGGGATGCTTTGTCATATGAATTTTCCTTCCTAAAATTTAGTGACCAGATTTGCTATTGATGCATCTGCTCTATGGCTTAATGTAGCTAAATAACAGCAGCAGCAGCAGCAGTAACAGTAGTAACAACAACAACAACAACGACGACAACAACAACAACAGCAACAACAACTTTTGATAACTTCCCACCAATTTTCGTAGCATTAATAATATTTGGCTTACTGCTTCTCTTCATCTTCCCAACTATTGCCATTCCAGCATGACTATGTCTTGATGATCATCAAATACCATCATAGCTAGAAGAATCTTAGTTATAGGATGATGGAAAAAAAATACTTCTTTATCTCTCTCGCTCCTGAGGAAATTGCCTTTTAACTGTAAAAAAAAAATATTAACTATAACTTTTGTGGAAAAATTTATAACTGTGCTTATATGAAAAATTATAAGTTTAGAAAAATTATAATTGGGCCATAAGTCCCTTCGTGGTCACCATTCAAATGTAAGAATATTTTTACTAATTTACTGGGCCTAATCTGATTGGGGGGCCTAATCTTACTGGAGGACTAATCTGAGGACTTTTGACTGGCTTGCTATCTGATTGCTATTAATTTCCTAAAGACAATCTGTTAGGGCCTTTTAAAAATTTCCCCACACTCCTCTGCTCCCAAATTGATGAGCAAACGATTAAGAAGTCTCTTAATTAAATAATCAAAGCAGAATTTATTTATAAAAATCAATGTAAACTATAAGGGTTAAGAAATGCAAATTATACAACCTGTCTGCTTTTAATGTAATAAGGGCCCCGTCTTGCCTATGGTTATGCTGGCTGCTGCCACCTCTCACACTTTCTCCCTCTGGCTTTCTCCAACCTCTTTGTACTGACCCTTTTCAGTCTCCTTAGAGTCCTTGTAGCAGCCTCCCTGTCTGTCTTTTCCAACTCCTGTTTCTCCAACTTTGCTTTCTCCAAACTCTCTGTGCTTACTGCCCCCTGGTATATATCTTCCTTCTCTCCCTTCAAACCTTGGGCTCCCTGCACCGCCTCACACACCAAGTTAATCCGCCAGCCATGCTAGGGCTGCAGCCAGGGGGCTCTACCACACCCAGGGCTCAAGGGGTCCATGCCATCTGCTGCATGCCTGGGGCCTGGCACAGGCTGTGTCAGAGGCTAGCCTAGATGAGCCTGGGATCTCTGGGGTAAATTCCCTCACAACGGAGGGAGCTGGGGCTTTTTCTCCCAGCCGTCTGACCTGGAGTCCTATAAAGCCCACAGGACTTTTTGGCTCAGCTGAAGTGGAGGGGCAGGGGCCCCAGCCCCTCTTACATAGAAAAAGCCCCTGAGGGCCTAAGGCTTTTTAATCTCAGACCAAAGGCAGGGTCCCTAAATCAAAATAAATTCCATATAACCACAGAATTCTATATAACAATAGCAACAATCAACTTACATTCTGTTAATAAGAAATAGTCAAGTTAAGCCATGTCCAAAAACAATTTTAAGTTACTATTGTATATGGAGAATTGTACTATACTAAGTGTTGGGAAATACAAATAAACCACAATAAGTTCACACAAATACCACTGTATATTTTTATTTTTATAAGAAAAATCATACATGATCTTTTCTTTAAACCTCCCAATAGCCATTTGAGGTAGATAACATAGTGTATTATCATAGCATAGTTTTATAGATGAAAAACTTAAGCCCAGAATGGTGAAATACGATGCTAAAAGGCCAATAGTTGTTATTAAGCAGAAAAACTAGAACTAAGACCCAACCTTGTTGATTCTAAATTTTATGCTTTTTCACCAACCACCCTGCCCCTTCTGAATATTAAAATATCCTTTAAGAAAATAGAATAGCAAAAATAACTGACATTTGCTAAATGTTTTAAAGACTGCAAAGTAATGTGCATATATTAGCTCAGAACACCATCATGATTTAGGTATTGTATGGGTTTTTATGCCCATTTTAAAGGAAGGAAACTAAAACTGAGAAGTTTTCCCATTGTGCACAGCCAGGAATTTTCAGGGGTAGGATTTGAACCCTTGTCTTGCTGACTTCAAGTCCACTATACCATAAAGTCCAAAGTAATGAATCTCTAATGGTAGAATGTTAGACTCAGGAAGAAACCAGAGAACACAATAGACAGTGTCTGTCCCTTGCTTTGGTGGAAAAGCTTCTATAGCTCATCACCCTTGGGAGTATATTCTGGAGATGATAGGCAAATTCCTAGCTCATAGGGCAAGGGAAGGGATTTCCACTTCTACCACTGCTCATCTTCAGGAACCTTCTCACTGTCAAAACAAGAGAATCAGTCAGTGTACTAAGCACAGAAAATCAGTGTCGTGAGTAGTAGGCATTAGGTCCGGTTGATTTGAGGTTGAACTCTGATCAATAATCAGTTGTGTGGAAAAAAAATAATCAGTTGTGTGACTTCTCTTGTCCTCCATCTTCTCATTTGTAAGATGAGAAAGGGTCAAACCAGACTAGATGATCTCCTGACTGTAATCAACTTAATCAGATTTCTGAGTACTTTTAATCTCTATAGGTATCCCAACATAAATGTAGGTCTATGTTAAACTGAATACAGAATTTGGTTGCATATCTGGTAAATATCCCTTGGAAAAGCCTAAATGTTTAAAAATGTGATTTAACAAGTTATCATAAGCCATAATGAACATTTATCATGCAACACAATTGTCTCTATTTTATCATGCTTAATGTCCATAAGCACTGATTCATATTACTAAGGCTAATGAAAAATAAAATTATCCTCCCCCACCCAAACACATACACCTACAACAATCTGTCTGTTTATCTACCCTTCTGGTTCTTTCCCTTTGTTTTCATTAAAACCATCTTCCTTATTTAAGCATGAATTCCCATTCCTATTGGAAGAAGATGGCAATCCAGTCAATAGACATGATTCTGAACCTGTCATATGAAGAATACCAGGCCTTAAGAGGAGGACACCCCTGAGGGATATATCATCCACTTGAGGAAGAAGGAATATAAATGGAATGACTGAATAAAGAACAGTTTCACAGTGGAATTCATAAGCACAAACTAATTTATTCAGGCCTGAAAATGGTACAGTGGAAAGAGTACTGCATTTGGATTCAGAAGACCTGGGTTCAATTCCTAGCTCTGATATGTATGAGCCACATGACCTCAGATAAGTTATGTTGCTGCTCAGAGTTTTACCTTCCTCACTTGTAAAATGTAGTAGTACCAGAAAATCTCTAAAATTTCTTTCTACTCCAAATCCTATGCTTCTATGATAACCAGAGTTAGAAAAGGCTGTTTCCAGAGATATGTAATTATAGAATCTTAGTTAAGAAAGGAAATTCATGACATCCAGGATGACCTGCAATTGAAAAAGAGCCATTGCTATAATTTACTCAAAAAATCATTCATCCAGCTTTTAATTGAAGATCTCAAGGGAAGGTGATACAATTCTGTTAGAGTTCAATTTATTTATTTGTTTGTTTTTTGTTTATTTACTTAGTGCTTTACATCCAGCTTAGGTCTGCCCTTTTACAACATTCATCTATGGTACCTCTTCCCTCAAGTCAGATAATTGGCTCAGTGTATATAGCAGTGGACTTGGAATCAGGCTGACATAAGTTCAAAAATAGTCTCAGATAATTACTAGCTCTGTGATCTAAGATAAGCCATTTAGCCACTTTCTGCCCACTTCCCAAGGTTGTTGTGAGGTTAACTTTTGTATATTAGTATGAGCTAACTTTTGTATGTAACTTTGTAACTTTAAAGAACTATATAAATGTTATCTATGAGACAGCTATGAGGCAGAGCAATGTATAGCAGACTGGATTTGGAGTCAGGAAGACCTGAGTTCTTTACAACTGTAAAGAATTAATGGTTATTTGAGGTTTTTATGACCCCATCTTTTGGCTCGAATTTAAAAAAAAAAACAAAAAACCTCCATGTGCACTGGCCTCTGGGGCTCCACAACCGGCAAGGTGCTCCACCCACTGGTTGTAGCCTTCTCCATGGCGCTGGCACCTCACGTCATCACCACTGGCCCATGGCTATATGGGCCTGGCAAAATTATAATGATTGGAAGCCTAGTGAGGGCAGTCATGTGACTGTCTTCTTCCCAGCAAACCCCAGGCTGACCACACACACAGCCCCCAGCCAATTGGCTGGCCACTCTGACAGTCACATGACTGACCTCACTAGGCTTCCAATCATTATAATTTTGCCAGGCCCATATAGCCATGGGCGAGTGGTGATGACGTGAGGTGCCAACGCCATGGAGCCGGCTACAACCAGTGGGTGGAGCACCTTGCCGGTTGTGGAGCCCCAGAGGCCAGTGCACATGGAGGTTTTTTGTTTTTTTTTTTAAATTCGAGCCAAAAGATGGGGGTCATAAAAACCTCAAATAACAATTCTTTACACAACCTTAGATACTCACCAGCTATATGGCCCTGAGCAAGTCACTGAATCTCTGTTTCAGTTTATTTTAACTGTAAAATGAATGTGATAATAGCACCTAACTTCCAGGGTTGTTGTGAGGATCAAAAGAGATAATATTCATAAAACACTTGAAAATTGCTGGGAATATAGTAAGGACCTAGAAATGACTGTTCCTTTCCTCCTTCCTCTAATCTTTCTGTTGAGCTGTTTTGCTAGCTGCCTGAGGAACATTTTGAATTTGATATCCCATAGGCATGACAAACTAAATGTATATAAAATAGAAAACGTTCTATTTCTCCTAAAACATACTTTTATTCTGAATTTCTCTATAATTTTCAAGGGAAATGCTATCCTTTCAGTCATCCATGTTTTCAGCCTTAGTATTACTTGCAAGTTCTCATTCTTACTCCATATAATGTGTTTTTGATAAAAATTATTTCTTTCTCCAAAATATGTTATTTGTATTCCCTTTCCTTCATTACAAAAGCCCCCATCCTGGTTTAAGACAACATCATCTCTTTCCTGATATACTTCAGTAACTTTCTTTTTGATCTTGCCTTAAGTTTCTCCCCATTTACTTCCCTTCTACACATATTGGGAAAGAAAGGAATTACGCATTTTTATTGTACCAACTAAGTTCTAGGCATTGTGTTATGTGATTTTTACATATATTGTCTCATTTGACCCTCACAACACTCCCCACCCTGAGATATGGTAGTTATTATTCCCTTTTTACCACTGAGTAAACTCAGACAAACAGAGGTTAAGTGATTTGCCCAGGTCACACAACTATTAAGTGTCTCAGGTCAGATTTGAAATCAGATGTTCTTAACTCTAGGCCTGGGCCTTTATTCACTTCATCACCAGCTCTCACATAGGCATCAAAATGATTTTTTTTAATGTAATACTATGTAACACCTCTATTTAATAAACTTCAACAGTTCCCTTTACCTCTAGGATCAAATATAAACTCCTCCATTTGGCATTTAAAGTTTTCCACAACCTGATTCTGAAGATGTTTCTTGCTTTGGTACATGCTATTCCACTCCAGAAATTCTATTGTTCAGAACATGGGCCTTCATACTGTTCTTCATATGTTCCAGCATTCCTAAAATGCTTGCCTTTCTCTCATAGTTGTATTTCAACATGTCTTCAAGACAGCTTCTTCATGAAGCTTTTCTTGAGACAACCCAACCCTGCCCTGCCCCACCCCACACAGCTAATAACTTCTACTCCAATCTTACCTTGCATCTACTTTTTAGTGTTTTTTAAAAATTTATTTATTCGTCTATCCTGATATAATGTAAATTCTTTAAAGGCAAAGACATTTTCAAGTTTTGCCTCTTATCCCCACAGCTTAGCACAGTGAAAGGCATGCAGTGGGCAAATGGGCACTTGATAAAATTCATATTTATTGATGAGTCAGTTGATCTACACAGAAGGGGAAAAAAGTGCTGAATCATAACTTACTTCCTCTAGAACAGGCATACTAAATGAAGAACAGGATTAGGGGAAGTACATGAGGACCCAAGTAACTTGGATAAAGAATATGGGAAAAATAGAATAGAAATAAAAGGAAAATGGAAGGGGTTATAAAGAACACCATGGTTTATTGAGTTAGGCTTTGGATGGAAGTAAGGTAAATGAAATAATGCAGAAGAATAGAAGGTACAGACAATTCATCCAGAGAAAGTACATATGCTGTGGTGACACCAGAGCCATAGACCCCCACACCCCACCCAAAAAAGCTTATATGACAGATCTGTGACAGTGAATAGAGCTGCTACATGGTCACAGTGGACTGTTTTCTGAGATGGGAAGAGGGAATGGGGGAGACAGGGAGAGACAGAGAGAAAGAGAGAGAGGGGGAGAGAGGCAGAGACACACACAGAGAGAGAGAAAGAATCTGAAAGCAGTATCAGTCCTACCTTCAATTAATATAGTAATTCATAGGTGATTGGTGAACTGTGGACAATCCCACAGGATTGTGGAATAATTAAGTAAATAAATCCAGCCTGTTGGAAGGAGAAGGATCCAAAGCTGTGGTTCTGAGTCCCTGTGGCCATAAGGGACTCTCACATGCCAGGGCACACCATATGTCTCCCAGCACTTGGCAAAAGGAGGAACAGAAGGAATCAAGGACAGAGAGTCAGCCAAAAACTCAGAATATCCCAGCTGAATTCCCTCTGTCACAATCTTTAAGTGATCTATTGAAGTAATCTTACTGGGTGTAATATTAATTAGAAGCATAGCTACATCTGGGGAGATCTGACAGTCTGAGCTATGAAAAGCTCTTCAGGATAATCCCTCTGCTTAGAAACAGTAAATGGTCATCTTTTTTTCTATTCTTTCTTGAGCCACCACTGCCACCACCACCAAAGTATTTTGGTCCCTACACTATTGCTTTGACATTTCTCTCAAGATATTAAAAGTCTTTGTTAAAATGCAAATACCTTACCTGAGTAGATCTTATCATATTGGGTCTGGTGAAAATTGTGGATTAAAGTGACCAAAATCATAAAATAGGTAAAGTTTGATGAAGGAAGAGAGAAGAAAGAAGGAATGGGAAGAGAAAAGCAGAGAGGAGAAGGGGTGACAAGAAAGTTCTGAAGAATGGAATTCTGGATAAGAATGTTAATCAAGGTGGGGCTCTCCAAAACAAAATCCTGGGCAATTAAGGATCTGTAATATAGTAACACTTGATGTAGAACACTTGAGATTATACCCAATTATGTTATAAAAGGGGAGGATGGGAATGAGATAAAGGAATGACAAGAGGTAATTTCTTTTATGATCACAGGATTATGGTTATTATAAACAATGTTGGAAGAGATTTCAGAACTGGGAAACTTCCCTTCCCCCCACAAACCTATGAACCTCAGAATAGCAACTGGAACTATTCACCTCTGACAAACAGGGCACTGTGAACATTCCTCTCATCTTCAATTATTTGACATCAACAATAGTTCAGATAGACTAGCAGCACCTATTGTAACTAAGGGCAGCCAGGGACTTATCTCTTCCTTATTGAACTATCAATTCCCCACTGTAGCTGCTTCACATAACTGCTAAAGAAATATCCAGGTTGTTTCATTTAAAAGTAGGTGTCCCCAAAGGCTTTGCCCTTGGCCCTCTTTTCATTTTCCCCTATATTATTTCATTTGGTGAACTCTTCAAATCTCTATGATTTAATTATTATCTCTACATAGTTGATTCTTATATCTATTTATCTCACCCTGACTTCCAGTCTTTTATATATATATATATATATATATATATATATATATATATATATATATCCAACTGATTATTAGATTTCTTCTCCTTTCCACTTTGTTTTAATTCAACATTTTTTATTTGTTTGTTTGTTTTGCTTTATTGTGGGGCAATGAGGGTTAAGTGATTTGCCCAGTCACACAGCAAGTAAGTGTCAAGTGTCTGAGCCTGGATTTGAACTCAGGTCCTCCTGAATCCAGGGCCAGTGCTTTATCCACTGTGCCACCTAGCTGCCCTGATTATTAGACATCGTGAATTGGATGTCCCTTAGACATATAAAACTCATCATATCCAAAACAGAGCTCATTACTCCCCACAGCCCCCCCTCCCCCCCCCCCCCGCCAAGTCCTTGCCTTTTCCAAACATTTCCATTATTGTAAAGGAGACGACTATACTTCTGGTCACCCAGACTCACAAACTTAATGCCATCCTTGACTCTTCCCTTGTTCTCAGTCTACCTTCATTCCCAAGCCTATTTAACTATCCATTCTGTTACCAGGTCTCATCAATTTCTACCTTAGTAATACCTCCAATATATACTTCTGCCATTATGACTACCCTGTTCAAAAGGTTCCAATAGACCCATTATGCATTTAGAATGAAATGAAAAATCTTGTGTTTATTATTTAATGCCCTTTATAATTTGGCATCAATCTGTCTTTCCACATAGTGGATAGAGTGCTGCCCTTGGGTCAAATCTGACCTTAGTCACTTACTACTTATGTGAAATTGTATAAGACACAACCACTTTCTACCTCAGTTTCCTCGATTGTAAAATAGAGATAGTAATAATACCTAACTAGCAGGGTTGTTGTGAGCATCAAACAAGAAAATATTTGCAAAGCACCTAGCCCAGTACCTGCCTACATTATAAGCACTTAATAAAACCAACCTTCTTTCCTGCTTTCCTTCCTTCCTTCCTTCCTTTTCTTTTTTCCAGCCAAATAAACCTTCTTGCTGTTCCTCACACAAAACATCTCTTCTACTCTCTCAACTATACAAATTGTTCTCTTTTACCTTTTAGAATCTCTGGTTTCCTTCAAAATTCAACTTCAGATCCTTCTCCATGAAGCCTTTTCTCATCCCTTTACTTGCTAAATAATGTTGATTCCCTGTTCCTCCCCCAGTATATGGTATTTTTTTAAAATTGTGTATATGATCATGTGTATACACATATATATTCATGGATACTTTACTTACATGTTATTATCCTTCATAAACTTCTTATAAACAGTTTTGTCTTAGATTCCCCAGAGCCTAACAGAATGCTAAGGAGTTACATGAGCAAGAGTACTAGACTTAGTGTCTGAAGACCCGAGTACAAATCCTGCCTCAGACACATACTTGCTATGTGAACCTGGGCAAATTACTTCTGTCCACCTCAGCTTCCTCATATGTAAAATTGGAGATAATAATAGTGCTTACCTCACAGGATTTTTGTGAGAATTAAATTAGAATCCTTACTATTTATAATAGGTGCTTAATAAATGTTTTTTTATTTGTTTATTAATAGTTAAAACCTACCTAGGGGCAGCTAGGTGGCGCAGTGGATAGAGCAAGGTCCCTGGAGTCAGGAGTACCTGAGTTCAAATCCAGCCTCAGACACTTAACACTAGCTGTGTGACCCTGGGCAAGTCACTTAACCCCGATTGCCTCAAAAAAACAAAACAAACAACAACAAAAAAAACACTACCTAGGCAGGTTGTTGAGGTTTTCGTTTTTTGGTGGGGCAATGAGAGTTAAGTGACTTGCCCAAGGTCACACATCTAGTAAGTGTCAAGTTGTCTGAAGTCGGATTTGAACTCAGGTCCTCCTGAATCCAGGGCTAGTGCTTTATCCACTGTGCCACCTAGTTGCCCCAGTTTGTTGAGTGGGAAAATAACGATAATGGAAATCAGGAAAGCTGTGGTCCTGTTTTGATTTTTCCACTTGCTAATCATATAACTTTGGGAAGGTAATTTCTTATCCCTCAAATTCAATTTCCTTATATGAAACACAGGGTAAATAAAACCTGATATGCATGCACATGGATTTATAAAAATAAAATGAAACCATACTGTTTCAACTTTGGGGCTTTTTTTTCCTTCTTTTTTGAGGTTTTTCTCTTGTGCTCTGATTCTTCTTTCACAATATGACTAATGAAGAAATATGTTTAAAGTGATTTTACATATATAACCTATATCAGATTGCTTTCCATCATGGGGAGGAGAGAGGGAAGGGAGGGTGGGAGAAAAATCTGGAAATCCCATGAAAACAAATGTTGAAAACTATCCTTACATGTAACTTGAAAATAATAAAATACTTTTAAAAAAAGAATATATATATATATATATACACACATATGCATTTATATCACTATGTATGTGTGTATGTGTACATATGTGTATATATATATATTCATACACACACACACACACACACACACACACACACACACACACACATATATATATGAGATTTGGCCTTGAGAAAGTCACCTCCCTCTCTTTAGACTTCTGTTTCTTCCTTTGCTAAACATGAGGGAAGGACAAGATAATCTCTATTGTTCCTTCCACATCTATATTTAATAATTTTCATTATAAAGCACAAACTAGTTGAAAGTATTATTGTGATATTCATGAAAAGAACTTGAAAAGCGTATGGTTTTATTGAATGCCAATGTATTATTATTTTCAAAATCTCCTGAGATTCCACATAATTACAAATTTCTGAAAGGAACACATTCATAGCACAAAATTTCAGCTTTCTTTTTTACATTGCCTAAGGAAAACATTTAGTGAGACAGAGGAGACAGGCAGATAGTGACACTTTTTCAAAGGATATTTGAAAATCTGTCATATTTCAGTTTTAACATTTCATATATTTTTTCATATAACAAATATTTTTAAATGCCTACTAAACTTTCTAGTTACTGTAGGGAAATATATTCATCTATACACTCATGCATACATGCATGCATACATGTGTACACATGTATTCATTATTCATATGCATGTACACATATACACATACATATGCACTTATATATACATTTGTAAATGACATATCCATACCATATACTTTTTCTTCACCTTAAACAAAATGAGGAAGAGGAAAGTAAGTGAATAAGCATTTTTTCACTAAATTCCAGGGACTATCCTAGATACTTTAAAATTATTCTCTTACTTAATCCTCACAATAATCCTGCTGGTTCAGTAATATTATTATTCTCCTTTTCCAGTTGAGGAAACTGAGGCTAAGCAATTTGTCTAGGATAACACAGCTAGTAAGTTTCTGGGCCTGGATTTGAACTCAGGTTTTCTTGACTGCAAGCCTAGCTCTCTTTCCACGTTAACTACCTTTAGTTGATCAATCTTGGAAAACCAGAACAAAACCAAATTAAACAAATAACCAAATTTTTTTAAAAAAAAGCTAAATCAAGGAAATTGTGAACATAAGGAGAAAAAAAATCACTGAACTATTTTCTAGTGTTGGCTTTGCGTTTAGCTGACTATATGTCCTTGGAACAACATCATATCCCCCTCTTCATTTCCCAAATCCTTTAATTTTGTTCACAGTTATATTCATAAATTGCAAGAACACATAAAAATGCTAATTGTACTGCAAAGTATTTGTTTCCTAAACAGAACCTTTTGCAACATCATGGGAGATGTATTCTATGTTTCTTCCAATAGAATTATACATTGGCCATAACAATAATAGACCTTAATATGAAACTTTAAGGTTTTCAAAGATCTTTAAACCCATTAAATCATTTGAGCCTCCCAACAATTATGTAAGAGAAAAAAATAGGTAAAATGACCTCTTTTTTAACAGATTCAAAAACTGAAACTGAGAGGAGTTCAGTTCAAGCACTGCCCTCTCTTCAGTGGGCTCCCATTGTCATTTCAATTTAGTAGGGATAAAAGAGAATTGGATTTGGAGTCAAAATACCTCATTTTAATCCTTGGATTCATTTTAGTAAGTTATTCATTTTGTCATAAATGTTATTTTTGGGAAGAGAATATAGTTACAAATTAGTCATACAAACTCTATAGGTGACCATCTTAACAGCTGTTAGTAGTGGATCACCATTGAGTACTTCTCTTACTTGGATTAGTATATATATATATATATATATATATATATATATATACACACATATGCATATGTATATAAAACATCATAAATAAATACATATATATGTATAGGTATGAGTAGATAGAGAGATAGATGGATGGATGCATAGATAGATAGATAGATAGATAGATAGATAGATAGATAGATAGATAGATAGAAAGATAGATAGATAGATAGATAGATTGAAAGATAGATGATAGATCTTTCTTGAATATTCTAGTTTACTTATTGTACTGTTGACCAGAAGGCCTGGATAAAACCAGATAAATCCTCATATCTATTTTATGGTTCTAGTGGTGCAGATTTTCTCCTTTTTTTCTTCCTACACTACATTCTTCCATTCACTAACTCATGTTCCATTCACCAACTCATATACAATGGCCTTTTATTTTCTTCTGACAATTCATGATTCCTTTCTCCCTCATTCCTCCCCTCTCTGTCTCCCTTCCCCCTTTCCACTGTATACTATTTTCTTTAAATTATAATCCCTTTTGCTTTTTTTTCTACAGAAAGAAAATAAGCTTATATTTATAATATTGATCTTCCTATGCAAGAAAACAATCAGAACATTTTATTTTATTTTATTTTTGCAAGGCAATAAGGATTAAGTGACTTGCCCAGGATCACATAGCTGTGACCCTGACTGGAGTTGGACTCAGCCCGGCTCGCCGTTAGCAGCACGTGCTTGACGTGGCTCTCCCCCCAAAGGTGGCCTTGGGTTTTTGGTGAGTTTTATATGGAATATAGACTAAGCTTAGACTTAAGACTATTTGTTTTGTATTTCTACTTTCCTATCCCTCTAATCAACATCACCTTGTAATTTCCAAACAATTAAAGCTCTAACCAGAGACCAGAGGCTTCTTCCATTTACTAGTCTGGGAGATAAATAAGGGAAACAGTTAAAAGGGGAGGTTAATGCTCTAGTATCCAATTTTAAATCTCACAGTTTTGAGATTTAAATTTGAGCTCAGGTTCTCCTGAATCCAGGGCTGGTGCTTTATCCACTGTGCTACCTAGTTTCCCCCAAGAAAACTTCATTTTAGTAGAAAATAATTCCATCCCTACTTTCCGTGACACTATTCTTTCATGGTTTGCCAAATTTTCTGACTTATTTTGCTCTATCAGCTTGATTACTCACTTCATTACTTACTCTTTCTTTGTCTACCTAAATGTAGGTTCCACCTGAAATTTTACATTTGGGGCCTCTTCTCTTTTTTCTCTACATTCTTTCTCCCTTCAATTTCATTTATTTCCATGGCTTCAATTATTAATTCTATATAGTTTCTCTTAGTTCTATGTGGAGGGATGTCAAGAATTACTGTCACCTCTGATGGGAAAGCTTGCTGAACTTTGCTTATGCACCTTTGCTGTCCACCTGGTACTCCAATATTACATGTGACTCCAAGAAACTAGCCTATGCAGCGGCCATCCGCTACTAAAACTCTCAGTAGATGGGGTAAAACAGGTTGAGGGTAATCAATGAACCTTTAGCCCATTGATGAATTAGGGAGGTTTCTTCCCTATACATGTGAAGACTTCCCCCAGTGGAGTTGGTGGATGAGCAAAATGTGTTCCAATATCTATGAAGCTGACTGTGGAGATTGGAGATAAATCAAAAAAGCCAAAGCCATCCACTGCATCCTGGAACCATCTTTAGTCATCTTGACCTCTCTCTTGACAGTAGACTTTAGTGATTCTTGAAGAGGGAATGAAATTTTTATGTGTAATTCTGTTTCACATAAATCCAATTCATGTGTGAGTCAAGGCAGCAACCCATGATGTCATTGGTTCTCTTAAAAAAGCAAAGGACATTCAATATTTGTAAGATGCAATGTGAAATAATAAGCAGAGAGATGTTCTGGAAGTCAGGAAGAACTGGGTTCAAGACATACCTATAATATGCACTGGCTATTTAATGTTGGATAAGTAACTTAACTTCTAATTGTCCCAGGCAAGTCACCAATATAAAGACAGAAAATGTATTAAAGGTAGGTAATGTGTTGATCTTTACTAATAGACAGGGTTCCTTGAGTAGAATTTCTTATACCAATATATTTAAAGACCCCATTCCATCCTATTTCCTACATCTTACTCTTACATTAATACCTCTATTCCACAAGTCTGTCGTAAATTTCCATACAACATTTACATTTAATTGCTAAATAAAAATACCTCAATTTCCTAAAATCACTTCGGACTTAATATAACCCAAAACAGGCTGATTATTTTTAACACAAACCCTAATTTCTTCCTGGCTTCCCAGTTCCTGTTGATGGCACCACTATTCTTCTAAGTACTGAGTCTCAAAATCCAGGAATAGGCCTTGACTTGCACTATCCTTCATTCTTCATGTATAAGTCATCAAGTCCAATCTATTCTACCTCCACAATATCTCACACACCAGGTTCTCTTTATTACTCACACTGTTACCACTCTTGTCCTGATTGTCTCTCAGCAGGACTCTTGCAATTTATAATGTGCTGCTGGATACTACTCTTGAAAGCTGTTTTATGCGTATTCATTGGGGCCTGCAAGAAAAACATGCTGTTCTGGGAACACTGCTGTCAAGCTTGGCAGGCTGTTCCCCATTTTAGCTCATTACCTTTGCTAATCTGCTAGGTGTTGGAATTTTTCAATGTGGTACATTTGTAAGATCTGAATCAAATCCTGCTTTCTTTATAGTAACAGGTACCATTCCACAGGTCTTACTAGTCAACGTAAGCTAAATTATTTGTTTTTCATTGCTCAAGCCTGCTTGGTCTTCAGTGACTTTCAGTCATCAGATCAAATTCTAATGTGATGATAAGGAAAAAAAATTAACTTCTTCTTAGATACAAGGATATACTTTTACCTTGAAACCACATACATTTCTCTTTAACTCTATATTTAAGGAACTGAGAGCAATATCTCTTTCTATATTCCCTTCTTTGTTTATTACACCCATGTCAGCTATCACCCTTTAGCCTTTGTCTTTTTATCTACATCCTTGAGCTCCCTCACTAATCTCAAACCTTCATTATCAAATGCATATTTGGTATTTCTCTGTAAATACTCCCCTAGCACCTCAAACTCAGTGTGTCTAAAAATGAATTCATTATCTCCCACAATAAACTGAATTTCCTCTCCATTTGCCTCTTGTAGTTAACAAGACTTGTCTCATATACAGTATCTTAGTGTCATCTTCTGGAGAAATTTTAGTCATATAGATGTGATCAGCAAGATATATGTGGAATTATTAGCTGAACATTGAACTGACCTAGTACCCTGTGCCCTCTAATTCACCTTTTCTATGTTTTCTGCCCCACTCTTGGAAAAAAAAAAAACAACAATTAATTAGATGAAGAAGAAACATCTCTTCTCAACTGTAATTTTTCTGTAAAAAGTATACCTGGGGAATCCTTTCTCTTAGTATGGCCTGTTTGCTAGTATGTATAGCATTTATTTCCTTTATCAGCTATAGCAAGAATTCATGGTGCAACACTATACAAATTATTATTATTTAATAGAGTCAGAGGGAGATATGATCTTATTGTGATCTGTGTTTCTTTGTGTTTTACTGTAAAGTAGAATTTTTTTTGAATACAAGTTTCACTAATTTACTTTGCATAGCTGAAACTACTGTACATTTAATGATTAAAATTAAGCTCTGTTTAGATCTTGAATGATTTTCAATCATTAAAACTAGCATACTTTGGTTCTTTAAGTGTTTCCCCCTTATTCTACCTTTTAAATAATGAACATATTATGAAATCTGAGTATTCTTACAAAAAAAGGATCAAAGATGCTTAAAAGACAGGCCTGTAATGCTGATTCCTTACTTTATTTACCAAGACAATGGCCATCTAGCCAACTTGTAGCAGAAAAAAAAGTTATTTACAGTGTTACCTTTGATCTCCTTTCAGGACTTCTTATGTAATTATCTATCTATCTATCTATGTGCAATAATACATAAATATATCCATTCATTCAAGCATTCATTCACTCAAAAGAAAGTATTGACCACATTTACTTTAAAATTCATTTATTTGTTTTTTTTAATATTTCTTTTAAACATTTTGACTTCCTCTCCTTCCTACCAATGCCTCCCTCACCCAATGACAATCAATAAATATGATACCAATTACACAAGTGGAAGTCCTAATTGATAGGCATTTCCTCATTTTCCAATTCTTTGTCAACACAAAAAGTCACAAGAAATATGTTTGTATATATAGGTTCTTTGGTTCTTTTTCTTTTCCTTTTTTTTTTTTTTTGGATACAGACCTAGTAGTGGTATTGTTGGATGAAAGTGTATGCACAATTTTATAGCTCTTAGGGCGTAGTTCCAAGTTGCTCTCTAGAATGGTTAGATCAGTTGAGAACTCTTCCAACTGTGCATTAGTGGCTCAATTCTTCCACATCCCCACCAATATTTTAGAACATCTATTTAAAAGAATCTAAATAGACTAATAGAACACTGATTAGATGTTCTTTGGTAGAGAACCTATAAGATTAGGAGTCAAGAATTTGAGCTTCTGATATCGATTTCCTTTGTGAACTGGGATAATGAATTTCCTCTCTATAAGATTCAGTTTCCTTAATTTTTACCTGAGAAGATAATAATACCTTCCCTGCCTACTTTACAGACTTGTAAAGTAAAAAAAAAAAAAGTAGTGGTTTTGAAAACACTTTGAAACATTTCAATTTTGATTCAGGTTTAGATAGGAAATCATTATATATATATATATATATATATATACATGCACACACACACATACATATATATGAGTGTATGCATATGTATATAAATAACAAATGTCTTTGTTGAATGGTCACTTGGGGATTCTTTTTAAATTGATTGATAGCAAGTTATAATTGAATGTTAGTGAGATAACATTCTCAGAATTATAATAGGTCCTTCTCTGAGTGAAATAAACTAATATATCATTAATTTTCTAATATTTTAACCTAAAGAAAATTCAATGATTTCCTATGGATGATAAGTTTAATCTATGCTCTAAAAAGTTAATCCCTACACAGAAATTAGTAGTGTCAGGGTCATTGGGTGATATTCAGGTCTATTTTTTCTTTTCATTTCCCAAATGTTCAATTGCTAAAGGTCCTATTTTGATTTTTAAAATACAATTTCTTCCCACCGTGTAAAATCAATTTATTGGAATTCTACTGTACTTGAAGAGCTGCTTAATTCCAAAGAGCTTTCATGCTTATAATAAAATCTTGATTAACTGGAGAGCTCAGGGAATGCAATATTCTTTTTACTTGAATTTTCTGTTTAACTGAAATTTTAAACTTTCAAGCTTCATTTCAGATTTTGTTATTGCAAATCTTTATAAAAAAAATCTACTTTCTTTCATAATATTGCCTAACCTTATCTAGCCAAGAAAATCCCCACTATTACTCAATAGTTATGGCTATCTTCTAATTATCTCCTATGTATAATATGCATGAACCCTTTCTACTTGTGAACAAGGCTTAAATGCTATACCATTTCTCTTTGCCTGTACAAAACTGTATTATTCTTTAAGAGTTTTCTCCACTAAAAACTAACTGGCCACTTTAGTATAGAGTATTTTAAAGTTTTAGTTAAAAATACCTCATTTTACATCTAGTTTCTAAAATTTAGGGGGCAGCTAAGTGGCACAGTGGATAAAGAAACAGTCCTGGATTCAGTAGGAGCTGAGTTCAAATTTGGCCTCAGACACTTGACACTTACTGGCTGTGTGACCCTGGGCAAGGTACTTAACCCTCATTGCCCCACCCCCCACCCCCAAAATTAGTAACAGGCTAGTCATGAACAAATCTCCTCTCTCTCTCTCTCTCTCTTTTCCTCACTCTCTCTCCATTTCTCTCTCTTCATCTAATCTTTTTCTCTCCTTCCACAGCTAGGGAAAACAGAACAAAACAATACCACCAAACTCTTGTTGTTTGGGGCTTTGTCAAGCTGTCTCTTGTGTAGACATACTTGGTTTTTTGTTTTTGTTTTGTTTTTTCTTTCTTTTGGCCTGGCCACTTTTACCATTTCTGTACTCCCTCCAGATATTTGTTCCATACAATTAAAGGAAGGTATAAAAAAATCCCATCTCTCAGAAAGATCTGGGCCTTTTTTTTTTTGGTTGTTTTGTTTTCTTTCTAATAGGTGAGCTACTCTAGTCTGACCAGTTAGCTGGCATAAAAACACTGTTAAACCAATTTTAATGGCTTAGATATCTAGTAGTTCATTATCCAAAACTAATCTCAAAATTAATTCAAAGGCATACTTGAACTTCCCACCATTGACATTTATATTTAAAAACAAGGAGTTACAGATCATTATCAGTATCTACCTATTTCTCTAGTTCATACAATTTAGAGAAAAGCAGGCTATCATCATAAATTTTTGCTTTAACTGATAAAGCAGAGAAAGGTACTTGCTAGGATATGGGCCATGTGAAGAGCCAACATGGATTCTCAAACAATTCAGCAATCAACAAAAATCTATTAAGTGCCTATCATAAGGCCAGACAGCGTTCTCAGAATGGAGATAAAAAGATAAAAAGTGAAATATTCCCTTCCTTCAGCGTCTTACAATCTAACAGAAAAATATAACACTTACTTATATATAAATTTGAGGTGGTATGGTTGGGAGATAAAAGAAGTTGGGGAGGGGTGGATTGTGTCAGGAAATGTTTCTGATTGTTGTTATCAAGTTGTTTCAGTTATGTCTGACTCTTCATGACCCTATTTGAGGTTTTCTTGGCCAAGATACTGGAGTAGTTTGCCATTTCCTTCTCAAGTTCATTTTATAGATGCATAATAGAGGCAAGCAGGATAAAGGGACTTTACCAGGGTCACAAGGCTAGTGTTGAAGGCCAGATTTGAACTCTTTCTGACTTTAGGGAAGGTCCTCTATTGCTTCCAGTACAAGTTGGCATTTAGTATGATCTTGGAAGGAAAGTAAGGATTCTAAGAGGCAGAAGTGAGGAAGGATTGAACTTCATGGATAAGATAAAGCCCATACAAAAGCGAAGAGCCAAGAGATGGATTCATGAATGAGAACCAGAAGAAAAGGCCAATTTGGTATGTTAATAAAAGTGAGTAATATATAACAAGGGTGATAAAGAAAGTTAAGGACAAATAATAAAGGGCTTTAAAAGTGGTTAAATGTAATTATAGCTGCTCTTACAGGTAAAAAGGAGCCACTAGTGGTCTGGATTTAGAAGAGGCCTGCCCTATGCTTTAGGAAAAATATTGGTGTCTTCACAATAAAGAAATTGAAATTAGGAGAAGTTTAAGGCAAGGAGACATATCAGGGAGCTATTTTAAGAGTCCAAGAGAGAGGTGACGAGGGTACAAATAAGGGTGGCAGCTGGGTGAATGGAGAGATAAGGATAGATGACAGGCATGTTGTGTGGATAGAAGTGACAAGATTTGCTGACTGAATGAATATGTGAATTGGATGAGATCTCCAGAATGACCTCATACACCAGGAAACACATCATTAGGAGATCTCATTATCCTTAAAGGTTAAATCATATTTGGTACTCACATCTCATAAGTACCTTGTGTCCCTATTATTGGTCTCTCTGGCAGGAGAACAGAGGGATGACTTCTAAACTTCAATTTAAGAAATGGGACCAGCACAATCTTCTCCCCATTTCCCAACAGCTATATTGTTTTCATACTTCTTTGTATTTCTCCATCATCTCTGCATGTTCTGACAAGTTCTCCCTCCCCCTTTTCAACTTTCTTTTCTGTGTTATCACCCTATATTAGATCATAAGCTACTTCAGATCAGGAACAGTATTTCATTTTATTCTATTTGTATCCCCAGTGCCTACCACAGTGTTTAACATGTACTTGGTGCTAAATAAATGTTTATTGACTAACTAAAATATCCCAAATGACTCTGGGGTTGAAAATCTTTGTGACTGGAAAGATTTTTCTATGCTTTACAGAATAAAAGAAGTTCAGAAGTGGAATAGGTTTGGAAAGAAAGATAATGAATTCCCTTTTGGAAATGGTGAGATTAAGCTGTTCAAGATATATCCAATTCATAATATCCAAAGGGCCAAAAATTATGTAGACCTATAGCTCAGTAGAGCGATTGAAGCTGGAAATATAGATTTGAGAGTCATCAGAATAGAGATGAAACTTAAATCCTCTTTAGGTGATTAGTTCGCTGGGAAAAATAAGGAGATTTCACATTATAATGTCCTAGTATATGGAACCGCTCAAGAATTGGGTGATAAGGAACTGGTCATAACATGGAAAGTTGATTTATAATCTATATTGATATAATTGGTGACATTGTTCTGGTAAAGGAGATAAGATTTCGTACATACCAACTATGAATAATTGGAGAAAAGTCATGTTATGTTTTAATGCCTATTATGTGATTATGTGTCAGGCATTGTGTTAAGCATTTTATTGTATGTATGTATATATAATCCTCATTTTATGATTTCCTAAGCACTTTACTATATATAATATATAATTATATATGTATGTATATGTATATATGCATGTATATATAATCCTCATTTTATGATTTACTATATACTTTACTATATATAATATAGTAAGTATATATAGTATGTATATATATTTAAGTGTTTAGTAAATCAAAATGAGGATTATATATACACATATATACATACATGTATATACATATATATGAGTGTATACATATATGTGTGTGTTTGTGTATGTGTGTGTTTGTATGTGTGTGCATGAAGAGGCTCTTCTAGTCAGTGAGGAGTCACGATGAATAGAGAGCTAGGTATGAAGGTAGTATGAAGACCTGAGTTTAAATCTTGCTTTACATACATTTAATATGTTTCTCCATTCCCTCAAATACTTCCCTGGGTTGTAGTCAGGATAAAAGGAAAAGGCATTCATTAGTTAAATACTTTGCAAACCTTAAAGTATTATATGAATACTCGTTCTTGTTGCTGTTGTTGATGCTAAAAGATCAAGGCTGACTTCCTAAATAGATGAAGTAGCCTTTGTGGGATGATCTTACTTCATCATTGTTGTTCAGTCATTTTTTAGCCATGCTTCACTCTTTATGATTCCATTTAGAGTTTTTTTGGCAGATTCTAGAGTGGTTTGCCATTTCCTTCTCTAGTTCATTTTACAGATGAGGAAACTGAGGAAACTAGGGTTAAGTGACTTGCCAGTATCACACAACTACTGAATGTCTGAGGGCAGATTGTAACCTTACAAAAATGAGTCTTCCCGACTCAAGGCCTGGTACTCTATCTACTATACCATCTATTTATTTATCAGAATGAGGAGAAAAGGCAGTCATACATCATGTTTATGAAATAAGGAGCAAGAATAGGAGAAATAGATTGTATACATAGCCAGAAATAAAAGGCCTGGTCAACACCAAGTTGGCAAACAGTATGGTTTACTAGAGGAAGCACTAGATTTGGAAGTAGAGAATGTTGGGGGTGGGGGTTGTTTTGTTTTGTTTTGTTTTGTTGTGTTTTTTACCTAACTGACACCTATAAACCTATGTGACTTTGAGGAAGTAATTGTCTCTTCTGAGCTTCATTTTCCTCAACTATAAAATGAGAAAGTTAAATTAGATGAGCCTCAAAATCTCTTTCCTTCTAAGTAAAAATACTATGCTCCAAATCAAGAATCAGGACTGACTTGAAGATCAAAGTAAAGGGGTAAATCAAGAAAGAAACAAACAAAAAACACGTAGACAATTAGAACATACATGGATACCAGGGATCAGGGCAATATTAGATAGCAAGACAGACAGGCATTTGAAGCACACACGAGTTTTGTCAAAGGTAGGGCAGAGGTGAAATTATTGAAAAGGAGTGTGGTTAAAAGTAAGGGCAAATAATACAGAACCAGAAGACCTCCTAGAAAATAAATGAACTTCCAAGTCACCAGGTCATTAGAAGATAGGTACCAGAAGCTATGTGGCAAAATGGATAGATTGCCTGGAGTCAGGAAGCCCTAAATTCAAATCTGGCCTTGGGCATTTGCCAGATGTGTGACCTTAAACAAGTCACTTAATCCTTTATGACTCAGTTTCTTCATCTGTAAAATGTATTGAAGAAGGAAATGGCAAATAACTCCAGTATACTTTCCAAGAAAACCCCAAATGGGGTCACTGAGAATTAAATGTGACTGACAAAAACAAAAATCCAGGAACAGGAAGATATTAATAACTGACCCATTCCTCTGACTTGTTTAAGCATATATTTCCTTTGATGTAAGGGCTATTCTCCCAGGGTGGCCAACTGAGGAGCTATATGTTCATTTATCTTTAACTATGAGTGTGTAGATAGAAGATAGCACCTTACAGCTGCTGCCTACAAATATGTTCCCCAGGACCTGAATGATCCTCACCACTAATGAGTAATTCTGTTGGGGCTGAAAGACTTTTATTTGATCTTCAAGAATCCCCTGTTAGTAGGGGTATGCTGTACCAGCTGAAACTGACCCATGAGATTTGATTTTTTTAAATGTTTATTTTAAGTATTTACTCCCTGGAAATCAGCAAAAACTAAAAATCAGCACTTGATGTTTTGATGACTATCAGGACTTAGGAAAGTGATAGGGAAAATGTTAATAATTCAGCTTAAACATAATAATATGTCATATGTACCCTCTTTTATAGAATCACATATACATATATACACATGTGTGTATGTATATATGTGTGTCTGTATGTGTATCTATACACTCATTAATTTAAGTATATCAAAATTTAAGTTTTAGTTGCCATGTATCTTTTAGAAATTATTGCCATATGTGGCTTTGTTGATTTAATATATAAAACTATATTATTCATGTTATTTTATAGTTTAATTTCTACTCTTTATATGCAAACTCTTCAGTCTTTAGAAGCCCTGAATTATTAATACCAAAGTATTACCCAGAAAAAAACCCCAGCATTTTCTGAGGATATTAGTGCTAGAAAGAACTTTAAAGATTATTATTTATTCAGTCCTTTATTTTACAGGATGAGGAAAACACATTCCATGAGTTTAAATGATTTCCCCAAGGTTAGTAAGCTAGTTATTGGCACAGATGCAGTGGATTCTGAGTTTTCTGATGCCCCATCAAGTGCTCTTTGTAGTGCCTTACAAAAGGAAACTACTAACATGGCTGGTAATGGGCAGTAGGGATTTTGTACCTCTATGTTCACCTTTATTTCTCAAATTAAAAGCACATCAGGAGCAATTAATCAATCAATAAATATTTGTTGGACATTTTCCATGTGTCTAACACCAAGCTAGAAGCTATGCAAGATATAAATATTTGATGCAAAAAGTAGGTTCCAATATTTCAAAAAGTCTTCCTTTTATGTAAGTTTATATATACAGTAGGTATTGCTGCTGAGTATTTTTATAAGGCTCCTTATTTGTTTTTCTTTTCTTTTATTTAATGTTTTAACATTTTTAAGTACAATAAAATTTTATTTCAAAACTTAAAAGCCATTCTAAGCTTCTGAGCCCTACCCCCATGCCCCCCAAAAAGGTAGTTTGTTAACCCCTGCATAGAGAATCACAGAAACTCAAAATCTGATTTTCATAAACAACTACAGTGGGCCACCTAGTCCAACTCTTACATGAAAGGGATCCCCATTATTACATACCTGATGTTTTGTTTAGACTGCTTGAAGAACCAGGGTGGGGATGGGGAAGAAGAAGATTTACTACCTCTCAATGTACCCTGTTTCATTTTTTGATAGCACTAGATGTTAGCAAGTTTTGTTTGATTGTTATTCCCTGGTATGTAGCCTAAATTTTGCTAGTTGCACTTCTACCCCTCACTCTACTATTTGTCTTCTAGAGGCAAATGAACAAACAAAAGAAATCTAATCCTCTTCAAGATTGCTCTTTAAGACTTGAAGCTAGTGGGGGGGGGGTGCAGCTACCAGCTCTGGAGTCAGAAGGACCTGAGTTCAAATCCGGTCTCAGACACAACACTTACTAGCTGTGTGACCCTAGGCAAGTCACTTAACCCCAATTGCCTCACAAAAAAAAAAAAAGACTTGAAGCTAGCTATCTTTAGCTATCTTGTCTCCTCCCCCCAACCCCCGACCCCTTCAATTCCTCCTAGTCTTCTCTTCTCCTTGTTTCTACAACAGATCTTCAGGTACTCAAGGTACCGTTCCATTTGAATGTCCAGCCATCCCCTTGATATGTGCCAGCTTAATAATGTCCTTCTTAAACTATTGCAACCAGAAGTGAAAAAAAAAAATTAGATGAGGGCAAATGATGGCAGAGTAGACTAGAATCGTCAACTATTTTTCTATAAGCTGTGCCTTTCATTATAGCTTGGTGATATGGTAAGTAAGAGTGATGGGCTTGGAGCTGATCCTAAATTTTATTTCTGTCACCAACACTAGTTGTTTTTTGTTGTTGTTGTTGTTGTTTGTTTTTGTTTGTTTTTGTTTTATTTTGTTTTGTTTTGTTTTTACCCAGGGCAAGTCACTTAAAAAAAAAAAAGTTAACATTTACACAGCACTTATTATTTGCCAGGTGCTACACTTTTTTTTTTTAATTTGACCTTCACAGGGGGCAGTTAGGTGGAGCAGTGGATAAAGCACTGGCCTTGGATTCAGGAAGACCTGAGTTCAAATCCAGCCTCAGACACTTGACACTTACTGGCTATGTGACCCTGGGTAAGTCATTTAACCCCCATTGCCCTGCAAAAAACAAAACAAAACAAAACAAAACAAAAAACAAATAATTTGACCTTCACAACATCCCTGAGAGATGAGTCCTATTAGTATCCCCATTTTATAGATAAGGAAACTGAGACAAATAGAGGTTCAAGTGACTTGCCAAGTAAGTGTCTGAGGCCAAATTTGAACTCAGGTCTTCCTGAGACCAGACCTGATATTCTAATTACCATGCTGTCTAGCTTCCACTTGAAGCCTGTTTGCCTCAGTTTCTTCAAATTGATAATGTATCATCACCAGGATTAGCATCAACATTTATTGGGCACCAACTATGATACAATGACTAGAGTAACAGGCTTAGGGTCAGAAAGACATCTTCCTGATTTTAAATCTGGCTTCGGACACCTGTGACCCTGGGCAAGTCACTTAACCCTGTTTGCCTCAAATTCCCAATTGGTAAAATGAGCTGGAAAAGGAAATGTCAAATCACTCTGATATCTTTGGCGAGAAAACCCTAAATCTTGTCACAATCAGACAATGACTGAAAATGACTGAACAACCACAAAAACTATGTATAAAAGAATCATGGAGTTGTGGATAGAGTATCAGTCTTTAGAATCAGAAGCTATGGGTTTAAGTCCTTCTTCTGACAGTTTCTGGATATATGACTTTCACCTACTTACTTAATTTCTAAGTGCTTTAGACAACTCTTAAAGGGCTATGAGGAGCTTACTTTATTAGTAGAGGGTATTTCTTCATCTGGAAGTAGCCAATATTAATAAACCACAGACTTGACCCCTATTGCTCTATGTCTGAATCATTTTCCCACACCCCAGAACATAATGGACATAAGCAGAAAATGATATATTACCAATGATAACTTACGTGATAGAATTAGCATAAAAGACACTGTCTCAAATAGGTTTGACCTAGGGATAAAAAGTAACCAGACATGTAGTGAGATTTAAAGATACCTAGTGGTCAAGTAGGTGCTGAAATATGAGCCTGGAAGTGATAAAAAAACTAGCATGTTGGGTTTATTCTCCATGAAGATTTGTGGAATGTAATGGGTAATAATTGAATTCCAAGAAATGGCATGAAGGGATAACAATCTGTATCAGTGAAAGGAACATCCACATCAATGAGATCAATGATATATCACCAATGATACATTACCAATCCAGTTTGATTATTCAATCAAAATATAAAATAATCTGGCAGCATTAAAATATAGAAGAGGAGGAGAAGAAGAAGAAAGTCTATAGGAAAGATCAATGGCTATAACTGAAATTGAGGTGATGAAGACAGATAATGATTGTGTCACTGCGAATATAAAGGAAGGAATACTTGGAAGAAACATGATAAAGGAAAATCAAAATGAATGGTTACCAGTTGGAACAGAGGCACAAGGAAGAATGAAAAATTATTCTGAGATTTAAAGACTTATTGAATAGGACTATAGACAACGATGTATGAAAGGGAAGTTGGGTTTGAGAAGAGGAAAATAATGAAGCTTCTCCTAAATGTGGTAAATTGGAGAGAATAGAGGTGATGGTATAATTACCAAGCCAAAATGTCCAATAACCTTTGTTGATAGGAATCTGGAATTCACAATATAACAGAGAGAATATATCATCACCACCACCATCATCATCACCATTTTACTAATGAGAAAAACCTTATGGTTTTATTTCTTTGCCAAAGTAACACAGCAAGTTATTTATTGAGTTAGAAATTAGGTCCATTTTGTGAAGTAGTGAGGTCCCAGTAGCTGGCATGCTAATTCTCATGTAAGAAGAGAACCTATTAGGAATATTAGAGATGAGCTTCCAACATAGGTAGGAAGTTTGCTGTGATAGCTTCTAAGTATTATTCTAGTTTTAAGATTCTATGAAGCTAGATTAATTTTCTACTCATTAAAAGCACTTCCTGAAATGTGCATTGATGTACCTGGTACCTGACATATTAAGTGAAACTCTTTAACAGGTTGAATAAGACAATGTCTGTCTTTTTTTAGGAGACTAACAGGGTAAATTTCCCATGCTGCATAACTTTCTTAGTGCTGGAATAAGTCAGTCAATGAAGGGAAAAGGAAAGGAACATTTGACAGGCTCTGAAACGCAGTCTTTAGGGACAATACCCTGTTTATATGCATTTGTGAGGTTCCTAGTGATAATCGTTTGCCTAAAATACTACCAATTGTTTAACAAGGGAATCATTTCTAAAATGCAGACAGTTTAGAGCTTAAATAACTCCCCAGAACTATTCAAGAAGTGCTATATTCATTTTATACAGCTTTTATGGGAACCTCATTTCAAAGAAAGTTAAACATCATAATAAAAAAAAGATTCCACTTTACAAGCTCAAATCTTTCCTTCCTTTTGCCTTTTTAAGTGCATTTTATGAGTCAACAGAGCCATGTTCTTAGGAATATATATTTTCATGGAAAATTACCTAATGTAGCAATCTTTCCTTACTAGAATATAGCAATTTGTTTACCCTGATTTGATTTGTATCCATCTCTGCCTGTCAAGCACATAAGGCACACAGGTATACAGGTACCTGTGTGTACACATGATCACACATGTGCACATATACACATGTACAAATATAATTCAATGCACAACCATACATAGCATTGAGTCCTAGGGAGTCATTGTGGAGAGCTTCATTGTCATTCAAGTTCTTTCTTAGACCATTAATTTTCAGCATCATAACAATTGTGCTCAAGTTGAAGATGCTGTTTAGATGCTGCTCAGGAAAGATATATCCTATGGCATCCTCTCTGACAATACATTCATTTATCATTCTGTTCCTCAATCCAAGTGATGGCTTGCCTCGAGGAGGATAAATGGCTCATATAGTTCTCAATGGTCTAATAGCAGGACCATCTGCTGAAGTCATCAGTGACTTGTTGGTGAGGCTTAGCAGCTGGGAAGGCTTCAACTAATCTGCTCTTCTTTTAATCAGTGGGGTATCTCTGAAATGAGTGAGAATTATGATGATGGATTCTAGGGGAGTAAAGATAACATCTTTACTCTTGACTCAGCTTGCAATATTTATTTTGATTCTCTATATTTACTTTCACACCATCAGGTATCTGTTTGTGCTTTTCATTCCAATCATGGGGACTGAATATGAAGGTGTTGGAGAAGCTTATCATACCATTTCCAATCCTGGCAAATGCAAGGTGGCTTATCTCTGATTCTAATGTGTCTATATATTTCATTTCCACTTGTCTTCTTCAACTATATCAGCAGTCTGGAGAAAGAAGACAGGAGGGAATTCCTCTGGTTGAATGCATAAGGATCTGGCATATTTTTTTTATCAATGATTAACATGAAGAGATAGAGAACATGCTTACATATGCTAGAGATATTACTGTCATGATGGACAATCCAGCTTGTATTCAAAATATCTACATAAGTTAGGTCAACAGACGGAATTAAATAAAATGAAATTTAATTGGTAAAAATGTCTGGTCCTAACCTGGAGCTTAAAAAATCAGTTTCTCAAATATAGTCTGGGGGATGACTAGCTATCAGTTCATATCAAAAATAGGATGTATGAGTTTCAACAGATCGGAGATTCTGTATTAGTGGATAACGTGGTTAAATTAAACACAGAAGCTTAAAATAAAACGTAGTCTTTGGATGCTTTAAAAGAGGCTTGCTGGGGGCAGCTAGATGTCACAGTGGATAAAACATCAGCCCTGGATTCAGGAGGAACTGAATTCAAATCCGAATTTAGACACTTGATATTTACTAGCTGTGTGACATTGGGCAAGCCACTTAACCCTTATTGCCCTGCAAAAACAAAAACAAAACAAAAACAAAAGTAAAAACAAAAGACTCCACCAAAAACAAATCCATAGAAAAAAAGAAAGAGGCTTGATATCTGTTTCAAGGCATATGATAATACCATTATACTCAGCTTTTGTCAGATACCACAATTGGAATATTCTCTTCAGTTCCAGGTTAATGAATAAATAATCAGTACCCATATATTAAATTCCTACTCTGTGCTGGATACCTTGTGAAGTAGTGGGGAAATAAAGTGCAATAAAAATAATTATATGATGCCTGTCTGCTTTCAGGGAGCTTGCCCATTTTTAGGGTAGATGGTATGAATGTGTATAAATACATATAGAATAAATAGGAAACATATAAATGTGAGTTAGAATTTAATTTTGCTTAATAGATTGATTAGGACTAGCAGTAGAAGGGATCAGGAAATGCACTTTGAACAATGCAGAGCTTGAGCTGAATTTTGACAAAAGTTAACAATTTTGTAAGGAAGTAGAACAGTCTAGGCATGGAGGATGGCCAATGTAAAGACAGAAAGATGAGACATGGAGTGGCAGATGTGAGAAACAGAGAAAACTCCAGCTTAGTCGTACATCAGATTGGGAAAGAGAAGGAGGTAAAGTTTAATGATTCTCGAAATATACATGGAGGCCAAATTGTGAAGGACTTTAAAAGACAGAGCTAACTTCATACTAGAAGCTAAAAGGGTCACTAGGGCTTATTGAGTCTGGAATTGAACCAGTTAGACCTGCACTTGAGAAAACATTATTTTAGCAGCTGCATAGACGATGGAATGGAATGACAAGGAACTTGAGGCAAAGAGTAAAATTAGGAGGCTCTTTGAATTGTCCAGGTGACAGGTGATAAGGGCATAAATTAAGGTGGTAGCTGTGTTTGTAGTGAGAAGAGGTTGGATACCACATTTAAGAATGACATTTAGAGTCTTTAATGTTTCTAGTGATAGAACTGTAAACTCCATGCCACATGAGAATTAGAAGAACTAAATGGAGACATTTAGTCTGGAGAAGAGAATACCTGAGGGTGAGGAATAAAAGCTTTCTTTATATAATCCAGATGTGTTGTTAGGTGAGCCTGATTCGGTATTAATTCAGGTTTGAGGTTGAGCTGAAATAAGGGATCAATGAGATATTAAACAATTAACCAGCATTGGAAAAATATATGTATGTAAATATACATCTATATCTATCTCTATATATGTATGTATGTATGTTATAATTTATATATATATATATATCTTATATAACACTAACATTTAAGGTAGGTAGAGACAATCTTCCTCATATAGAGAGAAGTTTTGGTATATGGAGGTCTTGGAACATATAATAAATCTGAAGAGTTCAAAAGGCTGGTCATTTTATTAAATGTCTTTAGGAAAATGGCTGGACTCAAAAGATGACATATTAAGGGTTTGCCTTTATAGAATGATTTGGTCCTGGGGCCAGGGCCTACTACCCCAAAATATTATCATCATTGACATTATGTACCCATTTTAGTCTTTTGTTTTGGTCCTTGAATGGTTTTTCTGTCTGAGCATTTTCTTTAAAAAATGTAACATCCCTGGGGCACCTAGGTGGTACAGTGGATAAAGTACCGGCTCTGGATTCAGAAGGACCTGAGTTTAAATCTGCCCTCAGACACTTGACACTTACTAGCTATGTGACTCTTGGCAAGTCACTTAACCTTCATTTCCCTGAAAAAAAAGAGTAATATCCCAGGAGGGAGTCATCAATAATTATCTAATAATTATTAATTAGTCAGAAACCCTTGATAGATCAAAATTGTCTGAAAGCATAACTGGGGGATAAGGCAGGAATCTGTGGGAAGCAGAAGGAGAAAATTGGGATGGATGAGGGACCTGAGAAGGCCTCATCTTAACCTAAGCTCCGTATTTCATACCTGTGAATCCTTGCATAACCACATGTTTAATCTTTATATTGGTTGATTGAACCTATATGTTGATGACCTCAAAATTCATCATGTTCAGTAAATTAATATTTACTGCTATGCGTAGTACACTGCAAAATTATTCTTACATTACAGAAGACTTGAAAAATAGTATGTATAGTAAGTACACTGGATGGCACTAGACTTGGAGTCATGAAAACCTACATTCAAATCCTGCCTCAGACACATTAGTTATGATCTTGGGCAAGTCCCTTAATTTTTTTCAGCAGCAGTTTCCTCATATACAAAATTGGAATAGTATCTGTTAACAATTAACATGTAGGGGCAGCTTGGTGGTGCAGTGGATGGAGCCCAGGCCCTGGATTCAGGAGGACCTGAGTTAAAATCCGACCTCAAACACTTGACACTTACTAGCTGTGTGACCTGGGGCAAGTCGTTTAACCCTCATTGCCCCGCAAAAAAAAAAAGACAAAAATTAACATACACACACACACACATATGGTAATATGTATATGTTATATATGCATTCAAATATGAATATATTAACGTAAGTATATGCATATATAGCATAGGTAATTTCATTCATATTCACATTATATAAATCAAATATATGTGTATATAGTATATGTATATTTAGATATAGATATAGGATTTCAATTAATAATAATATTTCATAAATCAGATATGTGTGTATATCTTTCTATCTAATTTATTGAGGTAGGATTCAAATGCTGACTCCAAGTCTAACACTTCATCTAATCATGCTATGTTTTGAGTCTTTGGAATTATAAGAATAATTTTTACATTGCACTGTACATAGCAAACACTATTGATTTACTTAATATAATGGATTGTCAGGTCATTGGGATATAGTTTCAATGGACAAATATAAAGATTAATAATGTGGTCATGCAAACAGTCTTAGAAAAAGGGACCTTTGTTAGGATGGGTCCATCTTGAACCTCTCTCTCTCTCTCTTTCTCTCTCTTTCTTTCTATCACAATATTCCTTATGATTGCTGTCCACTAGATGCCTTCCCCCCACTTACCAACTCCCTCTATCCCCATTCCTGTCCCAAACTATTTGCTTTGTTAAGTGACTTGATCTCTCTTGGTTTCAGATGTTTCCTTTGTAAAAATAGGACTAAAAATTTGTTTATCTTTCCCTATAGCATGTCTTTTAGCTATAATATCTAGGAACCTATAATATAAATTTTCATTTTATATAAATAGATTAAGTCTGGGGCTGGCAGTAATGGGTGATTTTGAACAATAAGCTTCAATAAATAATGAATTTACAATTTTACTTTATTAATTTAAATCATGTAGCTTATCTTTGACATTTGCAATTCTTAATGAGATATCCATAAAATTTGAGGGAGGGGGTGTAGAAATTAATCCATATAAATGTTTTATTATTTTAAATTGACTAGCATTCTATCAAACATATGCTAAAAACTGGCTTCAATTCTCAAGGCCCCAGGCATCAAGTCACTTCAAATTAAAGTCGACACTAATATTTTAAAGGAGAGTGATCTTGTCTCTAGCCTATAGTAAAACTTCATTTTTTTATTGATATAGGATCAGTATTTACTTTGTATCTAGCCATGTTTATGTTTACATGTATATGCACATTTATATTTCTATGAAGGTTTCACGAACAAATTGATATTGTTAATTAAATTGAAAGTATACTGTTTGATATTATTTAAGAATACATTTTTTCAAAGGTAATAACAGCAAGTACCAGCCCTACTTAGCCTGGTGCTTTAATGTTAAAAACAAATCCAGGGGCAGCTAGGTGTTGCAGTGCATAGAGCACCAGCCTCCTGGAGTCAAGAGAACCTGAGTTCAAATCCAGCCTCAGACACTTAACACTTACCAGCTGTGTGACCCTGGGCAAGTCACTTCACCCCAATTGCCTCACCAAAAAACAAAAACAAAAACAAAAACAAAAACAAAAACAAACAAACAAACAAAAACAAATTCATAAGATTGATTCATTAACAGAGAATCTCTCGCAATCCCAACCCACCCCTTGGTGGAGGTGGGTGGTCCAGAGGTGTTGCCTATTGCACATGTTTACACACACACATACACACACACACACACACACACACACACACACATACAAACACAGTTTTGCTGATTTTTCTTTCCTGTTTTTTTTTTTCATTTTAAAAATAATATTGATTATATGGAATAATTCTCTGGGAGAGGGTGGGGAAATGAGAGGCAGAGGCATCCTGGGGAAAACTATGATGATGTATAAAACAGATGATATCAGTAAAAACTTATCAAAAACAAAACTTCTCCTCGCCATCATAAGTACCCTGGGTCCAGTTATTATGAGATTACATTTTTATAAAGTTATTCTAATACGGAGGCCTTTCACTTCCCCAGGATTGCCCACCCTCACAATTAGTCAAATATAAGTGAAGTTTAGACTAAGTTTAGAATGACAGAGAAGAAATCTGGCTTGTGGAATGAATGACAGATGGAGCATCTCCAGTAAACATTAACACTGACCTTCTGCAGTGAAGTGCTATAGATAAAGTAGCATGAACTTTGGTGTCCACTGGGCACCTGAGCTACTCCAGAGTTGCTGGGCAACCAGCGTCTAGTTAGATGTGAAAAAATGATAAATGCCTCCATGATTATGTGAGTTGATCACTATACTAAGCATATCTTTGTGACCATCATATTTCCTTGGAAGGAACTTCTAAATATAGTCTAGGGTGGGAGTGGTTTGGAGAGAATAAAGGGCAAGTTGTGAAAAGGCAGGCAGGAAAACATTCGTATTATAAATCTTTCATTAATTCTTTGTTCATATTATCCTCTTTACCAGTGGAAATCACAGTCATCCTTCAAGGGTTAGCTCACATTAGCCAGAAGTGATGACTCTACTCCCAGAGTACTTCTATGTTTTTCATCTTATTGTCTATTTTATTTAGTCATATAGATGCCATTTCTCATTTTAGTTTGGAAACTTCATGAGAGGGGAATTAATCCATATGCCCTTATATGGGGCACTATGAAGCGAGACCTGATCCTTTGATTATGGGGGAAAGTGTTAAAGAAAGATTTAGTTAGGCAAATCTTGGACCCAAGGGCAATTCACTCAATTTAAATGCTTAAACATAGTTCAGTAGATATTTAGTAAATATTCTGTTTATATAAGGCACTGTGTAAGATGAAAGGATCCAGTAGAAAAAAAAAATCACAAGATCTTAGACATAGTGTTGGAAATTACCTGAGATGTCCCATTTTATAGATGATAAAACGGAAGAGCAGAGAGGGGAAGCAACTTTCTTCAGTTCTTTCAGGTAGTTAGAGGCTGAGCCTAGATTTGGATCCTGTTTCTCTGAATACATATATACATACCTTAATGCCTTCCAATCCCTGCCCTCCAGAAACATATAATTTGGGGGCAGCTAGGTGTTGCAGTGGATAAAACACTGGCCCTGGATTCAGGAGGACCTGAGTTCAAATCCAGCCTCAGATACTTGACACTTACTAGCTCTGTGACCCTAGGCAAATCACTTAACCCTCATTGCCCTGCAAAAAACAAAACAAAACAAAACAGAAACATATAATTTAGAGAGGAAGAAGAATGATAGCAATCAGAAGAGTGCCTAGAATTAAAATAAGAGATAAAGAAATGATAAATAACATGTATGAACTCAAAAGCACTGTTTACTGGGTAAATTTAATAGGGCTAAAGAACTCTATATAACCTTAAAGGCTCCTGATGGCATAACAAAATTAGAATATAAGGCAGGAATGGAACATATTGATAATGATCTTGAGTCATCAGGGGAAGGTAAGATTTTCATCAGTTTGTGCTTATTATGAAGTCCTGGAATTAATTAATACATTGGAAAAAAACCTTTTTGCTATGTGGTACTTCAGTCATGTTTGCTGCTTTATAATTAATTTTGGAAAGATTTATGTCATAAAAAAATCCCTTCTATATTACATTTCAAACTAGATAAATGAAATGGAGGTTTAGCAATTTCATACATGCTTCCATGTATGTGGCATGGACATATACATGTACATGTTGGTATATACATGTATGGTGCTTATGTATATACATACATATATAGCACTTAATATAATCTTAATATTGTATAAATCAGAGATATATAAATATAAGTATCTAAATATGGATCTATAGATATCTATATCTATCTAAAGAGAGAAAAATAAAGAGAGAGAGGAAGAGAATAAGGATATTTAACCCAGTGAAGAGAAAGAAGACTTGGAAACTTTTTAATTGTATGTAATCAAAATTGTTTATTTCCTGTGATCTCTGCTACCTCACTGGGCTGTGGACTTTATCTTGAACATGGTTTTCCAAAAGTCATTTGTTTCTTGCTCTTAATTTGTTTATGAAGTTATCTACCATTGTGCTTATCTTGGTAAGTGCCAGGAGATGCAGTGGTCCAAGCCCTTTACTAGTAGACATCTAGTAGAAATCTACCTGGAACTTTCCTGTTTTCTCAAGCAGTTTTGGTCCCAAAGCCTTTAGCCCAGGATTGAGGCATGGTGGGTTTAGTAAGTGTGGTGGTGGTAGTGGTGTTGGTTGTGGTTTGATTTGTTTGTTTGTTTTCTTCTTAAATAAATTTATTGTATTAATCTGAAAATCTCCATAGAAAATTACAGTTTGATATTTTGACTGTCAGCTGTGTGCTCCTGGACTCTGAGAAAACTCTCCTCTTTTTGTGCAACTTAGTCTTTCTTCTGGGCAAGAGACATTTTGGGGCAGTTCCATCTTTTGTTTTTAACTTTGGTCTTGGGTTTCTTTTCATACACTGGATTCTCCCATGATATCAGGGCTTCTTAAACTTTTTCCACTCGTGACCCATTTTCACTCAAAAAAAAATTTTGTGACACTGGGTATATATGTGTATAAAATAGATATACATAACCTTTTACTGTTGCCAAATTTTTCATAACCCTCATATTCAGTTATGTGACCCAATATGGAGTCACGACCCACAATTCAAGAAGCTTTGCTATATACCAGCATTAGCTTTCTTTTACATCTCCTCCATCATGTTAGGAATTATATTGTTTTCCATGTACTGTGAGAATTGTTTTTTATAAGCATCTTCATCAACTTCCATGAGATAAGGCATATAATCTGCAACATTTTGGACCATGATGTGTTACGATATTCTTCAGCATTGGATTCTTTGTTTTCTGAATCATACCCAGGAAAGAATTTGGTGCTCTGAGGAATAGATAGACAGTCATCCTCAGTTTCATTTAGGGTCCTTTTGGCTTTGTTCTGAGTAGTAGTTTTGGCAAGACCAGCATCCAGGTAGCATGTAAAAGCACCAAGATGACCATCGTTGATTTCCACGTTGTACTCATCTTCTTATGTACCTATCATTCTTCAAATATTTGAAGGGCTGTTGTTATGGGTGGGCCTGTAATATATGTATCATTTGTGGGTGCCTGTATGTATTGACCTCTTTGCTTTTCAAAACTCTCTCTTTGACAGTGCATGAACCCAAGTACACCCCCTCTTAAGAAAATAAGAATATTCATATTTGCTTTTCTCTAGTTCTACAAGATTTTATGTTTTCCACAATTTTTCACATTTTTCACATTATCAATCACAGATCAGTAATCATTATTTATTACTCTTTGTTGCAGATTGTCCAGGACTGGTGACTTGTAATGTACTGTGCATAACAAAGTAAAGTATGGAGCTTTTAATTCTATTGAAGACCATAATGAATGGATATACCATTCATTCTCTGCCTACAATGACCTCATTCCTCATCCACTTCCCAATCACTGTTGAAATCCTACTCATCCTTCAAATCTCTAGTCAAATGTTACCTACAAGATAAAAGCTTTCTAGTCTCCTTCAACCAGAAGTGATATTCTGCCCTCAGAATTAGCATGGTATTTTTTCCAAACTTTTTTTTTTGTTTGTTTTGGTTCTCACCATATGAAATCTGTTCTTACAGCTAAATGGGCATGTCAGATCACCCTGCAGAATGTGAGCTCCTCAAGTTCAGAGGCCATAGTTGTATTCAATTCAACAGGCAGCTAATAAGCACCTACACTCTACAAAGCACTATGCTAAGAAAAGGCAAAGACAAAAACAAATTGTTGCTTAAAATCATATGTTCTTCCTTTTACATCATTGTTAAAACCCCAAAACAATAAGAATAGAAATTTTCTAATATTTGGCTTTATACATACGTATGTGTGTCTATATGTCTATATGTATGTATGTGTATGTATTTATATAAATGTATTTTCTATGAATATTTATTTAAACACAAAAATTTATATAATTTTATATAAAATGAATAAATTTTCATAATTACATGTATTTATATAAATATATTAGCATCTATACATGAATATGTATATGTATATATATATATGCATGTATATTTATATAAATCAATGAATGTTGTATGTAGTAGAAAGAGCATTGGTCAAAATACCTAGTTTTATTCCTTGCTCCACCTCTAACGAAGTATATGATCTTGGACAAGTCAAACTTTTCTCTCTGAGTCTGAGTTATTCTTGTCTATAAAATGAAAAAAAAGGTTTAGACTAGATAGTCTTTAAGATCATATTTTTATGATTCTGGATAACTTTGGGGGCTAAATTTCAATACATATTCATCTCAAGTCAACTTATATTTTCAATCTATATGCAAAAAACCCCCATGTTAATCAATTAAGTGATGGCTATTATAATCTCTATGTAGATAAAAAATAGAAAAGGAGAAAAGCCAGGAAGATAGCCCTTCCAACTGCTTCCCTTGACTTTGTCTATAAGTGAGATATCCCACTGCATAGAAGGTTTTTCATAATATTTCTACAATATGTTGTCTTATGGACCCTTGGATATTTGGAAAGTCCTTTACTTTCATTTATGTGTTGTTACTCTTTTTATTCATGAAGATATCAACTTTTCCACATGTTAATATCTGAACTTTGTGAGTCTCTATAGCCATAGGCAAGGGGAGGGGGAGAAATTCATTTGGTAATCAGTCTTCTGGTAATGAACCTCACTAAATTTGACTAGGCTAGTTGTTAGACAAAACATATCATCTTTGTAACAGGGCCTCTTGATGCATTTGTAACTAGGACCCTACTTATACTCTAGTGCAATAGCTTTCAAGGCTCAGTATCACTACCACACAAAGATAAGGTATCACAGGAAGATATGAATAGAAATTACTTGCATATGAGATAGCATTTTGCAAATTGCTTTACCAGTATTATCCTATTTTATCTTCACAACAATTTTGGGAGGTAGGTGCTATGCTATTATTATCATAAGATAAGGAAACTGTCAAGATAATGGAATGTGATAGATGAGATTTGACAAATACTCAGAAGCCCACCTGAGTGGATTACTGGCTGATTTGACTGGATTACTAGTTGACTAGATTCTAAGCACATCTGGCTGGTACTTGAGAGTACTTAAGAAAGCATGGTTCTCAGAAGCTAAAAAAACTTTGAACTTCTGGCCCAGTCAACCAACCAGCTTGAAGACCTGGAAGGGGACAGGAAGAAGGAAGGAGAGCCTGCGTAGAGAGCTCTGTCTCTTTTTGGTTCCTGACTGTACCATGGTGGAGGAGAGAGACTCCAGAGGACTTCACAGGGAAATTGAGGAAAGATAGGATTTCCAGACTGTAGGAATTCTGTTCTCAATCTTTGTCTTTCTATCCTTCAATAAACCCTTAAAAACCTAAACTCATTTTATCAATGATTTTAGTCATTTTCCCCCAAAACTGGGGGAACAGATTAGAACCCACATTTAGAATTTTAAATTACACAAAACCAAGATAGAAGTTAAATGACTTGCCCAAGATCACTCAACAGTAAGTATTTGTGACTGAATTTGAACTTGTCTATGGGATTTTTCTCTATCCACTACACCACTTAGCTGCTTAATCGAATATGGGACTTTTTCTATACGGTGTTGAATTTATTAGTGTATTTATACTTTACCTCAATGTTAAATATAACATTATATATATATATATATATATATATATATCAATAAAATCCCACAGACATCAAAAAGGAATTGAAATGTATTTAGAATTCATGTGTAGAAAGAAAAATACAAGATCTCTCTCTAGGACACTTCAGATTAGAGAATGAGCATCCTCCCAAGAGATTCCCATATATTACATTTACTACAATCTCCTTCTGAATGATTTCAAAGGTATTACTTCCACATGAGCTCCTTCTCACATAGGACATTCTCAGTCAGTAGGATGTGATAACAATAAGATGGTTAAAGAAATAGACTGAATGAGAGGAAGGTGTACCTCAATTTCAGGGGCTCCTGATCAAGGAAAAAAATAAAATGTCCTTCCATAGTGCTATTTTATAAATATAAAATATATTATAATGCAATCTGCATAAAATCAGTAATTCAAACAATTAAAACACATTTTGGAGATCTGAATTTTCTCTTTATAAAGGGAAGATTGTCAGGTGCTATGAAATCCCTTTTCAGTTCAGACCTTTCTTGCTGAAAATCTTTCTAAGTATAAATCTATCTCAGTTCTTTAGAAACTACAATCCAGTGAACATAGCTGAAATTGTCTTTAGAGACTAAACATTTTGCAGAGTCTCAGGATTGTTATTCAGAGCATCAGTGATCCTTGTCTAGAGCTTATCTGCTAGGTGCTCTGGGGGCCTAACACACAATCATATAAGGTTATAGACAGCTTTTTTATGTTTACAGTTATAGCCCTAACTGAAAATTAGCTGCTGCCCCTATTTAAAAGTATAAGACTGAAGTCACGTAACCCAGCACTAAGAAATACAAGTGATTCAAGTGCCACCTTCCCCAGTTTTGTTGGAAAGTTAGTGGAGAGATATATCTTTGTTCACCAAGAGAATAAAAGGAAATCTTATAACTGTTACCTTGAGTTGAGAGGGTTTTATTAGGAAGGAGATTTGGGTTTGGAAGACATGAATTTGAGTCCAAATTCTGTTACTTATTTTCCATATGATCTTGATGAAATCACTTAATTTCCTTGATCCTCAGTATCCTTATCAGGAAAATGAGGTGATTTGGAATAAATGATCCCACAAGTCCCTTAAACTTCTTAATCCTATCATTTGCTGAACTCTTCTGCAATGTTTTGTGGATAACCCTGTTGGTTTTATATCAGTAAGTCAACACGCATCTATTAAATGCATACTATGTGTGCTGACACTATGCTAAGTTCTTAGGAGACAAATAAGCCAAAGGAAAAGACAAGTCCCATTCCTTGTAAAACATAAAAAACATATTCTTTTTATTTTTTCCTATTATGAGAGAAATTCAAGAAAACATCCTCTCATAAGACTCTATCCTTTCCCATTTTTGAAAGGTCTGCACTGCAATGATCATTTCCCAGGGAAAAATTTTCTCTAATAACATATATTACTTCTAGAGCACAAAGTCTCCCTTCAACTTTGGGTTTTGCATATGAATAAAATGCCAACTTCTAAAATGAAAGCCCATCTTAAAGAGCTTACTTTATTTTACTTTATAATGGGGTAATACAACATGTAAGAGGGGAACTAAAAAGAGTGGGTCTGGGGGAAGAAGGTCCTTACTAGGGGCAGGGGGAGGGGAAGGATATGATTCCTAAATTTAGAAAATAAGGGATGGTCGGTCTGCACGTTCCCCAAAAGTAAAGGTTCTGTGAATAACTAAGCAATGATAGAAGAGGCTTAAGAAGTACAGTCAATTTACACCAGTGTAACAGTATCTACCCTGACTTCCCCTGCCTGATGGCAAATATTTCTCATTTCACCTTTCCCCCATTATTCTCTAATTGAGAATTTGGGCATTTCAGGTCTCTCAGTTATTTGCTGCAGATTGCACTGATTGCATTCCTTCAATTTTATGACATCCCATGTACCCCAGTTCCCTTTAAGCAATAAACTGATTAGCTTTTTTTTTTTTTTTAGTGAGGCAATTGGGGTTAAGTGACTTGCCCAGGGTCACACAGCTAGTAAGTGTTAAGTGTCTGAGGTCAGATTTGAACTCCTGAATCCAGGGCCAGTGCTCTATCCACTGCGCCACCTAGCTGCCCCCAACTGATTAGCTTTTACAAAGAAATGTTTACTTCACAGAATCAGCAATAAAATCCTTACCATAATGTGTGTGTGTGTGTGAGTGAGTGTGTGAGGTAGAACCCCCTATTATACCATATCAATCTATTGAAGATTCACTCACTTCCTATATAGACTAGTCCTACCAAGTTCCACGATCAAAGGCTCCCTGGGCTCAAGTCCTGTGCACCCTAGCTTCTCAGAATTTTTCTCCTGGGTGGCATCAACATCCAATGTGAAATTCTGCCTCCAAGGTCACCAGTGCCTAAAACTATGAGCTCCTGAGTTCCACCACCTGAACCAAGAATTAAAAAGGATAAATAGAACAGACCAAAATGCTAAGTCTATTTCTCATTCTGGTAGTTTTAAAAACACCGCTTATTCTGGTCATCAATGGTCATCATCCCCTACCACAAGCTGGGGAATGAAGACTATCAGATCCCTGATGTTTCCTACTTAATTGTACCATCTTAGATGATTTGGACATGTGTCAAGGTCTATTTATATCAGGCTATTGTTTTTCTGTTTCCAATTTGAATAGCAGCAAATCTTTGTTTCCCCAGTAGAGAAGGATGTTTGGCAATGTAGAGAGTCGGGTGTTCTGGAGAAAGGAATTGGGTATTAGGCACCTCTGTTTTATTATCTCAGATATCACTGAAAGGAATTTTCTAGATATAAGGTGTTTCAGAGAATAGTTGGGGTGGGCTCAAGAGGCAGAGGAGATACAGCTAGGCTCAGAAAGAATTGTTCAAATTTCTAAGTGATAGTGCTCATTATTTAGAATTGACTTCGAGAGGTCTGGATAAACTTGCAACTAAAAAGTTTGTTCTTTGATCCTACTTGTTCCATATTGGTAGTGATTCTTAACCAAGAAAGAAACAGAACCTTTCCAAAAGAGAAGGAAGAAAGAAGTCCAGGAACTAGACCTCAATATGTAATGGCCATTGTGCATACTGCATATGTTACATGTATACGTTATGATGAAAATTGATGACTTCTACTCAAATTTTTATCTTTTTTATTTCACTTAAAAGCAGAATATATTAGAGATAAAGCAAAAAAAGGAATTAGTGGATTGAGTTATAGTTTGCTAGAGTCATGTTCACAATTAAAATCAATTGATAATTATGTCCCATTGAATTTGCATTTTTAACAAATGGTCCACTGTGGGGAAAAGATATGCATTTTGGGGTACTCATTTAAATGTTCATTTAATAACTGATTATACAGATGGAAATGGATATAGTTGAAATTGTACTGTATTAGGAATTAGACCAACATTTTCTTTGAACAACTAACTGTGTTGCCAACATAAAACGTTTCCCTATTTAGTATTTATCCATAAAATGAGGAAGCTACTTCAAGCTTTCTCTCATTCTCTGTCTCTCATTCTTCTTTGTCTTTTTCTCTTCATATATATATGTATATGTATATATATATATATATAATATATACACACAAGCAAAACTATATGTATAAATATGCACAAGGGCATATATGTACATGTATGTTTAATATATTATCACACACATTATAAGCTACAGCAATTACTCTAAAGCATTTTAATTGTTTTTGTTTATAATTAGTATACAAGATGCTAGGTTTCTTGTTTTTAGATTATTCAGTTCTAACTTATCCAAGTTATATAGGAGTTAAAAAAAACACAATTTTCTAACTAAGGTAGTGGATTCTTGTCAGCAACATTTGAAGAAAACTAAAGTTTTAAGTCAATGTGAAAGAAAGCTGCCTTTCTCCAGCCCCCAATCTTCATTCTTCTTGTTTTCCATTTGCAATATTGCTTTTGACATGTCATATTGTGTAGTGTCAAGCATGCCACACAGTGTGAGAAAAGTTGACATAATCAAGACAATATGATGTGAAGTGGCTGCAAGATGATTTGTCAGCTAAAATATTTCCAAAGAGCTAGGCGTTCTTTAACCCCTTCCTTGCCCCTTTGCAAATTTAAGCATCTATGAACCTGGCACCGTTTTTAAAATGCTTACGGAAATGACATAGAATTTAATTCCTTAATATAAAAATGGCATTTCAGTGCTGTGAAAACTTAAATAGACAGGGAATATATGAATTATACTGCATAACAGATAAGCAACTGAACTTCCAAGGAGAGATTTATGCTTGAAACAAAAAAAGAATGACTGATGATAACAACTGACCCAAGGTCCAATAGGGTACTTTGGGTATCTACTATAATATAGTAGTCATTCCCCTTCACCAGAAACCTACAATTAGACTGACTGACCACTTGTGAACTTCACACTGTATAGTGAAAATTTATATTAAAGTAGGGATTTGGACTGGCCTGCCCCTGATATCCCTTCCAGCTGCTATTCCTTCGGAGTTAAATTAGGAAATTGGTTTCATTTTAATGATATTATTATTCCTGTCATACTATAGTAGAAAGAGCACTGGCTCTGTAATCAAAGGACCTGAGTTCAAATCCTCCCTGATACTACTTGTATGACCTCAGTCAAATCATTAAAATGGGTCTCAATTTCCACACAAATAAAATGGAGGGGTTAAACCAACTGGTCTCTGAAATCCCTTGCAATCCTAGATCTATGACCCTATGATAATAAGAAGTATGATAAGGGGTAGACCTTATGATCAGGCACATTCTACTAGAATACCCACAATAGTATCATCATGGTCTTCCAGTAAACCTTGTATAACTCTAGGAATGCCTGTGCATAGATCACATATATTTGGTATTGAAAAGTTACTTTTTTTCTAATAAGGAAGACTTACTTTGCATAGAATATCTTAAGTTTTAGAAATCCATCACCCTTAAGAAGATTGCATTGAACTGAGTGTGAAGAGGGGAAAATAAATTTTAAAAATAAAATAAATATAGACACATATAAAATATACATATATGCACACATATGTAAATTGGGGAGAGAGAAGCAGAGAGAGAGGTATTCCTTTTATTTATTTATTTGTTGCAAGGCAATGAGGGGTAAGTGACTTGCCCAGGGTCACACAGCTAGTTAAGTGTCAAGTGTCTGAGGCTGGATTGGAAATCAGGTCCTCCAGAATCCAATGCCAATGCTTTATCCACTGCACCATATAGCTGCCCCCAAGAGGTATTCCTTTGTAAGCAACATACGATTTATACTCAAAAAGGATCTGTGAGATAAATCTGAATATTTATTTTTTTTCTCAAATGAGGAAACTGATGCCTAGAGAAATAAAGCATCTTAAAAACATTTCTCTGGCTACAACTATATTTATCTATTTTAATTAAGAAATAATTGGATAAATTTTTGGACAACAGAACCATGCCTGGTTATCAAGGTAAAGTGCTTAAAGCATTAAAGTTGACATTATAGAAGACAAAAAAAGCCTTGGCATTTCACTATGTAGTAGAAACAAAATTTAATTTGGTACCAAGGAATATTTGATAGAGTGCAGATTCAGCTTCTTAACATGACAGAAACATAGATTATGAGTTCAGCTAGTCTAATAACTTTATTTTATAGGTGAAAAAAATTAGACCCTGAGAGCTAAATTCCCATTTCCAAAGCCAAAGAGAAATATTTGAGCCCAGTACTTCTGGCTCAATATCTGTCTAGTCAATATCTTAGATTTAGAGTGCAATATGTCTAGGTTCTTGATGCAAACTGAATGTGGACTACTCACATCCTCTCAACCTCAGTTTCCTCATTTGAGAAAAAAGTGGACTGATCTTTAACATCCTTTATGAGTTTAAATCGTACAAGGCTAATTTCCCTAAAAAGAAACAAAATCCTGGACTTGATGGATCTGGGAACTTTACAAGGTAGTCTAATATCCAAATATTGAATTCAGCTTTCACAGTCTTTATTGAGCCCATCATCATTCCCTATTGTTTCCCCATTCTCCTATCTATCCATCCCTTCTCTCCTTACTTAAAATCTGAAAATTTGAGAAAAATTCAACTTAAAAATGATCTTCTCTAATTTCCTCATTTGGGAGATGACAAAACTTAATCACAGAGGTGAAATGAAATTCTCAAGATCACATGACAGTGTAGTTTCAGAGCTGATGCTAGAACCCAAACATCCAGTCTAGACTTCTTCCCAGTCTAATGCTCTTACCCCTCCTCTCTGCTTCTCTAAGTGGTCCTTCCCTCCTTTCCTCTTAAAACCCTCCAGAGAGACAAAGAACATAATCAAGTCCAGGCTCTCTTAAAGGAGAGAGTAAGACTAGAGGGAACAATTCCAGGAGGAAGTGGAACATAGAGGAGCACCTGATACATTGAGCATGTCTCTCTTTTACCCTTAATATTATCCTCTCTCTCTCTCTCTCTCTCTCTCTCTCTCTCTCTCTCTCTCTCTCTCTCTCTCTTTCTCGCTCTCTTTCACGACTTCATTTATGCTGTATAATATCTGGTATATTCTAATTTGTACAAACCCAGAAACTCTATGAACACAATTACAAAACACTTTTCACACAAATAAAATCATATCTAAATAATTGGGAAAATATCATTTGCTCATGGATAATCCAAGCTAATATAAATTAAAAATAACAATTCTACCTAAGTTAACTTACTTATTCAGTGCCATACCAATCAGACTACCTACAATTTTTAGAGCTATAAAAATAATAACAAAATTCATCTGGAAGAGGAAAAGGTCAAGAATATAAAGGGAAGTAATGAAAAAAATGCCCAGGAAGTTAAGCTAGTCATAGAAAATCTGAAGCTATACTATAAAGCAGTGATCATCAAAACTTTTTGGTACTGGCTAAGAAATAGAATGGTGGTGGCAGCTAGATGGCACAGTGGATAGAGCACCGGCCCTGGAGTCAGGAGTACCTGAATTCAAATCCAGCCTCAGACACTTAACACTTACTAGCTGTGTGACCCTTGGCAAGTCACTTAACACCAATTTCCTCACTAAAAAAAAAAAAAAAAAAAGAAAGAAATAGAATGGTGGATCAATGGAAAAGGTTAGGCACAGGAGACTTGGTAGTAAATGTCTATAGTCATCTACTATTTGATAAATCCAAAGATTCCTCAAGTTTCTGTGATAAAAACTCACTATTTGACAAAAACTCCTGGAAAAAACTGGAAAATATGGTAGAAACTAGGCATAGATCAACATCTTACACCATATACTAAAATTAGGTCAAAATGTGTACACGATTTAGACATAAAGGGCGATAACATAGGTAAATTAGGGGAGGAAGGAATAGTTTACCTCTCATATCTATAAAGTGGAGAAAAATTTATGATGAAATAATAGAGAATATTATGAAATGCAAAATGGATGATTTTGATTACATTAAATTAAAAAGGTTTTGCATGAACAGATGCAATGCAGTCAAAATTAGAAGGAAGCAGAAAGCTGTGAAGCAATTTTTACAATCAGCATTTCTGATAAAGGACTCATTTCTCAAATATATATGTTACTAAATCAAATTTCTAAGAGGACAAGTTATTCCCCAATTGAGAAATCATCAAAGGATATGAGCAGGCAATTTTCAAATGAAGAAATCAAAGCTATCTATTGCCATATGAAAAAAATGCTTCAAATCACTACTGATTAGAGAAATGAATATTAAAACAACTCTTAGGTACCACCTCACAACTATCAGATTGACTAATACGACAAAAAAGGGAAATGATAAATGTTGGAAAAGTTGTGGGAAAATTGGAAAACTAACGCATTGTTGGTGGATCTGTGAACTGATCCAGCCATTCTGGAGAGCAATCTGAAACTATGCCCAAAGGGCTATAACACTGTGCATACCTTTTGACCCAGTAATACCATTATTAGGTCTGTATTCCAAAGAGATCCCCAAAAGAGAAAGGACTCACATGTACAAAAACAATTATAATTGCTCTTTTTGTTGTAGCAAATAATTGAAAATTCAGGGGATGCCCTTCAGTTTGGGAATGACTAAATAAGTTGTGGGATATGAATATAATGGAATATTATTGTGCTATAAGAAATGATAAGCAGATTTCAGAAAAATCTGGAAAGACTTACATTAATTTATGCTAAGTGAAATGAGCAGAACCAGGAGAATATTGTACACAGTATAAACAACATTGTGTGATGATCAACTGTGATAAACTTGGTTCTTCTCAGCAATACAATGATCCAAGATAATTCCAAGGACTCTTGATAGAAATGCTCACCACATGCAGAAAATAATAACTGTGCATTCTGAATTCAGATTGAACCATAGTGTTTCTACTTTTGATTTTTTTTCAGGTTTTCTCCTTTTGTTCTGATTCTTCTTTCACAACATGACTAATGTAGAAATACGTTTAATGTGAGTGTATATGTATATTATGTATATATACATATACATATACATACATATACATATACATACATATATATATATATATATATATAAACTTATATCAGGTTACTTTCTCTCTTGGGAAGGGGTTAAGGAAGGAAGGGAGGGAGAAATTTTGGAACTAGAAATCTTATAAAAATGATGAAAACTATTTTACATGTAACTGGGAAATAATAAAATACTTTTATGATTTAAAAAAAGTATCATGATATTCATTTTTGAAGGGAATGTGCACTTATGTGTGATCTACTTAAGAATTTTGAGCTTTTAGATAGAAGTTGAAGAGAGGCAGATAGTATCTCAATGTCTAATAACAAAAAATAACCTTTACTAACAACAAGAGTTACATAAAAATGAATGTTTTATTTTGAGAGTTATTGTGATTCTTCCATCATTGGAATAGAGGCTGGAAGACTTGTTGGAGGTATTATTGTATGGGAATTTCCTGCTTCAAGTATGGGTTGGACAAGGTGAACTCTGAGGTTACTTCCAACTTTTTGGTTCTGTTGGAGGTAAATTATGTAACACAAAGTGTAATTAAGAAGAAAGGGAATTTGATGATGGCAGTATTAATGAAAGGAAGCTTCCTGATAGAAGTAGAACTTGAGTTCGCATTGAAGACTAGGTCAAATTTGAGGAAAGTTTCTGGCTGTAGAATTTGGCACATAGCAATTTATGCATTTTTTTTAAAAAATTTAGTCTTAAAGTACATAATCAATACAATTCAAGAAACATTAATGAAGCACCTATTTTCTATTAAAGTAACAACTACCAAGCAAGATACTGCATACATATCAGAAGTGGTATATATTTACTTTCATAGAGGAGACAGTCTAGTAAATGAGCAGGGTTTAAGAAATGGGAATATGGAAAAATACAAGATAGGGAAATGTCAAGGGATGATTCATGTGTACTTGTAAGGAGGAAATTATTTATCCTGAAAAAAATCTACATTATAATCAAATTATTCATCTTAAAACCTGTGTACATTATCAAGAGAATTACTAGTAGAAGTGACAAAATATGAATGTTCCAATTCTTGAAACATAGTCAATAAAATTCAGCAATTTCCAAGACAAAGAATAATAGTACCAGCCGTTCAGCCAGCAATGAATGCTGAGCCAATTAACTTTAACAAAGCTAGCTGAGATGCTTTGATGAAAATGCTGCTGAAATATCAACCTCTTCTTATTCATAGTAAAAGCCTTTTGAATGAATTGTACTGGCATCTGGGACAGAGGGGAGGTACCTGAAATACAGAAATTGGAGGGCTAATTGGCTTCTAATACCTAGTTGTTGTTTTCTTTTTTATATGGAAAAAAAGAAAGAAATCTATCTCTTTGTGCCCTTGTAAGCCATTGCAAGGTATTGCTTTCTGCCAAGAAGTAGACTTCCAAAGTTCTTGTTACTTAGCAATGATAACTGTGCCTGTGCACTGTGCAAAGATCACTTTGACACATCTCCATTTTCCCACCAGCTTAATCCAAATTATAATCAATTAAGCCAAGGTTTCTTTCAAACATTTCAAGAAGTAATTCCCACAGTGTGAGAAAGTAAAGGAGGTGGCAGAACAAAGTTCAAGGGAGAGGAGGGAGGGAGAAAATTTAAAAAGACCTCAAATATTCACAGATCTTCTTTTCGACACAGCAGCAGTAACATTCTGTAGCAATTGCTAATACAATATCAGACTTAATGGCCAGGTTATAACACTGGACCTCAGATCACAGAGACCTGCATTTTGAATAAGCTGGGGGTTCATTGTCAGGCTGAAAGGTGAAATTGGTATCCCACAGCTCTGACAATCTAAGTAAAATTAGAGCTTCAGCACGATCCAGAGTTTGTTAGGACTTTAAACAGCAGCAGTCAACCTTGCTTTTCTGCGTGCTACTGTTTGTCAGTTGAACTCCCTGGGAAGGCAGAATTGGAAAGCAACTCCTCTAAGCCCTGCTGAATGTGTACATGCCAATCACAAGGACCCTGGGCTTTCTACGATGGTCTCCTCAGGCTCTGGGAATGAAACATAGTGGTGGGGATTAGAAAATGTGTGTGTTATAAATAGTTCTTCCATAGCACTTGGGGAATCTTTTCTTTCATATCTTACCTAAAGGATAGTGAGGTAAGAAACACAGGGCAAAAAAAAAAATCACAAAAGAAAAATCCACCTCAGGAAGGCAACCCAAAGGCTCAGATTCCTTATTCTCAAAAATGGAAATAATTTCTGAATATTTTTTGCTCTAAAAACATTTTTCACATTTCTCTGCCATTCTCTTTCTTTCTCTGTCTCTGTTCTTCTTTTCCCCCTTCCCATTACCCCTAGTGCATCACAGTAGAGTATAATAAACAATGTAATAATAAGGCAAAAAAATAATTAAAATTCAAATGAAGTTGAATGAATGTTGTGCTTGGCTGGTGAGGCAGCAGTGTAGCAATTAAGGTGTTTCCTGAAACTTGGTTTAAATATAATTATATTCTTTAAAATACAAGTTCATGAAAAAGCTCTAAAAATGCCTCATCGCCTACTAAACCTCAGTACACTACCTTATATTTCTTGGTCTCCTTCTAAAGTTGTATGAGGCCTTTCTTCATTCTCTTACCAGCTAATGAATCTCCTCTTCCCCCCAAAAATTTGCCTTGTATTTCTCTTGTCCATATTTTGTATTTACATAGTATGCCTATTACCTTCCTCAAGAGACTATAAGCTCTTTGAGGTCATGAACTGTCTTATTCCTGTATTTGTATCCCCAGAACTGGTATGGTACTTGGTACATAATAACAAATATTTGTTGATTGATTGCAGGATTAATGTTCAAGTCATTTCAGGAAAGGGTGACAAGACCTCTTATTATTCTCAATTAACTGCTTTAATTTATATAATATTTGATCACAAAGCTCCTTTGATTTAAACGCCTTTTTATTGTTTTGAATTTTTGCTATCTATGTTGATGTTGTCTTCTCGGAAAGATTGAAAGGATCTTACAAATCTTAGAAATTTCTTTTACAGCTGTCAGCATTGAGTAATAGAGAGAATGCCGGACTTTGAGTCAGAAACTATGAATTCCAATCGCAGCTCCAGTACATAATAACTTTGTGACCTCTCTGAACCTGAATTTATTCTCCTATAAAATTGTGTGGATAATGTTTTCATTACTTTATACATGGAGTTGTAGTGAAGAAAGTTAATGGAAGGCTTTTCTGAGAGCTATACTAACACATTTTAGTGGAAAGAAAGCCAATTTTTTACTTGACAGACATAATACATTTAGATAAAAATTTAGTACTTAATAGAAATGTCTATGAGAAATTTATTAACTGAGCTTCTATTTCTTCATTTATAAAGTTGATTAACAATATTGGTATTAATTCACTAAAGTCCTATTTTGATGCCACTTCTTGGAGGTGACTTGGTTTCTAAAAAGCTATACCTGGTAATCACAGGGTCTGGACAGTTCTAACTAGATAGAAAGGCTTTGCCTACAGGCCTGGAGATAGATTCCATGACTACAATGGGCCAGAACTGACAGAGTCATATGTGGTCAGGTGGGCCACAAGAAGATGGATTATTTTTTATTTTTCTTTTATTTTTAATATTAATTAATTAATTAATTTATATGTTCATTCATTTATTTGTTTGTTTGTTTGCTGAAACAATTCTTGAGGACTGTCTACAAAAAAATGTCTTCCTGTGTTTGGGACCTGTATTGATGGAGGACTATCTGCACAGATGAAAGCAAAAGTCCTTTATTCACTGAAATATTAAAATGAACCTTATCCTACCCATTTTGCTCTGCTGTTGTATAGGAAGTGATGTGTAGCAGAATTATAGTTCAATGAGAAAACAGACACTTGCTCTGAAGTCAGTTTATTTATGTTCAGATCCTACTTCCATCACTAGCACTACCAATGTGACCCTGAGCAAATCACTAATTTCTCTGGCCTAAGTTTATTTATCTGTAAAATGAAGAGAATGAACTAGATGACCTCTAAGGTCCCCACCAGCTCTAAATCTACACATTTATGACCTTATGATTTATACTATTATGGTTGCATGAGCTATAACTGTGATGATAATGAAATGGCAGAATTCTAGATACCCAGTAAGTATTGAATATGTGTTGCCTTCATTTGGATACAATTTGGCTGGTGTTTTTGTTTTGTTTTGTACATTAAAATGTGCTTCATGTTGGCTTTCACTTTCCTTGACCTGGCTGGACAAATTTTCCTATACACATAACACTAATGACTCTTAGCTCTAGAAAATGAGTGGAAGCAGATTCCTGTAGTCATCATGCACAAATGATTTAGTCAATTAAGCTGAAAGAATATGATTCATGAGAAGTCTGGGGAACTTCAAAGCTGATTAAGTGAAAGACGTAGCTGTTGGAGCTGGGGTTTACATTATGGACTCGGTGAGGTGAAATGGGGTTTAGAGTTGTCAGATCAAGGGGCCAGAATTGATGGAGCTGGTGGCATTTTCAGTAATACAGAAAGATGACTTGACTGGTCAGGACAAGAAGCAGTAGCTGTGTCATTGATCTCCCATCTTCTCCTGAATTGGGACTCAGTGCACGTTGGGACAAGCCATTATAGGTGTTGTTTCATTTACTTGGCCCCTTTTCTCAGTGATAGATACACCATCCAGATCCAGAGAGGGGAGATGGAGAATAAAAAAGACCAAAGAATCCTGCATATCGAATCAGGTTCCATGTCATATTCGATTCCCCTCAAACCAGCTGACTGTTTTGCCTTTCATTTACCCTAGTTACATTTCGTGAAGGAAAACCAGACCTTTAAGACAGAGTTCTCTATTAAGTTGTTTCAAAGCTGCGATGAATCACCCAGAGATCTTTTAGGTTTCCCCCCTTTTTGGCACTCCCAAACCATATTTCTCAGATAAGAAAATGTTAAAATTGGCATCAGTAACAGCAACAAGGTTTGTGTTGATTGGTGACAATGTCTCATCACCCCACATATAGCTCAAGTTCCCTTGCAACTTGAATTGATTCTTGTTTATCTTTGTATTTCCACACACTGCACCTTGCATATGGCAGATATTTAAACATTCATTTTCAAATAGCCATTGCCTTTTAAATGAATTGGTTTGAAATCATTTGGAAACGGCTACTCTGGCATACACTGATCTTCACTGACTTCCCCTTTCTCTAAATTCATAATATATGAATATGTACTGCTCAATCAACACCAACACATTTATTAAGTCCCTACTATGTGCCAATTACTGTACTAGTCAGCAAAAATGCAAATACAAAGAATAAAACAATACATACTTCCAAGAAAATGATTTTATAAATGAAAATAAATATAAAGTGAATTACAGTGTTTCTTCACTAACTGCGTACTTAATAATGTGCTAACATGGGGGCAGCTAGGTGGAGCAGTGGATAGAGCACCAGCCCTGAAGTCAGGAGGACCTGAGTTCAAATCTGATCTCAGACCACTTATGAGCTGTGTGACCCTAGGCAAGTCACTTAACCCCAACTGCCTCACCAATAAAAAAAATAAATAAATAAAATAAACAAAAAAAAAGATATCAATTAAAATGTTTTTAAAAAAATAATGTGCTAACATGGAAAAGAAAAAAAATTATCAAAAATCCATACTCCTTAATTTGTAGTCATCCTACCAGACCTAACAATAGGACCATACTTTGTTCATTTTAGTGTCTTCCTTAGCATTTAGTACAGGACAGGCAATTAAGTAGGGCCTTAATAAATAAGTGTTTGTTGAATGAAAGAACTTGTATAATTTACTGTTTTCATCTAGATATTGAAAATCATATAGATTCAGCTAGTGGAAAGACTGAATTATATTTTTATGGTAATAGTATAACATTATTAATAATAACATTTTATAAAATATAATATAGAGTAAAATACTATTCTGGCTTACTAAATACAGGAAATTATTATTATTTCATCTTTTTTTTGTTGTTGATTCATGATCTTCTGTGGACTCATTCAGGATATGCATTACTGTTGTTTTCTAGGTAAGACATCTCAAAGCCATTTTTGTCTCTTCCTTCTCTTCCATGACTCCTATTCATGACTATTTAGTCACAAAATCCTGGTCATTGTTTCTTCTTTATGTCTCTTGTATCTTCCCTTTTCTTTCCATTTCTAACATCAACCCTTTTTAGGCCTTCAAGACAGAACCATTACAGTAGTCAAGTCTAATTGTCTCTAGTAATTTTTCTCTTTCCATTTTGCTCAAAAGGTGTAGCACATCTTTCTAAAAAATGTCATGTTGTCATGTTGGTTACGTTACAGCTGTCTTCAAAAATTTTTCAGTGCCTTCATAATACCTCCATAGGGCAATCATGATATAGAGATGGAAGGGGTTCCTATTAGCAATCATCTAGTCAAACTGCCTCCTCCATCTTTTATTTTTATAAATGATACTGAGATCTAAACCATTTAAGGAGTTGTATGAGGTTGTTTGGATAACAAGTAGAAGAACAATAACTCAAACACATGGCTTCTGACTCCAAGTTCTGTATACTTTCCACTCTTTCATGCTACATTCAAATTCTTTAGACCAATGTCAAAGGTCAATCAATAAATGAAATATCATATATTAAGTAAAAGGCTAGGTTCTGGATATACAAATATAAATTGTGAAAAAATACCTGCCCATAAACATTTGGACCTTATATTCCATTGAAACCTTCTCTCTGAATTTTTTCTAGCAGTCTATTATAGCCAAGCTAGTCTGTTCACTGAGTTCTCCCCTGGCTATAATCAACAAAGATTTCCTCTATGCCTTTGCCCATGTCATTCCCCCATGATTAAATGTCCTTCCCTGTATAACCATCATCATTATTATCATCATCATCAGTATTTATATAGAACTTTAATAATTGCAAACCACTTTGCAAATGTTCTGTCATTTTATCATCACAAAAATTTCTGAGACATAGGTTCTCTTTTCCTCATTTTAGAGTTTCAAAAACTGAGGCAGGTAGAAGATAAATGATTTTATGATTTGACCTATTGGTGGACTATAGTTGATAGAAGTGACAATGTTTGATCACTGATTCATCCACCTATGTACTGGGGATTTCCTATGTACCCGATCATTGGTTTAATTAGCTTCATTTGGGGATAAAATGGCAAGGCTCTTATTATGATAATAATCAGTCTAGCAAATATCGAGTAATCTAGGCATCCAAGGCTAGCCAAGTTACCTAATCACAACGTCCTTGTGAATGATAAGGGTTGAGTCATAGTCTGTCCAATTTACTGATTGCTTACACCAATGTCCCCCTCCCATTTGGTTATTATGAATCTAACCAGAAAGAGAAATCATATATAAAGGCAGAAACTCAGAACTTAATGGCTATAAATTCCACTATATGCCCTCCCCACTGCCCCTGGGACTGAATGGCTGGGTAGAAGTAAATTTGCATGTCCTTGAATAACAGTCTGCCTGACTTGTAATCCTTGAAAAATTGTGTTCTTTCTCAGTGTTTCACCCATGATCACTTCATAGTGAATTGATGGGGTTACACAGATAGTTAAATGTCTTGGATTGGATTTGAACTTCCTGACTCCAGGTCCAGTGTTTTATCCAATGTGACAGCTAAAAGAATGTTCTATTTAAATCCTACCCATCATTTATTGCCCAGTTTTGGTCCTGATTTTCCATGGCCTTCCCTGACTATCCCAAACCACAGTGATTCCTTCTGCCTCTGCAATCATAAGTGCTTACTAACTTTACCATTCCTTTAGAATATTTACCATATGGGTGTGGAATCAGTTAATTTGTGCATTTCTTTGTTTTCAACCGTTCCCTAAATTCTTTGCAAAAAACTATTTGATTTCTGTGTATCACTTATGTTATCTGGCAAAGTACACACAATGTTATGATCAGTAACCTCCAAAACTTAGGATATATGCAGCATATTTTATTAGATTATATACTCAAAGACTTTTTTAATTTTTAAAAGATGACTATTTATTGTACCCTTCCATATCAACTGAATGAAGTAACATATGTCAAGTGTTTTGTGAACCTTGAAATGATCTATACATGATAGAACTATACTTATAAATTTAAGAGGTATAATTTATATTCATCAAACTAAAGAAACATAAATGTAACTTAAGGTATATATGTATGCATAATATAATAATCCTTACTTTAAAAGAGTGCTCATGGGGGGCAGCTAGGTGGCGCAGTGGATAAAGCACCGGCCCTGTATTCATGAGGACCTGAGTTCAAATCGGGCCTCAGACACTTAACACTTACTAGCTGTGTGACCCTGGGCAAGTCACTTAATCCCAATTGCCTCACCAAAACAAAAAAACAAAGCAAAATAAAACAAAAGAGTGCTCATGAAATTAAAGTGCAAAGTCACATTTTTTGAGACTTTATGGTGTACCTGCTCACACCCAGCACATCCTATAGACGTTTCTACACTCAAAATATAAAATATTCAATAAACAAATACATTTTTAAATTTCTTGATTTTCACAGACCTTAAGGATAACAGAAGGAAGTATAAGAATCTGAAGTATATACATAGTGAATCTAAGAAATGTTATAGATACTTCCTTTTTGAAATATATTTTGGAAGTAAGTTTATTTTATGTATGTGAAATTCAAAATAATAGACATTGTTACAACAATTTCTCCATATATTCTGGTTAATTGAGAACTCTGACTAGTTGAAATTTGAATAATTCAGGTTTCAGTGTATTTTCACTGCAGTTGAAAATAGAATTCTCATTTATCTTTTCCAAGTTCCACCAAAGGTCTACTGTGTAAACTTGAGCAAGTCATTTAACATATCCATTTCTTATTTTCCAACTCTAAAAGAAGAGGATAACTATTTAGTTGTTTCTCAATTTCTCTGAGATATTGAGTGAAAGGTAATAGAAAACTAAAAATCACATCTATCAATAAACACTTTAGAGGGAATATGGTACACAAAGATGAAATAATAGTAAATTGTCATAATAACAATGTCCTGACAAGCAGAACTCTAATTTCCAAATATGCTGACCCTTTTTTTATCTGATGCCATTTTATATTAAGTTCTATACTGTATAGCTTTATGGGTTTTCTCCCCATACATTCAGTATAAAGAGTCAAAACAATTATATTTCAAGTATTATCATTCTGAGAAATTATCTATAGTACATTTCAGATGGCATTAATAGACAAGACTAAAGGCAAGGCAATTTCCATTATACTAAATTTCCTGAGATAAACTATACTATTGCTACTAAAAATGAAATTTGGATGTAAAATATGTATTAGGATTAGTCCTCCATGCATCCCTTAGCCTTTATGCCAAAAGGAATGACTTTCCTGACAGATGTTCAGACCGCTTCAGTGTTCTGTATTCCGTGTCTATTGTAATGATGGAGTTACAAGTGTGTAAGTCAAAATCCAGTGCCTCAAGCTTCAAATTTGTGTGCATCATGTCTGATACTGAGAACTTCAGCAAATCACTTAAATGTTTGGTTTGTTATATCCCAATACAAAATTTTAGCTGAGAAGATTCTATATATGCATAGGTATATGTAATATGTAATATTTACCTATATATATATTCATTTATTTATCTATTTATTTATTTTGCAGAACAATAAGTATTTTGCCCCATAGAAAATGAAAAAAAAACAAGTACATACAAAATTACACACAGGAGTAGGAGAATTCACAAGAGCTGTAAACAATGAAGGAAATAAATAAATGCTTAGGTTAGTCCACAAATAACTAGAATAATTCTTCCTCTCTTGTCAATTCCACTTTTCCCCATGATGGAAGCAGTTTCTTATACTTACACTAATCCCACACCCCTTCAATGTTTATATCTCCTGTAGGAAGGAAATGAGGTTAGAGTTGCTTATGAGGCTATCCCCTTGACACTCTCACATCAGTAATTCTTTCCGCAGGAATAAATGAAGTCCTTAAAACTCTGTTTGACACCCTTAGGAAAAAAAAAATTCAGGGGCTCCTAAACAGACATATTTCTTTCTGTTGAATTTACACAATCAGGATGACTCATTATACTAGTAAAAAATAAATTTTCAGGTTTCTTCCTTACTTTGACATGGTCAAAAGTTACAACACTACCTTTTCAAGATTAGTTTCAGGAGCTTTCCTCATGAAACCAAATCACATAGAACTTCCATATGCTTTTGACACAACAGCCATTACTGGTTTCTAGAGATGCAGAAAATCTACCCTCCTCTCCAACCTTGTCCAAAGACCATTGCTGTGTTTGTAGCTGGTCTCCTTTTTAAGAATCTCTATGGGCGCATCTAGGTGGTACAGTGCATAAAGCATTAATCCTGAATTCAGGAGGACCTGAGTTCAAATTTGGCCTCAGACACTTTACACTTACTAGCTATATGACCTTAGACAAGTCACTTAACCCTCATTGCCCCACCAAAAAAAAAAAAAAAAAGAATCTCTCTGGGGGAAAAAACAGGGGGTGGGGGTGTTGTAGAGTTCTTTTAATAATCTCATACAAATAAATGGAAGTGGTTTCTCCCTTCAACTCTCATCCTACAACAATGTGAGCCAACAAGTTCATCTCCCATCAGTGAAAATTATCCTCCAAGATAAACCAGGGTCTGTGTCCATACCCTCCACTGGAGAATATATCTAAAGTTAACAAAGATTCACTTTCCTATGAATTAATTAATTTCATTTGGGAATTTATTTTATTAGCTCAGAACATGAGAAATCAAACTAGGCTAGAGAATCCAAAGAAAATATTTCAAAGTTAAAGAATGATCATTTTAATTACTTCAAAAACAAACACATCTTACAGGTATATTTCCTCGTCATATTAAAACAGTGCCAGGTGACAAAAGTGTTCTGAACTTCCCTAATGCCCACCATCTCACTAACAAAGGAGCAATAAGAACATTTCCTGTGAAAATGAATCAAAATCAATTCAATGAATATAGCCCATGATGTCCAATTCAAACTCAAGGTTTAGCATATACACAGGAATTATAAATGCAATGATTTAGCCTAATGATAAAACTATAGGAAATGAGGAAAGACCAAATTGTTAGATACCAATAATTTTTCTATAAAGGAGAGTAGATAATATCTACACTAAGGTCCTATATACATCATGCAAAGGCTTTAAAAATAACACTTGCATTTATTTTAATTTTTATTAATTTTAGTTTGTTTTACATCACTTACACTTCCATTTAAAAAAAAACACATTTTCTTTTCTATGGAAGATAGTTCAATCTGCCTGTTTATCTTGTTTTATCTGTTATCAATCTCTCTCTCCATATATACATATACATATGCAAATACATATACATACACATGCATGCACATATACATGTACATGTATGTCTGTATGTGTGTATTTATATGTGTATGTTTTACATATATATATATATATATATAGAGAGAGAGAGAGAGAGAGAGAGAGAGAGAGAGAGAGAGGGAGCTGTTCCCTAAACCTCATTAATATATTATATTCAGTTTCCCAAATGAATGCTTCCTTACTTCTTAAAGGAAGGGAGTGAAGTGCATTCTCATATCTTTTCTTTGAGGTCAACCTTGAGCTATACTATTATGAAGAATTTAGTTTTGATTTTGTTATTCTTGTTCTTCCCATTCATATTTTTCACATAGATCATGCTTTTATATTTGTGTTTACTTCATTTTGCATAAGTTCATGTGAAAATTCTCATGCCTCTGTGCCTTCTTCATTGTCATCATTTTATATCACATGATGATTCCATTATATTCATACACCGCATTGTTTAACCATTACTCCATTTCCTTGCTATAAGTATTACCATTTGTACGTGTAAATCTATATGTGTATGGTTGTTTATATCGGAGTGTATAATACACATGCATGTTATATATATATACAAACAAATACAATTATTTATCATATGCAAATAGATACACATTACTGATAAAATTATTGAACTGAAAATGGCTAAGGATACATTTCAACAGAATTCTACTATAGGCCTTCATTTAGATTTGTTAACTCATTTTTTATGTTCTTCAATGTTGATATCTATCCATTAAGAGTGAGTATTTCAGTTTGGCCCTTCAACCAGCTTGAAATATACCTAACTGTAATTTCATACAGTCCACCTTTCTCCATTATGTCAATTAAGTTACTATAATAATTATTATATTATTTGCAATCACTCAAGAAGTCAATATTTCTACTTAAATTTAATTCTACAAAATGAAATCATAATTTCTTACCTAAGTGAAAATATGCAAAAGTAAAATAATGATATGATAGATGTAATTAAGTACATGATTTATTGCTACCAATTTATGTGAACTTGAAGTATCTCATCTTTAACTGCCTCTTCTTAACATCCTTCTTAGTAGTAGTGGTAGTGGTAATGGTGGTGGTGTTGGTGGTGGTAGTAGTAGTAGTAGTAGTAGTAGTAGTAGTAGTAGTAGTAGTAGTAGTAGTAGTAGTAGTAGTAATAGTAGTAATAGACAACTTTTTAGTCTTTTGATATCTTATTCTTTCAATCCCCATGTACACTGGCATCACACTAGTATTTCAGCTTTTCCTTGCACAAGATACTCCAAATCCAGATTTTAAATGTTTTTATTTTCCCCCATTGTTATAATGTTTTTCTTGCCTTCATTGGCTTCTTTTAAACTGATGACCCCTCTTAATTTCAGTGCCTTCTTTGTATTAATTATTTTAAATTTATCCTTTATATTGCTTTATATATATAATTATTTATATGTTGTCTTCCTCATTGAAATATTAGCTTCTTGAGAGGATGGATTGTCTTTTCCATTTCTTCATGTCCACAGAACTTAGAATAATAATTAAAACCAAGTAGGTTTAGATATTTATTGACTGGCTGATAAATGAGTAGTGCAGATAAGAGTGCATTCATAACTCAAAGGAAGAAGTGATCTCTCCTGTTGGTAATGAGGGGAAAATGAATAGGTGAGATTTTGGGGTGGGTCCTGAAAGTCCAGACTTTGATAAGCAGAAACATTATAAGAAGGGTTTCCAATTGGAGATGAAGGAGTCAAGAATACAGAAGGCTGAATTACATTTTAATTATTTTATATGTTTATAAGATTGGCTTATACCTTTCACTTTTTTCCTACAGAAAGAGTAGCTTAATCAAAACTTGCTTTCTTCTCTTTGAGGCATAATCTAAATGGCAACACCTGGGACTTTATTTCCATAGGTCAGTCTCTATATTGGCTGCCAAATAAAGAAATATAAAGCCATCATTTGAAATTTAAACCTAGGATTTCCTTGTACTTTCCTGGAAATGGTTTTTTGCTTACCAGTTTTATCATTGTTATTTAAGAATTCTGGGATATATTGTCCTATTATGAACTTAGATTGTTAATCATGAAATAATAGAACCATAGGAAAAAATGGATGAAAGTACCTTACAAATCATCTGCTTTAAACTCACATTTTATAGATTTAAAAAATGAGAGAAGTGATTTGTCCAAGGTCAGTTAGTGAGTCAGTCAGTCAACATTTATTAAGTATATCCTATGTGCTAAGTCATGGGCTAAACAATGGATCTGGTTAATTGTGGAGCCTAGGCTGAAATTCATGTCTTCAGATTCCTATTCCTGTGCTCTTTCCTCAAAAAATTAAAAAAGTAAATGCATTAAAAATATGAGACTTTGAGACTTTCAGGTATTACCTTTGGTATTAATTGCCAGCCTCTAGCCATGGTAATTCCAGATGGTGCAATGGATAGTCAACCCAGCTTGGAGTCAGGAAGACTCATCTTCCTGAGTTCATATATGGCCTCAGAAACTTAGTAGTTGTGTGATCCTAACCCAGTTATTTAATCCTGTTTGCCTCAGTTGCCTCATTGGTAGAATGAGCTGGAGAAGGAAATGGCAAACACTCCAGAATCTTTGCAAAAATACCCCAAACCAAGTTACAAAGAGTCAGACATATCTGAAAACTGACTCAACAATGATGTTCTAATGCTCTATCCAATGATAGAATAGATAGGCAGTTTTTAAAAATATCATTTTCACTGAAAACATTATGGGCTCCTTTCCATGTCTATCAAGAATTGAGAAATTTGAGCATTAACATAAATAAACCTTTTCCAAAAAATCAGGTCAGAAAGAGTGGAGTCCATCCCAGAATTTTGTCATTGAAATCTGCTGGCACAAAACAAGTTACAATAAAAAGAAAAGGTAGTTATTATAGCTGAACTAAGACAAAGAGTATGAGTACAGCAAATAAGGGGGGCACAGATTAATCTATGTTTTAAGGGAAAAGCCTGACACTGAGGGGAGTGGGACTTTAGTGTTAGAGAGGTAGGCATTACATGATTTGCTATGAATCAGTGAACAGTAGATTAATCTCTATCCGTCTATCAGAAAGACTGATGGCCCCCTCCTGCTAGTTAACGCTGAGTCCTTTTTCATGTTACGGGTGTCTTTGTGATGTGCATTTTATGGCTCTACAACTTCCCAAGGTTACTCTATTTATGGGAGACAGTAATTTGCCAATTCAACTGCTGTTACTTGGCATAACATTCATCCTACTCTCCAACTATAAGTTCACATACATTGTGATATGTGAGGAAGTACCTGTCATTGATGAAAACTACAAGCCATGGCTATCTAGGACTCCTTTACCAAACAGTTAATGTTCCCCTTAAACTTTTTGGGACTAAAATATAAATTATTTTTTTCCCAATTTAGTGAATACCCACTTTTATGCTAGAAAGTGCATAGGACACTATTTCCCTTTATTATTGAAATCCATTAAAATAGATTCAACTCTTTCTTGTTCCCTTTTTTCTCTTTTATTTTTTCATAATTCCTTTCCTTCTTTTCACTTCCCTTCCTTTTCCTTTTCTCACTCTCTTGTATAGGTAGGTGAGCATATAGTTGTATACACATGCATTTATATGTATCCACATATCTATCGATTGATCTATCTCTTATCCTCTATCTGCAATGAATCCTGCTCTGTCTCACTCTCCCACAGCCAATAAGTTGTATTGCCCTCTCAAGCCCTGAGAGATGTGGAGTCTCTATTATCTAATTCACCAGTTTAAGTACCGATAGTTATGTGTTCAATTCCAGTGAGTAGTGCCCCAGTTCCATTTAATCACTTAATGTTAGTTAGGTTTTATAATTGGATATTTACTTGAAAAAATGAAAGGAAGATCAAAAGTATAGATATTTTCCCCAAACAAGTTGGAATACATTCTCCTCTGAATGGACTCAGAACTAGCTTAGTATCTATATAGCACTGGTCCCAACAAGTGCTTGTCTAAAAATGGATTTTTCCCCCCTCATTGAACCACTTCTCTGTTTACTGAAAGTTGCTTGAGAAAATTATCCCTTGCTCCTCAGGACATTGATGCTAGGGGTGGCTACAAAGCCAAGATGTTGAGATGCCACTCTCATGACCTTTCAGAACCCACAAATTTAGCATCTCTAATATATTTATTTAAAATGAAAAAGAGCACAATTCTGAGGGAAAAAATGAAAGTCCATTGCAATGAGCCATAGGTCAGCCTTAGTTGATAGAAGGCTCAAAGCCTCTAGCTTTGCAGCATTGACATTTATTATTAGTTATTTATATTTATATAACATACCTGAACCAAGTAAATGCATATGGTATATGATTAAGTGATGTTCTGACTACTGTGGACAATATATTCCACAGGAGTTTCGAGAAGGAAGAATATAGCATGGAATAGGACAGGAAGGCTTTAAAGGGGTAGTTTGATGTATTGTTTTAAAAGGCAGATAGAATTTTGATAGGAAGACTGTAGATGGGAAGATTAAAAGAATAACAGGAACAAAGATAGTCGTTTGTAAGGTGCTCACTGGATAGTATTTTTGGTTTTTGGTTTTTGGTTTTTTTGTTTATTTTTTGTGGGGCAATGAGGGTTAAGTGACTTGCCCAGGATCATACAGCTAGTAAATGTCAAGTGTCTGAGGACGGATTTGAACTCAGGTCCTCCTGAATCCAGGGCTGGTGCTTTATCCACTGAACCGCCTAGCTGCCCTACACTGTACAATTTTGAAAACAAATCTATCAATGTTTTAAATATTCCCTGGGTTTACTTGGTATGGATGGAGTAGTTGCATTCCATGCCTTCTTCTGTGACATTTTTATTTCCTCATCCTACACATTGAGGACTGAGTGGTTAGATTATAAAACTGGAGAATCTATTGTCATTAATGTATGAAATTATATTTTTACCCCCAAAATATTTTGCCCAGAAGACTACAATAACTATTAACCCATTGCCTATTTCTCTTCTCTTTTAAATTTTTATGATAATAAGCATGAAACATATAGAGGGTATTCTTAACTAAAATGAGAGAAGATATTAGGTACAATTTATTTCATAAATTATTTTCAATAGCAGACTATATCTTAACTATCATACTGTGAGATTTAAAATTGGATATAAGAGCATTAAACTCCCCTTTAACTTTTCCCTTATATATTTCCCAGACCAGTAAGAAAGAGAAGCCTCTGAGCTTTAATCAGTGAGGGATTAGCCTTTATTGTTTGGGAATTAATTAGACAACAAACAGGTGATACTGATTAGGGAAATAGGAAAGTAGAAATACAAATGAATAATCTTAGATCTAAGCTTAGTCTATATTCTTTTATAAAACTCACTGAATCCCAAAACTGCCTGCTAGGCCAAGAACCAGAACTGATCACCAAAGTGTGCACCGTCACTGCTAAGCTGAGAAGCCAGAGTGAGTGAGACAGAGCCAGAGAGCTAACTTCCTTTCTAGTCCCAGTTTTAAGTTGGCATCACGGAAGTACGGCGTGCTTGGCCACACTCTCTGGGCAGCAGCAGGCACACTGCCATTTGTCACGGTCTCCTCCCCAAAAGTGCAGTCCTTCAAAAACTGCTTCAGTAGCATGCGCTCAACTTTCAAATGATTCAGCTAAAACTTCTGGTTTTTGCCACAATACAATGGATGGAAAGGTTTAGAAGATACAAAATCATATTCTTTTTGTTCCTTTATTATTAAAGAATTACATTCAGTAACATAAAATCACTTCTTTAACGAGTTCTCCCCAGTAAAGTATGTCCCAAGAAAATGATAAAATCATAAAAAATTCCAGGGTAGTTGTGATCACAGAGATAACTTTGATCAATGAAACTCTCATAAAAATATCCAAAAAAGCATAGAAAATTGACTGTCATGGAGTCGAAATGGAAGAGAGGTTTCCTGTAATCATGAATTCCTCCAAGTGATCCATTCTTACTTATGATATTGTGATGATTTCATCAATCCTCCAAACACTACAGAAATTTCTCAGTGAGATCCATGACTAGAAAGAGTTCATCTAACAAAGTGACTGGGAACTAGAAGAAGAGAAAATAAAAATAAGTCACATTTATAAAACCTTTAAGGTTTGTAGAGGACTTTCCTTACAATAAGCTTTTCAGGGAGGCAATATAAATGCTGTTAACCCTATTTCATAGATGACAAAAATAAAGTTACAATGGTTTATGTGAATTATCCATAGTCAAAATATCAGAGCCAGGTTTACAATTTAGATATCCTGCCTTCATTCATTTATCCATTCCTACTTCTCTGTCCATTTCTCTTTCCCCTGTACAATGTTGCCTATACTGGATTTTTGGTACATTGAATTAGCCTGTCAGTATGGATATCTTGGACACTCACTGAAGATGAACATTGAAGGATGTGGGCCCAGAAATTGATAGGAGAAAGAAAGTATGCTGGAATGCTGTTGGAGAATTGTGTATTTCCATCAGGGATACCAAGTTTCTACCTAGAACAAAAACCCATATTTAAAAACAAAATAAAATTTAAAAAACATATTTTACAAGCAATAGTATATGAATACTAAAAATGATACACCATAAGCTACAAAGAATAAAAAGATGCATGTTACCCAAAGAGCAGTGGAGTGACATATGATAGCCTAAATAAACTGCATCAATTATTAGTTGAATATAAGTGAAAATATATGTATTTGTGTATACATATGCACATGTGTAAACTATATATATATATATATATACACATATATATACACATATATATACACATATACATATATACATATATACATATATACATATATATATATATATATATATATATATATATATACACATACACACACACATACGTATATGTAGAGAGAGAGCTAACATGACTGGGAAAAGGCTAATTAGCCTGCGTAATACATTAGTACTCATGGAATGTCATAAGGCTTACCATAGGATATGAAAATCTAAATAGTATGTAATTTGACAAAGGTCCCACATCTCTGAAATTATGGACTTATTTTAGCATTGATATAGCTGAATCAAGCATGGTGGTTTTGGTGTAGGGGAGGTTTATTTGCAGAATGATTTATAGTTCCAAAGTATTTTCATATGCATTATTTTATTTGATCCTCACAATGACCCAATGCAGTAGATGGGTGGACTTTGTTGTGGTTGTGATTGCTGATTTGTTTTATTTAATTTTCCAGAACTGAGATTTTATCAGTGGGGCATACTAAGGGAACTGTACCATAAATGTGTTAGAAAGGGAAAGGTAGTATTTCAACTCATTCTTCTTGTCTCCAGAACTGGAAACAATCTCATGTTCAAGCAAAATAAACATTATTATTACCATTTTACATTTAAGGAAACTGAGAATAAAATGGGTCAAATGATTTGTCCGAAGTCAATTCAGAAAGTAAATAATGGGTTGCTTATGTGTTTCTCCCTCAAAATTTTTTTCTCACTTACTTTACATATTATTTCTTTATTTAAAATAAATGATTTTTTTCATTATAAACTACTTCACAATTTGTAATGGCCTTATTAGTAATAAAGCATGGGTAAAACTATTTCTTAGCTATGCATATATACTTCTCACTATTTGGAGTGAATGGAGAAGAAAATGAGCCTCCTCTTTTAGAGATATAATGTTATAATTTTATATGATTTTTTTTTATTATACAACATTTTTTTTTCAGGAGGGGTGGGGCAACGAGGGTTAAGTGATTTGCCTGTGATGAAATAATGGGATTTAGCAGATACTCAAAGACCCACCTGGAGATTAATCTATACTGATTGAATCAAGTGAGAGTGATTGACTGCTGATTAAACCTACTTCAAGTTAATTGGATTGTATCAAGTTAATTGGATTGTAATCATACCTGGCTATCCCTTAAGAAGGTATTGTTCTCAGAAACTAGATTGTGAACTCAACTTGAGAATATCTTCAAAGCCAATGGATTTGGATGACGCCAACCAATCACCTTGAAGCAGTGTGTAAGGACCGCCTCTGTTCCAGATCTATAAAAAGCTTCCACAAACAGCTTGCTAGTGTGTTCCGGATTAAAGCAGGCTGGTGGAGGAGGACTTCAGGAAGAATCCAACCAGGCTGGAACTCTAGGCTAGACTGGAGCTAAAGCTTCTGATTTAAGGCGACCACAATTTAGATTTTAAACATCACATGCCACTATACAACACTTTCTACTTAAATTTAGTTAAGTTTTTTTTGTTTGTTTTTGTTTTTTCTCACAAAATTGCCAATTTGTTATTTTGGCTTTCATGTTCTGTTCTGTTCGTTTAGCAAAAATCGTGGGAGATCAAAGGATCAAGTTCTGGCACACAATTAGCAATTAATAACTGATTGCTAACTGACAGACTGACTGAAGAGTTAGGAGAAATGTCAGCCCAAATGTTAGAAGGAGATGAATTGATCCACAATGCCAGATAAAGGCGCAAATGAGAGTATGCAACTGGCTAAAAATATGACTGGTTAAAATCCCGTGTACTTACCACTGTCAGTAATGATTTAGTATTCTAGCTATCACTTTAGCTCTGTTAATAACAACATGGCAATGATACAAAAGTTTCAAGCTGGACTTTATTGGAAGCCAATTGAAGTGACCCTATTAAAAAATCTCCCTCAGTCAGTAAGTGTGCCAAGCTCTACAGAACTCAGAAATGTCAAATCTAACCTCCTTTACTATCATGTCTCTCTTCATCAGAATAACCAGGTAAAAGAGTATTGATGGTACAATAAAGGGCCATTTCCATTTCAGTAAAAACAATAGTAACATACCAAAGGTCATAATCATCCTGGTGTTGGTTCAGGGTTAAGAATACCTTTTGTAACCCTTCTCTTCCATCACTATAGAGTTGGAAGATGAAAAATGTCAAATATTGCATATGGTCATATATACTTTATGTGTTGGTTGATTTTTTTTTAATTGTTTTTTTTCCCCTTTCACTGTAAATAGTTGCTAGAAGGGAATATTGTGTATAAAGGAGAGGTGAGGGGATATATACTCAGAAATGAATTTTATCTTTAAAAAAGTCATCAATAAGGGGCAGTTAGGTGGTGCAGTGGATAGAGCACTGGCCCTGGAGTCAGGAGTACCTGAGTTCGAATCCAGCCTCAGACACTTGACTAGCAGTTTGACCCTGGGCAAGTCACTTAACCCCAATTGCCTCACTAAAAAAAAAAAAAAAAAAAAAAAAAGTCACTTAACCCCAATTGCCTCACTAAAAAAAAAAAAAAAAAAAAAAAAGTCATCAATGAGGGCAGCTAGGTGGCGCAGTGGATAAAGCACTGCCCCTGGATTTAGGAGGACCTGAGTTCATGTCCAGCCTCAGACACTTGACACTTACTAGCTGTGTGACCCTGGGCAAGTCCCTTAAACTTCATTGCCCTTCCCCCCCAAAAAAAGTTATCAATAAACATATAAGAATATCACTGAACTCATAACATAATGATACATTATATCAAACTTACAAAACACATATAGAAAAATACTAGATATTTGAAATATATATTCCAGAACAGATACAATCTATTTAGAGGTAAACTCAAAAAGCAAGGTAAGAATGATAGGCAACTAAACAATAGTCATGTTAGATGGGTAACTTTGCTCTTGTAGTCAACACCTTCTGTTTCTGTTTGATGCTACACAAGAACCCTATCATACTATATACATACATATACACATACATATACATGCATATAGAGCATGTGCATCTATATATGTACATGTAATATGTATTTTGTATATGTATGTATTTATATACACATATATGTTGACAAAATAATAAAATTGACATTGTTATACTATTGCATACAGAAATTATCTCATTTAATTCTCAGAAAAACTTTGTGAGATAACTGCCATAAGCAGGATCTCACTTTACAAATGAGGAAAATGTCCTTAAAGAGATCGTCATTTTTTCCAAGGTCCAACAACTAGTATGTACCACAGTAGGGATTTAAAACCCAAGTCAGTTATGATTCCAAATCTAGCTCTCTTTTATATATGGGAAAAAGGCAAGAGAATATTTATATAGTGCCTACTATATGCTAGGTCCTGTGATAAATACTTTTAAACAAATATCTTTGTATTTGTTCAGATAGATTAGATAGATAGAGAGACAAGATAGATGATAGAGAGAGATACATATGGATAGAGATGTATGTGTATGTTTTATAAATGATTTCTGGTTTTTGTCACACTGATTACTTCCAATCATTTTTTACTATAGTACTTTTTTCTCATTCATAACTGAAGCACTTTAATAATTATATAAGTTCACATATGCTAATGATAGTATATATACAAGATGTATTATGTTAGTCCAAAAGAGAAAGAAGTCACTACCTGGTAGGCCAGAAGTATCAGCCCACAGCATTCTGAAATACAGCATCAACTAGATTAAAATCAAAGTGTTAAACACTTAACAAAATAAAAATTAAAGCACAGTGGAACATAATGTTAATATGTAGTTTTCCATGGCGATTTTTGGCCCACAGGGATGCCTTTGTATAGTTTAGTCTCCTTCCCCCCTCTCCATATGTATTTGAGATTGACAATACTGGGCTAGTGCAATGAAGGAAGGTTTCACAGATTAGGTGTCCACTTGAGCTGGATCTTGGTGAACTGTGGAATCTATTTAGAACATAGAGATGAAAAGTAGGCATTCCAAGGAATAAGAATGACATGATTAAAGGCCTGGAAATGGAAATGCTCAAAGTGTATTGAGAAAAGAGTAAAGACATTAATTTGGTTGGTACAAATACATTCCAGGTAAAGCACATGTGCAATGGCCTGTGTTGCAGCAAATTTAAAGTATAAATTGGGATTAGTGAATTAGAATTAGTCCCGCAGAATATATTATTATAGCTTAGTTGATTCATATTTTATCTTCGGGAAATAATTGAACAAGAATAAAAATGTTTTTTTGTTAAATTGTCAAAAATCATGAATGTTCAGGTAAGGAATTTATGCTCTATTGTGTAGACAAAGGGGAGGAGACATTGAAAAAAGATTTGTCTCTGAATACAGAGAATAAATCCCAAGTAATATGTGCACTTCCCTCTTACCCTAAAGTCATATGGTTTAAATAATAGTTATATAACTTCTGAGTACTACAGGCATATGGATACAAGAACCAGTATTTATTTTCAACTCCTGATTATATATAGTATCATATTTCCATTAGATAAATGCTTAAAATAAGAAGTGCTGCATGGCAGTTTTGTATTTGCCTTTTGTTTGCATGCCCCACTTCAAATTTTCCTTAGCCAAAGGTCTGAACATCTTTCAATTCTGGTGCAAATTTGGCCTTCCTTCTTATCAGACTCACTTTATGCGTTCTATCTGAAAGCAATTTGTAGCTGTTATAGCTGCTTCTGGTCTCCTTGCAGCTGCAGGGGAGCTTTTTTTTTAGCAGTAGGCATCCAGCTTCCAGTTGAATACAGCCAAGGATGAGGAATTCACTACTTCTAAATTAGTATTTTCTACTTTCAAACATCTTTAAGTTTTTACACTTTTGCTTCTTTGAACTGAAATTTCCCTCTTTATAATTCATACTTATTGTCCCAGATTTCTTGTAGTATCAAGAAAAACTAGATTTGATCTTTCCTCTAAATGGGAACATTTCTAACACTTGAAGACAAGTCTCATTCTCAATACCCCCCCAAAAAAAACCCAAATCTTTTTTTTTTTTTTCCCAGTTAACCATCCCAGTTTCCTTCAAGGTATCCACACATAGCATGTGTGATATTAGTAAACTCATTATTTTGTTTGAACTCCTATGAACAACCTTCCACTTATTAAAGTCTTTCTACAAATGTAGGAAGATTTGAGCAAAGAAGAATCCAATAGGATTGTGAATTTACTTCTTGTGGACTTCAGTGTTTTGCTAACACAACATCATATCACATATTTTTGGAAGTCTTACCATACTGTTGTCATATCTTGAGCTTGGATCCTATTAAAAATTCACAGGAAAAGGAATTTGGGAAATGAGCAATCATTTTAATGCCACAAATTCAGTGGCAGCTATAAAAACTGGAAGTGCAGTTTCCTGCTAGCTATCAAATTTTGTAATTTACTAGCTTGACTAGAGAATGATTTCTACTTGTGCCTCTGTGTGAGATGGCTCTCAAGGTATATACTTAAATCCATTGTTCTATTGATCTCTGTACCCATGATGGCCATTGTGTAGGCTCCCCTTTCCCTTCAATTGTGAGTTTATGTGTTTATTTCTGTACCAATGCCTTTTACACTGGTCCAGGGGAACCGGTTGTACTTTGATGTTCCTAGGAGATCAGAATTTACCTCTGTTATAATAACTACAATTGATGTGACACATTAAGGTTTTCAAAATATTTTCTTCAGATACTACCTTGTGATGATCTTAGGGACAATAATACCTTCCCTGCTCAATAGCTAAACAACTGAGGCTCAAAAATTACCTACATTTGAATTGGAATGCTAACATTTCTGTATTGATTTCAGTCCCAGTTTCTTTGACCACTATCATACTCTTCCTCTATTTTTCTCTATTTTTTCTGTATGGGGGTAGAGAGATTTCAAGGCAGATGCTGAGTTGGTTAAATCACTGGGTGTAACTCTTGATGAGAACTGACCCAAGTTAGTTTATAATCTCATCCTGTATCTGACATTTACTGGCCATATGATTCTGGGTAAGTAACTTAATCTATCAGCATATGTTTCCTTATTTCTAAAATGGAAACAGTTAAATTTATAATCTCATTTCCATAAAGCTAATGTAAGGAAAGCATTTTGTAAAACAAAAGCATAATTTGAATGGGTTGTTGCTGTCTTTGAAACTGTTTGCAATGGCTTATTGGTATATTCTACAGGCAAAATAATAAGCATCTAGGTAATATATAATCCTCAAATAATATTCCACATCAAATATAGAGGGGTTGCATGATTTTAGTGGCAAACGTCCTGTATTGGTATTAGAAGTCTTGGATTATACATTTGCTAATTGTGTCACCCTAGGCAAATCCACTAAATCTCTTTTTTCATGTATAAATGAGAATATTTGTCCTACCTATACAATATAATTGGTCTGATGAAAGTTTTAGAGAGAAGATGAAACCAGACATAATAACTGCTAGCATTCAAATTATGTAATCCTTAAAATGAAGGCGCTTTAGAGTAGATACAAGGAAATCTAATTCTATAGAGTACCACCCAGTAAGAATATGGGAAGTCTTTTCCTTTGTTCAATATGTCACCACCTGCAAATGGCCTTCTCTATGTTTAAGTGAGCTGTATCACTTAAAACAACAATCTAAATGCATGGTATAGATCATTCCAAGTTACGAGAAAGAGAGTATCAATATATTGAGAAGTGTTTAGGTATATTCCTTGATGTTAGGACCTTACTTTAAAAAATAACCTAATTTAACTAAAATATTTATTGAATATATTATTATATACAAGAATCTGTATTAAGCACTACATTGGATATAAGTATGATTACAACCTACTTCCTTTACCCCATGAGCTTAGAATTAAGAAGAGAATACTGTAATACAAATTGGACTCCAATGAATAAATGTTTTACAAATCTGAGGGTTCAATCACATGAGAGTCAAATAGTGTTGGGTGACAGCTTTGTATTGTGGCTGGAGAGCCAATCTTGGAGTCAGCAAAAGCTGCATTAAAGTCTTGTGTTTGATATACCCTGACTGTGTAACTTTGGACAAGTAACTTAACATCTCAGTGGTCCAAGCAACTCTTAGAGACTAAATTGCTGAACAGTTATTGACAGACATTGGTTCCCTTAATGTGAGTTCTCTATAAGATGAATTCAGAGGTCTGGTGAAAATTTTAAAATCCTAAATGCTAATAATTATGTGTTCAATTCAGTACTATAAATATTTATTAAGCACTTAGTTTGTATAATGCACTGTCCTTTATGCTAGGAGTACAAAGTTAGTTGTGTATAAATCTTGCTTCTGAAAAGCTTTCAATATAATATAGAAACAGACATGGACAATATAACTAAGCTAGAGAGGAAGTATTACAAAGACAAAGGAGAGGATGAGGCAAAGTGTTGTATGAAAATTGAGAAGATAGAAAACACTTTCAGCTGGGCACATATGGGTTAAACTTCAGGAAAGGTTTTAAAGGAAAAGTGACTCTTTTAAGGAAGGAAGGGGATTTTCATTTTGTCCCAGGGTATTATCGGTACAGAAAACAACAACAACAACGACAACAACAATAACAGCAACAACTCCTAGATGTCATTGTCAAGGATTAAATGATACCCAAGTAATCTGGAATGGTAACTAAGGTATGTTGTACCTTTGGAAGAAGGGGGATGCGATCCCACCCAGAAGACCACCCAAAAAGGAGTCAGACATTTCTGAGTTTTGGAAAATGCAAACAGTTTTTTGGAAGATGAAGCATGAGTTATAAGAACAAGAAATAGATAGATAGATAGATAGATAGATAGATAGATAGATAGATAGATAGATAGATAGATAGATAGATAGATGATATATAGATAGATAAAGAGAGAGAAATGAGAGAGAAAGAGAGAGAGAGAGAGAGAGAGAGAGAGAGAGAGAGAGAGAGAGAGAGAGAGAGAGAGAGATTTAGGGGTTTACTATTCAGGTATTTGGCTCATTACCTAAGGCAAAGTAATCCCTGAATCTTGGGCCAAGTTGACTCTTAACCAGGTCATTTTAAATCACAGTCATGGAACTTTTTTGCAATGAAACTATACCCGCATTCTTCTATATGACCCTTGTTATCAGTGATAGTTTTTCCTTTTAAATCAAGCTCCATACCAATGTTGAAATGTTGTACCAAGGAATTGGCAAGGAGTTTGATTGTAATCCATGTAATTTCTAGATAATACCAACAAAATGCTCTTTTAAAAATCTATTTCTAAAGTCTCTGGGAAGTTCTGAGAGAGAGAAAAAATCAAATACATTGTCTTAAACCACAATAAAAATGAAATTTAAATCTAAGTGAGCCTGACTCCCGAGCTCTGGTCATGGTGACTGTGTTTCAGGGTCAATCAGATAGTCTCTGAGTTTTTCAAAATTTGATTACCAATGTTTTAAGTGACTCAGCTGGCTTAGACAAATGGAATCTAATGTCTTGGCCATCTCAGCACATTTCTGCTTTCCCCCTCTAGCATCCATAACTCTTATGGATTCATCCCTTCTAATGTGGGAGCCAGGGGCACAACTGAAATAACAAAAAGCAATTTGTTAGAGTAGGGCCTTTCTCGTGGGGGCTCTAGGTTAATGGGAACCATTGTGAGATCAGATTAAGAATGAACCATAATGGATCCTGTAAGCCAGGCATGCCATGTCTGCATCCAAAATGTCTGAGCCCCAAGCAGCAGGTGCTTGAAAGAAAACATTCTTAGCAACTGCCTGTCTAAAAGCAAATACGTCGAAACTCTTGGCCATGAGTATTTTTCTGAAACTCTTGGAATAGATTTCCTCCTTGCCGCCATCTCTGATAATTCCTAGTGTTCTTCAAAGTCCAACTGATGTACCATATCCTACATTATACCTTCTCTGATTTTCCCCATTTTCTGGAATTATACCTCTAGAATTACCATACATTTACTTTGTTTATATTTTGTATGTACTTAAATATGTACATGGTATTTCTTCCAAGAGAATGTAATATGCAAAGAAGGAAGGAACAAAAGAATAAAGGAAAGGAGGAAGGAAGGAAACAAGCATTTATTAAGTGCATACTATGTTCTATGTACTGTGCTAAGCACTTTACAAATATTATGCTATTTGATACCACAACCTATGGAATTTCCATTCTACAGATGAGGAAACTAAGGCAAACAAATAAAATGGCTTGACCAGGGTCACACAGATAAGTGTTTGAAATCAAATTTGAACTCAAATCTTCCTTGCTCCAGATCCAATGCTCTCTCTACTGTAACACTTACCTGCCTCTAAACCTAAGCTTCTTACAATTTGGATAGTAATCCTATATGGGGTCATGTGGCTAAATGTGGGGGCTGTGAAAATGTGGCAACTATAAAAGGTTATGTATAACTATTTTATATACCTATATACCAAGGGTCATGTAAAAAAAAAATTCTTGGGCAAAAAGGGGTCATGAGTGCGAAAAGTTTAAGAAGCCCTTCTCTAAAGAATGGAAACAATGCCTTTCACACAGGACATGGCACAAGCCTTGCTTAATAGATATGTATCCTGCTTTGAAACAGTTACTCATGAAGGGATCAACCTTGACCTACTATAGCCATTTTGTTTTTCCTTTTGAAAAGAAGGCCTTATGGAAAAGGGGACAACAGAGTCAGTCAATCAGGAAGAAAAGACTGGGAAGCTTAGTGATGGAGTTTGAAATAACTGTTGAGCAGTACCACAAAGTGTTTCATGTTTTAAGGCTTGGAGCTTACAGTATAAGTTGTACAATATTATGTCATACTTTAAGTCCTTGTCAGTGTGTGCTTCTTAGACTTTTTTTTTGGGGGGGGGCAATGAGGGTGACTTGCCCAGGGTCACACAGCTAGTAAGTGTCAAGTGTCTGAGGCCAGCTTTGAACTCAGGTTCTCCTGAATTCAGGGCCAGTGCTTTATCCACTGTGCCACCTAGCTGTCCCCTGTTTCTTAGCCTTTTGAGTTTTAAGATTTTTTTTTTTAATGTGGAGGAGATAGTCAGTAAAGATTTTTTGGGGTGGGGCAGTGGGGGTTAAGTGACTTGCCCAGGGTCACACAGCTAGTAAGTGTCAAGTGTCTGAGGCTGGATTTGAAATCAGGTCCTCCTGAATCCAGAGCTGGTGTGTTATCCACTGAGCCACCAGCTTCCCCCCAGTCAGTAAAGATTTATTAAGCTCCTATTACATTCCAGGAACTATGCTTAGTGCTAGGAATACAAAAAGAAGGAAACAACTGGTCCTGTTCTCAAGGAGCTCACAAAATAGTGCAAAGGAATAGTTCTATACCTGTTCAGAAATGAATAGTTCTATACAAGTTCCACACTGTAAAATGAGGAGCTTTACAATCTCTTTTGGAGAGACCCCTCCTAAATTTGTTTAAAAGAAAATCCTCAGAGTTCTCTTCTGGGTTTAATGAATAATGAGCCAGAAAGTGTGGAAAATAGCCTGTCTTCTCTCTTTAGAAGTCAAATATTCCCAGGACTGAACTGGATCCCACCTGAGCACAAAACTGGGAATTCCTATTTTAAGTGAACATGAACTTTCACTCATCCACTCAACTCTTACCTCAGGAACCTATAGTGATATGTTTTTACACTTGGCAAACTGGATATTAAAGATTGATTTCAATGAACTCTAACAGCTTAATCTTTCATGAACATCAAATGTGTTCTATCTAAATTGGTTTTCTTTTCTTTCCTTTTTCTTTTCTTTTCTTTCTTTCCTTCCTTCCTTCCTTCCTTCCTTCCTTCCTTCCTTCCTTCCTTCCTTCCTTCCTTCCTTCCTTCCTTCCTTCCTTCCTTCCTTCCTTTCTTTCTTTCTTTCTTTCTTTCTTTCTTTCTTTCTTTCTTTCTTCCTTTCTTTCTTCCTTTCTTTCTTCCTGCCAGCTTACCAATTATATTATGAGTGGGTTGAAAAATTGAACTGGAGTGTCCTATATATTGACAGAAATCCATTAGGGAAAAGTAGTTTTCCTTGTTACACAGGATGCCCAGGAGAGATATTTTCCAGATATGCATTGGTTTCTCCTGTGTATTAAACTGAGGTCTAATGGGGAAGTATAAGGGTTGCTCTTTATGGTATTCCTGGAAAAGGTTCACTTAGATTAGTTGAGTTTTTCACTGAAGGTAAGGAGTAAACTTCCAATAAACCACATCCCCTGATTCCTGTTTGAAAGATCCCCACAAGTTCGATGAGCTGATTTGACTAGAGTTTCTTTCTGAAATGTATTTTTTTATTTCTCTCTTTTAAAAAAGTTGTTTTATTCAATTACAATTTTTTCTAGTTGCTTTTGTTAAGAAAGGCTCCTACAAAGACTAGGCATACAATAAATAACATTGTTTAATCTGCTTTGTTTGTTTAATTTGAATAACTTGGTATTTGGAAGTGATTTTTATTTCTTTGACCTATCAGCTTTCATAGGAGTGATCTTTCACAAAAGATTATTAATTTTGTGATTGTTTAAAAACTATGATCAGTGGATTGCTGTGATTCTCTGCATGGAATTTAGGATGTCATTAAGCATGAAGTCATATGTACTTAGGTGAGATTCATTAGTGACAATTTCTAAAGGAGAAGACATTCAAGAGGACAATGCTTGAGCACCCCTAGAAGCCCATTACACCTTCCAAAGTTGAGGCTATGGGAAAATGTGCCAAATGTGCTCCAGCTGTTTTGTTGAGTGTGGGAAATATTTAACTAGGGGGAGAGTGTAATGGGGAGAACATACCAGAAGAGTTACGTGTGGATCTGAGCCGAGTTTCTCCGGCTATTTCTAAGTACTTAAGTGCTTAGTAATCAAGGACTTTCGATGCCATAAGACTTATTTGATAAAGATGACTATCCATTGATACAGAATAAATGACCCACTCATTATAAATTAATGGTAATGAATCTATCTTCTGATGATTTATCCTTTCCAGTATCATGAGCATATAAGGACTCTGTAGGCCTCTCTCTTAGAAACATTACCATGGGTGTGAAGTATAGAGAAGCAGTCATGCTCATTTCTTTAATTTGGCAGTGGTCACATGTGTTGTCTAGGCATAGATATGCCTGGACTTGGGCCCCTGGGTTGCTTAATATGTTTATATTTCTTTCCCTGAGTACAGGCTACTGAATAGTCATCAGGAGATTATTTATGTATTCATTTATTAATGTATATGATTATTTACCTATTTATTATTTTGCTTATTTGTTTAATCATTCTTTCCTGTAATTGTTCATCCATTCATTCATTACTTTGATTATTTTGTGAATGGTTACTTTGGGAGTTTGGAATTTCTAGTTTACTCAATAAGATCTAAGCAGAAGTAGGTGAAATATCTTCTACTATAGCATTTTTATAGAAGATGACCACTTATATGAGAAAAAAGTCCAAGCCATATCATTTTTTCTAAGAATACATGGAATTTGAGGGAGCTATGAAGAAAAAGGAAAACATGAAATGGTTATTCAGAAGTCCTAATAAGCATTTCTTGTACTGTCTCAAATTTCCAGGAGAATATTGTAAATGTTCTGACTTATTGTTTCAGATTTTGAGGTTTTATTAATTTATGATGCTTTTTGTTCAAATAATTTCTTTTCAGTGAAGGAAATAAATAGTTCTTCCATAACCAAATCTACACTGCAAGTGCCAAACCTAAGCCTTTTGTTGGTTTGTTTCTTTTTTAAAAGATTGTCATCAGTTTTCCTCTTGCATGTGGGCAGTAATGAGCCACACAGTTCATGAAAGAGACTGACCATTCTCTATTCCCACAGTTTCCAATATACTTGAAAACCTAATGAGGGCTTAAATTACTGAAACAGCTGTCTTAGTCATCTTTTTGACTCGATCCTCACCCTTCTATAATCTATACTTCATATTACTAGAAATGTCAGAAAGATTGTGAAACTCTAAGAGGAACTTCCTACAAAAAATATTAATAGTGTTTAAGGGAAAAAATGCATATCAGTCAGAGGAGAGCAACCCTGTTGATGAAGGATGTTTATTGTGTTTGTACCTTATGAGGACTTAATGGAAGTGTGAATGCAACGATCAGAAATGAGAAACCTTAGGTGGGGGCAATGGGAATGACAAATATTTGAAAGACTTACATAGCAGAGGGATAACACTTGACCTGGTTTTTTTTGCTGTTTTTTTTTTTTCCTGAAAGAGAGAACCAGATTACTAGGTGGAAAAATTGAAAGAGAAACTTAGGTTTAATGTCAAAAGGAAAACATTTTCCTAAGAATAAAATTGATCAAAAAGTATAATGTGAAGCTTCAATAGGTAATAATTCTTCCCCAATGGTCTCCCCCTCCCACTGTTAGGTGATTCTACAAGCTCTTTATCTTGGTGGTAGAGCATATGTGTATATATGTTCATATGTACATATGTGTATAGATAACTACACACTGGATAGTAAGAAATATTTTACAGAGGTACTAGAACTGTACCTTGGAAGGTTTGGGATCATAGAGAAAATTTGGAGGAACTTTCAAGGAAACAAATTTGCGCAAGGTAGAGAGACTCAGAATGTCTATGACATTTAGATATACTGTTATATAACTTGGCATTATCAATACTTCATGCCCCAAGCAAGTCCTTTAGAAAACACAAATTGTGTCATATGAATACATAAAATATTGTGGGAGATGGATGGAATCCAAATTATTTCTGTTCTCTTTATAAACTCTTTATAATCTAAGACCTAACAATGCATATTTGACTGGTATTATTTTTAATGCAAATCTTTCAAATATTTCTGTTTCAATCTTGTTTAATTAATTTTTCTAACAATGCCAAATTGAATCACTGATTTTTATATCAAATTATAATCAACTGAAGTTTATTCTCAGATAAAAGTAAAATCTTTATAATTGTTTAAAACACAGAAGTATTTCTGTGGTTGATTGCAGAAGGGAAGTTTGTATTCATTCTAAGTATCTTTGAATGAAAAAAGACAATGAGAATGAAAGAAGCATCTGATTTATCAGAACCTTAGCATGTCCAGTACCTCTTCATCAGAGATAGTAAAAGTCAAGCAGCACTTAAACCAAATTGATTTCTGAGGGAAGAAAATATAGGATAGTATTAGCACTTTCTTCTCCTCAATCCCTCTCCCTCTTACCAAGTTAGCATCTGAGTAAAGTAGAATTAATGCCTGTCATTGTCCCAAGGAATAAGAGTTCATGTGTGTGTGTGTGTGTGTGTGTGTGTGTGTGTGTGTATCTTCCATGATGGCAAATTTTTATTCTTGGGGAATAAATGTTATTTCTGCACAGAGTCAAAAGTCCTTTGGAAGCAAGTCTGATAAATAAGATGGTTAGCTTGGTGATGATGTTAGGGACAATTTATTGTCATAATTATATGTTTTGTTGTTGTAGTTTTAATTTCATTAAGCAGCTTGATTATATAGGAATATTTTTTTTTCATAAATGGGTTTTGTAGGTTCTTCCCAAAGAAAAGTTTTATTATCATGGCTTTAATACTCTTAACTTTTCCTGTCCTATGAAGTGACTCCTTTGAAAGAAATCACATTGGTTTATGAGTTCTGATATGCTTGGATTAAACAAACAAAAATAATTTTATTTTAAAGACTTATAAGTTAAAGTAGCATGGCATAGTGGATAGAGAGCTAGCTTCAGAATGAGGAAGACCTGGGTTCAAAGCCTGATTCTCCAGCATACTGGTTGAGTGACCCTAGGAAAGTAGCTTAATATCTCAGTGCTTTCAAGTCTAGGCAACTTTGTATGATTACAAGTTGTGTAGAAATATATGTATGTATGTGTGTATATCTACATCTATATTTATATTATCTATATCTGTCTATACATATGTCTATGTCTATGTCCATGTCACTATCTATATCTATCTTTATCATCTATATCTATATCAAGAGACAGAAAGACAGAGAGAGAAAGAGAAAGAGAAAGAGAGAGAGAGAGAGAGAGAGAGAGAGAGAGAGAGAGAGAGAGAGAGAGAGAGAGAGAGAGAGAGAGAGAGAAGTCCTCAGGATCCATCAGGCTGTCAACATGTTCTGTACACACAAATAAATAAAAAAAAACAATAATATTTTCCCCTCTTTGTGCCTTTCAAAAAGCTTCATTTCCTAGGTGGGTGAGTGAATAAGCCACAGTTCAGTCTTAAAGAAACTAAAAAATCTCACAGTTTAAATGGGCATATGTGACAAACTATCAAATATCCCTCAAAATTCATGTCTTTGAATGTTTGAAAATGACAATGGCTGACATTTATATGGCACCCCTGGACCCTAGAACTTTTCCAATTTTGAGTTGTTATCACTTCCATCTACATCAGCCAGGATAACAATGGCCTTTTATGGGGCAGTCAGGTGGAGCAATGGATAAAGCACTGGCCCTGGATTCATGGGGACCTGAAGACAAACTCAGCCTCAGACACTTGACACTTACTAGCTTTGTGACCCTGGGCAAATCACTTAACCCTCATTGCCCTGCAAAAATAAATAAATGAATGAATAAATAAATGAATAAATGGATGAATGAATGAATAGATAAATAAACAAACACACACACACACACACACACACATATATATATATATACATATAAACAAACAAATAAATGAATGAATGAATGAATAAGTAAATAAATAAATAAATAATAATGGCTTGTTAAGCTTCTTAGCTACCAAGGAACCACCTTCTTTTTCTTCAGGAGCATCATAGTCATCATGAGTGAATAAAAATTAGCAGAAAGAGTTCTGGAGGAAACCTATACATAGATAATCTCCCTCTGATCTTCACACAAAAATTCAACATTCTTATCTATGGTGATTCTCTGCATTTTATTCCTGAATTTCTTAAGTTCAGAGTAATTTTTAAATTTTATTTTAGTAGTTTCAACAGAAGATAAGGTGATTTTGGAAATTATGTATGTTTCTAGATCATGTTCATAGTTCATTTTTGCATAGCACTTCCAAATTATAAAGTTATTAGCTACAGAAAGATCATTCTTATTTTTTTTTTTAGTGAGGCAATTGGGGTTAAGTGACTTGCCGAGGGTCAAACAGCTAGTAAGTGTTAAGTGTCTGAGGCCAGATTTGAACTCAGGTACTCCTGACTCCAGGGCCAGTGCTCTATCCACTGTACCATATAGCTGCCCCCATTCTTATTTTTATAGAAGGAAACTAAAGGTCACAGAAGTTAAACTATTTCTATAAGGTCATTGCTGTTATCATAACCAAGATTATGAGCCATATCTGTCCTATGTTTTAGTCCTGGTATTCATATTATACTACAATGAAATGTAAAATGCCTATTATTCATGTATAACTAATATCACTTCAGACCTTGGCTGGGGGCAGAGCCAAGGTGGCAGAGGAAGGGCAGTAAACATTCAGACTTACTGACACACTTATTCCAAAAGCTTCAAACACAGCCAGAAAACATCCCCTGGAGCAGCAGAACCCACAGCCAAGGATGGCTTGTAGGTTCACCAGGAAGAGGATCTGGGTTGGGAGTGGAGTTCAGCCTGGTGATCATGCTGACACAGACCCAGCTCCAGGCAGGCTGCGCCTGAGAAACTTACCCCAAGCTTCTGAATCAGCTGCAGTGTCAGAGTCTTCTGGAGCTAAGCTTGGGGTCTGGTGAGAGGGCTGAGTGGCTAGATGGGAAGGAGTCTAGAGGGGTATATGCAGGAGCTAAAGGGACATTTGGATGTCCTACCTGTGACAAAATTATTAAAAATAGAACCAGCCTTGACCTTTCCCAAGGAGAGCTCAGAGTCAAGAAGTTACCTCATTCAAACCCATGTCTACCTGAAAGCTTTGTTCCCACCAGAGGATATGAACTCTGACTTCAGCACATTTTACTCATGGACCACCCTCAAATCCAGTGAACCAATGGATTTGCAATATGCTGGCCAATTAGCTTGGAGCAGAGTGTAGGGACTGCCTCTCTTCCAGACCCACAGGTAGCTTCCACTCTCACAGAAAGAGGAACATTCTCTTTTTGGCCTAAGACTCCAAAGTGGTGGCAGCACCTTGTGCTAGGTATGTAGAGCTTCTGAAACTTCTTCACTCCACATGTTCTCTCTTTACTAATATTTGATATACTTTAATAAATACTTAATGCCTCAAACTGGTGCAATAGCCTCTAATTTCTAAGTTACAAATATATGATAAAACTCAGCTATACTTGGGACAGAAATAGGGAGACCACAGTTAGTTTTACTCATCACATACCACAGCAGGGAACAAGGAAGAAACCTTGAGCAGTGATATGCCAGGTGTGGTAGGGGTGCAGGCTCATCAGAGCTAACAACCAACAGAACAAAAAGTTTTCCTGCCTGGTTAATTAGCAAGTTGGCCTGGGGTTATATACAGACAAGAGAAAAGGCCAGGTGAGTGAAGAAACTGTCCCTCATTAAATCATAATACCTGGGACCCCCTGAAGCTTGGGATAGTATAAGCTGGAAGAAGTAACCACACTAAGATGGAGTTAAAAGTCAAGTAAAATTGTGCAAGATGAGCAGGCAGAGAAAATTGTGATCCATAGAAGGCTTCTTTAGTGAAAAGGAAGATTGGGGTACACCATCAGAAGCGGATACAACCATCAGAGACGCTACATATAAAGCTCCCAAGAAAAATATGAATTGGTCTCAGGCTATACAGGCAATCAAAAAGACTTTGAAGATAAAGTTAGAGCGGTAGAGGAAAAAATGAAAAGAGAAATAAGGGTGATGCAGGAAAGATATGAGGAAGAAGTCAATGGCTTGTAAAGCCAAATGGAAAAAGAGATACAAAAGCTCTCTGAAGAAAACAATTGCCTAAAAATAGGATCGAACAAATGGAAGCTATTAACTTTATGAGAAACTAAGACACAATAAAGCAAATTGAAATGAATAAAAGAAAATAGAGGGCAATGTAAAATACCTTCTTGGAAAAACTGCTAACCTGGAAAATAGATCCAGGAGAGATAATTTGAAAATTACTGGTCTACCTGAAAACCACGATCAAAATAACAGCTTAGACATCATCTTCCAAGAGATAGTCAGGGAAAATTGCCCTGATATTCTAGAAGGAGAAGGTAAAATAAAAATTGAAAGAATCTACCACTCACCTCCTGAAAAATATCTCAGAAGGAAAATCTCCAGGAATATTATAGCCAAATTCCAGAGCTCCCAGGTCAAGGAGAAAATATTGCAAGCAGCCAGAAAGAAGCAATTCAAATAATGTGTAGCCATGGTAAGGATAGCACACAATCTAGCAGCTTCTACATTAAAGGATCAGAGGACATGTAATATGATATTCTGGAGGGTAAAGGAATTGTGTTTACAACCAAAAATCAACCACCAAGCAAAATGGAGTATAATCTTTCAGGGGAAAAAATGGAACTTCAAAGAAAAATAGGGCTTTCTGGTATTTGTGATGAAAAGACTTGAACCAAATTTGGCTTTCAAATACAAGACCCTAGAGAAGCATAAAAATGTAAACAGGAAAAAGAAATCATGAGAGATGTTAAAACATTAAGGAGTTTATATTTCTACATGGGAAAATATGTCTAAATCTTAAGAGCCTTCTAACTATTAGCGCAGATGCTAAAAATAAATTTTGACAGAGGCCACAGGTAGGAATTTATTATGAAGGGATGATACCTGTAAATCATTTTTTTTTTGTTTCTCTTTTTTTTCAGGGGGTGGGTGGGGTGGGTGGTAGGGATTTATGAGTGTCTTGAGTCTGAGGCTGGATTTGGGCTTGGTCCTCCTGGGTCTAGGGTGGGTGCTTTGTCTACTGTGCCACCTAGCTGACCCATGATGACATTTTTCAGTTAAAATTGAGCGGGGAGTGGAATACACTGGGTGAAGAGAAAGGCGAGTGGTAGAATGGGGAGAAATCTCCCATGAAAGAAGCAGGAAAGGGCTTATGAAGTGGAGGGGAGAGATGGGAAAGGAATGGAGAAGTGAAGGAGCCTTATACACATCAGAATTAGCTCAAAGACCTTATTCTCATCAGAGTTGGCTCAAGGAGGGAATAACATACACAACTAATTGGGTGGAGGAATCTATCTAACCCTGCAGTAAAGTAGGAGGGGAAAGGGATAAGGAGGGAAGGATGAAAGAAGGGATGGCAGAGTAGGAGAGGGGGCAGTCAGAAACAAAACACTTTTGAGGAGGATTAGGGTAAAAAGATAGAAAACAGAGTAAATATAATGGGAAGGGAATAGGATGTAGGGAAAGTTATGATTATTGATTAATGAGTGATTGATGAAAATGGCAAAAAGTATGGTATTGAGGCAGCTAGGTGGCACAGTGGATAGAGTACCAGCCCTGGAGTCAGGAAGACCTGACTTCAAATCCAGCCTCAGACACTTTATATTTACTAGTTGTGTGACTCTGGTCAAGTCACTTAAACCCAATTGCCTCAGGGGTGAAAAAGTATGCTGGACTATTGTGAAGAAAATTCTTTGTTAAGTTTAAGGTACTATGTAAAAGTTATCTATTACTGTTGTTACAATAAGCAACCTCATGGGTTTATTGTAAGGAAATCTCTCTTTAAAGTACTATATAATTGTGGGTTACTATAAAAAAAAAAAAGATGATGAGCAAGATACAATCAGAAAGACCTTAAGGGACCTGAATGAGCTGATGCAAAGTGAAATCTACTGTATACAAAAGAACAGTATTATTGTGAGTTGATCTGCTGTGAATCAGTTATTTCCAGCACTGCAATGATGCAAGACAACTCTGAAAGTCTTATCAAAAATGCAATCCACCTACAGAGAGAGAAGTGATGGTATTTGAATACAAATTGAAACATAGGAAACAAACAAACAAACAAAAAATGATGAACAGGATGCTATAAGAAAAACCTAGAAAGACCTACATGAACTGAAGCAGAGTGAAATGTACTGTATACAAAGTAACAGCTATAGTGTAAGATGATCTTCTGTGAAGGACTTGGTTATTTTCAGAAATGCAATGTTCCAATATAACTCTGAAGGACTAATGAAAATGGCAATCCATCTACAGAGAAAGAACTGATGGTATCTGAAAACAGATTGAAGCATAATTTCTTTTTATAGTTCCTTGATCCAAAGTTTTGTTTTTGTCTGTTTTCTTTCACAACCTGGCTAATGTGGAGATGTTTTGTGTGACTACTAATATATAACTTATATTGAATTGCTTGAGTTCTTGGGTGGTGAGGTGGGGAGGGAGGGAGGAAGAGAAGTTGTAACAAAAAGTTTTAAAAATTCATGTTGGGCAACTAGGTGGCACAGTGGATAAAGCACCAACCCTGGATTCAGGAAGACCTGAGTTCAAATTTGGGCCCAGACACTTGACACTTACTAGCTGTTTGACCCTGGGTAAGCCACTTAACCCTAATTGCCTCACAAAAAAATGATGTCAAAATTTATTTTTACATGTAATTTTGAAAATAAAAATTCTAAACAACAACAAAAAAAGAAATAGCACTTTGGAAGGCAGATGTTTAGGAAGTATTAATGGACACTGTTGCATTTGAGTTTACTAGGTTTTTAGCTGCAATGGAATATTACATTATTTGGACAGGTAGCAAGTGGGAGAAAGACACATTAATTCAGATCATCAATTCTTTTTAATCTTTTATTTTCTTCGAAATGTTTATTCCTGCATTCTGATCATATGCAGTGAAAATTATCAGCCCTCATATTGATCAGAAGTTATAAACCATAGGAATTAGTTTGGAAAGGAGCCTTGAACACTATTCCAATCCCTTCATTTTATAGATGTCCTGAGAAAAATTTTCCCAATGTCATAGCCAAAGTTTGAACCTAATGGATCATATAATTAGAATTGAGAGGGACCTTAGATATTATTAAAGCAATCCCCTCACTTGTATAAATGAGCAAACTGAAGCCAGATCTTTTAAATAGTATTTGGAAAAGCCAGAATTGGAATCCAGATCTTTGACTCAACCTCCAGGGTTCTATTTACTCTTCACCACTCTGCTTCCTTTTAATAGTTTTTTTTTCTCTGGTAATTTTCTGTCCAATAGCCAACATTTGTTAAGCAATTCCTATATACCAGGCACTGGGAGAAAACAAAACAAAACAAAAAGAAATAGAGGAAACAAAGAAGGGTAAAAGAGAGAATATATTCCCCAAAAGTTCACAGTCTAAAATTATCATACCTAGAGAACATATTTGCTTTAGCTGTGAACAGAATGTTTCTCTTACTGTAAATACTTGGGGAGGAAAATTATTCACAATAATGAAGGCAGAGCTATTAACTAAACTTGCCAGAAATTCAATCCTTGTCTCCATTTTTTCTCTTTACCCATTATCATTTATTTTATTATTATGATCCCTTCTGTGCCATTTGAAATTTATGGGGGTATATAATATATTGTTACTTAGAAATTAGAGGCTATAGCATAAGTTTGGGGCATTAAGCATTTATTAAAGCATATTAATTATGAGTAAAGAGGTAGCACGTGGCTCAGAAAGTTCAGAAAGGAGTGAGAGCTCAACGTGGCTGCCTCCTCTGAGTTCCAGGCCAAGAGAGTAAGCTTAAGCTACCTTTGGGACTGAAGGAGAGCCCTCCCACACTGCTCAAAGCTAATTGGCTAACATAATTCAAATCTATTGGTTTACTGGCCTTGAGAGTGGTCCATGAGCAGTGCATGCTGAGGTCAGAGTACAGAGGACAGACACTGTGAGGGAAAGGCTTTCAGGTAGGTATGGTTTTAATCTCTAATTGTCTCTATTCACAGTCCAAGGTCCAACTACATTTCCTTTGAAATTCTCCTGACTCTGGGATGGCCTTAAGGAGGGTCAGGCTCTCTTGGTTTCATAGAACCCCATTATTTTCTCACACTTCTAACTTGTGTTCTTCTCTGCCCAGCTTTTCTATGGAAGGAGACTTTGGTTATTTAATTCACTCACTTCTTCACTATTTACCACAATGCCTAGTAAGTAGTAAGTGGTTAATAAAAGTTTGTTGAGTGATTTATCTATCTTATTCCCTGAAATAAAAATAGGAAATTTATTTATTTATATTCACTACAGTATTTTTGGAGTAACAAACAAAATGGAATATTTATCAAGTTATAAAAATTTGTAATAGTTAACTCCAATCTTCCATGCCTCTACATCTGGGGAAAACTAAGAATAGGATTTTCTTAGCTTTTCCCTATTCTTTTATGTCTAAAGAGTTAATGGAACCCCATCCCCTCTGAGTTGATTACCAGTCCAAATAAACTTCCAAGCTAACCCCCATCATCATCATCAGCAGCAGCAGCAGCAGCATCCCTACATGTTTATATCACTTTAAGGTTGGAAAATTGTTTATACACACACACACACACACATGCACACATATACATATATACACGTACACATATATGTATACATGTGTGTAGTACACACATATATGTATTGCACATGTGTATGTATATAGATGCATACATACATATATAATTTCAACTGACACATAAAGACTGTGAGGAAATCACTGAGATGTTTTTAGTATCCATTTCCAAATAAGTGAGATTGAGTGACATCAAATGAAATGACTGGAACTTTTGAGCATTGGACACAGGATTTGATCCCAAGTCTCACTTAATTATTAGCAGAATAAATTTTGCACCAAATGAGTGCTCTGTAAAGTAAAGTTAACAGGCTTCTAGGTAGTCATTACATAACCACCAGAATTTTTCTATATCTACAGTCGAAAGGTAGAAAGATACTTAATCTCCCAGTAATAGCCAGTCATGGGTCTCTTTCTCCTATCACAGACTACTCATTAGTGCCCTCCTTTACTCCCACCTTATCCATCTTAAAAACTCCCAACCTTTCCCCTTATATTCCAGTTTTTGTCTGCCAGCCCATTGTAATATAATCTGGCCCTAAACATCTATAGTGCTATATAACAGTAGCTATCCAAGTGCCAGTGGGAAACGTGCATCCTTACTCTAGCATACCAGTTCTTTGCTTTCCAGTTTACTCTGCAGCTGTGATGTGTACCCCTTAGACCAGTAAATATGGTTTCTTTGTTATCCCTCCAATGCACACACATGCACACACACACACACTTGCATGCACTTTTTATTTCTGTGAGCCAGAGTGAATTATACAGGTTGAGTTGGCAAATGTAAATTCTAATCTGCACCATCATTCCAGTTACCCAGTTTTGTAACCTCTAAGTCACCCTTGACTACTCACTTTCACTCAGCCTACAACATGCAAGCACTTGCCAAATCTTAATTTTTCTATCTCTACATCTTGCCTCTGTGCCCTTCTCTCCCCTCTCACAAATACCATCCAAGATCAGACCCTTCCAATTAATTTTTCTACTTTAAGTCTCTCCCTTCTCCAGATTATTTTCCACCAACCTGCCAAAGTGATTTTCTTAAAACGTATTTCTGACCCTCTTTCCTCTCACTACTCAGTAAATTGTAAGGGCTACTTCTAACCTCCAAAATCAAATATAATGTCCTCTGGCATTTAAAACTCTTCACAATCTATTTTGCAGGTACAATATAAATCACCCATTTTCCTATAATATATGGTTCAGCCAAACTGAACAGGAAAATAAGTTATGATATCTCTCATTTAGCAGAAGTATACAAAAAGATAAAATATAGTAATTTAAATGAAAAACATATATAGATATATACACACATACACATATACATGTATATATATACATATATATACGTATATATATGTATATATATATGTATATGTGTGTGTGTGTGTATATATATATATATATATATATATATATATATATGATGTGTGGGTATACATATATACACGTTTGTGCGTAGGTATAATTTATCCACTTGTTACATTGAGCAAATTACTCAAAAATGTTACTATTTAATGCCTATTTCACTAGGCTCTCCCACAAAGACTGTATTTCCTATAACTCTTATCTTTAACAACTAAATGAGTAATCTGTATTCTTTTACATCATAGAGGGACATCTATGAGGAACAATAAGCTCTAGGCCTAAAATCAGGAACATTTGAGTTCACATATGACTGTAGCTCTTACATGGGCAAGTGTGACCCCAGACAAGTCATTTAACCTCTTTTTGACTCAGGTCACTCATCTGTAAAATGGGGTTAATAAGGGCATTTACCTCTTCAGATTGTTGTGAAGATCAAATGAGAGAAAAAAAAATATAAAGTGCTTAGCATAATCCCTGAAACATAGTAAAAGCTAAATAAATGTTAACTTTTATTAGTTATCATTTTTAAGTATGGAACTATTAAGAGTTATGCCTTGCAAGAAGATAAAGAGATTGTTTTCCTGTCATTGCAAGAAAGAAGTTGTAAAGACACAGAAAAAAATGATGCTGTCGAATTTTCTTATTGGTATTCTTTTAATATTTATCTTTCAGATGGGCTAAATGCTCAGAAAATATTTTATTTGGTATCATGAATGAACTGAAAGTTGAAACTGTTTCCAAAAGTACTGTTACCTGAGCTTTTGATGCTGGTGAAAGGTAACTCTGGCTATGATCTTTCTCCCTGCTAAAATATAATAAATAATTATCTGTGTTTTTTCTTTTATTATTGATTACATTGTTAATAATGTCTGTAATCAGTAAGTGTAATAGAGTTAATCCTATGAGATGGGTGATATTAATATAGAGAGAATTATGAACAACTGTTTATGTGGAAAGAGGCTTCTTAAGTTTATTAAAATAAGAAAAAATATACAGAAGCTCCCCTAACCACCTGGAAATATAAAAGACTTTTTTTTTTCAAAAATAAGAAAATATATTTAATCACATAACTCTCCAGAACATAAAGCCTATTTTGTACCATAAATATTTTAAAAGTATTATTTATTTCATACTTATATTTTGAATTTTTGTCTTTAATAAACATAAAATAAGTATAACTACATACATATCATATGCAATATGCATATACATGATATAAATGATTTTTAGAAAGAATGTCCTATATCTTGTAGCCTATATGTATGTACACATATGGGAATGTGTGTATATGTATATATATATATGTGTGTGTGTACATATATATGTATGTAAAATCAAAAGTATAGATATGTGTATACACACATACATACACATATTTATGTATACACAATGTGTGTGGATCCATAAATATGAGTGTATATACATATATCTATACTTTTGAGTATGAATCTTATAGGATGAAGGGATACACATTTATATAGTTCCTATTATGTACCAGACACATTGTGCTAAGTGCTTCTCTGTCTCTTTGTTTCTGTCTCTCCCTATGTCTCTCTGTTTCTATCTCTCACTCTCTACCTCTTTCTCCCAAATATATACATAACTTCTAGCTGCTTGTCTTATTATAGAATCAATCATAGGGGTCGTCAATAGTGTCAGCAATGGGTACTATAGAGAAAGAGTATTTAACCCAGAATAATATACCCTGTATCACTTCTCTCAGTTATTAAATCTGTACTTGAATTTAGGAAAATCTCTTCAATGAATCTTAGAACACAGGAGATGGCATGGGCTTTAGAGATCACCTCTGCCAACCCCTTTATTTTATAGATGAAGATATTGAGGACTCAAGAAGTAAGGTGGTTTATCGAAGCTCACAAAACAGTAAAATTCAGAGCTGGAACTCAAACAGAATCCAAATAGATGATTTATAAGGTCCCTTCTACTTCTGTATCTGGGATACCATGATGTAAAACTCTAATTCTGGAATTTTTCCCCAGTAAAATATACAACCTTTCTTCTCCTCTCTTAACTTCAATTTTCTCATTTATGAAATGAGGTTGGTCAAGTCATATGACCTCTGACCTTTTTCCATCTCTAACATTCCATGATTCTATAATGGACCACCCACTCTGCCCCCCCCAAACAACAACAAGAGCAACAGCAGAAACAACTGAAACATCAGCAACAGAATAAAAGAAAAAGTCTTATTGGTTCTCTCAAATCTGCCTTCTTTATGTCCCTTTTCCAAAATATTTCTAGATGATAGAAATTCTCTATTCAAAAATATTATTCACTTAACATACTTTTTTTTCCTTCTATTTGAGTTTAAACTTATCTTGCTGTGAAGATAAATCATTAGAAATTACTACTACCTAATAAGAAACCTTATAAATTCTCAGTAAGACCTTTCCTTGTCTAGGAATTTTACAACCCATAACAAGCTCTTTTCTGGCAAGTTTACAAATTAAGGAGAGTCTAGAACATCTTTTTTGCTCTCTCTCTGTCTTTTCCCATACAATAATTCACCAGCTTAATAATAATAATGTACCCGTAATTCCAAAATTCTTCCAGTGCTTTCCTCTTTGTCTTAGAGGAAACAAAACAATTAACATAGTCTATAACTAAAATGGATAGAAGTATTATTATTTACAGTTGTTTCTAATTTTAACACACATACATGAATTTAAAAGTGACTTTAAAATTGATTAGTACTTTCCTAACCACCCCTCTCCAACCCCCAACCTCAGTCCTGAAGGATACCATTAGCTCTCAGTTAAAAAATATAGTTGAGATAAGGTATTTATCTTGAGTTAAATTATCATTAGTCTACTAACCAGTTGTATACATGTCCCAACTTATCTCTTGACAGCCGCTTCCTTAGATGCTTTATGACCAAGGGGAGAAGTTATCTATTAAAATCCTATTCATGACAGGAAGTCAGTCAATAAACATTTATTACATGCCTACTATGTTCCAGGCACTGAGTTCAGCATTGAGAAGTGATATATTAATAGGAGAGAAAAAAATAGACATAAAGTAATATAAATAATATTTCTTAATACTAATTAAGCAAAGATAAATTTCTCTTGGAGAAAGAAAGTAAATAAGAGATAGGGTTAGTGCTGTGTTCCTCTCCTTCATTTCTACCTCATCTCTAGGGAATCCTCATTCATAGGTTACTAGTGTCAGAAAAGAATATGGACTCTTTACTGAGACATAAAAACCAAGAAATCAACAAAAGGAAAACATTAGGGATTGCATATATAGGGTTTTTTTGTTTGTTTTGTTTTTGGTGTCGGTACAAATAGGGTGAGAGTAAGAGCAATGTGATGGAACAATACATCCACAAGCTAGAAATTCATGGGTTAGAAAAGAAAGTGGGACATTTTGCAAAAGCCTAAGGAACAGGTGATTCTGGGTATAGTTTCTTTTAAGTTCTGTTGTTATTTTTGTGGATGTTATTCCTGATTTCTCACCATTGATCCTAATTATAGTATATTTATTCATAGAATTAATGAAGAAATTTAAAAAAAAACACTTTCTAGTCATCAAAGGAAAAAAAAAGAAACAAAAAAAATCATCAAAGATGACCAAAAATGGAGGGTTTCCTTTCTTCTAAGAGCTCTGACTTACCCCTTCCTTGCTGTGGAAGTTATATATTCCTGTTTATAAATGGGTTGGATCAGGTGTTCTCAGATCTTTAACATCCTTTCCAATTCCATTAACAGATTCAACAAATATTTGTTAAACCTCTATATGTGATTTATATACAACATGAACAGATCCATTTGCCTGCTTCTAGTTAAACATATGGGAGCTCTGGGGCTTGTTTCTTTCTTTCCATATAGAACTCATTACTGAGGTGTTTACTTGGAAGACAGTGAAAAGTCTATTCCCTGGCTGCTGAGCTGGAAGAGGTGATTACAGTAGATGTCCTAAGCAATGTCTTGCTACTCTGATTTTCTACTCTTTTCTACTTACAGATCACAAGGACACTTGGAAGAGCTTCCAGTGCCCTAGTTCTTAATATCCATATAGCTTCGTGATAGGCCCAGTATCTACTAGACTTCCTTCTCCTCTATGAAATATGGGTTAGTCATTTTTCCCCCTCAGGAGTAAAAAGAAGAAAAAAAAATACCTAAACATGGAGGGGATTGTGGTAGTCTTTGGCCATATTGATGTGACTACCTGGTCATCCATTGGCAAATTGCATACTCACTTGAGGAAAGGGCCTTCAGACTTTGTGTATTTTTCAGTAATACAAATCACCATGCCCTGTTCTTCTGAGTACACACCATATAGAGTGAAAGAAGTCCCTGTCTACCTAAGTTAAGTCCTAGAGTATTTTCATTGATAATTATTTCTAGGGACAGTAATCAAGGTGATCTGGTCCCCAGCCATACATTCCTCTCCTAATAAATCTGTTTTTATTTTTACAAGATTTGTAATAAGCCTCCAATTCTCTAGGTGAGCTAGCCCCTCTGATCCAGGTTGCAAATCCCTCCCCAAACATTTCTTGTGCTGAAACTCGGGAAAAGTCATCAGATTGGCTCTAGGATACCCTGGGTGGGGTGTGCAGTGTGCTCCTCTACACTTTTAAGAGCCTTATTCTAGTTGGGTGGGTTCCCAAGGTATGAGGTCGCAATAGCCAGGCTACTTCCGAATTTTCATTTCTCTACAGTAGGGAGATGTCCTGACTTAGAGAAATGCATCTCAGGTTTTTGTAGCCACCAGCTTAGATGCAAGTGCTGTCTTCTTTCTCAGTGTGGTCCAGCCCAACCCAACATGAAAGCACAAGGAGAGAGAATTCCATATGATCCCCATCCCTCAGGTATATCCTTAAAAATTGGGGGAAAATGGACTTAGGTGAAAAGAAATGAATGATTTTCTACTGTAACACGAAATGACCATTATTTGTTGGGGAGAGGAGAATTAAGGTAAACAGGCCTCCTGATTAGCCTGTACCACAACCCAGAGTGGGCTATCCAGGAAGAAGTATCATCTCACAGTTGTTGGTTTCTTTGTGTCTTATGTGCACTTACTTATGTGTCTGTCAAAGGTAACTGTGTGTATAATCTACAAGAAATTTTTCATTGAGACTGATAAAGCTGATTCCAAACCCTGTTTTCTTTTCAAGCTGTGGCCAAGCTCCAAAGGTGGTTTTAAAAAAATACTGACATTTTTGAAATCTTTTGTAGTGGAATAATTTAAAAATCAGGAATTATTTGCAATGTGTAAAAGTTGCAAAGAAAAATATATTTTTTTAAATCCCTAACCATTGAATCACAATGCCAAAGAAGAGCAGAACAGTTCTTATTTAACTGGTAAAGCTGGCCATGGCCTCTCTGAATTAAGGCTTGCTGCTAAAAAAGCCTTGAGAAAAAAAAAAAGGCTGCTGAAAAGGTGGAAAACAAAACAAAACAAAACACTAAAAGCTGAAACAGTTTGGAAACTTTTGAGGAAAAAGAAAGAGTATATTATCACTTTAAGTGCTTACCTGCAATTGTCTGAGACGAACCAAAGGGTAATTGAGTTTGATTGGAAGATCTAGTTGAATATTTACAGTCTTGAAAACTAAAATACTGGTCGATTTTAAAGTCATTTTAAAATTCTTGTATGTGTGTTAAAATTAGAAACAACTTCAAATCCACCCTCAGACACTTGACCCTGGGCAAGTCATTTAACCCTCACTGCCCCACCCAAAAAAAATGTTAAAAAAAAAAAAGTAATTAGCAGACTGGAAAAACTTGTATTCATATTGGGGTCAGCTAGGTGGTCCAGTGGATCAGGAGTACCTGAGTTCAAATCCGGCCTCAGACACTTGACACTTACTAGGTGTGTGACGCTGGGAAGTTACTTAACCCCAATTGCCTCACTAAAAAAAGAAACAACTATAAATTATGGGACTCCTATCCATTTTAGTCATAGACTATGTTAATTATTTTGTTTCCTCTAAGACAGAGGAAAGCACTAGAAGAATTTTGGAGCTAAGGGTACATTATTATTATTAAGTTGGTAAATTATTGTATGGGAAAAGACAGAGAGAAAAGATCTTATAGACTCCTTAATTTGTAAACTTGCCAGAAAAGAGCTTGTTATGGGTTGTGAAATTCCTAGGCAAGGAATGGTCATACTGAGAATTTATAAGGTTGCTTATTATGTAGAAGTAATTTCTAATGACTGATCTTTACACAACATTATTTTAAACTCGAGAAGAAGGAAAAAACAAAAACAAGTGAAATATGCTATGTGAAACCTCTTACATGTGTGCGTCTCCTGGTAAACTCTTTTGTTCATTGCAACTCCATGAGAATAGAGATTTGATATTTAAGATAAAATATTATGGGACTGTAATTGATATTGTTTTGACTTTTGAATTCAGGTAGAGTTGTTGGGATCATTAAGTTAGTAATCCACCACTCAAGAGAATGCCACAAATCAATGCCACAAGAGGGAATGTGCAGCTTACAAGTGGAGGTATTTGGGAAAAAGCCAAGAGGACGATCTTGGTCTCATCTAAGTTAATATCCTGGTTCACATCCCCCATTTTGTTCCTGCTGAACAGGAAATGTTTCCCACCTGTCTATTCCAGAATATATCTGGCTATTACTACAAGGTCACTTGTGACTCTTACCTGAAATCAAACAGATCTAATGATGTTTTATCCTGGCCGTTATAATCATGGCCCTGCCTTTTTCTTTTATAGCAGATTTCTATAATCAGAGCAAGTAGTCAGTAGAAGGTATGAGTACAATGCAAGGATGCAAAATCTTACTGTTTTCAGTCTAAATATGTGGTCATTTGATATGCCAAACAACTAATTACACTGATACTCAGATTTGCCATCTGCCTGCTAATGCTTACCTGGAATTATGAGAAGGCTAAATTAACTGGGTATATTTTTTGATTTAGAAGGAACTGAAGGGGGCAGCTAGGTGGCGCAGTGGATAAAGCACCGGCCCTGGATTCAGGAGTACCTGAGTTCAAATCTGACCTCAGACACTTGACACTTACTAGCTGTGTGACCCTGGGCAAGTCACTTAACCCTCACTGCCCCGCAAAATTAAAAAAAAAAAAAGAAGTAACTGAAATTCTTTCCCATTGCAAACACATTTTGATGAGATGAAGGTAACTAGGAGGATTTGTTTATGTTATAAAGAAAGTATACATTTCATGTTTTCCATTTGGAAAGAAAGAGGACTATTAACCTCAAAGAATTCTCCTGGAAAGGAGATTTGGGAGCTACTTGAGGACATAAAACTGCTCAGTCAGGTCTCTGTTATGCATTGCCAAGGACACCAAGCTATGAACACCTCCATAGCACAAGGGAATCACAAGGCAGACCTGACTTCTAAATTGGCTGCCAGGTCTATTCACCCATCTGCCCTAACCCTGGCCCCGCATGTGCCTCAAGGTATCTCCTCTTCCTATACCAAGGAGGAGACTGAACAGGCTAAAATTCAAGGTTTGGATCCTGAGGATACAGAATGGTGGCACACTCCCTATGGCTTGCTGCTTCTCCCCAGGAATATGATGTGGGAACTTGCAATGAGCTTCCATAGTTCCACTCCCCTGGGAAGGGAAGCTCTAACCACTTTGGTAAAGTTTCTCTTTATGGGCAAGGACTTCTCTCTCTTTTTTTTTTATCATAAATGGATTTTATTATTTTCCAGTTACATGTAAAATAGTTTTCAACATTTGTTTTCATAAGATTTTTAGTTCCAAATTTTCCACCTTCCCTCCCTTCCCTCCCCCCTCCCCTAGACAGAAAGCAGTGTGTTATAGGCTATATATGTACAATCACATTAAACATATTTCTGTATTAGTCATGTTGTGAAATAAGAATCAGAACACAAGGTAAAAACCTCAAAAAAGAAAAAAAAACGCAAGCAAAATGTAGAAACAGTATGGTTCAATCTGTATTCAGAATTCACAGTTCTTTTTTTCTGGATGTGGAAAATATTTTCCATCATAACTTCTTTGGAATTGTCTTGGAATATTGCACTGCTGAGAAGAGTTAAGTCTATCAGAGTTGATCATCACACAATGTTGCTGTTGCTGTGTACAATGTTCTCCTGGTTCTGCTTACTTCACTCAGCATCAGTCAACTTAATTATTTCCAGGTTTTTCTGAAAGCTGCCTGCTCGTCATTTCTTACAGAACAATAGCATACCATTATATTCATATACCACAACTTGTTCAGCCATTCCCCATTGATGGGCATTCACCCAATTTCAAGTCCTTTGCCACCACAAAGAGAGCTTCTAGAAATATTTTTTGTACATGTGGGTCTTCTTCCCTTTTTTATGATCTCTTTGGGATACAGACATAGTAGTGGTATTTCTAGGTCAAAGTGTATGCACAGTCTGATAGCCCTTTGGGCACAGTTCCAAATTGTTCTCCAGAATAGTTGGATCAGTTTGCAGCTCCACCAAAAATGCATTAGTGTTCCAATTTTTCCACAGCTTCTCTAACATATATTATTTTCCTTTTTTGTCATATTAGTCTATCTGGTAGGTGTGAGGTGGTACCTCAGAGTTGTTTTAGGTTGTATTTCTCTAATCATTAGTGATTTAGAGCATTTTTTCATATGGCAATAGGTAACTTTGATTTTTTCATCTGAAAACTGCCTGTTCATGTCCTATGAGCATTCCTCAACTGGGGAATGAATTACATTCTTATAAATTTTATTTAGTTCCCCATATATTTTAGAAATGAGACCTTAATCAGGAACACTCGCTATAAAAAATGTTTCCCACCTTTCTGCTTCCCATCTAATTTTGATTGCATTGCTTCTATTTGTACAAAAACTTTAAATTTAATGCTATCAAAATCATACATTTTGCATTTCATAATATTTTCTATCTCTTGTTTGCTCATAAATTGCTCTTCTCTCCATAGATCTGACAGGTAAACTATTCCTTCCTCTCCTAATTTACTTATGTTATCCCCATTTATATCTAAATAATATACCCATTTTGATCTTATTTTGGTATATGGTATAAGATGTTGGTCTATGCCTAGTTTCTGCTATACTATCTTCCAGTTTTCCCAGAAGTTTTTGTCAAATACTAAGTTCCTATCCCAGAAGTTGGAGTTTTGGACATTAGCAAACAGTAGATTACTCTAGTCATTGACTACTGTGTCTCCTGTGCCTCTTGGTCAAGGGCATCTTGAAGACTATTAGGGATATCTGCAATTCCTGTGTCCTTTGTGCCCAAACTAATGCCACTAGGGCCCTCAAACTTCCCCCTCCTTAAGCCAATCCAAAGACAGAGGAACTACAGGGGAAGATTGGTAGAAAGATTTTACTCACCTATCACCTTTTAAAAGGTATGGAGTCCTCTTAGTCTTTGTCAATTTTTACTGGATAGGTAGAAGCCTTTCCCAGCAAAACAGGAAAAGGGCAGGATATAACAACAGCTCTTTTCAAGTAATAACTCCTAGGATTGGCCTTTCTAAATCACTCCAGAGTGATAATGGTACTGCCTTCCTCTCCCAGAATACTCAGATGATTGACCCTTACCAAACTCTGTGAGGAAGCAAAGATTGATACGGTCCAGGAATTCCCCCATTCCCCAGGACACTCACCTGAATTAGAATGTCTCCCTTGGGGCTTATGCAAATCAAACCCTTCCTAAACTTTTACAGGAAGATTTGGCCAGGACCTCAACACTTAGCCCAGCCAGGGAACCTAGTGTTTCTGAAAACTTGGAAAACTGAGGTACAGCACCAACTAGTGCCTTGATGGGAGGGTCCCCATTGAATCATCCTCTCAACACACACAGCTATAAAGCTTAAGTGGCAGAATACATAGACTCACTTTTCTCTCATTAAACTCTTTGTCCCCTCAGAATCAAACAGTAAGAAAAAGGAGATATATTCCTGTGAAACAGTGGAGGATCTCAAAGATTCTTTGGAATAAGTATTCCTTCTCCTTTGTCTCCTCATTTTTTACTTTTGACCTTTCTGTTCCTTGTGCCTATTCTACCCAGCATGCTGCCTCAGGGACTGAACCATCCCACCCAAGAGAAACAGTAACTAAGGCAGGCCCTTTTGACTGCTGGGTATGTAAGAAACATCCACAGAGTGAGGAGAACCATGGATCCTTAGATCTTTACCTTAATGCCTTCTGGCCATATCCCTGTAGTTTCAAGGAAACACCCTATCCCAGGCAGGCCTCAGACTTGTTGCACTTGTCTCCTGTGACAATTTTTCTGAATGGGGGCTAATGTTTTTCAGATGTTCAGGTCATCCAAGCATCTGCGTTCCTCCAGAATATAGGTTTATTTATGGTCATCATATGACAAGACTAGCATCTCAGATGGAGACATCATTCTTTTTGCCAGGATGGTCTAATGAGAAAGCTTTTATGTCCATGGTCCTAACTACTTCTTGCCTCAACCTCTCCAGCAATTAAGGTCAGTGCACCTTGGGTTTTATAGATCCTCTGATTCCTCTCCCTTCTGAGGAAAGGCATAGGGCAAAAAGGGGGTATTGGGACAATTTCCAGTGGTAAATCTGTAAAACTGAGGCCCTTGCCATTCCTTTGGTGGGGTACCTAGAACATGAGGCAATCCTGACTATTCCAACCTTAGCAATTGAAGAGATTTCTAATGAAACTGCTTTGGGCCTTACGGACCTCTAAAAGTCTCTAGAATTTTTGGCCAATGTAGTAATGGACAATAGGATAGCCTTAGACTGTTTACTTTCTGCTGAAGGTGGGGTATGAAAGGTTTGGAATACTTAGTGTTGTATGTTTTTCATGGTAGACACTGAGAGCCAATTGTTCTCCAGCTTTCCAACCTTGATTTCATGGCTATTTTCACTATTTGTTCCTTTCATACCTGTAATTTGGATCATTGCATGCATTCTGCTGTATGGACATTGTATTTGTAATACTGTCTCCTCTTTAGTTGCTTCTAGGATCAAGGCTTTCACTGAAGCCATAGCAATGCCTCTGTGACCTTTGGACTGTGCCCACTAAACTTTTCACTTCCTCTATCCTGAAAGACAGGGATATCTCCATGCCCCAGGTTTCAGCCTTGAAGAAGCTACAAAAGATGGACCTTCTCTCCTTTCTCCCCAGAAATAAGTACAGGGGGAATGTTATGGGAATTCAGTGGGACCCCAAGAAACCTAAATATCCCAACCTGCAAGGCCAAGGTAAATATGTATACACATACATATATAATTCTATGTTGTGTATAAGTAAACATCCTTTTGCTAACTGTTGACTTGTGAATGTCTCATTTTGTGCTAATATAAAAGCTGATCAAAAGGGTACCTACCTAAGTTAGGCCTTCTTTCTGATGTAAGAATTTATCGTGAGGTGTCCCAAAGAATTACACAATTCAATGACTCCATTTTAAGTTTTATTAAAAGACTGCATGGCCACAGTGGGTTAGGGAGATGGAAGTGGTTATATTTATAGTGAAAAACGTAGGTTATTTCCTCATTATTTTAATCTCCTCCTTGAGGGATGTTCATATCCTACTTTGGAATTCTTGGGGTCCTAAGACATCCCCCAAAGTGGGTACCTTTTTCCATAGGGGTGTGTTTTGGGGGTTTAAACATAGTAACTTGAACTTAAGGACACATTTTGTTCCTAAAATATGTTTAAACTTGTTATACTTCAAGGGTCTCTCTTTTAAGGATATGTCTTTGTTTTAAGGTCTTGTTTCTTAGTATAGTTTCTGTTTCCTTTTACCCAGGATTGCCAGTTTAAACATTCCAGTTATTAATGACTATCAATGGTTAATGGCCCCTGGTTACTGTTTCCTTAGGCTTCTGTTGATATTGTTTGTTGATAAGAACTCAGGTCTTAGTTCCTCTGTTAACCCTTCTGGCCACCTCCATCACTTCCAACAAGTTGTGATGATGTAACTATCCCTTTGTTTGCCTGATTTTTGTTGCTGTTCCCTGAATTTAGGCCAATGGATCTCCTATGGAAGATAGCAACCTTGGTAGCAACATTGTGAGTTTGAAAGATATGAAGGTCCTAGGAATCCTGAAAATTCAGCAGTCTGCAGCATCCCTACAGTGGCATTGACTGATGTCAGGGGAAACTTTTACATCATAAAGAAAAAAGAAAATGGTCATCAACAGGAAGATTAGCCCAATACTGCCAATGTTGCCAGCATACAAGTTTCAGGACTGATGGATTAATGCAGTGTCAAGACAAAAACACAAAATGTCTGATTAACAGTCATAAAAACTGATGTGTTCTGAGTAGACTTGCCAGTAATCTTAATTTAAGTTACAGAATATCATTCTTTTCTTTTGTTCTTATTGTTGAAGAGTACTGTGATTCTTTTATACTTATTCTTCTGAGTAGGAACAATTTACCTTTTCCATACTTATATTTTACTCCAAACATGTCTTTTAAACCTTTCTTTCATGGCCCTAGGCTTGAGATATAACTTGAATATAATTAACATCTTATCCAGGTACAGGTTTGTTAATGAGATAAGGATTGTGAGAAAGGGTAGTACCCCTCCCCCAATCCCCATTCCTATACCCTTTTCAGTAAAGGGAGGATCCCCTAAGTGGTAAACGTGGAAAAACTACATGATTTGATGTTGGGCAGGAAATGGAGAGTGCTCTAGCCCCTGAAGCCTCATCTGTGTGTTCCCTCCTTGTTAGATAATAAATGGAATGTTTTGTAAGGTCAGACCTAACATGAAACTCTATGTCTGTAATTCTTTGTGCCCCAGTTAAAAATGTGAGTTCCCTGAGGGCAGGGAACATGTTCAAAGGAAGAACAAGACAAAATGATGAGATTCATCCAAGTATGCTTTATTTCTCCTTACCTTACACTTTTGACAGCATCTTTTTAGGAAGTATACTTTCTAAATTTTTGTGTTCTTTTGTTAAGCTGATAGAGATGGAATGCATACTTCCAAGAATATTTAAATTATATATATGAGAAAGAGACAGAGACAGAGAAGCTGAAAGGGAGACACAGAGACAGATATAGACAGAGAGACAGAGAGAGACAGAGGCAATGATATGGTATACATAGTATGGTATAGTGGGAGAACCTTTGAATGAAGAACTAGAAGATGTGAATTCTGGCCTTGTCCATGTCAGTGGTGAGTTGTACTACACTGAGAAAATAAAAACTCACCTGGGCATCAATTTGATCCATGGAAATGAGACAGTTGTCCTAGATCATCTCTAAGCCCCTTCTTGTTCTCACAGGCTATGCTTTTGTGGATGGTAGAATTTTACCCAGTGGAGTAATTGAGTGCTTCTTCAGTTACATATATGTAGGAATGGCTATTCCTCTGCAACATTAACAGAGTTAAGAATACCTTATATAAAAATTGTTTGAGGGATTTGCTATTTTTCATAATTGCTTACATTTGTAACCCACTAAAATCTTCTTTCCATGCCTCCTCATGGTATGGGGTTGAATCAGGGTCCTCAAAGACTATACAGAGTATAATTTCTGACAGGTTTCACTAAAACAAATGCACTACGAGTGAAACTTGACAATAGATTGTGTCATTCAAGAACTACCCTATCACAATTGCATAGGCTAAGGACAAGAAGGTTAGACATAAAGTGTTCCTTCTTTTTTGGCCATAGAAATACATTAACCAGTCTATTAGGCTAAAGAGGGGTTGCAATTTACTTCAATACAGGTAGACAAACATAACGAGGATACCTGCAATCCTGGAAGTATTAAGGAATTAAATCAGGTTCATTTGCATAGTGCTTTACTGCTTATTGACATCATTTTATTGATAACTTAGAATAAAATGTTTTTGTGTAGAGTATAGGGGTTGCCTCAGTATATAAAGGACAATTGAAAATAACCTACAATTCTATGGTATTTTATATACATTATCTTAAGTAAGACTAAGAATGACCCTTTGAAAGAAGGACTGGAGAATTGTTTATTATCCCTCTTTCCCAAGTGAAAAAACTCATGAAATGCCTTGCTTATCTACTTATAACTTGTGGCTCGGGCAGTATCTGAATCCATGCCTCTTAACCTCAGGGCCTGGTAGTCTATTAATTATGGAGCATTTAGCAATGCAAGTACATTAACAATATGAGTTGAGTACATAAGGTGCAATCACAGGGACAGGTCAGTATTTCTGAGAATGAGCATATTTATAAAGCTTAAGACATTTTCACTGGAATTATGAATAAACTAACATCAACAAATTAATCTTTATATTTCTCCCCTCTTCAATTTTGTAATCATGATTTTTCATATATCACAGACTCAGGGGAAGTTTCTTAACTTCCATTCAAATTAAAATCCCTACCTTATCAACACTTCATTCAGGAGTCAAGATGAAAGATCTAATTGAAAATAGTCACCCCAAATAATGTGACAAAGTCACCCTCCTTGAAGAACCAGGTGGCATATTTTTATGCCTGGGCAGCAGCTTGCTTGAAATTCATGAAATTCAGAGCTGGGGAGAAGATGTTGTCAGACAATTACCTAGTGTTATTTATTAGTTTTCATGTTCTATTTCAAAATGTTTCTCAACACAATGAAATTAATATCTTCCTCAGTATGGTAAGGAAAGATTAAAAAAAAACAGTGAAATAGTAGCAGGTATTTATGGATAACTGCTTTGTGTCTACCACTGTTAGATGCTATGGGGGAGAAAAATAAGTACCCAACATATTCTCTGCTCTCCAGGAGTTAACAAGTTAATTGGGTGAAAAAGGCATCACTATACGTTATTGATTAGTAATACAAGATTGCAATAAAGGACTATGAGATAGTAACAAATACCAAATTAGGGATATGGTAGGCAAGTGGAAACTTAATATGAGTCAATGGTATATTGCAAAAGCCAAAACAGCTGATTTTACCTTAGGCTGCTAATACCCAGAACCTAAGAGGTGATATCCCTGCTTTACCCTGCTCTGGTCAGGCCATATCTATCATCTTCTCATAAGTTCTGGGTGCCACGTTTAGGAAGGGTATTAATCATCTGGAAAATGTCAACAGGAAAGCAATCAGGGAAGTGAGGAATTTGCCATAAGATCATGCCATATGAGGATTGTTAATGGGAACCAGAGTTATTTAGACTATACCAAGAGAGAACTTAGGGAGAAACCAGATAATTGTCTTCAAGTTTTTGAAGAGTTATCATTTGGAATAGGGTTTTGAATTATTTCACTTGGCCTAAAAAGGAAGATAGGAATAAAGGAAGGAAATAGCAGAAAGGATGATTTAGTTTTAATTTGAGTATTAACTTCCTAAAATTAGAACTCTTCAAAAGCAAAATGGGCAGCCCAACTCCCAAGGTAGTGAGTTCTCCCTTACTGGCAGTTCATCAGGGGACAATGACCACTTCTTAGGGATGCTAAAGATGTATTTGTTGATCAGTTACTGTTTAGACTAAAGGGCATCTGAGGTCTACTTCAACTCTGTGGGTCTATAATTTTGATTCTATGATTCTGATGGAGGAGGCTAAAAAGGGGCAACAGATTTTAGGGACTTTTAACAGGTTAACAGAGAAACTAAGGTTTGAGTTTTTATCAACTGTAACTAGAGTAGTCCCTATCAACCAAAACTGTCAACAGAAGCCTAAGGAGACAGTAGCCAGGGACCATTAACCATAGTTATTAATATTCCTAGATGACAGGACACCTAGAAACCAGATCTTAAAGTAAAGAGATACTATAAACAGAAAGACCCACTGGATCTGACAGGTTTAAGCATGTCTTTAAGAACATGTGCAGAAAAGACCAAATGTGTCCTTATGTTCAACTTATAGCATATAAACCCCAAATACACACCCCTTAGGATGTCTTAGGACCCCAGGAAGTCCAAATTTGGATATGAACCTCCTGTGTACCTCCTTAAGGGGGAGATTAAGATAATGAGGAGATAAACGCCTTTTTTTTTCCAGTATAAATATAACCATTTTTCCTCTCCCTTTTTGAGACACTTTTTTCCTTTCTGTCTTCCTATGGTCATCATAGTTTGATTATAAAACTTAGGAAACCGAGCCACTGAGTCTTGTAATTCTTTGAGATGCCTCATGACCAATTAGATCAATTAAACCCATCCTCCACTACAATTATTTGTGTGAAATGGGAAAATATACTGAATACCTCTGGATTTCAATTGACTCTTTAAATAAGGATGTTTGAGTACATGATCTAAAACATCCCTTCAAACTCTATAATGCTAATCAAATCTCTATTTTTAGACCACTCTATTCTACTTCGAAAGGATATAAGGTTATTGGAGTGTACTATGAACATTCTATATAGCAAAAAACCTATTATACTGAAAAATGATCAACTTTTAATAAATTTAAAAAGTAGGTAATTTAATAAATACAAAAAAGTATAAGGAGAGTTGGGACAGCTAGGTAGTCCAGTGGATAATAGCACTGGCCCTGGACTCAGGAGGATCTGAGTTTAAATCTGGCCTCAGACACTTGACACTTACAAGCTGTGTGACCCTGGGCAAGTCACTTAACCGTCATTGCCCCTTGCCCCCCCCCCCAAAAAAAAAGAGCATATGGAGGGACCTGAAGTTAAGCAAAAACAAGGCAGACCACATGTATAGATAACTTTCAACAGTCTGACTTCTGGCTTTATCATTCAATTGAAACTGCTATATCCAATGTTATCAATGATCTCTTAATAAGCAAATCAAATAGACTTTTCTAGATTCCAATCCTTGACTTCTATGCAGCCTTTGACCCTGTCAGTCTCTTCTCTATGATACTCTTTTCTCTCCAGGTTTTCATGGCAGAGCTGGGGAGAAGATGTTGTCAGACAATTACCTAGTGTTATTTATTAGTTTTCATGTTCTATTTCAAAATGTTTCTCAACACAATGAAATTAATATCTTCCTCAGTATGGTAACTATGGTTCTCATCATAGCTTTCTGATCTCTACTTAGTCTCCTTTTCTGGAATTTTATCCCAGTCACACCCACTAAAAATAGATATTGCTCTGTTCTCCTTAGTGATCACATCGGTTCTCATAGATTCAATGATCATTTCTATGCATATGATTCTCTGGTCTACTTCTCTAATCCTATGTCTCTCTTGACCTTTAGACTCACATCTCAACTATTTACTTCAACTCTATCAAAATAGATGTTCCACAGACATCTTAAATTTAACCAGTTCAAAACTAAACTCATCATTCCCCTTCCCCAAAATCCTCCATTCTTTCTAACTATTTTTTCATTATTGTAGAGGATACCTGCATCCTTTCAGTCAACCAAACTAATGACCTAGATGTCATCCACAAATCCTAAAGATTTCACCCCCGTCCACCTTAGTTGCCAAATCTTTTCATTACTACTTTCATAAAAGCTATTTATTCTATATCTCTCTTTCTCTCTTTTGGCAATGCTATAGTTGGTGCAAGTGCCAATGACCTCTTCAAGGTCTATTTTGATAAACTTCTGATTGGAATCCTTGCTCCAAATCTCTTCTTACTTAATGCCATCCTCTACTCAGATGTCAAATTGATCTGCCTAAAATGCAAGGTTGACCATGTCACCCCCCACTTAATAATCAATAAATAACATTTATTAAGAGCCTACAGTAGGGGCAGTTAGGTGGCGCAGTGGATAGAGCACTGGCCTTGGAATCAGGAGTACCTGAGTTCAAATCCGGCCTCAGACACTTAACACATACTTACTAGCTGTGTGACCCTGGGCAAGTCACTTAACCCCAATTGACTCACTAAAAAAAAAATTAAGAGCCTACAGTGTGTCAGGCACTGTACTAAGTGCTGGGGATACAAATAGAGGCAAAAGACAGTACCTGCCCTCAAGGAAGTGCAATAGGGGGAGACAGCATACAAGCAGATATAGGCAAATAGCTAGTAGGATAAATAGGAAATAATTAAAAAAGGGAAAGGACTGCAATTAAGTTAAGGAGAGCTCCCTGCATAAAGTGAAATTTTAGTTGGAATTTAAAAGAAGCCAGAGAGGTCAGTATTCAGAGAGGAGGAGGGAGAGCATTTCAGGAATAAACTTCAGTGATTCATTATCGCCTCTAGAATTCAACATCAAATCCTCTGGCATTCAAAGCTTTTAATATTCCATGACTTTATTACTTTTATAGACTTCTCATATCTTACTCTCTACCACAGAATCTGCAATACCATGACACTGACCCCCCAACTGTCCTCCAGACAAGGCAGAATCTTCTGATGCCATGCCTTTTCACTGGCTGTGTTCTATGCCTGAAATCATAATTTCTCATCACTGCCTCTTGGCATCCTGGGTTGCTACAAGATCTGACTAAAACCCCATCTTTTACAAGATTTTTGTTTGTTTGTTGTTGTTTGCCAAAACTCCTTACAACTAGTGCCGTCCCTCTGTGGATTATCTCTAATTCATCCTATAGATTGCTTGTTTGTATGTAGTTGTTGAGGTGTCATTGTTGTTGTTTTCCTGTTAGAATTTGAGCTCCTTGAGGACAGGTACTGTCTTTTGCTTTTCTTTGTGTCTCCGCCATTTAGCATGGTGCTTGGCACAGTAGGCAGCTAGGTGGTACAGTGGATAGAGCAGCCAAGCATGGAGTCAGAGCAACTCAAACTTCCTGAGTTCAAATCTGTCCTCAGACATATGGTAACTGTGTGACCCTGTGCAAGTCACTTAACTCTTTTTTGCTCAGTTTCCTAATTTATAAAATGAGCTGGAAAAGGAAATGGCGAACCACTCCAGTACCTTTGCCAAGAAAATCCTAAATGAGGTCATTGGACATGACTAAAAAAATGACTAAACAACAACAGATGACACCGTGTAGGTGCTTATGAATCTTGACTGACTGACTGGTATAAGATCATAGTTTTAGGATAAATGGATTTTGAAAATCATATTCCAAATGCTTCATTTTTCAGATAAGAAAACTGAGGCTCAAAGAGAAATGTGTTGTTCAAGGCAATATATTTCATAAATATAATTTGAAAGATGCTGATATTCACTATTATGCCCTTCTAATCTATTAAGAATCTGTCACAATGTCTGAAATTTTCACCATTAGAGTAATTCTTAGTGCATTGTCTATATGAGATCACAGTTAAAACACAGATTTCTAATAAATGAAAAAAATAGAACATCATTAGAAATTATGTACAACTATACAACAACTACAGATCAAAAACCTGATACATAAATTTGTAAAGTGACTATCCCAAGTTTACCCAATTAATTAGGGGCTGACCTAAGTCTCTACTATACCAGGATTTTACCTAGGAAGAATGGCATGATAACTCACTAATTACTAAAATGTATAATTTTTTCAGAATAAATTCTGCCATAGAAGATAATACATGATCCTGTGAGCTGAGCATAGCATAAAGAAATTTTTGCAGCAAAAATAGGAACAAGGATGTGTGTGTGTATGTGTGTGTGTGTGTGTGTGTGTGTGTGTGTGTGTGTGTGTGTTTTATGGGTAGGGAGAATGAAATGAATCCAGAAAGATGATTATGTCTAATAGTCATTTGAAAAGTGTAAGGCACAAAAAATGGGTAATAGTATTTTAAAAATGTAAAAATCCCAGCTTTTAACAATTTTGCTGACATTTTGTTTTCAGAGGCAAAGCATTCTGGGAGGGGGAAGGGATCAGAAACAGATAGGGAAGGTTTTCATGAAAGGGTAGGAATTGGCGTTAGTGCGGGAGAGGAAATGGTTTTGAATTTGTAGACATTCACCTATGACCATTTTGAAAAGGGTTGTTTTCAGGTTAGTAAATCCTGGGCCCACTACAGAGGAAAGGCTATATGGAATATCTAGCCAAATTAAGCCCTTTTAGATTTGAGCATAAAAATAGAGAAATTGGCCATTAGGCTTGGTCACTTTGTGGAAATCATCTGGTGTCAGCTGAGAATATTAACACTTCTGAAAGCTGAGTTGGAAGACTGGAGCTGTCAGCAGAGTGTGACAGGTTTCTCTTTCCAGTAATAACAGACTAGAATGGAGTCTGCTTTTCTCCAGGAAAAAAAAAAAAAAAGTAGTTCCACATTTAAAGGGAGCTCCCACCTAGCCAAAATCATCTGCAGTGGCAAGGCCTCAGGGGCTGATTATTTTCAAAATCAATTTCATGAGAAGAGATTATGACCTTTCCCCTTGGATCTACCTTCCAGACTTGGAGTGTAGGCAGAGAGAATTTCAATGATTCACTGCATATTGACTATTCAAATATGTGATTAGATAATTTCTTTGTTTTCTTGAGTCCTTTTCCAGTGAACCTCACCCACTTATTTTCCCAAAGTTGAGCACATTCCATGAGACTTCAGAATCATCATAGGGAAGGACCCTTTCTCTAAACATAACTAAACAAAGAAACAAAAAACAAATAAGTATAACAAGAAGCATATAAAACACTCTCCCACAACCTGCTTGAAATCCCTCTATTAGAAAACAAACTTTTTCATTTCATATTAACAGATCAGGCTGAAAAATGCAAATTCTTATGGGTAAGCTAACCCTTGTATTTATTTTATAAATATTCAAAGGCAGAAAGGACATAAAATACTGGCCCAAGAGAAATTATTCTTTTCTTTCTTTTTTCTTGGTTTTATTGCCTGTTGTTGCCTTTTGTCTTTTAAATCACATTAATTTCTGAATATGCTCTTCTCCCAGCCTATATGTCTTTCCTTATTTAAGCCAATACTTATATAGAAATATATGTAGATATATAGATATATAGAAATATAGAAATAGATATCTCTATCATCCATGTATCAACCACTATATTTTTTATGAATCTATCTTTCCATTTAAGTTTTTGGACTAAAACTATGCTTTCATATGTAGGCTTGGCAGATTTTCTCAGAAGGGTTGCCTGGAGTCACAGGGAAGTTAAATGATTTACCCTGGATCATACAGCAAGAATGTATCAGGAGCAGGATTCAACTGAATATTTTTGATTCTGAGGCCAGCTTTCTATCTGATGCTCCATGATGCCTTTCCTGATAAAGATAAAAACAAAAGGAGGAAAATGTTCAGGGAAACAACAACAGATATATCTATCAGTGTCTGTATATGCAACATTCCATATTAGTAGTCCTCCACATCTGCAAATAAGAGGAAGGAGATTCATTTTCTTATCTTTTCTTAACTAACCTTGGTAAATATAATTACATGACATTCCATTTTGTTTTATTGTTTTTCCATGTTTTAATTGTGGTATTCTTGGGGAATATTGTTCCCTTGATTCAGTTTACTTCATCCTGAGCACTTTTTAAAATTTGGGGGTCAGGACAGGAATACGCAGGGAAGATTACAGGCACTTTATTTGCTATTGTTGTTGTTGGTGGTGGTGGGGGGGGTTTGTTTTTTTGGTTTTTTTTTTGCACTTTATATATGGTCAGAAGCTTGGCAGATAGGATGGAAAAGGGTCTTATTTTTTTCAAGGCCAGTTCTACCCATTTCAGCACATCAATTTACCCAATCTAATAGTCAGAATCTATTAAGAACTTTTCATATGTTTGCCCCTATGCTAGAGATGCTATAGATATAAACTTAAAAAAAGATAAATACTCTTTGCCCTTAAGAAGCCTATATTATACCCAACTTAAAACTTACATGTATATCCACTTTTGCATCATATCAAATATGATAAATCATAGCAGAAAAAAAAATCTTGCTCCCAGTGATTTCGACCATAACTATTAGAATGAATTGTTTTCATTTCTGATTTATTGTCAACTAGCATTTATGTCCTTGTTGTTATTCAGTCATTCAGTTATGCCCACCTTTTTGTATAACCATGAACTTTGGGCATGGCTTTTTCTTGGCAAAATTACTGGGGTGGTTTGTCTTCTGTATGTCTCAATTTTACAGAAAAGGAACTGAAGAAAAAGGGGCTTAAGTTACTTGTCCAGGATCATACATCTAATAAGTAGCTAAGGCTGGATTTGAACCCAGTTTATTCCTGATTCCTGGCCTGTTGTTTTATCAATTTTGCCACCTGGTTTCCAATGACACCTTATGCCTTTATGTTTTCCTCTTTCTCTACTCATCCTTTTCTACTTCAACTTGTCTGCTAAATACTTAATGATCTGAGTAGGGCAGAGCCAAGATGGAGGAGAGGAAGCAGCAAGCTGCCTGAGCTCTCCCTATGTTTCCTCAAAAAAAACCATTAAATCAAGCCTCTGGACTGATTCTGAAACTACAGAACCTGCAAAGAGACAGAGAGATACAGTCTTCCAACCAGAGATAATTTAGAAGATTTCAGGAAAAGGTCGGTCTGACTCAGGCAAAAGGGAGGCCCAGCTCAGGGCAGCAGCCCAGTGCCGAGGGGGTCAGGGCGAGTTAGCAGGAGCTGCGGACCACAGCCGAACAACTGAGGCCCCTGGAACCTGGCTCAAAAATCTGGTGGCCAAGAAGGACAGTGGAAAAACCTACCTGCACTGGCCAGGAGGGCCACGAATGGGTCAGGTGGGATAGGGCACCGGGATTGGGCACCTGGCTGAGCGCGCTCAGACAGGAAGCGCAGGGGGGTGAACTGCACACACTATAAAGGCCTCAGGGTAAATAGCTGGACACACAGCACCTATACCCCTGCACAGGAAGCCCAAAACAGGAACCCTGGTGCCCCCAGAGCAGACCTCAACTTAAAAAAATAAATAAATAAACTGCAATAATGAGTAAGAAGAAAAAAAGAGCCCTCTCTATTGAGAATTTCTGTATCAATAGGGAAGAAGCCAAAGCAAACTCAGATGAGGACAATACCTTCAAATTGCCTACATGTGAAGCCTCAGGAGGGAAAGTGAATTGGTCTCAAGAACAAAAAGCCTTCCTGGAAGAGCTTTAAAAGGATTTTAACAATCAATTGAGAGAGGTAGAAGAAAAAATGGGGAGAGAAATGAAAGTAAAACAAGAAAACTATGAAAAAAAAATCAGCAGCTTGGAAAAGGAAGCACAAAGATTGACTGGCCAAATGGAAAAAAAGTGCATAATTTCACTGAAGAAAACAATGCCTTAAAAAATTCAGTTGGCCAAATGGAAAAAAAGGTGCATAATCTCATTGAAGAAAACAATGCCTTAAAAAATTCAGCTGGCCAAATGGGATAAAAAGGTGCATAATCTCATTGAAGAAAACACTGCCTTAAAAAATTCACTTGGCCAAATGGAAAAAAAAAGGTACATAATCTTACTGAAGAAAACAATGCCTTAAAAATTAAAATTGGACAGTTGGAAGATAAGGAATCCATGAGACACCAAGAATCAGTCAAGCAGAATCAAAAGAATGAAAAAATAGAAGAAAATATGAAATATCTTATTGGAAAGACAGATTGATCTGGAAAACAGATCGAGGAGAAACAATTTGAGAATCATTGGACTGCCTGAAAGCCATGACCAGAAAAAGAATCTAGACACCATATTCCAGGAAATTATTAAGGAGAACTGCCCTGATATCATAGAATCAGAGGATAAAATTATCATTAAAAGAATCCACCAATCACCTCCTGAAAGAGACCCCAAAAGGAAAACTCCAAGGAATATTTTAGCCAAATTCCACAATTATCAGGTGAAGGAGATAATACTCCAAGCAGCCAGAAAGAAGCAATTTAAATATCATGGAGCCACAGTCAGGATTGCTCAGGACCTGGCAGCTTCAACATTAAAGGATCGCAAGGCTTGGAATATGATATTCCATAAGGCAAAGGAGCTTAGATTGTAGCCAAGAATCTATTACCCAGCAAAAATGAGCATTCTATTTCAGGGGAAAAGATGGACATTTAATGACATTGGGGACTTTCAATCTTTCCTGGTGAAAAGACCAGAACTGAATAGAAAATTCGATCTCAACATACAAGACTCAAGAGAAGTTTAAAAAGGTAAACAGAGGGGGGGAAAAAAAAAAGGTTACCCTATTAGGTTAAACTGTATATATCCCTACAAGGAAAGATAATACTCATAACTCTTAAGAATTGTAAATGTATTTGGGCAGATAGAAGGAGTGTACACAGAGGGTATTGTGGAAATTTATTCTGATTTGGGGACCCTACCTTTAGGCTGATATTAGAAAGCCTTAGGCCCTCAGGGTCTCTCCCCCTCCTCCTCAGCTGAAGCTGAGGAGAAAAAGCCCCGTGGGCTATACAAGATGCCAGGTCAGACAGCTGGGGGAAAGAAAAATAAAAGCCCCCAGCTCCCTCTGACCTGAGCGGAGCTATCTGAAGGATAGCCTGTGCTGAGGCATGAGGCTCGAGAGCACACACCGACCCCCCCACCAGCTGCAGCTCTGGCTGGCGGATTAGCTTGGTCTGTGGGGGCGAAGGAAGCCCCGAGATTTGAGTGGAGAGAAGAAAAGGTATATATAGACCTGGGAGTGAGACTAGAGAGGAGATGGACTAAGGAAGGAGCTAGGACAGACTAGAGGATGGGCTGAGGATGGATAGATAGACAAGACTCAGGGGTTCAAACGGACAAGAAGAGGTCAAGAGGCAGCTGAGGAGACGGCAAAGATTGGAGACTAGAGACTGGGCTATAAGGACACAGAAGACGAGAAGGACTAGGAGCAGGCAAAAGAGAGGCCAAAGGGTAAACTGACAGAGCAGACAGACAGAAGGTTACAGGCCTTAATACAAACCAGGGAAAGTGTAACTTGCCTTGAGGCCGGAGGCAGCTAAGGACCTTATTGTATTCAAGAAGTTCGAAGCACAGCAGGTGGGAAAGAGACCCAGTGGAAAGAGACCACAGGAAAGCAGTCAGGCAGTACATTTTATTTTCCTGTATTCTTAATTTTCAACAGTATCTCATAAATAAACTCTGCTTGGATTATTTAGTTAAGAGGTTTCTTAATCCTGTGTTTATCAATTTGGGAGTGGAGCAGTGTGGTGGAACATTATAAATGGCCCACATTAAATTAACAGAGTTAGTCAGTTAGTCAAAAGTCCCCAGTTTAGTCCTCCAGTCAGATTAGCCCCCCAAATTAGGCTAGTCATTTAAAAATATTTCAACATTTGAATGGTGACCCAGATGGGAATTATGGCCCAATTATAATTTTTATAAATTTATAATTTTTCATATAATCATAATTTTTCATAAATCTAATTACATATATTTTTTCCAGGTTAGATATAGTTATAAATAATTAACTTTTTGTATAGTATAAATATAAATTGTCTGATGTGATGATACAAAAAAAATTAAGGGGTTAAAAAGGGAGTCTGGGGAGGAGAGGAAAGGGGAGGTGGAATGGGATGAATTATATCATGAAGAGGTGAAAAAAAAACCTATTACAATAGAGGGAAAGAAAGGAGGGGGGAACATGGTTTCAACCCTATTCTCATTAGAATTGATTCAAAGAGGGAATAACATACGATCATTGGGATAAAGAAACTTAACTCATTCCTTAGGGAAGCAAAAGGGGAAGGGAAAGGGGGGGACTGATAGAAGGGAGGACAAAAGCAAGGGAGAAAAGGGTAAAGAAAAGAGAGGGGGGTGATAAAAAGGGAGGGCAGATTGGGGGAGGCAGGGTTAAGAAGTAAAATGTAGGTGAGGAGGAATAGGGTGAAAGGGGGGGAAAAGTACAAAGGGGGTAAATAGAATGGAGGGGAATAGACAGTCAGTAATAACTGTGAATGTGAATGGGATTAATTCTGCTATAAAACATAAGCAAATTGCAGAGTGGATTAAAAACCAGAATCCTACAATATGCTGTTTACAAGAAACACATTTGAAGCAGAGAGATACACACAGAGTAAAGGTAAAAGGCTGGAGCAGAATATATTATGCTTCAGCTAAAGTAAAAAAAAAAGCAGGGGTAGCAATCCTTATCTCAGACAAAGTGCAGGTAAAAATAGATCTCATTAAAAGAGATAAGGAAGGAAATTACATCTTACTTAAAGGTACTATAGATAATGAAGTAATATCAATATTGAATATGTATGCGCCAAGTGGTATAGCATCCAAGTTCTTAGAGGAGAAGTTAAATGATTTACAAGAGGAATTAGACAGTAATACTATACTAGTGGGGGCTCTGAGTCTCCCCCTCTCAGAATTGCATAAATCTAGCGCAAACATAAATAAGAAAGAAGTGAAAGAGGGGAATAGATTACTAGAAAAGTTAGACATGATAGATGTCTGGAAAAAATTGAATGGGGATAGAAAGGAATATACCTTTTTCTCAGCAGTACATGGCACATTTTCAAAAATTGACCATGTATTAGGGCACAAAAACATCAAGTCAAATGTAGAAAGGGAGAAATAGTAAATGCATCTTTTTCAGATCATGATGCAGTAAAAATTACATATAAGAAAGAGCCAGGGAAAAGTAGAATGAAAATCAATTGGAAACTAAATAATTTCATTCTAAAGAATGAATGGGCCAAACAAGAAATCATAGAAACAATCAATAACTATATCCAAGGGAATGACAATAATGAGACAACATACCAAAATCTATGGGATGCAGCCAAAGCAATGCTTAGGGGAAATTTTATAGCTCTAAATGCTTACAAGAATAAAAAAGAGAAAGAGGAGATTAATGAATTGGGCATGCAACTTAAAAAGCTAGAAAAAGAACAAATTAGAAATCCCCAATTAGATACTAAATGAGAGATCCTGAAAATCAAAGGAGAAATTAATATTATTGAAAGCAAAAAAAACTATAGAATTAAGCAATAAAACTAAGAGCTGGTTTTAAAAAATAAATAAAATACTGGTTAATTTGATTTAAAAAAAGAAAGAAAACCAAATTACCAGTATCAAAAATGAAAAAGGTGATGTTACCACCAATGAAGTGGAAATTAAATCAATAATTAGGAATTATTTTGCCCAACTGTATGCCAATAAATTTGACAATCTAAATGAAATGGATGAATATTTACAAAAATACAAACTGCCCAGGTTAACTGAAGAGGAAATAAAATCCTTAAATAAACCCATATTAGAAAAAGAAATTGAAAAAGCCATTAATGAACTCCCTAAGAAAAATCCCCAGGGCCAGATGGGTTTACGGGTGAATTTTACCAAACATGTAAAGAACAATTAACTCCAATATCATACAAATTATTTGGAAAAATAGGTGAAGAAGGAGTTCTAACAAATTCATTTTATGACACAAATATGGTGGTGATACCAAAACCAGGCAAAGCAAAAACAGAGAAAGAAAATTATAGAACAATGTCCCTAATGAATATTGATGCTAAAATCTTAAATAAGGTATTAGCAAGGAGATTACAGCAAGTGATCACCAGGATAATACACTGTGACCAGGTGGGATTTATACCAGGAAGGCAGGGCTGGTTCAACATTAGGAAAACTATTAACATAATCAACCACATCAATAAGAAAACCAACCAAAATCATATGATTATCTCAATAGATGCAGAGAAAGATTTTGACAGAATACAGCACCCATTCCTAATAAAAACACTGGAGAGTTTAGGAATAGGTAGAGCTTTCCTTAAAATAATAAACAGTATCTACCTAAAGCCATCAGAAAGTATTATATGCAATGGAGATAAATTAGAGGCCTTCCCAATAAGATCAGGGGTGAAACAGGAATGTCCATTATCACGCCTATTATTTAATATTGTCCTAGAAATGTCAGCTTTAGCAATCAGAGAAAAGAAAGGAATTAAAGGAATTAGAATAGGCAAGGAGGAAACAAAACTATCACTCTTTGCAGATGATATGATGGTACACTTAAAGAATCCTAGAGAATCAACTCAAAAATTACTTGAAATAATGAACAACTTTATTTTTTTATGAGATATTTTATTTTTTCCGTTACATGTAAAGATAGTTCTCAACTTTTGTTTATACATGCTTTACAATTTCAGATTTTTCTCCCCTCCCTCCCCTCCCTCCCCCCCTCCCCTAGACAGCAGGTAATCTGATATAGGTTATATCTATATATCTCTATACATATACATATATATATATATATATATATATACACACACACATATATATACACATAATAACATTAATCCTATTTCTGCATTAATCCTGTTACAAGAGAAAGAATCAGAGCAGTGATGCAAAACCTCAAAATAGAAAAAAAAAAACAACAGCACCCAAAACAAAAGAAATAATATGGTTCAATCAGCATCTATACTCCACAGTTCTTTCTTTCTTTTTTTTCTTGGATTTGGAGATCCTCTTCTATCATGAGTTCCCTGGAACTCTTCTGTACCATTGCATTGGTGAGAAGAATATAGTCCATCACAGTAGGTCAACACTCAATGTTGATGATACTGTGTACAATGTTCTTCTGGTTCTGCTCATCTCACTCATCATCAGCCCACGCAAGATCCTCCAGGTTTCTCTGAACTCTTCCTGCTCATCATTTCTTACCGCACAATAGTATTCCATTGTATTCATATACCACAACTTGTCCAGCCATTCCCCAATTGATGGGCACCCCCTCAACTTCCAATTCCTTGCTACCATGTAAAGAGCAGCTATAAATATTTTTGTACATGTGGGTCCCTTTCCCCCTTCCATGATTTCTTTGGGCAAAAGACCTAAAAGTGGGATTGCTGGGTCAAAGGGTATGCACAGCTTTATCGCCCTTTGGGCATAATTCCAAATTGCTCTCCAGAATGGTTGGATCAGCTCACAGCTCCACGAACAATGCATTAGTGCTCCAATTTTCCCACAGCCTCTCCAACATTTATTATCTTCCTTTTTTGTCATTTTAGCCAATCTGATAGGTGTCAGGTGGTACCTCAGAGTTGTTTTAATTTGCATCTCTCTAATCATTAGAGATTTAGAGCATTTTTTCATATGGGAATAGATAGCTTTGGTTTCTTCATCAGAAAACTGCCTGTTCATATCCTTTGACCATTTCTCAATTGGGGAATGACTTGGATTCTTATAAATTTGATTTAATTCCCTATATATTTTAGAGATGAGGCCTTTATCAGAAGCACTGACCTCAAAAATTGTTTCCCAGCTTTCTGCCTCCCTTCCAATTTTGGATGCATTGTTTCTGTTTGTACAAAAAATTTTTAATTTAATATAATCAAAATCATCCACTTTGCATTTTATAATATAGTCTATCTCATGTTTGGTCAAAAACTGTTCTCCTTTCCAAAGATCTGATAGGTACACTATTCCTTTCTCTCCTAATTTACCTATGGTATCACCTCTTATGTCTAAATCATGTATCCATTTTGACCTTATTTTAGTATAAGGTGTAAGATGTTGGTCTAAGCCTAATTTCTGCCATACTATCTTCCAGTTTTCCCAGCAGTTTTTGTCAAATACTGAGTTCCTATCCCAGAAGCTGGAGTCTTTGGGTTTATCAAACACTACATTATTAGTGTCATTTACTACTGCATTTCCTGAGCCTAGCCTATTCCATTGATCTACCACTCTATTTTTTAGCCAGTACCAGATAGTTTTGATGACTGCCGCTTTATAGTAAAGCTCCAGGTTTGGTACCGCTAACCCACCTTCCTGTGAATTTTTTTTCATTATTTCCCTGGATATTCTTGATTTTTGTTTTTCCAGATGAATTTTGTTATTATTTTTTCTAGCTGTATAAATAATTTTTAGGTAGCCTGATTGGTATGGCACTGAATAAGTAAATTAATTTAGGCAGTATTGTCATTTTACTATATTAGCTCTGCCTATCCATGAGCAATTGATATCTTTCCAATTATTTAGATCTGATTTGATTTGTGTGAAGAGTGTTTGGTAGTTGTGTTCATAGAGTTCCTGGGTTTGTCTTGGCAAGTAGACTCCCAAGTATTTTATATTACCTACCGTTACTTTAAATGGAATTTCTCTTTCTATCTCTTGCTGCTGGACTTTGTTGGTCATGTATAGAAATGCTGATGATTTATGTGGATTTATTTTATATCCTGCTACTTTGCTAAAGTTGTTAATTGTTTCAAGTAATTTTGACTTGATTCTCGAGGATTCCTTAAGTATACCATCATATCATCTGCAAAGAGTGATAGTTTTGTTTCCTCCTTGCCTATTCTAATTCCTTTAATTCCTTTCTCTTCTCTGATTGCTAAAGCTAACATTTCTAGAACAATATTAAATAATAGGGGTGATAATGGACATCCCTGTTTCACCCCTGATCTTATTGGGAAGGCCTCTAATTTATCTCCATTGCATATAATACTTGCTGATGGCTTTAGGTAGATACTGTTTATTATTCTAAGGAAAGCTCCCCCTATTCCTAAACTCTCTAGTGATTTATTAGGAATGGGTGCTGTACTTTGTCAAAAGCTTTCTCTGCATCTATTGAGATAATCATATGATTTTGGTTGGTTTTCTTATTGATGTGGTTGATTATGTTAATAGTTTTCCTAATGTTGAACCAGCCCTGCATTCCTAGTATAAATCCCACTTGGTCATAGTGTATTATCCTGGTGATCACTTGCTGTAATCTCCTGGCTAATATCTTATTTAAGATTTTAGCATCAATATTCATTAGGGAAATTGGTCTATAATTTTCTTTCTCTGTTTTTACTTTGCCTGGTTTTGGTATCACCACCATATTTGTGTCATAAAACGAATTTGGTAGACCTCCTTCTTCACCTATTTTTCCAAATAATTTGTATAATATTGGAATTAATTGTTCTTTAAATGTTTGGTAAAATTCACCCGTAAACCCATCTGTCCCTGGGGATTTTTTCTTAGGGAGTTCATTAATAGCTTGTTCAATTTCTTTTTCTAATATGGGTTTATTTAAGGATTTTATTTCCTCTTCAGTTAACCTGGGCAGTTTGTATTTTTGTAAATATTCACCCATTTCATTTAGATTGTCAAATTTATTGGTATACAGTTGGGCAAAATATTTCCTAATTATTGCTTTAATTTCCACTTCATTGGTGGTAACATCACCCTTTTCATTTTTGATACTGGTAATTTGGTTTTCTTCTTTTTTTTTAATCAAATTAACCAATATTTTATCTATTTTATTGGTTTTTTCATAAAAACCAGCTCTTAGTTTTATTGATTAATTCTATAGTTTTTTTTTGCTTTCAATCTTATTGATTTCTCCTTTAATTTTCAGGATCTCTAATTTAGTGTCTAATTGGGGATTTCTAATTTGTTCTTTTTCTAGCTTTTTAAGTTGCATGCCCAATTCATTAATCTCCTCTTTCTCTTTCTTATTCATGTAAGCATTTAGAGCTATAAATTTTCCCCTAAGCACTGCTTTGGCTGCATCCCATAGATTTTGGTATGTTGTCTCATTATTGTCATTCTCTTAGATAAAGTTATTGATTGTTTCTATGATTTCTTGTTTGGCCCATTCATTCTTTAGAATGAAATTATTTAGTTTCCAATTGATTTTCATTCTACTTTTCCCTGGCTCTTTCTTACATGTAATTTTTATTGCATCATGATCTGAGAAGGATGCATTTACTATTTCTGCCTTTCTACATTTGACTATGATGTTTTTGTGCCCTAATACATGGTCAATTTTTGAAAATGTGCCATGTACTGCTGAGAAAAAGGTATATTCCTTTCTATTCCCATTCAATTTTCTCCAGACATCTATCATGTCTAACTTTTCTAATAATCTATTAACCTCTTTCACTTCTTTCTTATTTATTTTTTGGCTAGATTTATCTAATTCTGAGAGGGGGAGATTCAGATCCCCCACTAGTATAGTATTACTGTCTAATTCCTCTTGTAACTCATTTAACTTCTCCTCTAAGAACTTGGATGCTATACCAATTGGCGCATACATATTCAATATTGATATTACTTCATTATCTATAGTACCTTTAAGTAAGATGTAATTTCCTTCCTTATCTCTTTTAATGAGATCTATTTTTACCTGCACTTTGTCTGAGATAAGTATTGCTACCCCTGCCTTTTTTACTTTAGCTGAGGCATAATATATTCTGCTCCAGCCTTTTACCTTTACTCTGTGTGTATCTCTCTGCTTCAAATGTGTTTCTTGTAAACAGCATATTGTAGGGTTCTGGTTTTTAATCCACTCTGCAATTCGCTTCTGTTTTATAACAGAGTTCATCCCATTCACATTCACAGTTATTATTACTGACTGTCTATTCCCCTCCATTCTATTTACCCCCTTTGTACTTTTCCCCCCTTCTTTCACCCTATTCCTCCTCACCGACGTTTTACTTCTTACCCCTGCCTCCCCCAATCTGCCCTCCCTTTTTATCACCCCCCTCTCTTTTCTTTACCCTTTTCTCCCTTGCTTTTGTCCTCCCTTCTATCAGTCCCCCCCCTTTCCCTTCCCCTTTTGTTTCCCTAAAGAATGAGTTAAGTTTCTTTATCCCAATGAACGTATATGTTATTCCCTCTTTGAGTCAAATCTAATGAGAATAGGGTTGAAACCATGTTCCCCCCTCCTTTCTTTCCCTCTATTATAATAGGTTTTTTTCCACCTCTTCATATGATATAATTCATCCCATTCCACCTCCCCTTTCCTCTCCTCCCCATAGACTCCCTTTTTATCCCCTTAATTCTTTTGTATCATCACATCAAAGACAATTTATATTTATACCCTCTATATAAAGTCCTTCTCTCTGCCCAAATACATTTACAGTTCTTAAGAGTTATGAGTATTATCTTCCTGTGTAGGGATATAAACAGTTTAACCTAATAGGGTAACTTTTTTTTTCCCTTCTGTTTACCTTTTTAAACTTCTCTTGGGTCTTGTATGTTGAGATCAAATTTTCTATTCAGTTCTGGTCTTTTAACCAGGAAAGATTGAAAGTCCCCAATGTCATTAAATGTCCATCTTTTCCCCTGAAAGAAAATGCACATTTTTGCTGGGTAATAGATTCTCGGCTGCAATCCAATCTCCTTTGCGTTCCAGAATATCATATTCCAAGCCTTGCGGTCCTTTAATGTTGAAGCTGCCAGGTCCTGAGCAATCCTGACTGTGGCTCCATGATATTTAAATTGCTTCTTTCTGGCTGCTTGGAGTATTTTCTCCTTCACCTGATGATTCTGGAATTTGGCTACAATATTCCTTGGAGTTTTCCTTTTGGGGTTTCTTTCAGGAGGTGATCGATGGATTCTTTCAATGATGATTTTATCCTCTGATTCTATGATATCAGTGCAGTTCTCCTTAATAATTTCCTGGAATATGTTATCTAGATTCTTTTTCTGGTCATGGCTTTCAGGCAGTCCAATGATTCTCAAATTGTCTCTCCTCGATCTGTTTTCCAGATCAGTTGTCTTCCAATGAGGTATTTCACATTTTCTTCTATTTTTTCATTTTTTTTATTCTGCTTGACTGATTCTTGGTGTCTCATAGATTCCTTATCTTCCAACTGTCCCACTTTAATTTTTAAGGCATTGTTTTCTTCAGTGAGATTATGCACCTTTTTTTCCATTTGGCTAATTGAATTTTTTAAGGTACTGTTTTCTTCAGTGAGATTATGCACCTTTTTTTCCATTTGGCTAAGTGAATTTTTTAAGGTATTGTTTTCTTCAGTGAGATTATGCAGCTTTTTTTCCATTTGGCCAAATGAATTTTTTAAGGCTTTGTTTTCTTCAGCTTCCTTTTCCAAGCTGCTGATTCTTTTTTCATAGTTTTTTTGTTTTGCTTTCATTTCTCTCCCCATTTTTTCTTCTACCTCTTGCAATTGATTTTTAAAATCCTTTTTGAGCTCTTCCAGGAAGGCTTTTTGTTCTTGCGACCAATTCACCTTCCCTTGTGAGGCTTCAGATGTAGACAATTTGAGGCTATTGTCCTCATCTGAGTTTGTGTTGGCTTCTTCCCTATTGATACAGAATCTCTCAATGGAGAGGGCTCTTTTTTGCTTCTTACTCATTATTGCAGCTTATTTATTTATTCTTTAAGTTGAGGTCTGCTCTGGGGGCACCAGGGTCCCTGTTTTGGGCTTCTTGTGCAGGGGTATAGGTGCTGTGTGACCGGGCTTTTACTCTGAGGCCTTTATGGTGTGTGGAGATGCCCCGCCCTGCACTTCCTGTCTGATTGTGCTCCGCCAGCCAGGCGCCAGACCCCGGCGTCTGATCCCACCATTCGTGGCCCTCTCGGCCGGTGCAGGTAAGTTTTTCCACTGTCCTTCTTGGCCACCAGATTTTTGAGCCAGGTTCCAGGGGCCTCAGTTGTTCGGCTGTGGTCCGCAGCTCCTGCTGACTTGCCCTGACCCCCTCGGCGCTGGGTTGCTGCCCTGCGCCAGGCCTCCCTTTTGCCCAAGTCAGACCGACCTTTTCCTGAAGTCTTCTAAATTATCTCTGGTTGGAGGACTGTGTCTCTCTGTCTCTTTGCAGGTTCTGTAGTTTCAGAATCCGTCCAGAGGCTTGATTTAATGTTCGTTTTGAGGGAACAGAAGGAGAGCTCAGGCAGCTTGCTGCTTCCTCTCCGCCATCTTGAATGAACAACTTTAGCAAAGTAGTAGGATATAAAATAAATCCACATAAATCATCAGCATGTCTATACATGACCAACAAAGTCCAGCAGCAAGAGATAGAAAGAGAAATTCCTTTAAAGTAACAGTAGATAATATAAAATACTTGAGAGTCTACTTGCCAAGACAAACCCAGGAACTCTGTGAACACAACTACCAAACATTCTTCACACAAATCAAATCATATCTAAATAATTGGAAAGATATCAATTGCTCAAATGACAATACTGCCTAAATTAATTTACTTATTCAGTGCCATACCAATCAGACTACCTAAAAATTATTTTATAGAGCTAGAAAAAACAATAACAAAATTCATCTGGAAAAACAAAAAATCAAGAATATCCAGGGAAATAATGAAAAAAAAAATTCATGCAAAGGTGGGTTAGCGGTACCAAACCTGGAGCTTTACTATAAAGCGGCAGTCATCAAAACTATCTGGTACTGGCTAAAAAATAAAGTGGTAGATCAATGGAATAGGCTAGGCACAGGAAATGCAGTGGTAAATGACACTAGTAATTTAGTTTTTGATAAACCCAAAGACTCCAGGTTCTGGGATAGGAACTCAGTATTTGACAAAAACTGCTGGGAAAACTGGAAGATAGTATGGCAGAAATTAGGCATAGACCAACATCTTATACCTTATACTAAAATAAGGTCAAAATGGATATACGATTTGGACATGAGGTAATACCATAGGTAAATTAGGGAGAGAAAGTAATAGTCTACCTATCAGATCGTTGGAAAGGAAAACAGTTTATGACCAAACAAGAGATAGAGTATATTATAAAATGCAAAATGGATTATTCTGATTACATTAAACTAAAAAAAAATTTGTACAAACAGAAACAATGCATCCAAAATTAGAAGGGAGGCAGAAAGCTGGGAAACAATTTTTGTGGCAAGTACTTCTGATAAAGGCCTCATCTCTGAAATATATAGGGAACTAAATCAAATTCATAAGAATCCAAGTCGTTCCCCAATTTACAAATGTTCAAAGGATATAAACAGGCAGTTTTCTGATGAAGAAACCAAAGCTGTCTATTCCCATATGAAAAAATGCTCTAAATCTCTAATGATTAGAGAGATGCCAATTAAAACAACTCTGAGGTACCATCTGACTGACACCTATCAGATTGGCTAAAATGACAAAAAAGGAAAATAATAAATATTGGAGAAGTTGTGGGAAAATTGGAACACTAATGCATTTCTGGTGGAGCTGTGAACTAATCCAGTCATTCTGGAGAGGAATTTGGAATTATGCCCATAGGGCAATAAAGCTGTGCATGCCCTTTGACCCAGCAATACCACTTTTGGGTCTTTTTCCCAAAGAAATCGTGGAAAGGGGAAATGGACCCACATGTACAAAAATATTTATAGCTGCTCTTTACATGGTGGCAAGGAATTGGAAGTTGAGGGGATGCCCATCAATTGGGGAATGGCTGGACAAGTTGTGGTATATGAATACAATGGAATACTATTGTGCTGTAAGAAATGATGAGCAGGAGGAGTTCAAAGAAACCTGGAGGATCTTGCGTGGGCTGATGATGAGTGAGATGAGCAGAACCAGAAGAACATTGTACACAGTATCATCAACATTGAGTGTTGACCTACTGTGATGGACTATATTCTTCTCACCAATGCAATGGTACAGAAGAGTTCCAGGGAACTCATGGTGGAAGAGGATCTCCAAATCCAAAAAAAAAAAAAAAATGAACTATGGAGTATAGATGCTGAATGAACCATACTATTTCTTTTGTTTTTGGTGCTGTTCTTATTTTCTATTTTGAGGTTTTCCATCATTGCTCTGATTTTTTCTCTTATAACATGACTAATGCAGAAATAGGATTTATGTTGTTATGTGTGTATATATATATATATATCCTATATCACATTGCCTGCTGTCTAGGGGAGAGGGGAAGGAAGGGAGGGAGGGAGAAAAATATGAAATTGTAAAGCTTGTATAAACAAAGGTTGAGAACTATCTTTACATGTAACGGGAAAAAAATAAAATACTTTATTAATTTGAAAAAAATACTTAATGATCTGAATACATAGCTATGGGAGAACTGGCAGGTAAATGGATCCAATTGCTAAACAGAGGGTTCTTTGATCAGTTGAAAAGAATGGTTAGATAATAATATGGTGTTTTGTCAAGTTCTGATTTTAATATGTCAGGTTTTATTAAAATGGTTTCTACCTCATACTAAACTTTGGCAGGTCATCCCACCTTTGCTGTATGACTAATATACATAGATATTGCTGTTAAAAATTGATAAGGTTGATATTGATGATGTTTGCCTTAACTGTACTTGAAACAGATGATCTGCCCATCCCTTTATTCCCTTGTGCTTCTAACTTTCTTACCTTATGTGTGAATATTTTTTTTTAATGAGCCTGGGAGATTGCTGCGGATTTTTAAGTATTTTGGTCAATGAAGTTTCAAGCATAGTAAATTTGATTCTATTAAACATAAAAGTACCTCCTACATAACCAGTTATGTTCCAGATCATTGTTAAAGATTCAAAAGAATTGAAACACTGAGGCATGCTCTCATGAAATTTATAGTGTAGTTTGAGGGACAAGATATATACAAATGAAACAATATGGAAGATTGGGAATAAGTGTCAAAATGTGCAAATAAAAGTCTAATGTACTCTGAGGGTGTAGAATAAGGGGGGATATGATTAGTGCCAACTTAATCTACAAATACAACATTTATCCCAATGAAACCACGTATTTAGGATTTTATAAAAAAGGATTCTTATAGGACTGGAATGGATGACCTCTGAATCTCCTTGGAACTCTCAGATTCTCACATTATAATATTGGCACTGGTCAGACTTTTTCTGGAATTCTGTTTTCAGTTCTAAGTAGAGCAGCATCTTTAGAGGGACATTAATGCTACAAGAACAAGAAGAACAGTAAGTAAAATATGTCCAAAGGACAGTGGCCGGAAGGATGATCTAAAAATTGTTCCACCTGAAGAACTGGAAATATTTGTTTTGGGAAAGAAGGTTTTTGTTCTTTTTGAGTTTTGTTTGTTTTTTTTCCTTGGGGGCAGGAGGGGCAAAAAACCTGGGAATTGTCATCAAATATTCGAAATACTTGATGTAGAAGAAAAAATGGTATCATTCTGTGTTGCTCCAGAAGACAGAACTATGAACAATATTTGGAAATTACAAGATTTAAACTAAAAATAAGATATGCCCATATATAGGATATGTATATATTAAAAGGGAAAGATTGAGCTATAGATATAGTTATAGTTATAGTTATAGTTATAGTTATAGTTATAGTTATAGTTATAGTTATAGTTATAGTTATAGTTATAGTTATAGTTATAGTTATAGTTATAGTTATAGATATAGAAACAACTGTCCCACAATGGAATGGGTTGTTTTAGAAAAGAGTAAGTTTTTAGTCATGTTTTAACAATCTTCATACTGACTATAACTTATATTTCCAGGTTTTCTTTGTATTACTTCCCTTCATACATGGCTCTTATCAGTCAAACTAGCCTAATAATGCCACCATGTCCATGATGTCCTATCTTACATCTTTATGCCTTTCACAACTGGTTTCCCATTTCTGGAATCGATTCCTTGTCTAGCTTTAGCATACATATAAAGCATTGCTAAGGTCCCACCTGCTATATGAGGTCTTTCTTGGCACTTCCTACTGGCAAACTCTCAGTCCTTGAATACTGTATTGCATCTTCTCCAATTTGATCTAATATGTAAAAGGATAAGATTTTTTTCCCTTTCTAACTCCAGCAGCCTAGTGCTTTTTCTATAGTAGTCATTAGAGATATTAAAGCATAAGCCATTCAGGACACTTTCATTTTACTGGGAAAATGAATTTCTAGGCAGCTGGGTGGTGAAATGTATAGAATGCTTGATCTAGTGTCAGGAAACCTAAGTTCTAATGCAGACTCAGTCATTTACTAACTGTGTGAACCTTGGCAGGTCATTTAAATTCTGTATGCCTCAGTTTCCTCATCTCTAAAACAGGGCTAATCATAGCACCTACTTCTCAGATTTGGCATGAGGTAAAAATGAGGTATTTATAAAGTGCTTTGCATACCTTAAAAGCACTCTATAACTGCTAATTGTTATTATGATAAAACACAGCTCAGATATATTATGATTTAATTGCCAAGAATTAAATTTTTAAACAAATTCATAATATGATTGCTGTGAGTTTGGCCTGCGGCCATTAGTTCTGATTCAGATGATCCTCCATCTGGGCTTGATTAAATTTCAAGCTGATACTATTACTAGAGGCACAGCTTCAGTCACATTGTTATGCTTTCTAAATCTTTGCTTTAAACTCCTCACTAAGAAACCTCAATCCTTATAGCGATACTAGATAGTACAAGAGACATTAAACTTTGGGAAAAACAGTTCCTTTTCCATCTATTCCAGGCCTTTCTGCTGTAAAAACCTGTAACAAGGGGGTATTCAGTGTCAAATATTCCAGAATGCTTAACCTATGCACTTAGGATTGCAATTAATCAATTTATATCAATCTCCATCAAGACCTGGTTTTTAATTTGTCTAAAATTCAGCCCAAATATTTTTTTCCAAGTTGCTAGTGATTTTTCTCATTGGGGATAATGATTATCCACTGAGATGTACTCTGTAGCTCTACTGCCAGTCTATTTAGGGGTATTTACAAGATATTCTAAATATACAACCAAACAAGAGACAATGCACAGCTTCTGAATATTGTATGACTTCTGATGGCCAGGAAATTTGTTTAGAAATCCTTTAATCTATTGGCAAACCATTATTTTCTGGTGATCTGGGGGATGAGGACAGGGGGGATGAGGCTCTGTCTACCATTCATAGAAGCAGGATGCTCCCAGGAAAGGTTCTACTTTGAACTTTGGGGCACCTTGACTCATGTGGCACATTTTCATAGTGGGGTTACTGCCATAAACCTAAGACTATTTATTGAAATAGACATGGTCCCCCACCTCACCCCACCCATGTTGGTAGGCTGTTCTATTTATATATAATGACAGTTGGGTTTGGATTGGTTTTTCCTTACCAACATATAGAAAGGGTCTGAGATCTTGAAACAACCAAAAGAAGCAAGAATGATGCTTTTAGAATAATGATTGTTGTTGTTTTTCAGTCATTTTGATAATGTCTTTTTTGACCCTATTTAGAGTTTTCTGGGTGAAGATTCTGGAGTGGTTTGACATTTGCTTTTCCAGTTCGTTTGATAGATGAGGAAACTGAAGCAAACAGGGTTAAGTGACTTTCGCAGGGTCACACAGCTAGTAAGTATCTGAGGCCAGATTTTAACTCATGAAGTTGAGTCTTCCTGACTTCAGACCTGGCACTCCATCTACTGTGCCACCTAGCTGCCCAGAAAAGTAATACCAGGATACTAAAGAGCATAGAATCTGAGGAAGAAAAGGAAAGGCTGAAGTAGCTAAGCATGTTTAATCTGGAAAAGAAAAGACTTAAAGGTAATGTAGTCTCATTCTCTTCAAAACAACTTTTCACACATCTGTCAAATTTATATTCCTGAAATATAGACCTGACCATGTCACTTCCCTACTAAAAATTTTTTTTGAGGCAGCTAGATTGTTTAGAGCAATCAGGAAAACATGGAGTTAGGAAAACAAATTCAAATGTGGAGTCAGATGCTTACTAGCTGTGTGTACCTGGACAAGTCACTTAACCTCACTTTGCCTCATTTTTCTCACCTGTAAAATGCAGATAATGATAGTGCCTATCTCCTGGGATTTTGGGGAGGTTTGAATGAAATAGTGTCAGTAAAATGCTTAGTACAATGCTCATAATAGGCAATTAATAAATAAGTGTTTCCTTCCTTTATTACCTCCTTATTTTCTCTTAGATAAAAGACAAAATCCTTACCTTGTATTTGAAGCACACTAAAATACGGATCCCATCAAATTTTACAGATGTGTTTTATATTAATCCCTTTCTAATACTCATTTCTAGTGAAACATTCCTGCCAGGTTCACCCTAAATATCACGCCTAATCCTTTCCTTCATTTCTTTGCATAGAATCTCCTCACCACTACCACCACCACCACTAGCAGCAAGTATGGAATATACTCCTTTCTCATTACCAACACATCTTAAAATCCCCCCTTTCCTTCAAAGCACAGCTCAGGTGCTACCTACTCCTACATAAGGCCTTTCCTGTATGACTTAATTAATACTCTCTTCTACTTGAAATGTCTTTCTATAACTTTCTTTACATTTTGCATGTGCTCATACTTATTATAGTCTCTTACCAATAGAATATAAGCTTCTTGGGAGTAGGCACTGTTTCATTTTGTCTTTTTTCTCCAGCATTCAGGATAATGCTTTATACAGATCAGGGACTTTATTAATATTCATTGAGTAAAATTGAAGACTAAAACTTTCTCCAAATATCTGGAAGTTTGTTAATCTGAAACATGAAAGTGAGTTGATGTGTTGTTATAGAAGACAGAACTTGAACCAATTTGTGGAAATTTCCAATAGCAGAATTTTGTTTTAGTCAAAAGAACTTTCTGGTAATTAGACCTGTCTGGAAAAAAAAAACACAATACAGAATGGGCTGCTTTGTACAGCATTAAGTTCTCTGTCACTAGGAATAAGCTACAGGGAATGTAATAGTAACAATTTCTGAATCTAAATACAGTGGGGAGCTCTGACTTAATCAGAGTTCTTCCAAATCAAATATTACATTACTCTAAATAATTCTGAGTGAATCCACATGGACTAGTTTCTAAAGAAGTATTCCTGAAGTCACAAAGACCTGAGTTCATGTTCAGACTCTGAGTCACATGGGCAGTATGACCCTGGGAAATTAATCAATGTGTCAGTCTCTTAGGAAATACTCAAAAGATTTAAAATTGGAGAGGAGATATTAATCTGAATTGATAAAAGGGATTTCCACACTAGAATTTTCTCTCACCAATTAACCAGTTAAATCACAGGTACAGTGATTTACACATACACTTTCAAAAATAGGGAAGAAAAACAAATTCTAACCAAGTATAGCTTTGGTCTAAAAGCAAATTTAATAAAGACTCTCCTCATCATTCCTAGATATTTTGCTCTTCTTCGTTTTTTCCCCATCCCTTTTAGGCCTTAAATTCCCTTATTCTCCCATTCTATAAAAATCTCTTGTCCAGTCTCTCCCCACTCTTGACCCCTCTTAGGATTTGTTTTTACAGTGATCAAAGACTTCTTTACAATAAAGTCTATGTAGCAGGGGTGTTGCAATATCTTATTATGGGGTAAGGGTGAGCAGGGTTCTCATTCCCTGAGGGACAAAATTTTATTCCTTCTCTTGGACATGGTTTTATCTCCAGCCACTCCTATAACTCCTGCCATGGGGGAAAGATTTTCCTCCTGAATGAAACTTTGGAAGAATCAGGATATCAGCAAGTCAAGTTATCCAAGTCCCTGATTCTTACTCACTGGAAGGAGGGATGCAGTTGTAAAGTAATCTGTCCTGAGAAGGTGTGAAATCAGGTAAGGACTCATTTCTATAAGGCAGATTTATAAAATGGAGCAATTCCATACTTCAAAGGGTACTTTTGAAATGGCTCCTGCTTTTGCACCCAGTTAAATGTCACAATGCTTTAACGATGGCCAGAAAAAGAAGCACACTGCCCTAACTCAGGAAAGATTTCTCTTACTTCTCTAGGTTTTACTGTGCCTCTGTGCTACAAACAAAAAGATCTCAAGCAATATAAAGACTGGATCAACCCCAAGTATTCATGAAGAATAATATTAAATCCATTAAAGGTATTCATTAACAAAATATATTTAAGAAAAAAACAAACAAATCAGAGAAAGGTGGGGACAGAGTAAAGCTCACCCTTTCCTCTAGCTTTCTTGTTTCTCTAAGTGCTTTTACTACATGGGAGAGAGCATCCAAAATAAAACACACACAGGAAAAATCAACTACCAGATTGTCCATTTAAATAGAACTCATCTTGGGGGCAGCTAGATTACCCAGTGGATAAAGCACTGGCCCTGGATTCAGGAGGACCTGAGTTCAAGTCTGGACTCACACACTTGACATTTACTAGCTGTGTGACCCTGGGCAAGTCACTTAACCCTCATTGCACCACCACCCCCAAAAATTAGAACTCATCTTACAATTTCCCTTAAAGAAGGGAACTATAGATGTGGTCTACACTGCTATTGCTATGGGAAAACTTCCATCTCTTGATTTTTTTTTCTCTTCTCATTCTCCTTTTGAGAGCCCCGAAACTCCTATATTTTCAATACTTAAAAAGAGAAAGAAACAAAGAAAGCCTCTCCCCTCTCCCTGTTTAAGGGCTTTCCTCTCTGTACAAACCGGAAAGAATTATGAATCTGGGGGAAAAGGGAGGGGCAATGAGTTGAAGTCAGCTCTCCCCTTATCTGGAGTTGTTAGAAATAAATTAATAATTTTCTTTCTCCTGCTTGGAGTACCCATCTCCAAAAGAAATGTGCCCCCCAAAAGTTCACTGCTAAATGCAGCATAGGTGCTCTATGAGTTTCTATAGCTTCTTCTTGGCTTCCTTCAATACACTTTTTTGGTGGGTTAAAAAGTCCCATGTGACTCTGTTCCTTACAGGGCTTGGCTTCACAACCTATGATTTCAATTCTAGTATTTTTTTTCCTTGTAAGCTTATTATTAATTCCTAACTTTTAATTCCTAGCCTTTTTTTCCAGTCTTTCCTTCTTTGACAACAAATAGTGTGTTTTAGAGAAAATAATAAATCTAAATAAAACATATTCTAGGATCAGAGGACAAAACATATGACCTGAAAGATAAATAAATAATTTCATGTATCCTAGAAAAGACAAGTCTCCCACAAAGTTAATCTATGACATGCTCTATAAACATCTTCAAGGTAACAAAATAAACAAAGGATAATATTTACACCTTCAGGAGATAGAAGAATAATATTGATAGTTTGAAGCTAGGGGAGAGAGAGTTTAACTAAATAATGGAAAGGGAAGTTATAAAATAAATGCTAGAATGTATGAAATCATAAAAAAACAGCCGAGATTACATCACAATACTAAAGTTTATATACATACACACATACATATATGTGTTTAGAAAATCCATAGGTCATGAATAATTACATTTCTTGAGAGATGGAATGAAAAATGATAAAACTGGCAATAGGTTTTGGTCATTCTAATCAATTATATTCTTGTAATTCTTCCTCCTTTCTCTTTCTCTTCCTCCTCCTCTTCCTTCTTCCTCCTCATTCTCTTCTTTCTTTTTACTCATCTTCTCACTATTACTTACTTCTCTTCCTTTCTATTTATAACATATTACAATGTTAATGTCAAGTCCATTTTTTTCAATGTTCATATTCGATATCTCTGGAATTTTTGAAAGTGGGGCTTTTTTTAAAAAAGATATAACTTGGAGATGCAGTTATTATCATTATATTTTAAGGGTTGCCATAGGAAAAATCATTGAATCAATGAATAATTGACAAGCATTTTTTAACTACTTAAACTCTTTCAAAAACTATGTAAGGTATTGAGGATACAAAGAAAAAAAAATGAAACAGTCCATGTCATCAAGTAGTCTATATTATATGGGGAAGAATACACACATATACATATATATTATATATGTGTGTGTGTGTGTGTGTGTGTGTGTGTGTGTGTGTGTGTGTGTAATGTTTTGGGAGGCATAGCAATAGCAATTGAAAGAATCAGGAAAGACCATGTAGCAGATCACATTTAAGTCTTGAAATAAACTAAAAATTCTAAAATTTGACAGTGAAAGAAGTATATGCTACAGGCATTTGTTATTATGGTAATTACAAAGTAAATGAGATGGGAGGCAAAGTAGAATTTATGAAGATTAGTAATATAGCCAGATTGACCAGGTTGTAAACTAAATTAATCAGATTGATGTCTTGGAAAGGTAAATTGGGTAAAGCTGGAAAGGGTTTTAATTGACAAACAGGAATTCATTTGTTTTAATTTGCTACTGGAGGTAATAGTCACTAGATATTTTGAGCAAGGGGGTACCATGGTCAGACATATTCTTCAAAGAAATCACTTTGGCAGCTCTTGGACTTAAAATACAAATGAATACAAAGAAACAATGAAAGAGTCACCCAGGAAAAAAAAAAACAGGATTTCCAAACTACACTGCTATGCACATAGATCAACCTATCACAAGAAAATTTCCTTTGCTAACAAGGGTATAGTAGGGTGTCTTCAGAGTACCAGCCCAAAAGGCTTGACTTATCTGAAGTCTAAATGGCATTTTCAGGGGAAGAAAGAAAATCTTCCCTCATTACAGTTACTGGCAGCAGCTGCTGACCTACTGCCCCCACAACTGAACTAAACTGTCTCTCTGCTTGTGTTAATATTAGCAGTGCAAATGAATATTAGTAGTTCATATTTGATAAAGCTTGGCTAAAGATAATGTCATAGGTTGAACTTAAAAATATCTTACTTAATACAAGAATAGCAGAAAAGAACTGTGTTCCCTCTAAACTTTAGATTATATTGATCCCACCCTAGGGATTGGGAAACTAAGGCATAACTCACATCATTCCCTAGCCCTCTTGCACTTTGTTTCTTTTGTACCCATCTTTTCAAGTCTAACCTCAATGCCAACATTTTCACAGAAGCTTCTCTCATGCCACTATTTGTCATTCTGCTTCCCTGAAGAAAAAAGACAGCATTTTTTTCTTTGTGATGTTCTGGTGCCCTTGTATTAGTTATATGTGAAGGATCTATGATTTTTTCAGTATTGTTAACTCCAGGTTTGGGAACTGCCTCTACCAAAGTAGTTCACACTTTATAAATCACTCAGAAGATAAGACCTAGTGACACACTGGGGATAAGTGATTTGTCCAGGAATATCTAACTAGTACATCTTAATGTATATTTAAAGCCAAGTATTTCTCACCAGTACCATATCCACCACTTCCTGCTAATGCTATTTATTATATTATTATGACACTGCACTTTATAGTTATGTAGATTGGAATATTGTCCCCCTACTAGGCTGCAAAGTTTATGGGCACAGAGACTTTAATTTTATCTAAATTTATTGTCTCCCAAAGAGTCTACCCAGTGTTCTGTACACAACAAGTCCTCAACAAATGATTGTTATAATAATAACCCAAACTTAACAAATTACAGATATATGATTAAGAACTTTATTCTCCTCCAGATCACCATAAATCATCTTTGTCCTCCCAATTGTCTTTGGACATCTTTTGCTTTTACATAGACTAGCCAATGAACTCTTTATGATCATAGGATTTAGCAAGGGGAGAACTTTGAGACATCTAGTTGAATCCCTTTATTATATACTCAAGAACACTGAGGCTAAGAGATTTGATATGACTTGTCCCAAGTTATGTATTGTTTCATAGATTTGTTTTCCATATTTCTTCAGATGCTGTATATGTTTTAATCGATCTTATAATTTTATAGTCAGGCTTATAAGAATTCAAATTGCTCTTTCTGCCTCAAATCTGTGTTCTTTCCAACTGATCTTTTTAAATTGCATACTATGCTACTAATTCAAGCACTTATTGACAGCACTCCCTCAGTCTCCTATTCCCATCTGATTGGAAAGCTGGAGGGCAGTGTCAAACTCCTCTTAAAGTTTTCTTTCAGGCAGGGTTCACTCTATTTTGCATCTGATTCTCTACCTGGTTTCAACTCTGCTAACAAAGTGTCTTCATACTAGATACCCATTGGTGTTCTTATTCCTACTTTCTTGCTTATTAGCCTTCTTTCCTCCCTTGGTAGGTTGTCCCCACCTTTGTAGTGTAAGTAGCTAGAGAGCAGGGATTGTCTCTTTTTATTAATTATTTTTCTAGTGCTTAGCACAGTTCCTGGTACATCATAGGTGCTTAATAAATGTGCTTTTTGGTTTTGTATCAGATTGGATACTGCTGCCCAAGTATTTTCTTTCTACTGATTCATTCATCTCTCTCTTCTAGTCAAAAAAGACTATAGAAGTTCCACAATGTCTACTTCACAAAATATCATCTCTTAATACTTTCTTTTTTAGGATTATAAATTTAGAGTTACAAAAGACTTGAGAGAGAAACTTATCTAACCACTTTATTTGCAGATGAGCAAACTGAAATCCAGGAAGTTCAAATTATTTACCTAGGAGATGAAAGAAGGAGTAAATAACAGAACCAGGATGCCAGTCAGTAGTCATAACTATAAATACAGCATCCTTTCCTCTGCAACATGATCCAGGTCCAAACTATTTAAAGATTTCCATGTTTTCCCTGTCTCACCCATGCTAGACAACTCTTTCTCTTTCCATTCTCCTACTGCTTTCTTTCATCTCTGTGCCTGTGTTCATGCCACTGTATGGTAAGCATGGGTTTGGTAGGCCATTAAAGCCGAATGTCTAGATGCTTACCTGTTAATTTGCCCCCAAAGTAGTTATCCTTCTTACTTTCTCTGTTCAACTAAAGTTCCACCTTCCCAGGTACACATTGATGGATTTTTTTGCTTCAAATCAAATCCCCACACCTGAAAGTCATCTTTACTTAGTTGCTAATAACATTCCACATTGTCCTCCCCTTTAATTTGTCTCAAATTCCCTTGTGTTTTTACCAAAAAAAAAAAAACAACTTAGGGTGTAATCCCAATAAATATTAAGTAAATAATATGATTGTTATATATGTATATATATACATGCATGCATACATATATATGTATATATTTATATACAGAGATATATATGTACACATGTGTTAGTTATATGATTGCTATATATGTATGTATATATGGGTAAATTATATGGTTGTTTTATATATACATATATATGCATATATATATGCATATATATATATATATATAATATTCTGTAGTCAGATTGCCATAGTCATCTTCTTGGGGTATAATTTAAAGCATTCAAGCAAATTATAGCAATTACTTCCTTAGGAATATAAAGACAATTGTGGTATTCTGGCTTTTATATTAATCTCATTAACAAAGAGTTACCAATTATTATAAAAAATATTATCAATTTTCAGAAAACTATACCATAATCAACATGCAAAATAATCTTGATGCTATCTTATTCAAACTATTTTACTTAGCAAACTATTTTTTTCTCATAAGAGATAAGAAGATTGAGATTTGCCTAGCCCTCATCTAAATTTGAATTCATACAATTACAGTTCTTTGAGTTAAAAAACAAAAACAACCCATACCTTTGAAATTCTCAAGTCTGTTTTATTATTAGAGTGTTAATCCTTCTTGTTTCATTCCAACCAGTGATCATCTAGGCTCTGATTTCAGACCTTCAGTGATGAAAAAATTACTACCTATCAGGGTTACCCATTTCACTTTGGGCAGCTCTCATTGTTAGTAAGAATTTAATAAAGTCTAAATGTGAAATTTTATTATGTAATCTATTAATCAGTCAATGTTTTTGTCCCTTCTAAGTATAAGGCAGTGTGCTTAGTGCTATCATAGATAAAAATGATTTTATAATATAAGAATATTAATCATCATATGGCAAGTGAAAAATGATTAACACAAGCAGTAAATGACATAGGAATTTAAATTGGCATGATCAGATCTGTACTCTGTAAATAGTAATTTGGCAGCAGTACGTGGATCAGAGAAGGAAATGGAGGCAGACAGGTCACTTATACAGCAGAGTGCCATGGATTTGGAATCAGATAATCTAGGTTAGCATCTGGATGACTAACAATTGCATGTATTACCTTTTAGCAGGACTTTCCATTATATATCCCTAGGCAGACACACAGAAATGGAGTGTTTAGGAAAAAGAATATTGGCTCTCAAATCAAGGGTTATGGATAAAAATTCTACCCCAGATAATAATGACTCTGGACAATCCATCCAACCTCCCTAGAACTTAATTTTCTTAGCTGCAAAATGAGGTATTAGGAATAGATGACCTTCAAAGATCACTTCTAGTTCTACATGTATGATCCCATCTATATGAGTACTCACACTCATACATACATCTATGTGTTTAATATATATATACAGAGATATATTTATATATATATATATTATATACATATATCATGTGTATTTATATATGTATTTTATATATATATACACATATCTATATTCTATTTTCTTGTTCATTGTATTCCTGAACTTTGTAAGTGGCCTCGCAGCATAAAGTAACAGCAAATGCAAGGTTACTTAAGGGAAAGACATTATTCTGTATGAAAAGCTTGCAAGTTAAGCCACAGGATCTAATAGTCACTTCTTTCATCCCCTTGAGTAATGACTAAAGACGGGAAGTCATTGATTTGGAAATGCAGATAAAGTATAGCATCACTTTTCCTCACCAGTTCAATCACTGGTATCTTCAAAGTGTAGATTAAGAGGAGAGGAACTGAATATGACTTCTCACAAAGAGTAACTCCTCTTCCTTACCCTCATGCCCCACCAACAAGTCTAAAATCACAGAGACTATACCATTGACAAGCTATTTTTTCCCTTCTCATGTTCATATTTGATGTCAGTCTTGACTGGAAATATAAGGTATGCCAGAAGCCTAGACAGACCACATAAAAAAATATCTGCCTTCTAGGAGCACATAACTAGCTAATATTGGGAGCCATTGGGCAGCAAATTTGAGTGTCCTTAATCCATCTTGACACCCAATGAACTATGTTTTGTTGTCCAGTCATTTCATTCATGTCCAACACTTTATCACCCCATTTGGGGTTTTCTTGGCAAAGATACTGGAGTGGTTTGGGTTTGCCATTTTTTTTCTCTAACTCATTTTAACAGATGAGAAAACTGAGGCAAGCAGGGTTAAGAAACTTACAGAGGGTCACATAGCTAGTAAGTATCTGAGGCCATATTTGAACTCAGGAAGATGAATCTTCTAATCTTTAGGCCCAGTAGTCTATCCACTACCCCACCTATCTGTAGATATGTTATACCCCTAAAAAAACTCATCAGAATTCACGAGTTGTGGAAAATGATTCATATGTTGTGGGCAATGATATCCCATTGTACATGTAGAAGCCTACACATCAATTATGTAAAAAGGTATGAATGACTTTCTCTTACCTTCAATATACAACACAGGGAAATCATGTTTATGTGACCCACCTTATAGGGGTGTTGTGATGATCAAATAAAATGTTACAGATAAAGCTCATTTTAAAGTTTATTTTTTTTAATTAAGAAACAAAAATCAATTGTCTTTTGTTGCCACTCACCTCTGCAATTGGGAAAATTGCCAAAAAGAAAAGGAAGGAAAAAACAAATCTGCATAGTCAAGCAAAACCAATCCTCTCATTGGATATATCCAAAAGTGTTTGTCTCTATATTCTGAGGCAATTATCTCTCTGTCCAGAGATGTGTAGCTAATTTCATCATGAGTCCTTTCATGTAAAATCCTTTGTAAAAATAAACAAAGTGCTATATAAAAGTGAACTCTTTAAGAATACAGATGAAATATATGGAGTAATCAAATTGGATTCTGTTGTTTAGAAGAGCTAGAGATTGTGATGTGCAGGGGTGACCAAGGAACGATTTATGATAAATGGAGAAGCAGAACTTCATCTGTGTCAATATTCTTCTCTTTTCTGAAAGTGATATAAATTGAGGTTGTATATAGAATAGTAGCTCGCTTTTATATAATGTTTTGGATTTTTATGAAGTTTTGCTTTCATCAACCCTGTGAAGTACATAGTATAATATGTCCATTTTAGAGAAGAACAAATAGATCCTAAGAGAAGTGACTTACAAAAATTCATACAACTTAAATGTCAGGGCCTGGATTCAAACCACACAGAATACTTTTTTTTTTCCCCAGGAAGACTTGCTGCTCTTAACTTAATTGAGGTCTTTAATGGAAGGGAAACGTTCACTTTTGTCTTTGTATCCCCAATGCCTGTTAAAGTGGCTGGCACACAAGAGTTGTTTAACAAATGCTTTGTCAATTGATGACGACTTGTGTGTCGTGGCCCATGTGTGTTACAGTCAGAAGGAAAGGGAAGGAAACAAATGAGCAGTCATACAATACCAAGTATATGCCAGATATCATACAAGTACTTTTATATATATTGTCTGTTAAAGGAAAATCCCAGGCCCAAAAAGGGACCCTAAATGAAACAGAGTTGGATCGCAGAATACATAAGTGTTTATTGTCTGAGAAGAGTTTGGAAGGGAGAGAGAAGCTTGCAAGGGAGAAGAGAGGGAGAGAATTCTCAGCTGCTCAAAGTAGGTGTGGAAAAGGTAGAGATTAATAGTTTTTAGAGGCTTTCAGGCAAGGAGAAAAAGTTAAGGGAGAAGACATCTGTAGACACAATAAGCCAGGGAACAGAGTGTCCTGAGTTAGTTCTTAATGCTACACCTACTGCTCACGGTTGCCTTGAGCTGGTCAAGCCTAGCTCTTTAGCTTCTGGAAGCTATGGGCATTTCAAAATTTAGCTAGAGTTAGCTTGCAAAGGATCACTGGTATGTCAAGTAGCCCCAGGCTTCAGAAGTCCTTCTGATTCTCTGAGGGTTGTGATACTACAGTGTCCTGTTGCCTGGTAAAGAAAGGAAGCTCCAACACATATAAAAAGTTAATGTAGTTATTAAAGAGCCCATTTTACAATTCTCACAACAACCTTGCAAGTAGATGCTATTATCATTATGATTTTACAGTTGAGGAAACCAAAGCAGAGGTTAAATGACTTGCAAAGATTAATTTGAATGCAGTTCTCATTGACTCCAAGCCCATCACTCTTGCCATTGCTCTACCAGCTAGCTGCCTCTCAGGACTAGACAGAATGAACTTAAAACCCATCTAGCCTAGTTCATTTCATAGATGTAAAAACTGAGGTCAAGAGAAGATATTCAACTTATAAGAAAAAGATTTTTTTTCTTTGATTTGTAGGGAGGCCTTAGAAAAAGGCCAATTAAATCTGATTTTAAAAAGAAGATTTAACAATACTAGATCTTAAAGTATACTATCAGTCAGTAATTATCAAGATTATCTGGTACTGGGGGGCAGCTAGATGGCGCAGTGAATAGAGCACTGGCCCTGGAGTAAGGAGTACCTGAGTTCAAATCGGGCCTCAGACAATTAACACTCACTAGCTGTGTGACAATGGGCAAGTCACTTAACCCCAATTGCCTCACTAAAAAACAAAACAAAACAAAACAAAAACAAAAACAAAAAACAAAACACAAAAAGGTTATCTGGTACTGGTTAAGAAAGAGAAAGATAGATCAATGAAACAGATCAACTTACAGCAGCAAATGAATATAGTAGCCTTATATTTGACAAGTGTAAAGACAAGATTTAGGGTTAAGAATTCATTATTTGTTAAAAGTTGTTGGGAAAACTGGAAAACAGTGTGGCAGAAATTGGGCATAGAACAATATCTTATACCATTTAGAAGATAAAATCAAAATGAATGTATGACCTTAATATAGAGGTATTGCAAAAATTTGAAGAATATGGAAAAAATTACTTATCAAACTTTTGAATTGGTGAATCATTTATAAGTAATTAAGAGAGATAGAGCAGAATGAATTATAAAATGAGTAATTTTTATTACATTAAATTAAAATGGTTTTATACAAATGAAACTAATTTAGACAGAATCAGAAGGAAAGCAAAAACAATGTGGAAACTATTATAGTTTCCCAGATAAAGATCTCATATCTCAAATATATAGATACTTTTATAAAATCTAAAAGGATATTAGTCATTCTCCAATTGCTAAGTAGTCAAAGAATATGCACAAGTAGTTTTCAGATGAAGAAAACAAATCAATTTATAGTCATAGAAAAAATAATCACTGATTAAAGAAATGAAAATTAAAACCAACCTCACTCATCGTTTTATATCTATCAGATTGGCTAAAATAACTGAAAGGAAAAGTGACAAATGTTGGGATGTGAGAAAATTTGTACACTAATTCATTGTTGGTGAAATTGTGAACAGATCAATCCATGTTGGAAAGCAATCTGAAATTACACCCAGAGGGTTGTTGAACTGCCTATACCCTTTGACCCAGCAATACCATTTGTAAGTTTATGTACAAAGATAATATGGGGAAATGGAAAAGAATCTATATGTTCTAAAATATTTATAGCAGCTCTTTTTGTGGTAGCAAACATGAAATTGTGGCGATACCCATCAAATAGGAAATGGCCAAACAAGTTGTGGTGCAAGATTGTCATGGAATACTACTGTATAATAAGAAATGATGAGCTTGATGATCTTACAAAAAAAAAAAAAACTAACATGGATATACTTGCATGAAATAATGAAGAGCAAAGTTAGCAGAACCTAGAAAATGATACAGTTACACCAATACAGTGTTTTTTGTTTTGTTTTGTTTTGGTTTTTTTGTGGGTCAGTGAGGGTTAAGTGACTTGCCCAGGGTCACACAGCTAGTTTCAAGTGTCTGTGGCTGGATTTGAACTCAGGTCCTTCTGAATCCAGGGCCGGTGCTTTATCCACTGCACCACCTAGCTGACCCACCAATATAGTTTTAAGAATGACTTTGGTGGCAACTAAGTGGTACAGTGGACAGAACAGTGGCCCTGGATTCAGGAGCACCTGAGTTCAAATCCGACCTCAGACACTTGACACTTACTAGCTTTGTGACCCTGGGCAAATCACTTAACCCCAATTGCCTCACCAAAAGAAAAACCAAAAAACCCCAAAAAACAAAACCAAAAACAAACAAAAAAGAATGACTTTGAATAAATCATTTGACTATTTTTAATATCCAAATTAATTATAAAGAGCATATGAAAGAAGACACTATCTGCACCAAGAGAATAAACTGATAAATAGAAATATTTATAGAGTGATTTTACACATATATACACATTTGTGACAAGTTGTAGTCATCTCTAGAGAAGGGGACAGGTTGGGGAAGAAGAAATTTACATGACAACTTTATTATATATTTAAAAGGAATAGTGAGGTGTACATAATAGATTTGCTATTTCACATGCAACCATCTATTTATTATACTATGTTATTGAAATGCTATTTTATTCCATAAATTTAAAATAAAATAAATAAATTTTTTTAAAAGATCTCATAAAATAAAGGAGTTTGTGGCAATTAAACTGGAACAATATTTTAGTTAGTACATTAGGGATGAAAAAAAAATGTTGCTACCTTTGGTTGTTAAATTCCGAACAAAAGACAATTATAAAATTGAAATCAATTCATGAAAATTATCAAATAGAAGGTGACCTATGACAGAAGAATTAACATAGCCCTTATTTTATTTATTTATTTTTTGAGGACAGAGATGCAATGAGGGTTAAGTTACTTGTCCAGGGTCACACAGCTAGTAAGTGTTAAGTGTCTGAGTTGGATTGGCACTCAGGTCTTCCTGAATCCAGGGCCAGTGCTTTATCTATTGTACCACTTAGCTGTTCCCCCTAATTTTAAATAACCTTAAACATTCCTTTTCCTAGATCATGAAAATGCAGAATTATAACCTTCTAGTTTCTGAATTTTGCTGCATATTATCCTTGAATAAATTATGGAAGCAAAGAACCACAGCCCAAGAATTTCAATCAGGCAAATCTTACCTCTGATTTTATACTTTTGGCTGCATTATTCTTTTCAATTTACTGTTGCAGGCATATATGGTTTATCTTCTAGACGAGCAGTAGATTATGCCTGGTTTATGCTTGTCATTAAATATCTTCCTGCTTTGGTCCATTATATATAAACTGTGAGGCATATTTTTGACCCTTATCCCAGCATTGCAAATATGTAGTTTAATAATTGAGCAGAGATCAGAATGTACTTGCCTTGCTGGAAAGGACTATTATTATGATCATTTTTTAATTATGCAAGCCATTCAGTTACTTATTGCTGAGCTCCACACCAGAATCTGCCCAGGGGCACTTTAAACCTGTGTGAATACTCTTAACCAAGGCTCAGAATGATGTTGGAGCCTGCCAGATTCAGAATAAAAAACAGGATAGAGGCCACGAGATAATTCCTGTGCTTTGCCACCAAAATGGAAAGTTCAAGATAGATAATGGTGTAATAGATGGCAAAACTTTATACGGAGAGGCAATTTTTTTCAAGGTTACGAAGAATCTAATAGCATAACTAGAGATATAAGGCAGAAAATTTCAAGTCCTTAGAGCTACCACCATCCCTCCAGTTACTGAGATCTTCAATAATCTTACTAGACTGTGCTCTTCATTGAGCCAAAGGCTATAATATTCATCCTAAAATGGGTTACTTATCTTTACCCAGAACAAAATAGATTTCAGAATGCATCTTGAAATTTATCCATCTGCCTCATGAATGAATATATTATGCATACAGGCTGGTCCTAAAGACATTGGATGGCTTGATTGAACACATCCTGACAATTAGAAATACTACTAAACATGCAGACCATAAAGTGAGCCAACAGTAGCATTATCACCAAATTATTCAAAGAGTATCACTGATGACATGTGACCTTTGCTTTTCTAGTCTCTTTGGCTGATACTAGTTCTACCAAAGACATAGTTCTTACTATCAAGGAGATTACAATTTGGCTATAAAATATAACACACAAAATAGCAGAAGCATAATACAAGCTATTATGTAATCTAGAGATGTGATTTAGTAGAAGGAATAGAAGGACTGAGAACCCCTGACTTCTCTATTTGGTCTAGCTGCTTACTTGTTGGTCGTGTGTACTTTGGCAAATAACTTAGTTTTTCTTTTAGACTCAGTTTCTTCATCTGCAAAAAGAGTATATTATTACATGCCTTGCTTCTCTAATAAGACTATTGTAAGAGTCCAATGATAACACATGATAATTTTAAAGCACTGCATGAATATATTGTATTAAATTGTAATGTACAGATAATAAGTAAAATAGAAATTCATAATAAAATTATGTTTAGAAGAGAATTGTGTAGCTAAAATGGTCATTACAAATAGAACATTTTTGTGCATAGACTGAGGGGAAGCTGGAAGGGAATAAGCATTTATATAGCACTGCCTATGTGTAAGGCACTGTGTTAAATGCTTTCAAAATATTACCTCATTTGATCCTCACAGCAGCTCAGTGAGATAGGTGATGAAGAGAACTTCAAGGTCTTCTAGTCCAAATTTACCCCTTTTACAGATAAAGTAACTGAAACCGAGAGATTTGTAATCAGGCACTGATTTGCTCAAGTTGCAATAGTATCAAGGATATAATTAGAGCCCAAAGATCTTGATTCTCATTCTACTTTTCTCTCAACTATATCACATAGTCTCTCATAATGCCAGGATGTTGTTAACTGCTATTAAATGGTCTTGGAAAGGTAGTTTTGTAAAGTTAAAATGGAGAACCAAATACAAAGACATAGGTTCAAATCTTGTTTCTGTCACATATTGCATTTTTTAAATCTTTGAAAAGCCACTTAACATTGAAGCCCAGACAATTGTTTGTCAATAAGTGTAAGAGTATATGTCCATAAACTTTGGCAGGTGACAATGAACATATAGATCTGAACATACTAATAAACACAAAACAGGATATGCTAAAAGCTTAAGGACCATCATATAGTTTGGAAATTCTTTTGACTATGCTCCATACCTAAAGATTTTGAAACTACCAAGTTTAAATATTTTGTCAAATTTACTTTTTTACTTAGGGTTTCCAACCATGAATAGGAGAAGGAAATCATGTGTGGTAGAAGGAAATAGCCATTTGATGCTATTATCACCACGCTACCAAATATTTATCGAATTTCCTTTCCATATTTCATACTTGTACTGGTTGATTCATGCTGGTCAGATCCCATTGCAATTTATGTGCATAGATTAATAATAGTGACCCAGTTCAGACACCTGAATTTGATGTGCAGCTCTAGATTTAGCAAAAGGAAATGTCAATTGATTCAATTCATTTTGATTCAATTCAATTCAACAAACATTTATAAAGTGTCTACTATAAGGGCAACACCTTAGAAATGCTAATTTCTTGTCCTAATGCAACCTCAATAACTCCATGCCTCAGTATTTTTCACCTCTAAAGCGAGAACAGTCACACTAGACATTTCATTAAAGATGAACAGTGAATAAGGATAATGTTAAAGAACTAGGAGATCTGCAAAACACACCAGAAATTCTCATAATTGGATTCCAATTTTTTTAAAGCCTTTCCCTTTGAAACCTGAACTATAGCCATCAGTCTATGAGCCAGGATATTGCTGGCTAAAACTCTGTTTCATTCCATCTTGGCTGTGGGGATATATGTGAAAGTAGCTGACTGTCAGTGGCATTGATAACTGTGACTGTGCAGAAAAAAAATGAGAGAGAGAGAGAGAGAGAGAGAGAGAGAGAGAGAGAGAGAGAGAGAGAGAGAGAGAGAGAGAGAGAGAGCGCTCTGATGAGAGACATAGAGGAAAGGGGAGCCTGTTTGCCGGAGAGAGACAAGAGAGTGAAGGATCCGGAAGGAGGGGTTGAAAAAGGGAGATTTTTATTGGAAGCAGTTAAAGTGGTTGCTATGAGACCTGTTCCAGCAAACAGAGGCACAGCAGCCAGCCTGAAACTGATTGTTCTTATCTCTTTTACGAAATCTTTCTTTTTACACAGTTTTTGAGTTGTTTAATATCCTAGCAAGCACCTGACAGTGTTGTGTGTGAGTGTTTTTTTCCTCATCCTGCCCTTTCTCCTCTTCCTTATCCTGTACTACTTCTTCAGTCCTTGCTGTAAGATGGAGATAGAGAATGAGACCATCTGCTCCTCAGGCAGCTCCTCAGGAGGGTCCAGAGAGTACAAGGTGGTGATGTTGGGAGCAGGGGGAGTTGGTAAAAGCGGTAAGTTTTTTAACACTAAATGTTGGGTATAGAGGGACAAGGGGAATAGATAACTTTAAAAAGGCAGGGGAAATGATGCTGCTGTTGTTAAGAGGGATTACTGCTTCTGCTAAACTTAACTGATATTCATTAGAAACACTGAAATGAATTATAATTAATAACGGGATGCTGATGAGTTAGTTGAATTTAGTTCCATATAGCAATGCTACATAGAATTTTAAGTGAATATTTTCCTCTTCACAATTCATATGCTTATAATTCAGAATTGTTATTTACTATCACATTATCTTTTTTAAATGGTCACAGTCTTTTAGGTGGTACAAGTTATAGAATTGGTTCCTATCCTTAATGTACTCACTTAGCATAATGTTGGAAAAGTAGCATCATTTTGTGAAAAGATCACACAACTTAGTATCAGAAGAACTGCAATAAAGGCCCAGCTAGGACTGTTGGCAAGTCACTTTTAAACTTTGTAAGTGTTGGTTTCCTCGTGTAAACTAAGGATAATAAAACTTGTTATCTATCTCATAGAATTACTGTAAGCCAGGTGTTAGATATAAATTATATATTAATATAGTCACTGTGGGCAAATTCCACTCTCTACCCCTAAGGTTGTTTGTGTGTAAAATGGGTATATGACATGCTACCTATTTCTCAGCTTTGTAAGAAAAGTCCTAAGTAAAAATGACCTATTGATCTTATATCATGAGTATGGAAGAATCATTTAAACACTGTTAAGTCTTGGTTTCCTCATTTATATAATGGAAATAATAAAGTTGACATTACCTGCTTCATGAAGTTGTTGTCAGGAAAACATTTTGTAGGTTTCCATAGACTTGTTATATTATACACACAAGGTGGTGCAGTGGTAGAATCCTAGACTTTGGAATCCAGAAGATATGAGTTCAAATCTTTCCATAGACACTTAGTAACAAGGTGACTGGTCAAATCACTTAATCTCTCTCAAGCTCAGTTTCCATTTATGCAAAAAAGAGGATACTAATCCCCACAATAATTACTACCACAAAGTGTTGCTGTGAGGATCAAATGAGATAACATATGAAAAGTGTTTTGCATATATTAAAGTGCCGAATAAAGGATAGGGCCTGGACCTGTGATTTCATTGATATTTTCTTTTGTGGTCATTCAGTCATTTTTAGTCCTCTCCTATTCTTCATGACCCCATTTGAGGTTTTCTGGAAAAACATACTGGAGTGGTTTGCCATTTCCTCCTCTAGCTCATTTTACAAATGAAGAAACTGAGGCAAAGAGGATTAAGTGCCTTGATGGAGGCCACGTACCTAGTGAGGCCAGATTTGAACTCAGGAAGATGAGTCTCCTTGACTTCAGGCCTGGTGCTCTATCTACTGCACTGAAGAACTTCTAGATGAGGAAATAGGCTCTACCAAAACAGAGAGAACCTTTTCTGTTGCATGTACACTTCCAGAGTTGCTGAGGCACTAAGAGGTTAAGTGACTTTTACAGGATCATAGAGCCAGTATATGTTAGAGGTAGAACCTGATCTCAAGTCTTCATTTCTCTGGGTCAAGCTCTCTTCACTAACAATAATATTCAATTAAAGTACATTATAATGTTTAATTGTTGTTGCTACTGCTGTTGTTTTGTTCCTTTTATAAGTCCCCTGATAGATTAAACATTTATGGAGATCAGATATTATTTACTAAAAATAAATATTTCTGGCACGTGTATCCTACCTTGCACAGTATATACACCAAATAAATGTTTTCTGAAGGGTTGAAGAATGCACATGTGATAGAATTACTCAAGGAATACATAAATATACAATAATAGAGAAGGTTGACAGTCATAACTCAATATATAAATTGGTTCTTATTTCCTTCCTTTGTTGGAAACAAAGGGTTTTGAAAAGTAGGAAGACTGTTTATTTTGGATGTGAAGTTAGAAGTGGCTATATAGGGTTAGATAGGTGGGGCAGTGGATAAAGCACTGGCCCTGGATTCAGGAGGACCTGAGTTCAAAACCGACCTCAGACCCTTGACACTTACAAGCTGTGTGACCCTGGGCAAGTCACTTAACCCCAATTGCCTCACCCCAAACAAAAACAAAAACAAGAAGTGGCTATATATGTAAAAGAGATAAGCTGGCCTACTTAACCAAACTTTAACAGAATAAATGTAAACTAAAAAGCTGTAAGAATAGGACATGATAAAGAAGGTAATATATATTTGTGGGGACAGTGTCTGTTTGATGAGAACCCCAGTAATTAAATATGAGTGGTTTTATTTGTATAAAGAAAGACAAAAGACATTAGGAGTAGAGTTTCAGGAGGGTACTAATAATGCCAAAATGGTAGAAGAGAAAGATGAATAAGGCAGCAGCATCTGAGGCTGATTGGATTGAAAAGGCCTCAAGGCAAGGATGTCACCAATGATTTCCAGTCACATGCTTAAGATCGACATTAAGGGACTAATTTGGAAGTGTTGCAAAAATGAATAAATAAATGAATGAATGAATGAATAGATAGATAGATTGATAGATAGAATAAGATCTAAAAAAAGAAGAAGGTCCCAGAGTTACTGTGGAGAGAAAGGCTAAAGGCCTGACAACTGAACCAGTTGGCAAAAATGAATGAATGAACGAATGAAAAAAACAAGTGAATGAAGTTTCTTCTGAGTATGAGAAAGGAAGGCACTAATAGTGACTCCCAAAGGAATAGAGGTGTCAGCAGAAGAAGCAAAACTGAATGGAAAAGTGAAGTTAGAGAAATGCAGACATGGTTCTAGAAGTGCTCTGATATCAAATGGTTGTCAGAACAAGAAGAAATGAGTCATCTCACATAAGGAGAAAAGTGAAGAGAGAAAAATTTTACAACTTTGAAATGGCCAGGCATTTTAAGGTATATTTCTAAGTGGTCTGTATTAGTGTCAATTCCAAATTTCTTATGTGTAGGTGTCTATGCATATATACATGCATATTTACCTACAAAGAGTAATGGGTATACCATGTATATACACATGCATATACCACGTATTTACATACTTATTATCTCTGTCTATATATACATGTGTATAGACATATTAATATATGTATACATGTGTATACATGAAACTGATAGAAGGGTGGAAATGTGAGAAATGGTGGAAAATAACTGATATTGGTGAGAAGAGGAAATAAATAAGAGGGGTAGAGGGCAAAGGAGAAGAAAAGGGGAACAGGCAAAAGGAGAGGCAGAAAAGGACAGGAAGGGAGGGAAATATAGCATTTTGTAGATTTGAGGTAAAACAGATGCCTGTAGCAATCACATGTTCACTCACATACTATCTTTACTTATTTTCTATGTCCTTATGAATCTTTGGGAACTGGGGAGATGTGCAGATATGGAGATGGGGTAATTAGGTTAAAACCTGTCCTATTCTGTAGTGACAGCCATGGAGCCAGAGGAAGGTAATTGTCTGGAAGAAATTATCTTCGAAAGGATGTATTCTTTTATTAGAGATAATAAATGCTGCCCTCCCCCCACATATACATAGTCACCTATATCAACCCACAATATTAAATACTTTGATTAACCATTGTTACAAGTTTCCAGAGAAAATTTTGAAGCAGCCACTGCCTTGGCTGAAAAGGCCACATCTTTGTTTTCCATGAAAAAAATGCATGGGTCATAATTAAATCTTCAGGAAATTACTTTTCCAAATGTGATAAAGTCAAATAAGAGCTTCCAGCCAGCATCAACAAGCTGATCAGGAAAAGAAAAGAGAAGGCCAATTAGTCCACCTAGTAATTATGTAAACCAGGAATATTTTATTGCTTATCCAGAAGGTAAAATACATAGTAGCCAAATGTATAAAATCATAGCCTGAATTTGTCTAAAATTCCTGAGCTGTGGTTCTTTGCTTTAATTATTTATCTAATCATAAGTCACCTTCATATTCAGGAAACAAGTAGAATATAACTTCTGTATTTCTGTGATTCTGGATGTAGATTGGTTGAAATAATTTAAAATCAGAGCCTTATAAGCCTATACCACTTCCTCTTCTCATATGTCATCTTCCTTTTAGCAATTTACATGAATTGATTTTAATTCCATTATTTTCCTTTGTTCTGCATTTAATAAGCAAGGGGCTATAGGGATTCCCCCCCCTTTTCATTCCTAATGTATTAACTACAATATGTGTGTGTGTTTTTGTGTTTGTGTGTGTGTGTGTTTCAGTTAATTGGCCTCTTTCCAAAGCCTCTCTCAAAATCAGAGAACCACTCATAATAACTGTATGAATTAAAGAAGAATGGGAGGATTCTTAAAATTAACAAAATGGCCCAATGAACTTTTTCCCCCCCAACACAGGCCTCCATGACAGAAATGGGTTTTGAAGGGCATACCTACCTACATACATATATTAAAATACATACACACACACAAACATATATACACAGCCAGCTTCAAAGTGGCTACTAATTGCTTTTTTGTAATAGGTAATGGGAAAACATTTTGGAGGAAATCACTTTGTAATATAGAATAAAGTTCATTGGCCATGGAATCAGAAGACATGGGTTCAAATTCTGGCCACTGTTTACCCTTTGGCAGAGAATTTTTACCTTTCTCATTCTCAAGTCAAAGTCAACAAGCATTTATTAAGCAGTTTCAATGTGCCAGGCAGGGTGCTAAATTCAGGGATTACAAATACAACTAGAAAGAAAGATAGTTATTACTCTCAAGGAATGCACAGTATATTATAATGGGGGAAGATAACAGAAAAGTGAGCTAAAAAGGAGATTAAGAAGTATGAGGGTGATATGGTTCTTATTTTATGTACATATACTTTATGTCTCAACCAAACCAATGTTTATTCTCTTTTTTTCTTTCTTTCTTTCTTTTGCGGGGTAATGAGGGTTAAGTGACTTACCCTAGGTCACACAGCTAGTAAGTTTCAAGTGCCTGAGGCTGGATTTGAACTGAGGTACTCCTGAATCCGGGGCCAGAACTTTATCCACTGTACTATCTAGCTGCCTACTATGCTTTTCTTTACACATGATATGTCATGGTCTATCTTTGGCTTTACACAGCATGTCCCCCATGCATAAAATTTGCTACCTTTTCACTTCAACCTCTTAGAATGTCTATTTCTCTTCAAAGTTCAGCTCAATTCCCATTAAGCCTTTCTGGTTCTCCCTTACTCTCTCCAAATATTGCCTTTTATTTATTTTATGTGCAATTTTTTTGCATATACTTATATCACCCAATAGAATGTAATCTCCTTGAGGGCAAGAGGATATTAAATTTTTGTCTTTCTATCCTATATTCATAGCACAGGACGAGGTACTGATTAGATACTTAAATGGTTGTTGATTAAGCTATAAAGTACTGTAATAATATTTTCTTCAGTTGGTCTTTAATCATCGAATGAGTTGAGGTATATGAAGTTTTATTTTAAATCTATATATCCTGAATTTAACTTTCTCCAACCATGTCTTGAGGGAAGAAAGGGCCAAGCTTCCTACATTTTAATCTAGCACATAACCATCTTTTCCTTTACATTACAAACACATCACTGAAATCTGTCATGCAAGCTTTAAAAAAAAGATCATGTCATGTCCTAAATGCATTAGTGTAATTTATTATGCAGAATAATATTGATGGTTAGTTATTTTGTGTTATTATTATTTTTTGGGGTGAGGCAATTGTGGTTAAGTGACTTGCCCAGGGTCACACAGCTAGTAATTGTGTAAAGTATCTGAGTCTGGATTTGAACTCAGGTCCTCCTGAATCCAGGGCCAGTGCTCTATCCACTGCACCACCTAGCTGTCCCTGGTTAGTTATTTTATAAAGGAAAGAATTGTTTTTAAAGTGAATAAATATGCCCTGCTTCTTTCCAATGTGTAAATGATATGGTTTAAAAGTTTAGATTTTTTTCATAAAGTTTTTTTTCTTAATAACATAGCTATATTTTCTAAATTATACCTTCAGAAAAGAAAAGAAAACATTATCTCAACAATAACATCTGGATGGCCATGTTTACGTGAGCAAAATGAAAAGGTGATTTGGGAAACAACACAAAATGCAGTTACAAGAACACTTTATTCAGAATAAGAGTACCTGAGCCAAATCTTGGCTCTGGTATTTAGTGTCTGGAAGACTCATTTCACTTGAGCTCAGACTAAGAGACTAAGTCTAAATGATTGTTGAGGTTACTTCTGGATTTAAAGAGGATCATATAATCAACCAGGATTAATTAAGCATCTGTTTAAGTTATAAGGCTGATTTAAAATAATTTTTTTTTTAAAAAAGCAGACAGAAAAACAAATCCCACCCTCCAGGAGCTTACATTCTCTTGGGAGGAAGGAATCAACATTCAAAGTGATAAATAAGTCCATTATTGAGGAACAGAGAAAGAACATTACTAACAAGAAGGATTAGAATAGGGTATTCATTGTGCTGGATCATGAGACAGAAGGTAGAGATTCTAAGAGGCCCATATGAAGAGGGAGAGTATTCTAGACATAGCATAGAGCCCATATACAAGCATGGACTAGGGAGATAATACCTTAGGTTTGGGGATCAGCTAGTAAGTAATTTTGGCTGGAATATAGAATTGCGAGTGATAGCAATGTACCATGAGCTTTTGACAGGTAAACTCTAGTCAGATTATGAAGGGATTTCAATGTCAACCAAATGAATTTAGTTAATATAAAGAGCCAATGGGAATTGCTCAAAGTCAACTCTTTGTCCTCACTCTCAGGCTATTAGGTCTGCAATATTAGAAATTATTTTCCCAGCCCCATCTCTTCACATTTTCCAGACACTCATGGTCTAAATGCCAAAACCACAATAAAGATAAGGAAAAAGAAAACAAATTTACAATCCTGTTGCCCATTGGTTTCATCCTTAATTGTAGCCTTACTCATTAGGCCAGAGAAAGATATCACTCACTACAACTGATTCAGCAAGAATTGGCTTATAGGTCTGTAATGGGCTTAGTGGAAAATGAATTCATTTTCAGATACTCAGACAGGCAACAGAAGAAATACAATTCTGGGAGGAACACATTAACTAGAAGTATTTCCAAGATTATATGTGCTATGCATTTAAATTGATATAGGTCAGGTTATTCAGCCAAATGGTTATATCACAGATCTCCATTTATTATTATTATTATTTTGTGTGTGGGTACAGACTACTTTTCACTTAATCTTATATAGAGGAAGCCCAGTACAATGGAAAGAAACAACAAATATCAGGGATAAAAGGGGCCTTAGAGTCGTCTATTTCAAGGATTCGTATCATAGATAGATGTTTAGGGGATCTGTGAATTTGGATGAGAAAAAAACCACTTCATTGTTTCAATATATTAGGTTTAATTTATCATCTTATGTATTATATTTTATGCATTATTCTGGAAAAAATACTCATAGACTTTACAAGAAAGGAAGTTGTGTCAATGATACAAAAATTTTAAGAACTGATTAGTACAACTTCCTCATTTTATAAATAACTGAGATTCAAAGGAGTAAATGATTTGCCAAAGGTCATGAAGTTAGTAAGCAATGGAGCCCTCACTTAAACTCAGGTTTTCATGTATTCTCTGCCTCCTTTGAACTGAATATCTATATTCTTAGCTATGATATCTTATTATTTAAGTGACTTTGAGCAAGTAATTTAAATTTAAAATAGGACCAATAATTGTTGCATACATAACAGAGCAACATAATTTGGGTGGCATGGACATAAAAATAAAATTAAGTATTGATAATTGTCAGAATCTTGCTTGTCATTCAAAGCCCAGCTCACAAGCCAGCTTTTTTTTTTAAGCCTTCCTTTGTAGTAGCCACAAATGAACTCTCCTTTATCTGACCTGATAGCATTTTTTTTTTGTATGTAATGCATTTACTAAATTCTAATTTGTTTGCTTAAGGAGAGAAAGAAGAATCTGATTCCACTGAAATAGGAAACTCTTGGTCAGAGCTCCTTTGATGTTGATCAACAATAGTTCTTATCTTATAGTTATATAGAGTCTACTGGAGGCACTGAGATGTTCGGTGCTTTTTGCAATTTCACAAAGCCTGTATTTGTAAGTGGCAGACCTTAATCCCAGTTCTTCCTCACTCTGAAACCAGATTTCTAAACACTGTACTATTTGGCCATTTTATTTTGTAGTAAATTTAAATATAAAGTTTAGTAAATCTTGCATCTGCCACATTCATTTAATAAGTCACTTAATGTCTCTCGGTCTCAGTTTCCTTATCTGTAAAATGGTGATGAAGAGAATATTGATGATGATGATTATAACTATAAAGGGAGGTTTAAAGAACAATTTACTTAAGATATTTAAAGCACACACCTTAAAGCTTAGTAATCTATTTAGAGAACTTAGCTAATCTTTAAGGTTTATAAATATGTTATTTTTATCATAGATCCAAGAAGGTTGTTTTTTTTAAACCTTTCTTGGTTCATTATCTAAATTTAATACCTAACTGAATGAATTAATTGATCTCTATCTTTATATATAGACACATTAATATTATATGCATATTTATGTATATATCTATTTTGTTTTGTACTGTGTAGCTACCTTCTTAATTTGTTTCTTAATTTGTTAATCATGACCTAGAAATAGGGCCAGTCTTAGGTATAGCAGGGATATTAGCAATAACTTGTTGAAACTTGAGAGGACCTTCCAAAAGTCCCCTAGCCTAGGGCTTCTTACAATGACTACAATTTTCCTATAAGATTTTCAGTGATAGAGGTTAAAATACTCACTTATACAGTAGAGGCTACCTATTAAATGTAAATGTCTTTTTGAAAGGGAAAATATAGCTTATTGTCTGAAATAATATTTCAATATAAAGTAGTCAATCAGATTAGCAGCAACCACCTAGCAGGTCTCTGAGGGAAGAGGAAAAAGAGAAAAATAGTTGTTAAATCTTGGTTAATATCTATGACATTAGAAGACAGAGAACTGATAAGAAAATTATTTTGGATGCCATATTTTGTGGTATGAGGGACAGGGCAGCCTGGAAATGTCCTCAAGGAGGTTATATGGAAAGAAAAGAACAAATAAGGAGGAATCCTGAGATCTAATTCCCTTCACACTGTTACTGATTATTAGCTGTTTTTGAGCCATCAGGGCTCACATACTTTTTTCCTTTTGCTGGTCTTCATTATTGATTCCAATTACCATGATCAAACTAACAGGCAAGGTATGCCCAGAATCAGTTAATTGGCTAAAAGGAAATTTTCTTTGGCCTCAATAAGTCCCATCCCACAGAAGAAGGCAAAGATCAGAAGGTTATTGGATAGGTAAGGAAGGAGTTGGTTGAGTATTGCATGCCTGCCTTTATATCTCCTTCCTCTCCACCTCATTCCTTTGATTCCTGATATTGATTGACTTCAGCTGTTGTCTCTGGAGAGGTAATTGAGGGGACTATAATGATGGGATTTCCCTTGTTACCCCTCTAAAGCATCTCCTCTTCTGTAGTCTAATTGACCTGCAGTGCTATGGTGATCATAGGATCACACGTGACAAAACCATAGCTTTCCAGAGAAAATGCGTGAGGGAATTACCTGCAAGAATAGCTACTGAGAGTGATTAGTTAGATGAGCTTTACTTTATGATCAAATCTATCTGTGTTTGAATCTAGGTTGCAATATTTTTTCCCTTTCATATCATTTTACTTTTTTGTTACATTTTAAATTAAAATGCACCAACTTATTTTGTTCTCTCCTAACTGCATACTAGGCCACCACAATGAAATTTTATGATTGGAGTGAAAATTGAATTACATATATATAGATTTTTAAAAAATAAATAGAAGTGGACCATAGCTCAGAGAGAAGTCTGAAAAGGGCTTTGTGGGGCAGGAAAACTGAAGGGACAGTATGGTGAAGATGAAACAGTGTATGAGAGGAGGAGGAGGTAGGTCGGGCTGCTGGTGGTCCTGGGAGAATAATGATGCTCTTGACTCTGTTTTATTTGTTCTTGTTCTTGTTTTTCTTTTTGGTTTTGTTTTTTCAGTAACTTAGATGAATGAATAGATTTATACTTACTAACTTTGTAGGTGACAAAAAGCTGGTACAAATCAATAGTAAACTAGATGGCAAATTTGGGATAGATATCAATAGGCTAAAATGTTGATCTAGATCTAGTATGATAAAATTTAATAAGGGTAATGGTAAAAGTAACACAACTTCCAAACTAAATCAACCACCTGGGTAGATAATAGATAAAATATGGCTAGGCAATGCCATATAAAATTGGCATATTAGCATTCACTATGAATAACAGTAACATGCAGCATCTCAGAAAAGTGAACCCAAATTTTGGCATCATTAATAGATATACAGAGCAGAAAATAAAAGAGGTGATAGACCCTCTGATCATTTCCTGACCTAGTCAGGCCACATATGGGGTATTATTGTGTTCAGTGCTGGAAGACACAATTTAAAAATAAGTTTGAAAATCTGGGGCTGATTTAAAGGAAAGTGAGGGGACTTGATAGAATACCATACAAGTATGGACTCTCCTTTAGGAGATTTAATTTGATCTATTTGGATTTAAAGGGTATAATCAGTAGTGATGTTGGATGGAAGTTACAAAAGGGCAAAGTTTGACTCGATGGATGGTGGAAAATAACTTCACAATTAAAACTGTCTCTCCAATCACCATTTGTAGAAAATTTTGTTTGGAGCTTGAATGGTCACCTATAAAAGGTAGCGTTCAGAGGATTTGCTGTTCATAGTTGGTTTAAAATAGAACTACTCTGGCATAATAGAACAAAATTAGTTACTAATGTAGCCAAGGGGCTTTTAATATGCCATAGTCTTACCTAAAATCAATGGCATGAGGCAGCTAGGTGGTGCAGTGGATAAAGCACCAGCCCTGGATTCAGGATGACTTGAGTTCAAATCCAGCCTCAGATGCTTGACACTTCCTAGATGATGATGATGATGATTTTGGTGGTGGTGGTGATGATGATGATGATGATGACATTAATGTCAATGGCATGGATGCCAAACATGGTCATTATTTGGCTTTGTTACATTATATCTAGAATGGCCAGCTGCCAGAGTTTGGACAAGCCCAGGTCTATACTTCTAGGCTCTTGACCACCTCAGTTTTAAAACTGTCAGTTCTTGTTTTGGGGGATAGGAAGATGTGTTGGCTATTATCCCCTTTTTATTGATATTTCTTTGGGTTCCTCAGCTTCTTTCCTTTATCATGGCTTCCCTTTCTCCACTTGGATTTCTGTTATGGCATTGTTAAAGGTCCTCTCTCTTATTTTTAATCTATTCTATAAATAGTTCAAAGATTATACTGGTGAATTATCTGCCCTCTCCATGAAACCTCCCCTGAGGACCCCAACCTTAGCTCCTTCCACATCTCCATAGAATTTTCCTCCATTTGATCAGGCTTTCAGTGTTATATTATTCTCTACTTGTTTCTGGTGTCTGCATGTTTTGTCTTCTGCTATACAAAGTTTCTTGTAGGCACTGACCTTGCTCTACATCATGTATTGGCCAACAAAGACATATATGGTGGCGGGAGTGGGGGGTGGCGGGAGTGGGGGGTGGCGGGAGTGGGGCGGGGAGGGGAATGCGGGGTGATGGACATAGGAAGTATTGATCTGGGAGCACTATGAGGAAGAAATGGAATTGGATGAAGATTTAGTAAGCCCACTGTGTGCCAGTCACTGTGCTAAGTGTTTTGTTTTGTTTCGTTTTTTGTTTTTGCAATTAAAAAATATTCCCTCGTTTAATCTTCACAACGACACTGCAAAATAGATGCTATTATTTACCCTATTTTATACTTGAGGAAATCAAAGCAGACCATAGTTAAGTGTTACTAGTTAATGTCTAAGCCTGAACTGAATTCAAATCTTCCTGATTCCTGACCCGGTATTTTTTTCACTATACCACCAGCTGCCTCAAGGGAAGATTGAGGAGGACACAAGGTTATAGCAAACTCTGCCTGTCTTGTGCCCGTAAAACTTCTTCCTCTTAACATCTCTACACATCCATAAAACAAACGTGCATGCATGCAGGTTCTTTATGGAACCTTATGATACTCAATTGTCTCTCTGCATGAAATAAACTAAATATTATGCTATAAATTATCACACTTTTCCCTATGCAATTTACCTATCTAAAATTTTCTCTCCCTCACTACCATCCATATCCTTCCAAGTCCAGCTGGAGTGGTCTTTACCCTGCCTAGTGTTTCCTGACCACTCCAAGGGTTGCTGGCAGAACTGTTGGATTATTTTTTTCTATCATTTATTGGATAGAAATAGCATTAGAGGGGCAGCTAGGTGGCGCACTGACCCTGGAGTCAGGAGTACCTGAGTTCAAATCCGGCCTCAGACACTTAACACTTACTAGCTGTGTGACCCTGGGCAAGTCACTTAACCCCAATTGCCTCACCAAAAAGAAAGAAAGAAAGGAAGGAAGGAAGGAAGGAAGGAAGGAAGGAAGGAAGGAAGGAAGGAAGGAAGGAAGGAAGGAAGGAAGGAAGGAAGGAAGGAAGGAAGGAAGAAAGGAAGGAAGGAAGGAAGGAAGGAAGGAAGGAAGGAAGGAAGGAAGGAAGGAAGGAAGGAAGGAAGGAAGGAAGGAAGGAAGGAAGGAAGGAAGGAAGGAAGGAAGGAAGAAAGGAAGAAAGAAAGGAAGAAAGAAAGAAAGAAAGAAAGAAAGAAAGAAAGAAAGAAAGAAAGAAAGAAAGAAAGAAAGAAAGAAAGAAAGAAAGAAATAGCATTAGAATAAGTGGATATTTGTGTTTGTTTTTAGTCCAGATCTGTAATTTTGTTAGTGTAAGGAATTGCTAGAGAGGAAACTTTCCCTATCATTGCAGATTATAAACTCACCTGCATTTTGTAGATTTGGAAAGTTGTTGAGGATACTGATAGGGTAAATGACTTACTCAAGGTTATATATACAAAATGACAGAGTTGGGACTCAGGTTTTTATGACTGAGACATGATCTCGCTCCACTACTCCTCCCACCACTATAGTATTATTTATTACACAAATACAGTATTGGACTTTTCCATGTGTTTATGTCTCTTACTCTCAAATCATCCATGTGTGAGTCCCTTTAGGCCACAGATCATAATATGCATATTTTTGTGAGAAATAATTATTAATAACTGATAATTTGGGGGACCCAGTGTTCTCTTCTTTCTTATACCTTTCTCTTCCCATACTCCCTGCCATGGCAAGCTTTTCTTGGAAGTAAGATTCATTTGTGTCAAACCCAACCCAAGCTTACAAAGGAGTCTTGGGTAAACAAATCTTTTTGTCTAGATAGCTGAAGGACTTTACTGGTGAGATTTCACCTGCACAACCACATCAAGGGGAAAATTATTTTGCTCTGATCAGTTTGGGTGGTGGGTCTTATATTCCTTCTCTCATGTCATTCTTATTAAGATTTCAGTGACCAAAGTCAAATATTCCAGAATTCATTTTAATAGAACATACCTCCAAATCATGTCAACCAATTAGATTTGTTTGCTGTGGGATAGAATTCCTATAGGTAAAAGTGTATATAAACTGAGACTCTACAACCATTTGGTGGTCTTTGATTTGAGAGAGATGTCCAAATGACCATTCTTTTATTAATAATCTGCTAGTCTATTAATAAAATTATTAAATTGCCCAGAAACGATGTCTCTTGTGATTTTAATTGTCACATTTTTATTCCTTATATCAACTAACATAATCCACTTCTTCACGTGAGGTTCATAGAGGAAGCTTTGTGGCACAATAGATAAAAAACAAACCTTGGAATCAGGAAGATCTGAGTTCAAATTCTGCCTCAAACACTTATTGGGTATGGGAATCTAGTTGTTTTTTTTTAACATATATGGCTAAGATTCATCATTTGTAAAATAATAGTAATGACTAAGCCAGGTATGCTGTGAGGATAAGGTGAAATATTTTTGTGAAGTATGACAAAGACTTTAACTTGTTATAAAAATATCTATTATTACTGTTATTATAACAATTGTTGAATTGAATTAACTCCATTTTTTGTGTCTCAAATATAGTCTAGAGGAAGAGGGGGGGAATTATTAAGAATGACATGGAATCATTTCCCTCTTTCAGTATATGAGAAAGGACAATGAGATGTAAATAAACCATCCTGGGGAAAAATAGCTGTCAAAGACATTTTGGAGGAAAAAAAATCAATACAATTTCTTCTTTGCCTTTATGATCTCTTTCTTCCTTGCCTCTTCTATGTACCTTACTATTTACCTTTTTACTCTCCACTGTTTGCATTATGGTATCTGTCTTTGAAGGAAGAACCATTTTTTAAAAGAGAAAATGGCAATTTATTGTCAGCCTTCTCCTCTGCCCAGGCACCTCCTTCAAAAAAAATCCTATAAATGTTGCTGTGTTACATATCTGGTCATTTCATGAGAAAACAACTGCCACCTATTTTTCACATAAACACAAGTGGAAAATATTTTTCCCCATGCATTTTCAATTGTGACGTCCATCTTGTGTATCTTTCCAAATTCTCTGAGGTGAGGTACATATCTGAATGCCATTTCTTAAGTGGAATGAATTCTTTCACTAGGAATAGAATTTTCTTAAAACTTTTTCATATAAAAACAAACACATAAATAATACAAGAATGTTGAGCTTCCGATATTTACTGGATATTATACTAGGCACTATGGGATGGGTAGTGATGATGATTAATAATGATGATGGTGGTGGTAGTAGCGATGATGAATGATAATCTCATTCTGTACCCAAATCCTTGCTGTATATTATACAAATAATATATAACTTTTAACATTTATAACATCTCTAAGCCTAGACTTAAGAAGACCTGGATACAAATCCCACCTCAGTCCCTAACTATGTGACCTTGGACAAGTCATTTAAACAATGTTTATCTCAGTTTTCTTAACTGTAAAATGGGGTTACATATTTGGTGCTATATAAATGTTATTATTATTATCATTATTGTTAATTGAAAGAAAGTGTACATAGTGGATATATGTGTGTTCTGAGCAAGACTCTTTATCCTTTATGTGTCTTAGGCAAACTCCTAAGATTTGTCAGATGGTCCATATTTGTACCATACTGAATAAATTACAGATCCTGTATCCTCTAAAAGAATAATGTTATATATATATATATATATATATATATATATATATATATATATATATACAAATTGATATGGAGTAATGACAACCCTGGGAAATATTCCAATAAGAAGACTAAAATGGAGTCAGATCTTTAAAAAGTCATTTACTATTCAGATAAGAAACAAGTAATTTATTATATATTATCTTGCTCTCTAATTGTTTCTTGGTTCTTGCCCCTGAACTCATATGTTTATTTCCTTTACCCCACATTTGACTCTAACAGTGATTACTTCTTTATCATCATCTCCATTAAGGTGTAGTAGTAGTAGTCATAGTCATAGTCATACTGATAGTCATAGCAGTGGTAGTGTTATTTGGTCCAGACTTGTAATTTAATTGGTCTATAAAGCTCCTAGACAGGACATTTCCTCTATCAGGGGAACATTAGCATGTCTTTCCCTCCTTCAAATAGATGTTAAACTTCATCTCGGTGGGAAGAGTGTTGACAAAGTTGTTTTTTGTTTTGTTTTGTTTTGTTTTTAAACTCCCCACCACCTCTAGCATTAGACTCAGCATAGACTAGAAATGCAATGCATAATTCTCATATGATTATTTAGAAATTGGTGTGATGGGGAAAGAATAGAGTACTCTAAAAAGTTATAATGGGATACATGTATAAGTACAACATAATCTTGTCTAAATTGATATTAATAGTCAAAATCTATACGAATAGTTCCAATTAATATTTTATTGAGACCCAAACAAATGTGGAAAGAATTCTTGACTTTAACACATCAGGTGCCTAGCAAATCTTTGTTGTTTTATCAACCTTATGTTCTACTCAAATTCATTTCTATCTGGTATAGAAATCATGAGCAATGGATCTTGGTCTTTTATTATCACTGAATACCCCATAGGTATACATAATCATTGATCTCTCCATCCCTCCCTTTTCTATAGGTAAGCCCAGGAGAGTATGACTCTAAATCTAGCTTTTGTCAGGCACTGGTTTGTGGCCTCCTCAACCCAGGAACTCCTTATACTTATGAAGGTATCACCTATCCAATTAGACTTCATTAAAGTCAGAGAAAAATCAACAAAGCTTCAGCCCTCTATAACTATTAATATTCCAGGCCTCTTTTTTCTGAAGTCACTGTGGAAGACCACTCCATGATCTGTGGAATGGGGAAAGGAACTGGATTTAAGTATGAGCATAGCTGGGACTTGATATTTACTAATCCAGAAACCAAACCGTACTCCTTGCTAGCAAAATCCCCTTTTCCCTGATGCTTATAAGAAAACAGACTGACACTGTTCTCAGGAATCATAGGATTCTGTAGACTGGGAAGCTCACTAGCCCATCCTGTTATTAGCATACTTGTACCTCTTACTCCCTTAATCTTTGTGATTTAGATTAACCTGGGGTTATTTTTTTCTACTGCTATCACCTTTGCCACTCTTTTATTTACCTCACCCCTATATTTCTCAATCCCTGTTAATTTCATTCTCTATCCATTAGGCCCAAACTTTTCTCCCTTTTAAGTATATTGCTCTAATACACCTACTTTGTTGCATTTAGAGAACCCTCGTTCCTTCTTCTTAATTTATTTTGTTTTACTTTTTTTCCCAAATACATGTAAAGATAATTCTTTTGAATTCTAAATTTTTTCTCCCATACTTCCTTCTGTCCCCCATCCAGAGGCCAGCAAGCAATTTGATATAGGTTATAACTTACATTCATGTTAAACATATTTCCACATTTCCATGTTTTAAGAGAAGAATCGGAACAAAAGGAAACAATGCAAGAAAGAATAAACCAGAAAAATAACAAAAAACAACAACAAAAGTTAAAATAGTATGCTTTAATCTGCATTCAAACTCCATAGTTCTTTCTTCTGAGCATAGAGAGCATTTTCCACCATAAGTATTTTGGCATTGTCTGGGATCATTGTATTGCAGAGAAGAGCTAAGTCTATCACAGTTGATCATCACACAATGGTGTTCATACTGTGTACAGTGTCTCTCTTGGTTTTTCTCATTTTACTCAGCATCAATTCATGTAAGTCTTTCCAGATTTTTCTGAAATCCATCTGCTTATCATTTCTTATAGCAGAATATCATAACCATCATATTCATATGCCACAACTTGTTTAGCCATTTCCCAGTTGATGGCAAACCCCTCAATTTCCAATTCTTTGCTACCACCAAAAGAGCAGCTATAAATATTTTTCTTCCTTCGGATGCTTTTCCCTTTTTCATGATCTCTTTGGAATATGAACCTAGTAGTGAGAACCCTGGTTTCTTCTGAAAGATAATGTAACCTGACCATCATTTCCAAGAGCAAGTGTAGCTTCTTTCCCTCCCAGGATGAGGAGTTACTCAGACTCCTTGCTTGTTGCCACTTCCAGACTTTCCCAATGCTTACTTCACTCAGCAAGCTCTCCTTATTTGACATTAACACCATCATTATAAATTGCCTTTTCTAGATTTCTGTTTTCATTATCCATTAACCTCCATTCTTTCTCAAGAAGTTCAGTACATAGTCTAATTACTCTCTCTCTAACACATCCTTTTTCTCCTCATACTTGAAAACTTCAGTATACATGTAGATGTGCTCTGAAATATCCATGGATCTTGTTTCATCAACATCATCAATTTTTATCATTCATAAATTCCCTCGAGCTAAGCTATTCATAAGGGCTGGCTTTAGAGTCAGGAGTACTGAGTCCACATGTGTACTAACATCATGCAACTAGGTCTGTTGTTGTTGTTGTTGTTGTTGTTGTTGTTCAGTCATTTCCAGTCTTGTCTGACTCTTCATGACTCTCTTTGTTTTGTTTTTTTTCACAAAGATACTAGAATAGTTTGCCATTTCCTTCCCCAGTTCATTTTACAGATGAGAAAACTGAGGCAAACAGGGTTAAGTGACTTGCTAGGATCACACCATTAGTAAGCATCTGAAGGCAGATATTAACTCAGGAAGATGACTCCTCCTGACTCCAGGTACAGTGCTCTATCCACTGCCCCACCTAGCTTTCCCAACAACAACATACAAACTCCTTTAGGACAGAAAGCATTTTTCTTATGTTTTTCTCATCCTCCAGATAACACAGTGTCTTGCCCATAGAAGATGCTCATTTAAGAATTGTGGAATTTAATTAAATTGCAAGGATTTCAGGCTACTCAAGGAATACCCCCAAGGAGAAAAAACAGTAGGTAATGTGGTAAAAAGTTTTTTAACAGTCGGTTAGTGAATATCGAAAGACGCCAGTTTTTAAAGGACTACCTGTTCGGGAAGGAGACCGACGGCCATGCACGGGCTATGCACGTCGGCCCGGCTGCTAAGTACTCCACTTCTGGGGTGCGAGCTTAAAAGGCAAGGAGAGGATGGAAGTGGGATCTCTTGCCTGCTTTCCTGGTACGATGACTGGCGCGACACATAGACAGACGCGCACTGGAGTTGGACGTAGCCCTGCTCACCGTTAGCAGCACTTGTTTGACTCGGCTCTCTCTCCCCCCAAAGGTGGCCTTGGGCTTTTGGTGAGTTTTATACAGAATATAGACTAAGCTTAGACTTAAGACTATTTGTTTTGTATTTCTACTTTCCTATCCCTCTAATCAACATCACCTGGTAACTATCACACAATAAAAGCTCTAACTATAGACCAAAAGCTTCTTCCATTTACTAGTCTGGGAGATAAATTAAGGGAAAGGTTAAAGAAAGGAAATTAATGCTCTAGTATCCAATTTTAAATCTCACGGTAGGAAGGTGAATCATGGAATCTGATAGAAGTATGGGAAAGGAAGATGCAAATTTGTTTCTGCACTACCTGTGTTACCTATTACCCAAGCTATAAGAAATCATTGCACTTGTGTGTTTAGTCTTTCTATCTACTTCCAGAGTGGCTTCCAAATAGTGCTTCTGGAGCCTTATGTGTCTGGTCTAATAGTATGAGGAATGGGAAATGCACTGCTCCATGTGATTTTCTTAGAAATAAGATATAAAAATCAGTGGAGTTGTGACAGGCTCAGTGTTTTGGTACAGTTCAAGTTTTGAACAGAAGGTCATACCTTTTCCATTCTTCGGGACTCCTCATCCATCACTCTTGGCATGTGTGATCATTTTTAATTTGCTGCTTTTATAGCTAGCATTTTAACTATACCAGCTAATCCTTATCTAACTAATAAGGTCCTCTGCTTCCACCTTTATTGATTAATCATCTTGGAGTTTTTAATATCCATTTGTGTTTAATTATGCTGATATTAAAAATGCCTCATTCTTGAAGGTGATAGATTATCTTTCAAAGGACTGGACATTTGCTTTGATTTATAAAATAGCTACTTGGTTGAAGCCTACCTTAAGCTTTGCCCTTGGAATCCATTCTGTTGGAGAAGTCTAGAAGGAGACATTACCAGAACGGGGCCTTCAATGTTTGTTCTCTTGCTCCAAGGTCCTTGACTTTAAATTCTAGGCTGTTTAAATACACATCTAACCTACCATTCTAGCCTTATTTCCAAGCTAGATTGATGAATATTTTGCCCTCTGAATACAACTGCCACATTCCTTCTGCCAAGTCTTTGTACATGTAATTTCCCTCAGCTGATATTGCCATCATTCTTTTCAAATTGGTCAGTCTCAATCCTTTTCAAATTGTTCAGCTTAAGCTATATCATAAAGCCTTTGACATATATAACCCCCAGTCAGCTTTCTTTGAACTTGATATCTATATTACCTGTTTGACAATTAGTGAATTTTATTCTAACTTGTCTGCCTTTTGTATACCTAGTTTCAATAATGGTACTATAAATGCCTGGAGAGCAACCAATACTGTATATTTTATATTCCTTTTGAGCTTCCATAACCTGGGCACATAAAAGATAGTTAATATTTGCCAATATATTCAACTTATGGTTCTATAGCCAAGTCCCCTAATATATTATCAAAGGGACATATCCAATTTAGAGCTGCTCCATGTTTTGGGGTATGATATATTGATGTTACATTAAGCCTCAAGCCATTAAATACCATGCAAAGATCCTGGAGTCCTTCATGAACCCCCAGCATTCAAAAAGCACAACTTCCTTGACTTTTTTCTCTCATTGCTTTCATAAAGTATGACAATAAAAACATCTAGGAAAGTAAAACAAACAAAAAATAATATCACAATTTCTTGGGTTTTCGTTATTGTCTAACAGAGACATTTAGGCAATTGTGAGTTTTTAACATTTGAAACACTGTAACTGTTCATTCATACTTGGAATGGTAACTATTAGAATACCATTGTGCCTCAAAACCAGTCTCAAATGCCATGTATGGAGAATCTGCTATAGTGCAGAAAAATCAAAGCTGATGGAATCGATGAGAATTTCTAACTCTTCTCGAAGCTCAGGGAATGCATCAGGACTTACATACTTAAATGAGGCCTTTCCTGCTCTTCTGTCAACTAGTACCTTCTCCATACTCAGCTCAGAAAATTGCCTTGTATTTTCTATTATATATTCTGTTACATATACACATTAGACATATTGTATTTATATGTGTGCTTGTGCATACTTGTATATAGTTATACTTTAATATAGTACGTAAAAATGTGTGTATATCTAGATAGACACATACACACCCATCTCTGTGTCTGTGTGTATATAATCTTCTTTCTTTTAAACAGTTCAGATGAGAGTGAGGTTCAATGTCAGCTATTTCCCCCAACCTCTTTTGTATAGATATCTACTTGTCTACCTTGATTATGTGAGATAAACCTTCCTTTCCCTTTCACTTCAGTGTATTCCTCTTATGTTCTCTTTCCTTTTTTTAAGATCGCCAAGTCATAACAGAATCACTCCTAGACATTGTCTAATTGACCTCCCTGTATGACCCCTGATGATGTTAGCATTCAAAGATGACACATGTATCATCTCACCATATTTGAATGTAAACAATTAATCCTTGTTTAGCGTTTTATTGTTTTTCATTCCTATATACTTTTTATGCTTATTTTCATGGATGTGTGTGTATTTCAAAGTCTTTCTACAACTCTGTTTTTTCCATTTGCAATGCTTTGGGGTGCTCTCTTCCATTAAATATACTTTTTTCCCTTTGTATTATTATACTCAGTTTTGTTGGCTATCTTGTTTGTGTTCTTAGCTATAACCCAACATCCTTTGCCTTCTGGACTATTATATTCTAAGTTTTCTTCTCCTTTATGGTAGTGGCTGTTAAATTATGTACGATCCTACTGTGGCTCCTATGTACTTGAGTTCTTTCTTCCTGGCAGCTTTCAGCATTTTTTTCCCCTCTGACCTGAAAACTCTGGATTTGGGGAATGATATTGGGAGTTTTTATATTATTTCAGGAGGTGACTAATGGATGCTAGTTATGTTTTTTCCTCTGATTATAAGAGACGTGCATTTTTTGTCTGTTTATTTGGGCATTTTATTGACATTCACATGGCATGACATCACAAACAAAAAGGGGGCCTTCGGGCCAGGATCAGGGGCCGTGGTCACTGCCTGTTCCACACATTGAGCCTCTTCTCCCATTTGATCTTCCTCTGGAGCTGCAGGATCCCATAGAGCTGAGCTTTAGCTGTGGCAGGGCAGCCTGGGATGTAGATGTCCACAGGCATAATGCAGTCACATCCTCTCACTACAGAGTACGAATAATGATAATATCCTCCACCATTAGCACAACTTCCCATGGTGACTACGTAACGAGCCTCTGGCATCTGGTCATATAACTTTCCAAAAACTGGTGTCATTTTGTTGGTGAGAGTGCCAGCTAGGATCATCATATATGACTGATGTGGGCTGGCCCAGAACACCACCCCAACGTGGTGAAACTTGAGGGCTGTGCTAGGTTGAAAACTAAACAATCCATACCAGGCCAGGTGAGGAACCACCAGTGCTGCCACCATCTTGAACACAGCCTTCAGATGACAACATGGGCATTTTAAAAAATTTCTTGGAATAGGATGTCTAAGCTCTTTTTTACTCATAGTTTATAGAGAATCCAATAATTCTTAATTTTTTCTCCTCAATCTGTTTTTAAAGGCATCCATCTGTTTTCTTTTTTTTTTCAGTCCTTTGACTTTGTTTTAATACTTCTTATTGCTTAATGGAATCATTGGCTTTAATTTGGTCCATTATAATTAAAAAAGAGTTTGTTTCTTGGGCAAGGTTTTATATTATTTGTGCCAAACTGTTTATTCCCTTTCCAAATCTTTCATCCATCATTCTCATTTCTTTTTCCTTTTTTACCTCAAGTGCTTTTATTCTATTTTTTAAATTCTCTCTCTTTTTTTTTTTTACAAAAAAAGCAACCCTTGCTTCATCTCTTATAGATATTTTAGTTGAATTCTTGTCTCAACTTATTTTTTCCCTAGGTTTTTCTTACAGGTATGCTGAAGTAATTTTCTTCTTTTGGGTTTATTTGTTCATTTGTTGAAATCCTTTTATACCATATTAGGTCAATATGATTGGGTTATTTTTTTTCCATTTCTCATTCTTCCAGTCTATATCTTAACTTTTGACTTTACATTACAGCTGACCTCTAAAGTACTCTAAAGTACTGATCCTATTGCTGCTTTCTTGGGATACTGAATGTTGTTTATTTCAGTATATCAAGGAGAGACTGAGGTCCTCAAACTTTCAGTGCTCCCAGAGTCATCTGATCCAGGGAGATTTCTGCTTCTACTCCCCCTACACTGCTTCTGCCACTGCCACCTCATGAACTTCCTTTCTTAAATGTCCTACCCAGGGCTCCATTTCCAGGATCTCTGCTCCCTTTCTCATGTTCTCCTATCAGACCTCTACGCATCATCAGTCCATTATTGCATGGTTGCTAGTTCACTTCTGAATCTGAATCAGTGTTTTTAGTTAGTGCAGCATACCCCTTCCCTAATCATATCTCCAGTCTCCACAAACCACTCTGTCACAAGCTGGGGTGAACAAATGACTTGCTATGACTTTCTAAATTTCATTGTCAGGGTTCAGAATGGTGTATTTTATAGATCTATTTGAGGGTGTTTCCCCTCCCCCCTTGCTTCATTTTGTTTTGTTTTGGCAAGGGAGTTCATTACACTGCTCCCTACCATTCCCTCATGGGGAAAAGGTTCTACTACCCCATCCTCCCCTAATCACTTAAAATTTCAGTGCCTTCAAGAATGGTAAGATGGCAAGATATGAAATAATTACCTTTGTAGAAGGAATTCCTCAGGATGAGGAAAGGTATTAATGGAATAATGATCATAAATAAAACAAAAAGATCTTAAACAAGATGTGGGTGATGGTAATGGGTGAAATAAAGTTTGTCTTAAGAGATTAGTGCTATATTTGACTATAATGGAAAAGCTTGGATACATCTTCCTACACTTTTATAAGTTACTCCTTTGGGATGTGCTAGGGTTTCCTTGAACATACACCTTTAAGCACAAGGGTTGCAAACCTCTTCCTTTGGTGACAGTGAGAATGGTTAAACAGCATAACATGTGATATGTATCCAGCCTCAGAACTGATAGACCTAGTTTTAAATCCTGAATTTAATATATACTGCCTAAGTGGTCCTGAGAAAGTCTACTGATCTCCTAGTGCTTCAGGCAAATATGAAAGAATATCAGATGTAGAATAGCAGCTTATCTGCATTGATAGATTAGGTTACCTTATTGGCTATTCACTATACTACTGAAATCACAGTTCTAGGCCAAAGAAGAATCAATTTTTGTTTTCATTCTGCATCAGTCATACCGGACTTCCAATGTTTCTTTGAAATCTTCATGTTTGTAATTTTTTACAATACAATAATATTCAATTATATTGAAAAGCCATATTTTCTCCAACTATTTCTTTTTATTATTTTTATTATTTTTTATTATTAAGCATACCATTTATTTTCAAATTTTTGCTATTATTAATAGTGTTATAGTATTTTGGAGCATAGTATCAACATAGTGACATCTGATATTCACTCTATGTACCACTTTAGTCATACTTGTCTCTCTTTTACACTTCTGGTTTCATTCATTTTTAAATCCCTGAAGAAGTTGAGTTCCTCTACTGTAGAGGTATAGGAAAAATATGGGCAGCTAGATGGCACAGTGGATAGAGCACTGGCCTTGAAGTTGAGAGGAATTCAGACACCCTAGCTGTGTGACCCCAGGCAAATCACTTAATGTCCATCGCCTTTAAAAAAACAAACAAATAAAAAACATCTGTGGCCATCTCCAGTTATCCTTAGATAGATAGATAGATAGATAGATAGATAGATAGATAGATAGATAGATAGATAGATAGATAGATAGATAGATAGATAGATAGATATCATGATTTTTCACAGCCCTCTCTCACTTAAATCCAATTATGTGCAAGTCGTGACATCACCCTGATGTCATGATCCTCTTCTAGAATGAAGAATAAATACAACAATAGAGAAGGCAAAGGAAAAAGAAAGGAAAGCTTACCTTAGGTTGAGGGATGTATAATGTATGAGGGATTTCACATTAATATTCCTTTGGTTCCTTTCAATTTTTACATGACATATATCCTTGTCTGTCCTACTCACAAAGTTGCTTTTATCAAAAGTCCCTAGGATTCCCAACAGAGATCCCTAGTGGATTCCATACCCTGCCAGGCTATCACATGAGTTAAATAACCTCTTGCAGTACTTCTATTCTCCACCTCCATGTATATACACAAATCATTTTGCAAAGACAGAACACCAAAAACCCAATTTGCTCATATTTCTTTTTCTTCAGCTCAAGCCTTCTCTATTCTATCATGCCTCAGCATCTCAGTCATTGGTACATAACCCAATAGAAGGATACTCTCATAAACACTCAAATTTATCTATGTTCTCATCAATTTCATAGTTTCCTCCAATGATGCTGATGACAAGTTATCCATGATTGATCATTCTGTGAACTCTCACTTATGTTTTCAAAGAAATTGCCCCAGTGGTTCCATCAAATCTGTTGGAGTTGTTCTTTACTTCTCCTGACATAAGAATTTACCATTGGAGGACATAGTCAACCATCTTTTCATCTTGGGTTTGTCACCATGTTACCAGCCGATCTACTATTTCTGATGTCTCACACCCAATTACCAACTTCTAAAATTTCCAAATTCCAAGTTGTATTTTTAAAATATTGCACTTCTGTTCTTCTTATTGATCTTATTGATAGTCTCTTATTGATTATATATTGGGGCCCATTCACTTCAATCATGTATCTTTCCGTTTCCCTCTGTGTGATTCTCACCTGTAGTTCTTTGGAGACACTACTTAGATTCTAGTCTCTCTGCCATAATTAAATATCCCTATTTAAAAAAAAATAGCAGAAAAGGCTTTTGTTATTATGGGAAACTCAGGTATGAGTAAAAGGGCTTTGCAGTTTTTTGAATGACATCTCTCTCTCTTCTATAACACAAAACTATTTCATCAAATTTAAGAGCCAGAGATTTGTAGTGAGGGACTTATAGTAAGTCGTGGACATTTTAATCAGTTAATTACTTCTCCTATCTCCATAAGCAACCATACACACTTCCCTTAATCTTTAGTAATCTCATATCTAACATCATTATTACAAACACTTTATATGTTATTTTCTTCACAGCAATTCAGAGATATAGCTAATTGAAGTATTAGACACATCTGGAGCCATAGTTAATAATGTTGGGCCTGGAGTAAGGAATACCTGAGTGAGTCTTTCCTCATAAAGTTACCAGCTATGTGACCATGGCCAAGTCACTTAACTTCAATTTCAGTTTCCTCAACTATAAAATGGGAATAATACTAGGACCTAACTTGCAGACTTGTTGTGAGGATTAAATGACCTAATCTTTTAGTCTTTTCTAAAATTGGGACCTGGGATATGGCAAGAATTATATAAAAGTTTATTTACTTCCTTCCCTTCCTCTTTTGTACCCATTTAATATTCAGAAAACCAAGGCTTAGAAAATCAAGGCTTAGAAAATGACTTGCCCAGGATCAGAAAATTAGTACTGTAATGTTGAGTGTTAAATCTAATTTCTCTGACTCAAAAATTGAGTATTTTTTTCTAAGACAAAATCCTGCCTTAAATATTTTCATAAACATAAATACAAAGACTTATTTGTTTTTAAACTAGCCTAATAGAGACATTTTGACTGACTCCTTTAAAAAAAAATCCAATGTGCATACAACAATGCATGTTGCTTTCTAAAAGCAGCAGCCTTCCAATCACTTCTAGGGTACTTATCCTCAATTCCCTTGCCATTTATTTAAATTTTGTTGGATTGGAGAAGCACAGCATCTGACATCCTCCAGTTATTAAAAAGAGGGAGGGGGTAGAGATACTGACTCAAAAACTATAAAAATAAATTGCTTGTGGTGATAAACATTTTTAAAAACACATTTCCTTGAGATATAGTCAAGTAAGTGAGATTTATTTTCAAGGAAAATCAGGAAAGCACGTTTTCATCTCCAAATGAAAAACAGTTGTTAGGGTTTGAGCATTAGTTGAGAGTGAGTTATAGCTGGCACTGATGGACCCAACAAGATCACCACTTTTCCTTGATTGACAGTGACACTCTTTGAAAAGAAATACAATAGAGACTGAAGGCGGATATTATCCCATTTTTTTTCTTCTCAGCTAAAAAGGATGTTTGAAAACTACTGTATAGTGTAGTAAAAAATCAGACTAATAGAGTTATATGAAAACAAACCAAAACAAAAAAAAAAGCACAAATAATGACTTGTGGTTTAAAAAACCTAGGCACTAGTCCCAGTTTTGTCCTCAATTAAAGGTGTGACCTTGACTGTAACCTTTCCAATTCGTACCCAGTCAGTTTCCTCCTTTTCAAAATAAAGGGGCTAATGGAATTAGACTACATCACCTCTAAAGTCTATAATAAATCTAAAGATCTTGTTCTATGGGAGGAAATTTTTAAAAGGGATCTACATCAAGTTGTAGGTAAAACGGACTGTTTAACTCTACCACATCCCTGAAAAGTTGTTGACCAGGACCCAAATGAAGACCTTCCATGATTGGGAAGTAATTATGTATCAAGATAGCCAGCTTCACTTTGGGAAAATTCTAATTTGGGGAAGTTTTTCCTTATGTGAAAATACAATGGTCTTCTCTGCTCCTGATTAACTTGGTTCCTTTAAGGATGACAGTTGCCAAGGAGGAGGACAAACAAGCCAGGCCCCTCTGTCAGAGGGTCTTATGTCATTCACAAGGTAATAAAATGATTTTTTGTAGGATTAAGCTTCAATCTTATATTGATGTGATGATAACAATCATTATTTTCAAATTACTATCCTGCCCATAAATGAAAAGTCATCTAATATTTTGATAAACCCTTTATATTTAATGGAAAGTACAAATATGTGGGTGCTTATATTAGTTACTGTTTTAGAAGAGTATAATGCCTTTTATTCTTTTGAAATCAAAAGTGGAAAGATTGCAAATATGTCTGTCTCACGTTTTTTTCTGAATGTGTGGGAGGTAGCTTATGTGGTATGATTTGAATGGCATGAAGAAAACTCCATGCACCTGAAATAACTCACTTCAGGATTGCAATAGCTATTACTTGAAAAGTGTTCTACCAAATGACAGAACAAAAAGAGGAAAGAAAAATGAGCTACTCCTTTTATTGAAGAGCTTAAAATCTAGTAGAAAGAAAAAAGGTACACACCATTACTATAAGTTTGTGTGAGCTACATTCATAGGATTGGTCAAAGCTAAGAAGTTCGGAGAGAATGGGATCATTTCTATGTGGGTGTGGGGAAAAATTTCATGGAGTGGCATTCTTGAAAGGAGAGAAGAATTTCAACAGGCAAATGTACAAATGGTATATTCTTGGCCTAGGGTGGACTGAGCAAAGATAGGAAAGAAAACTAAATCATAAAAGAATTTCTAGAGCACAATCCTGCTTGGTCATAAAGTCCAGGAGAGAACAGAACAAAATAAGGGTTTAAAAATGTTTGAAGCTGGATTATACGGCATCATGTCAGCCTTGAATGTCAGGCTATGAAGTTTGTAGTTTTTCTTATAGATGATGGGGAGCATATTTGGAAAATTAATTGGGCAGAGTCATAAAGTACAAAAGAGAGAAGGAAGAGAATGGAAGAAACATTGTCGACTAAAGTACCTGGAATTTCTACAACTAAAATTACATTTTGGGATTAATGGGACCGGTCTCTTTTAAACCATTTTGAAAATTTCTTAAGTCCTTTAGGCCACAAACAGCTGTTAAAGATCACTAAAAAGACACTTTTGTGGCCTAAAAGGCTTAAAAATATACATTAAATATATGTATGTGTATATAATTTTTGAGTCTTAGTTCATTGATGATTTGTTAAACAAATTCTATGTTCAACACACAGGTAATTCAATAGCAAAAAAGGAAAGAGTGCCTGACCTTGTTGTTGTTTGTCCTTCATGTTTGAAGAAGACCATGACATTGGGGTGATATCATGACTTGCAGTGAATTGGATTTTTAAGTGAGGATGGGTTGTGAAAAGTCACCAACCTCACTCCTGCAGAGCCATCTGGGCCCGGTGACAAGATATACATCAGGAAGGCTGGAGACAGCTCCGGATGTTTAAGGAAATTGAGGTTAAGTGACTTCCCAAGGGTCACACAGCTAATAAGTGTCTGAGATGGGATTTGAACTCAGGTACTCCTGACTTCAGGGCCAATGCTCTATCCACTGCACCACCCAGGTGCCCTTCCTGCCTGTACATTCTACTGAAGAAGAGAGGCATAGTGATATGAAATATAAACAGATAAAGAAAAAAAATTGAAACAAATTAAAAAGTTATTTTAGTGGTAGTGTATAAGGATAGGACAAGTCTAATAACTGGGAGAATTAGTAAATGGCTTATGTCAGAAGTGACACTTGCATTAGTCCCTAAAGGCATTTATAGATCCTTACAGTAGAGAAAAGGGAAAAAATTCCAGGAGGCATATATGTGTGTGTATGTATATATATATATATATATATATATATATATATATATATATATATATATATATATATATATATATATATATATATATATATATATATATATATACGTGTGTGTGTGTGTGTGTGTGTGTGTGTGCATGTATATATAGCCTCAGAGATGCAATAAAGACTCTCTTCTTAATTGTCAAGGGGTTAATAACTGTATTGGTGGAAGAAGTAGCCATGCTGACAAAGGGACAGTTAGGGGGCTCAGCAGGATAGATCTCCTGTCCTGGAGTCAGGAAGATATGAGTTCAAATCTATATCCAGATACTTATTATCTTTGTGATCCTAGGCAAGTCACTTAACAATTTTTGCCTCAGTTTTCTCATTTGTAAAAGGGGAATAAGAATAATACATCCCTCAAAGGGCTGTTGTCAGGATCAAGTGAGAGAATATTTGTAAAATGCTTTGTACATTCTCTGGCACAAGTAAGAGCTCTATGTATGATTATAACAGATACTTGAAATATTGACATTGAGGAAGAGAACATGTAGAATACAAATGTAACTTTACTTTTGATGATTTTGTACAGAAGCCATGAAAATTCTACAAAACCAATCCCAAATCCATTCTGATATATCATGAAGACCTGCTGATTTTTTCTCTAAATAGATTTCAATTGAATCCATCCAAGAGACACATAATAAATGTCTGTTATATGCAGAGCATAAGCTGTAGTCATCAAACCCACATGGTTTTCTAAGCCTGTACATGCCTACCCTCTTGTACTTTTGAAGTTTTTAACTGATTTATGTACATTATATATCATTTGATATTCACTGTATCCTAAGACAAAGGCAGCTCTTATTTAACAGATGTGGAAAACGAGGTCCAGAGAGGTAGTTTGGTGCCCAAATTAACAAAACTCAGTGGCAGAATTAGGACAAAAACCCAGATTGCCAGTGCAGTGCGATTTTTACTTTCCCTGATTTGCCTAGATTTTGTTTACCTTTTTAGTAAATTAGTGAGCGAGAGATATTCATTCTGATTATTATCTCTGCTTTCTATTCACTGAACCACACGGCCTTTCCCAATGTCCTGTTTCTTGCCCACACTGGGAAACATGACCCAGAGGAGGTTAACTTCTCCTGGTCAACGTGGATTTAGTGATTTCAATGTAGCTGCAAGATAATGACCTAGTCTAAGAAGAAGACATGACTGCAGCTTTGGTGATATGTATTCTGGACCTGATTCAAAGTTCAGGGCAGGTTCAAGAAAATGTTCGTTGTGAGCAAATTTCATGAATTATTCATTTTGAATTTAGCACATAAGCTGTTGATGGAAAAGCATGAAGTGATTCATGATAGAATCATTTGCTCCTGCTTGGGATGCACTGTGATTCTGCTTCACCAGTGGAGAGAGATTTAGGAGAACAGAGGTGGCCATAAAACCCCACCTGTTTATGTTCCTGTACCATGGAACAGGGGCATCGCTCCATGCTGAGTTTTGTTTCCCTAATAAACCACTTTAACTGAGGCACTCATTAATAAAATATAATTTATTAGAAACATGTGGCTACTGACAAGATGAGATTCTGACAATGTTGCTCTATAGTTTTATTCTTGTACACATTTGACATTTCAGAGAGTAGTCAACAGAATGGAAAAATTACTAACTTCCATCTAAACCCATAGTGAAATACATCAGTATTTTGTAAAGTTGAAGGGTATATCTACTTCATATAGTACTAAGGTTACAGAATTTAGAGCCAGTTGGCTATTTAAATCCTGGTTCTGTTCCTTGCTAGTTGTGCAACTGTAAAAAAGGCCACTTCAATTCTCTGGGCCTATTTCTACATCTATACAATGAGGAGCATGGGGAGGCAACCCGGTACTGAGGACCAAACATAGAGCTTAGAACTCTAATCATCATATAACAGAGGATATCTAGCCCATTTCCTTCATTATACAGAAGAAAAACTGAGGCCAACAGAAACTACCTGATTGGACCAGAGTCACATGGGTATTATCAGCAGTAGGGCCTGAACTCTTTCTTCTGACCCAAGCCCTGTACTTTTATTGTATGGGAACCCAGCTCTACCACTTGCCAACTATGTGACAATGGCCAAGACACAATACAGCTTTACCCCTCGCCACCTGCAGGACCTATAATCAATTAACAAACATTTCTCAAGTGCCTACTTAATGCACCAGGTGCTGTACTAGGAGATGAGTTTGTGAAGACAAAAAAAACTCTTGTAGTTCTTTCTCTCCAGGAATTTTCTATTGTTTGAAAATTGAATTGAAAATTCTATTGAAAATTCTATGTTGCATCTATGTAGTGCTTCTTAAGTTTTAAAGAATTCCAGTTTCACATCTATTCTCTCATTCTTTCTTCACAGCAACCCTATGAGGTAGGGATGGCAGGTGGAAAGTGATGCAGTTAATGATTTGATTCAAATTGAAAAACTGATTATTTGGAGACTTGGAAGTAGAATTCTGATTTTTGATTCTTAGTGTCAAGCCATTCTCATTAGATCCTTCTGGTTCTTGAGCAATAACATTATTTTTATATCAATAAGACTTAGTAGACTAACTGGCTCCCATCTATCTTTCCACTGGGAATTTCATATTATGCTCTTCATGCACTCTACATTCTCACTAAATTGGTATGCTAGCTATTTCATATATAAGCCATTTCATTTCTCTGCCTGTGTGGCTTTACCCAAGTGGTCCCAATATACCCAGATTGACCTCCTTCTCATCTCCACTTCATAAAACCCCCGAGCTTCTTTCAAAGCTTAACTCAGATATTATCGTGAATCACATGAAACCTTCCTGATCTGGTGAAGCCTTCACCTCCTCTGTACTCCATTTTTTATCATACTCCTTCTTGAAATTACTTTATATATACTTAACACTTTCTGATCCATATAAGTGTAATCAATAAGTAAAATGCAAGATATTTTGGGGGAAAGAAACGTGGTTTCTTTCTTTGAATCTCTAGTACCTAGACCAATTCCTGGCACATTGTAGGTACAACTAGGTACTCACTAGCATGAATAATAAATCCTCTTAATTTGTCACATTATTTGAATTTGCTCTGCATATTTCCACTGGATTGGAACCAAATACTATATTTACATAATTATAATGTAAATTACCAGGAGTTTGAATATATTTAACCACTTCTGGGGATTTGTTATTCACATTAATCGGGACCTAGCTAGACTTCCTTAAAAAGCACTAGTTGAATTGAATTGAACTTGAATGTCTAAATCTTTTATTCCCGAAAAAGATTTACATTATTCATTACTAGAAGGCAAAATGTTATTCTAGATACTGCTTCCAAGTCATTTTCACTTAGTATATTTGCAGAAATATATTGCTGTATGTGTCAGTGTTACTGAAATAATAGCCATTTATAAAGTAGACCCTCCTCTTTCCCTCATGTCACATCTGTTTAGCTCCCCAGTTACCAGTCAGCATCAGGGAATCGATATACACAGCAGTGGATGGAGTAGAAAAGCAAAGGTTTGTGCCATTCTGTCTCATGTATCACCAGCCAAACCAGCAGCTGACATGAAACTGCAGAATCTTTATGTTGAGGAATGATGGAGATGTGAAAACAGCAGGTCAATTTTCCAAATGGGTATGTGAACAGTTAGAAAGTGTCATATGTGAATGTAAACTATTACCAGGAACATCACAAGGCAGGCACCTGATGAGAACCAGCATATTTTCTCAACCCAAATGTTTATCAGTAATTAAAATTAGCACCGTTGCTTGTGGTTTCTTTACAATCAAAGTGAGAAAAGGTACCTTAAAACCTCAAGACTATTCTGCTATAGGCAGGAAGTGATTTAATTGATCAAGAGTAAAAGTGGTATTAAAAAAATAAAACAAATGGGACCTATAATTTAATAGATTTAGGAAACTTTATCTACCAATGTATATTAGACTCTTCTCTGCAATTTAATTTTTAATATTTTACTGGGACACTAGCAGGTTTATTTAAGAACTTTCTAAGGGCCACAGAGTTTCAATGGATCCCTTATTATGGATATGAATTCAAGTCCTCCTTTCTCTGAGGCTAGCTTGATATCTACTATGTATGTCAAGCTACTGCTCACTGTAAACTTCTTAGCAAGAAAGAAATTATTGGCAAAAAACTAATTTTCTTCCACACAGGGTTATGATTGCACATTTTGTACCATTGGTTTTCAGGCTGACAAGGAGGACAAAGAACTATTAAGTTTCATTAAGATGTAACTGGATGGGGGGCAGCTGGGTGGTGAAGTGGATAAAGCACCCGCCCTGGATTCAGGAGGACCTGAGTTCAAATCCAGTCTCAGACACTTAACACTTACTAGCTGTGTGACCCCTGGGCAAGTCACTTAACCCCCATTGCCCCGCAAAAAAAAAAAAAAAAAAAAAAAAGATGTAACTGGATGGAGCAGCTAGGTGGCACAGTGGATATAGCACTGGCCCTGGATTCGGGAGGACCTGAGTTCAAATCTAGTCTCAGACACTTGACACTAGCTGTGTGACCCTGGCCAAGTCACACATAAGTCACATAAATAAATAAATGAAAAAAAAAGTAACTGGAGACAGTTTACTATTCCTGTCAGCACACTCGAACTATGGGCAGAGGTGAAACAGAGGATCTATCTATCTACTCATGTGTATATGTGCATATACATCTGTGTATATACATATATAATTCAAAATAATAAATTCCTTTATATTCCTATGAATTTTATTTTATGGATTTAAAAAAAACACATGATTCTGAAAATGTATTTATAGGCATCACTGGAGTACTAAAATTGTCCATGGGACAAAACAGATTCAGAAACTTTGCTGTAAGGGGTCTAATTTCACTCATTTACAGGGGCTGGTCCCTAGATTGAAGGGTGATGAATATTTTTGGTCATAATAACTCTATAAAAGATAAAAAGGAAAGAGGAGAGAGACAAACAGAGACTGAAAGAGACAGAGAAAGACAGACACAGAGAGAGACAGATACAGAAAGATAGTCAGAGACAGACAGACAGAGATACAGAAAGAGACGGGAAGATATGGAGAGGCATACAGAGACAGACTGAGAAATACAGACAGAATCAGAGACAGACTGAGAAATAGAGAATCAGAGACAGAGAGCAAAAGTATTAAGTCCTTATTAAATGCCAGGAACTGTGCTAAGCACTACATATACAAATACAAGAAAATAACACTACTCCTTTGCGGTCTGAACTTATTTTCTAATCAGAGAAGACAACACTTAAAGAAACATTGGATCTACTAAGTTTTACAGGTGTGGCACTCAAAACCAGAGACATTGATGCAATTATATTTATATGAGGTGTTATTAGGATAATTTTTATTTCATCTCAGCTCTTTCTTAAAGATCTTCTCAAAAGGAGATGTTTCATGTAATGGATGCAATATGGGACTTAGAGTGAAAAGACTTTGCAGTCCTGCCTTATATATTTTCTAGCTATGTGATGATGAGCAATTTATTTAAATCCTCAGAGCTTTAGTTCTGCCAAATGTAATATGATACTTAATAATGATTTTGCTTCCTAATCAATATATTTTTGCATTTAAGTTTTAGTGAGGAAAGTGTTTTCAAAGCTTCAAATGATACAGAATTATGAGTTATTATGTGATGAAATGGATGCTAGGGAACACCTGTATTTGGTTTCTCTTTCTGTCTCTGTCTCTATGTCTCTGTGCCTCTGTCTCTGTCTCTGTCTTTCTCTGTCTCTGTCTCTCCCTCTCTCTCTTTCTCTCTCTCAATAAAAAATACATCACTATTTTGTTGCAATATTCCCCCACCCCTGCATCCTGTCTCCAGAAACCCTACCTTGTAACAAAGCACAGCTAACCAGTTCTCTTCCCAAGTGTATAGTGAAAAAGAACACAGACTAACTGGAAATCCTGATTCAGTATTCCTCTCTCACTATCTGGTTACTATACACCAGGGCTTCTTAAAAATTTTCTACTCATGACCCATTTTTGCTTGAGGAATTTTTACACAACCCCAGATATATAGGTATATGAAATAGGTATACAAATCAAACATTTACTGTCAAATTTTTCACAACACCCACATTCAGTTACACAACCCCATATGGGGTCTCAACTCACAGTTTAAGAAGCTTTACTGTAGACAAGTAGCTTAATCCTCAGTTTTCCCCTTTTGTCAAATGTTAAAAACAATACAATACCTGTCTTGTGACACTAGTCAGGATTCTAAGTGAATACAAGGGTTTATATTTATAGGAGGTTAGGTCAACGGGAGATATTTAAGCCTTTCTTTCAAATATATCATTTGAGAAACTAAAATAGAATATTGCTATACTGATGTTTCAAAAACTATAAACACCAAATATTCAGGCATAGTAATGAGCAACATGTACATTGCAAGTAAATAATGACTATGACCATAACTTCCCTGAATTTTTGACTCTCCCTTAATGTTATGTTCCATTCAGGCTGGAAGTAAGGCATAAAGATTTCCAGCTCTCTGGTGTATACTCTAAAGTTGTTTTGGATGAATTATCTTGCTTATGCTTTAGGGATCTCCATATGAAAGTCATTTGGAGTCCAAAGTGGACATAGGAATGGACTTGGGCCCTAGAAGCCTATCCCATTTCCCATCTCCAGATATCCTTGGAGAGGAAGAGAAGGAAGGAGATTTAAAATTGAGGTCTATAGCGGTGTGCAGAACACATAAGTACAGCTTCAAACATCCACAGGATTTGAAGGCAGGGAAAGTTTTTGAATTTCTTTTTCATCCACAATGCATAGTACATTGACTGGCATATGGTACGCATTTCATAAATGCTTGTTGCCTTTTGACTGGCTAATTTGTTTCAGTATCTAAGCTTCACATGAAAACTGGCTATAATTTATACTCTAAGCCAACCTTCAGCAAAATTGTGCAGAAGATAAAATTTGCATTTGAAGTTGTTATCATCTCCTTCTTTAATCACACTATCACTCCATTTGTCATCCCTCAAATCATATACCCCAAATTTACATACTTCCTATTAGCTGCCCAAATCTTGAGTGAAGGACCCATTTCTGGGCCTTGCTTGTCATATGGCCAGGGACTCCTAGCTCCTCCTTGCTTCCAGTTCTTGTCTCTATTTACTGTTCTATGTGCTGCTGCTATTTTCTCACCACTCTGTCGCTACTTTTCTGGCTTCCCCCTGATCCTGCTGCCTCCTTTAGCCACCACAGCTACCTCAAACTAGTCAACACATCTTCATCCTCCCCTCAACAAGCCCAACAGTTTTTTACCCAGGTGACACATGAAGAGCAGTTATGAGAATTTTATGACTAATCTCTTGCAAAAGAAGATCCCTAGACATTAGTCTTCTTAGAGTTTGTATTAGTGAACTTTCTTCATTTTTTCTCTGTCTTGAGGTGCAGTCAGAGTATACCCTATTACATATTCAGTAACTGAAGCTAAGTTTCTGAGAGAAGGGAGATACATATTCACAATATTTTCAATTCCTATCATGATCCCAATAATCAGTTCCTGCCTATATAAATTATCTTAAAGCTGCAATAATCATCCCTGAAGCATTAGAAACAGTGTCCAGGTTGGGGAGGGGGCAGGAGGCTGACAGTCTTTGTCAACATTTCTGGAACTATAACAAAGGGCTCTATACAAAAATAAAACTAGAATACAGTACCAGTTCATGAAGGAACAAAGCCATCACGGAAACTACTACAGAAATCTTCTAAGAGTATTTTCTCTCATCAGTATTTTCTTCTGAATTTTTCTCTAACTACCAGTAAAGTATATCTACCTTATGCCTTATGTACTCAGGGTTCTGTTCTCTGTTTTACAAAATAATGGTTATATCTCCAGTGAACTATTCCTTGCCAAGGTATTTATCACTCATTGAAGCTTGTATTTCCCCCTCCTAGTGCAATATACATTTTAAATGGGCATCCTAAATATAAGATGCCTATAGGCAACATGCAGTTATGCTATTAGAATATGGAGCAGGAGCCAAGAAAAATGGATCCTTATCCTGACTTTAGTATTAATGACCAGCGTTATAGTTGATGTTTGTCAAATTGCTAACTTTTTGAGTTTTCAGATCTATAAAGTAAAGAGATAGGAAAGAAGGGTGATTTTACTTCTTTGAACTCTAACATTATATGATGCTCGTGGAAATATTTGATACCACATCATGTTGATGGGGCAATATTTCTGGGATCAAATTTATTGTGTATGTTTTTAAAATATTAATCACTATATGAAAGGCAGCTAGGTGGCACAGTGGATAAAGCACCGATCCTGGATTCAGGAGGACCTAAGTTCAAATTTGACCTCAAAGACTTGACACTTACTAGCTGTATGACCCTGGGCAGGTCTCTTAACCCTCATTGCCCCATAAAACAACAATAACAACAACAACAACAATAATAATAATCCCTATAGACAACAGTTTGGGGTAGGTGTATTATTAATTTATCAATATTATACAAGTTAAAGATTGGTCATGTGCTTCCCTACCTTCTCATGTTTTCAGGCCACATAGTAGAGAAGGTAGAGAGAGAGAGAGCTTCAGCATGCCATTTAGCATGAGCAGAAGAAAAACTCTGAAAGACCCAGGCTATCTTCAAGAGACATAGCATGTAGTCTCAAGGAGATGCAAGAGAGAAAGCAAAAGAGACAGAGACCATGTATTCCCAGAGAGCCAAGAGAAGCTAATTTGACTACTTCTCCAGGGTTTGTTTTTTTTAATCCCTTTTGATGGATGTGGGTCATTACACATTAATCAAAGCTAATTGGTTAGCATTATTCAAGTCCATTGTTTGACATGACTTGAAGGTGGTCTGCATTAAAATAAGCTCTAGAGATGACATCAGGGAAGTTTTCAGATGGGATTTGAGCAGTTCCTTATGTATAATGACTGTGACAAATATAAAGACAAATCATCTTGTAAAGAGTGAAGAGCAATGATTCCCATATATTGGATAGTTTTATTATTTAAGAGGAAGAAAAATAAATTTCATTTATTAAAAATAGATTTTATCTAGTAGGAAGACATGGTTTCAATGACATTAAATGTGCTAGAGGAGTATTTTTAAAACTTAGACTACAGGGCCTTATGTTTCCTAAGGCATTTGTATATAACTGTTTTAAGATTTGAGTAGGCAAAAATAAATTAGAATAAGGTAAAATGAGACATCACATAACCAAGTGGAAACTGGCAGGTAATTAAATAAAAACTGTTGATTTCCTATGAGAAATTGGGCAAGTCCTTATATCATTATGTGAAGAGTGAGTTATTGAGTAACAGGATGCTCTGATTTAAGATATTGAAACAGGCAGATGAACTGGAAGGCATTGGTCTCTGACTCTGGAAAGAAATTTGGGACTAAGACCCAAATGTTACCGAAGTGCATCTAACCATTGACTTAGGAATAAAACTACTAGGCATTATACCCCAAAGGTATCAAGCTGGGAGGTGGGGGATATATAGCAGCTATAGCAGCTCATTTTATAGTGGCAAAGAACTAAAAATTATGGGAAAGTCCAACAATTGGAGAAGACTAAATAAATTATGATAAGCGAATGTAATGAAGTTCTACTGTGATGACAGGATTGATTAATATAATGGTTTCAGGAAAACTTAAAAAGATTTGTATGAACTGAATCACAACAAAGTTAACAGAAGCAGGAGAAGAACATGTAATAAGACCGATATTATAGAGAATATTGTCTTTGAGAGATTTAAGATTTTTGATCAACAAATTAAGCAATCACAATTTGAGAGGACCAGTGATGAAGCTAGCTACCCAAATGGCATCAGATGATGATAGAATCAAGATAGAGAATTGAACATATAATTTTAGACATCAATATAGAAATATTTTAATTGATAATGTATGCTTGCTCTAAGTGATTATTTGAAATTATTTTTCTCCAATGGTGAGAGAGAAAGATAATAAATTATTGTTTGGAAAATACATACTTTGGGGCAATGAGATGGTACAATGGAGAGAGCACTGGTCCTAGAGTCAGGAGGACCTGAGTTCAAATCTGGCCTCAGACACTTACTAACTGTGTGACTCTGGGCAAGTCACTTAACCCCAACTGACTCAGAAAAAAAAGATATTATCTATCCATCATCTATCTATCTATCTATCTATCTATCTATCTATCTATCTATCTATCTATCTATCTATCTATCTATCCATATATAGATATACATATACATATAGATATATAGATATATATACATGTATTTATGTTAATTTTTGTAAAGAAAAAAAATCATAAAATTATTTCACTTTTTCTCCACAGTATTTTAGACTATATCAGCATTACTTTTAGCTACACATATAATCAGTGCCATTATATTTAATAAAATATTTCAAACATTAATTTAAAAATCAGTAGTTCTTAACTTTTTTAAAGATTCTAAGAGGTAGACAAATAAGGAAAATTAAAGATGTATGGAAAAGTCTGGTTATACATAAATATGGCAGCTGCATGGAAGATGGCTTGGAAAGATTTAAAATTTTGGTGAAAGTAAATCAATTAAGAGGCTATCCTGGGGCAGCTAGGTGATGCAGTGGATAAAGCATTGGCCCTGGATTTAGGAGGACCTGAGTTCAAATTTGGCCTTAGACACTTGACACTTACTAGCTGTGTGACCCTGGACAAGTCATTTAATCCTCATTGCCTTGCCAAAACAAAACAAAACAAACAAACAAACAAACAAAAACAAAGAGGCTATCCCAACAGTCCAGATCAGAAATTATGAGGGCCTGGATTAGGGTGACTATGGTGTGACCAGAATTATAGAAAAGGATATGAGGGGCAGCTAGGTGGTGCAGTGGATAAAGCACTGGCCCTGGATTCAGGAGTACCTCAGTTCAAATCCGGCCTCAGACACTTAACACTTACTAGCTGTGTGACCCTGGGCAAATCACTTAACCCCAATTGCCTCACTAAAAAAAAAAAGAAAGAAAGACAAAAAAATTAAAAAGAAAAAAGGATATGAGAGATGATGTATATTCCATAAGATTTAACAACTTATTATGGAAATATAGTAGATGAGGGAAATTGATGATGATTCCAAAACTGGCAAACAGGTGACTAAAAATGTATACACCTCTTGACAGAAATAGAGAAATTAGAAAAAAAAAATAATACTTCTCTTTTGCATATCTTGGTTTTGAGATTTTTTGGGACCTATAGGCAGAGATATCAAATAGTTAAAGATGCTAGTATGTAGCTAAGGAAAGATATTTGTTAAATTTTGAGCCATTTACATAGAGATACTAGTTGAATGAATGGCCAGGTGGCAAAGTGGATAGAATGCCAGGCGTAGAGTCAGAAAGACACATTTTTCTGAGTTCAAATCTGGCCTCAGACACTTTTGAGTTATGTGACAACAGGCAAGTCACTTAACCTGTTTTGCCTTACTTCCTCACCTGTAAAATGAACTGGAGAAGGGAAGGGTAAACTTCTGGTATTTTTGCCAAGAAAATCCTAAATGGGATCATGGAGAGCCATACATGACTGAAACAACTGAACAATAAAACTAGTTGAATGAAAGGAGGATGAGAAAAATCACCAAGATTATTTTAGAAGTAGGAGAAAGTCCAGGACAGAGCTCTATGTGTATCCTTACACATAGGAATTGAACCATGGATGATGAACCTTCAAAGGAGATAATGAAGGCTCAATCTAATAGGTAGGAGAACCATGTCAAAACAGTGGCACTAAAATACAGAGAGGAGAGAGTATCCAGAAGTAAAGGGTAGTCAATGGTATCGAAAATACTAGGAGGTTAAGATGTTACCCTGAAAAAAGTTCATTGGATTTATGAATAAAGAAAACATGTATAACTCTGGAGAGAGCAGGGATCAAGGGTATGATGAACTTTGTGTGAGGCCAAATCAGAGTAATGATGCAGAGCTAAAGAACTGAGAAGATTTTTAAATTAGGAAGCAAATATACTTGAACACTGAGATGTAAATTGAAGTCTTCAAGTAAAAGGTCAAAGTTTGGGTTAGAGAGGAAGACGCTAAACTTTTGTAGCATTTTTCTCTGTTCCATTCATTGACACCTTACGATATATTCTTTGTTGTTATTTTATGTGCACATACTTCTTTCACATTTAGATTGTATGAACTTTTTGGGGGGTGTGGGTAGCAAATGTTTGAGGTGGAATCCTTTTTTGTGTTCCTACTACCCAGAAAAATAATCTGCATGTGACAGATACTCAAAAATCTTTGTTGATGATCGAGAATATGATGTAGGTAAGGCCATTTGTGACCTCACATGGGGGTCACAAAAAGTTTGGCAACAGTAAAAGGTTGTGTATACCTATTTTATATACTTATATAGCTGGAGTTAGCATAAAAATTTGTCAGGTGAAAAGGGGGCACAAGTGGAAAAAGTATAAGAAGCCCCGATCTAGAGTACCTACTGTAAGGAGATCTGAAAAAAAAAATGTAATAAAGAATGAACCTGGAGGAAGTCCTTGGGCACAATAATTTTACAGTAATTTTATCATCCAATTATGGAGGTAATGATTATACCTGCTCTGCCAATATTTTAGTGTCCAGTGGAATAGTGTATGTGAAACAATTTTTATGTGCTACAACAGATTATAGCTATACTGTTCCAAGCACTGTGTACCAGTAAGTTGTAAAGGTGGAAATAGGTCAAACATGGAAGCAAGGTCTTATAGCTCACGATTTTCTAAATCCTTTAATAGGTCTGGTATCAGTATTCCCCAAAATAATCATTTTCCTTCAATGACTGTGAAAATTTGTATCTCTGCCCTTACAGAGTGGGAACATTCCAAGACCATTTTATTTTCAGGTTGTATTATTGATATGATTTACCATTCTTTATTCAATTCAATAACATGCATTGAGGTAAAGAATACACATGAAAAGGGAACAATGTGTTAGGAAAGGGGGAAAAAAGTAAGCCTTCAGAGACATGGATTCCAGTTTTGATTTTTTTTTCCTGGTTAGCTTTCTTGGAAAAAATAAGTTATTTTGCTAAGTTTCAGTTTTTTTTTTGTCAGCAATTATAATCATACCTCATATAATTTCTCCCTAATATATGACTACTGAAAGAATCAAATGAAAGAATGATTTAGTTGTTTTCCAAAAATATATGAGCAAAATAGTTGCTGTGAATATGCTTCTGATTTATGCAATAGGAGAAAGGGAGAATCAGGAAAACTTGAGGCTCATGAGATAAAGAGAGCTACTGAAAGGACCAAAAGAGCAGGTATGAGGAACACTGTAAGAAAAGTTTATTAACATCACAATTTTAGTAGGATTTGTCTTGAATCAAATATGTGGCTTTAGATGAGCAAGCATCCAATTTCTATATTTACTACCCCATGGAGCATTAGGAAAGAAATTTGTATAATAATTTCTGGCACTAAGAAGCTGTCTCTCACTCTCTGGAGAAAGTGATAGTGAGACAGTGCTACCAGAAAGTCCTTGAACCAAGAAGGTCCAAGTCATGATCCATATGGGTAATAATAACAATGTCATTATTAAATAAGCCATAACTTACATACAACCAAACAAATTCAGAGGTATGTGTCCTAAAACAGAGAAGAGGAGAAAAAAAAATTCCTTTCAGCACCAGAAGGTGATTCAGGGGTCATCACATCCATCGAATTCTTGTTATAAAGACACTGAGGGAAAGTGACTAACTGGGTTTACTTCTTACTATGTAGTAGATCTCTGATGAATATATGGGTTTCTTCTTATGAAAAAGTGTGGATTCAAACGACTTGACATGAAGAAAAAAGTTTGCTCCCTAAATTCTGAATTCTCTCCATGGGTTGATATGAAATATTGCTCAGTATTCTTAAAATAAGGAAATTTATAAATCTTATGTCTATATTCAATATCTGGAAGTACCCTAGTTCAATCTCAATCCTCTATATTTATATTATGTAGGCAATTAACTTTGTATGGAGAAACAGTTTATTTAATATAGTGAAGATATAAGGGAAACATTTAAGGACACCTTATTGGTGTTTTCCCAATCATATCTTAGAATCTCCTTCTACAACTAAAGATCAGGAAAAGGTGATAAAAGTGGTTCTACAGGGGCAGCTAGGTGGCGCAGTGGATAGAACACCGGCCCTGGAGTCAGGAGTATCTGAGTTCAAATCCGGTCTCAGACACTTAACACTTACTAGCTGTGTGACCCTGGGCAAGTCACTTAACCCCAAATGCCTCACTAAAAAAAAAAAAAAAAAAAAAAAAAAAGTGATTCTACTTTTTTTCCAGGGACCAGATCCAGATTCTACAACACTGTGAAAGCAAGGAAGAAACTGAGGGGGATTTTACTAGAGGAGTTTTAATTATTTTATTTTCTTCCTAATTAGTAATCAGGTTTTTGGAAACTTCAGATCTAGTCCTCCTTGACCAATATGGCCATTACTTCCTAGGCCTCTGTTGCCTATTTTCCAGAACTGGGAGACCCAGATGTTGATCTTTGCTCTGACTCCTCATTTCCTAATTACACTGGCAACACTCATTTCCAAGGCTTTCTGGAAATATTCAATCACAAGGCAAAGTGCCAGGAATGCCTGTAGCCACTCTCTCCAAATGTGATGTTGGATGACTGACAAACGGTCTCTGTCAGTAGCAAAAGAAATGTGGTCATGATGTTCACCAACTATTATCACATTTGTCCCAGTTAAAAGAGAAGAGCATGACAAATGTAATGTCATCATTGCTCTACTAGAAGATTACTATTCTACAAACTAACATGAACACAATTCTGAACTCTGGAACAAGCAAGGACTTGAAAGAGATAAGAGGGCATAACATGAGTAGAGGTTATGTAGGTATACATAAGTCATTTGGCTCATTTTAATCTTATTAATGCAAAATTTTAATATTGTTTACAACTATGAATAACTAGAAAAGATAAGGCATACATTAAAACATATTTACTAAATGAAATAAGATTTAAAGGAGAAACATTGCAAATACAGATACCTGAAATCACAATTTCCCAAGAAGGCTTTTATAAATGCTTGCTTGGATTCAAGATCACAAAAGTTGGAGGGAAATGATGGTTTTCTTATTATTATCCTGTCAAACACATATTTATTTGTTCAAGATGGGTTATAACTGGCCATTCTGATTTTCAGAGCAATTATATGTACTTCCTTGCTGTTTGTTTGGCAAAACTAGTAGCGGAACAAGTAGTGGGCCAATAATCCATCTCTGTAACATGATCTTCTCTGGTAGTTCTCTGAGAGATTCCTGAGTCATATTCCTCTGACTTTCAGGATTACCTGTTGGAAGTATTAGGCCTGAGAGTTAGAGCAGGGGTACTCAGTTCTCATTTCACAGAAAAAAAAATTAAGAAAGTCTAGTAAAGAATAATAATAGCTAACATTTATATAGCACTTTAGAGTTTGTAAAGCTTATTATATAATTGTCTCATTTGATCTTTATCACAAACCTTTGAAGAGGATGCTGTTACATATGAAGCAACTGATCCTGAATGACATTATGCAGCCTGTCCAGGATCATGTATGTAACAAGTATCTGAGATAGGATTTTTTTTCCTGACTCCAAATCCAGCATTCTGTCTACACTGACAGTTAATGACACAAACTAATTGTCTTCTCCCACTGTCCCTAGTAGGTTTCAACCAAAACATTACCTTTCATTCAAAACTCCCATCCCCCATAGTGCAACATAGAATGATGAGGCAAATGCTTTTATATGAAGGTGTCTCAGACAAATTAACTTTCTATCTCTTTGATAACTTAAAAATGGGAACCATGTAGGGGATAAGAAACTTTAAACCAAGAAGGAGCCAATATAAGGGGGAAAAAAGGAACAAATGTGTCCTTGAACAAAATCATTGAATCCATAAACACCTTCCACTGTTACATGAAGACAGTGAGTAAGATTTCTCTCTCCAAGAGGAATTAGTGAAAGGCAACAGAACACAAATCTCTTCTCAGAAATTCTAGAAGGTCAACACTCTTTCCAGCATTATGATTTGACAATAGTGCTGAAATATAGATAGGAAAAACAAAAAGAAAGAACAATTATTCTTTATGAAAATAGAGGTGATATAAAAAACTAAGTAAAAGGAACGTTTTATTAGAATATAGTTTAACTCATACAAGGCTTTTATTATTAGATAGTATCTTCTCAGATGTTTCCCCCTTTAATTAGTCCTCCCCAACCTTGTGAATAGATATTTCATGTAAAATTTCCTCATTTTGCACATGAGGAAATAAGCTCGGTGAAAGGAAATTATTTGCTGCAGGTTTTCAAGCTATGAAATATAAGACAAATTTGAACCCATGTCCTCCAAATACAAATCTAACACTCTTTCTTCCCTATTCTGCTCCCTCTTTATGGAGCCCACCAGAAGTATTATTAATCTGAGAGCTTGAACAGAGGTAGATGAAAATATTTGCTAAGTTTTCAGCTTCATGAGTCTTCTGATCTCAATGACTGCTATTGAGTCATTTTAGGGACCCTTTATTAGGAAAGTAATTGCTTCATCTTAGAGATCATATCTCCAAATGGATGTCTTAAATTATGTGTCAACAATGTTAAGCAAAGTGGTCTTTGTACATCTTATTTAAATGTCTTTCTGGCTTCATCTGTGCAGTGTTAACACATCTGGAAGAAAAATGAAAAAATGTCTGGTTAGAAATCCAAATGCTTTGTCCTCATATTTTCACAATGAAACACATCTGGATGCTTTTTTTTTTCTCTAGGTATTTTGATGTCCCGATAACATAGTGTTTTTTTTTTTTCACACAAGTTAATGTAATTTGGTTTTCCCTCCTCTATTAATTCAACTTCCCCAAATTTGCAGATTTTATCCTTTTAATATAATCTTACTAGTTCAAAAACCCTGGAAGTGTCAAAACACATTTCTTTTACTCCAGGCTCTATCATTAAAAAGTGGTTTGATATTTTATCATTTCCTTTATCTCTCTGATGCTCATTTTTATCATAAATAAAAAAGGGGGTTGGACTAAAAAGTTTTAAGGTCATTTCCAGTTTTGATCCCAAGAAGTGAAAATAAAAATATATCCGTTTTACATGTATATATGTATATATGCGTACACACATCAGTTCTATCTAAAAATATTTCATTCTAAGAAGAAACACAAGATATTTATAGGGAGCACTTGAGAACTTTTAAAACAATTTAAGAGCCCCAATTCTTAGGAAAACATTGAAAAGTAGTAAGTGCTAAAATTATACTTAAGATTCTTACTCAAGATATGTTTCACCTGCATAATCCTGAATTTTCAATATTGAGGGAGGGAGTACTAGGGATAGGGATGAGTATAGCCAATGAAAAGACAGATCTGACTGGAAGCAGGGTGTGAATTCAATAATTAGCAAGTGGAAAATATAGTTCAATGAAAAGGGCCGGTTCAAATTATGGAGAGTTGAAAGTCAGACTTGTTCAATTAATAAACAAACCCAGTGTATGAATAGTATATAACAACTATTAATTTCCCATAGGACTAAAATAAAGTGAAATATTTACCAAATGTACTCATGCTAAATGTAGTATAAGACATCATGCTCTTCTCTCCTCTCTCCATTTTTTTCCATCCTCCATCTTTGTTTCTTGTTGTGTGTCTGTCTCCACTTCTAAGGGTAGAACTAGTACTTATGAGTGGAAGATAAGAAGAGATAGATTTTTTTTTTAAATGTATAGAAAATATTTTTGCCTCTGGGAAGGGTGAGTCTAGATAACCTCTGACTACTGAAGTTTCTTCTTACTCTGAAATTCTAAATCGTAAAGTATGTGGAATTTTTAAAATCACAGCTCATTAAAGAACCATCAGTTATGATCATATACTTTCTGATTGAAATTCTTTTTATTTATTTATTTGTTTGTTTGTTCTTTTGCAGGGCAATAAGGGTTAAGTGACCTGCCCAGGGTCACACAGCTAGTAAATGTCAAGTGTTTGAGGCCAGATTTAAACTCAGGTACTCCTGAATCCAGGCCTGGTACTTTATCTACCACACCACATAGCTGCCCCACCAAACAATCTTTTTGTTGCCAACCCAGCTTTTTATTCTGATTGAAATTTTTAAAGGAAATTAGAATGTTGGGAATTCTATTCCTTGCTTTTGAGATATACAACTTGGAATAAAAATTAACCCTTCTTCCATTCTCCATGCCAGAAACAGCATCTTTGACCATGTTATTATTATGAGATGTGAGAAAATACAAACTCTGATTCAAGAAGATTTGTGTTTAATATTCATTTCTGACATATACTGGTTGTATTACCCTAAGTATTCAATCTCAGTGTATTAACTAATTCTGTAAGATTTTAATTTGCAGAGAAGTTGTAAATTCACCATTGGTAATTTCCTGATCACAGATTCTCCTAGAACAATGAAATCATTGTTCCAAGTCCCATCTCCCCAAATGGAGTATGTCAAAGATTATCTTGTTTACACTCCCCCAGAATCCCTACATTAAGCATTCAAACAATTACTTGATTTGGACATTTTTCCCCTTCTTAAACTATGTAGTTGTATTAGAATATGTAATTATATTAGCTAAAAAAGTATTGGCTTGATTTTTAGTCATTCCTTAAAAAATAGGGGGCAGCTAGGTGGTGCAGTGGATAAAGCACTAGTCTTGGATTCAGGAGGACCTGAGTTCAAACCTGGCCTCAGAATCTTGACACGTACCAGCTGTGTGACCTTGGGCAAGTCACTTAACCCTCATTGCCCCACAAAAATTTAAGGGGCAGCTAGGTGGTGCAGTGGATAAAGCACTGGCCCTGGACTCAGGAGGACTTGAGCTCAAATCTGTCCTCAAACACTTGACACATACTAGCTTTGTGACCCTGGGCAAGTCACTTAACCCCAATTGCCTCACCAAAAAAATAAAAAAAATAAAAAGAAATTAAAAAAATAAATAACTATATCTTAAATACATAAGTATTTCAACTAAATTCTGTCTTTTCATTGAACTGTTCATACATATGGAATGATGATTTGTACATAGGTAATAATGGATAGACTTAAAAGTTTAAAAAATCTTATTTCTGGTCACGTATCTGCGACTTACTGGCTTTGTGAGCTTGGACAATTCCTTTAGTTTCTTTGCATGTCAAATGGAGTACTAATACCTTTCCACGAGTTTCTTACTGTTTTATTGCAAAATTTATATTTTGAAATTTAAGTACTTGGTTTTTAATCAGTCTGTGTTCTCCATCTATTTTTAAATATCATTACCCTTCCATTTCTTAGTCCAGGGGTCACCAAACTACCTTCAGCCAGCAGGCTACTTTTCTATAGGCCTCAAACTAATGATATTTTTTTACATTTTAAATACAACTTCATTTACTTTTTTTTCCTATAATAAGTTGAGAACTCCTTAAATTATCCACATGTCAGATGAGTTGGGATGGGAAGAGGGAACTGCTCAGCACAGCCAGGAGACAAAGCAATTTATCAATTACCTTACATCAAGATAGTCTAGCCTCAGAGCCATAAGGAAGGGATCTCTAGAAATGTTACTTGTAGCAGTAAGTTGGATCTAGCAAATTTAAGCCTTCTGTGTAATTTGGCTGCAGTTGCATATGGCTAATCTTCTTCCGTCTGATGGAATGATACACTTGTGGAACAGAAATGTGGATTTTCAAAATCCTAATGAATGGGAGGCTATAGATACTATATCATAGAGTGAGGAAATTGTACAAAACTTCAATCTTATTTATCACAAAAGCACCTCCCCCTTCAGGAATAAGGGGCATTCTCTAAGACTGGCATATGTTTAACTGTGGTCCACCCAAGCTTATTTCTATTGAGTTGGCTCTCCATGTTTAAATGATAAAAAATGACATTGAATATTGCTGGACTTTGCAAATATCTTTTTATTCACTAAAGCCAGAAAGGAAATGAGCTTTAGATTCATGCAAAATTCAATCATTTTCAAAAATCCCATTTTTCTTCCCTTTCCTTTCTGTCTACTATGGGCTTTAAAAGAAAAAAAAAGCTGGGGCACATCTACTGATCTCAGAGAGCTGACGGTGTTTTGGCAAACTGTGTGGGGGTGGGGCTCAAACTTTGCACCATGAAACAAAAAAGGAAGGCAGGATTGTCATCAATATTCTCTAGTGATTAGATTACTGTGTAAATTATATGTCATGCATATATATATATATATATATATATATATATATATATATATATATATACTTGAGAATACCAAGGCAATATTTAAATATCCTATTATGATACTGCATTTGGATGCTGCATGCTTTAACACAGGATTTAGTTAAGATTCTGGACTTTTATTTCATTTTTAAGTTTTAAAGTTTAAATCAGAAAAATCATATGGACTATTTCTACTCAGCCTTCTGAGAATAGCTAGAGAGAATTCCTAATGAATAATCCAAAATTCACAGAAAAAAAATAAAAATTACTATTTACAAAAGGGTCAAATGTCTTTTGTAGGCTCACATACAGTAGAAATTGAAAAAAATGGTTCTTCAATAGATGCAAAAGAGGCAATGTTATAAGTATAATTTGTCTCTCTGCTTTCTCTGTACCCTGATTCATTTCTGATCCAAAAGGTCCTTGGACAGTATTATACATTTTTTTTGACAGGGAATGGGTCTTTCTCTCATGACAAGTAGTGCTTTACACATGAAAGAGGGAGAAATATTTAGGTGGAAACCAAATGCTGTATTCAGAGCAACTTGCTGCCCTAAAATGCGTGAATCCAGGAAAAAGAAAAAAACCAAAAACCAAAAATTTAGCAACTTGCTATTTGACTCCTTGCAAAGAGAGAGAAAAATAATCTGGGTGGAGAACTAGAATTTCACATTTTTAACCAATAATGTTGATACAAGTTTTAGCTTCACCACTGGTATTCTCTTATACCTGCTTTGAGATTAGAGGGTTTCACAGATGAGGCAAATAGGTCAGGGATTGCAAAAGCAGCAGGGTTTTTTTCTGTTTGTCTGTTTTTGTTTTTGAAATCATACATACATTTGAAGACTTACAAAGGAAGTCTTAGGACAAATTGAGACATCCAGGAGCATGAGAGAAGCAGGGAAATAAAGTGGGATTCAGAACAAAGGATCCATTTTGATCTCAGTCACTGAAAAATGAAGTGTAAAACTGAGGTTCCATTACTGGGGATGGGAGTAGGGTGGAAGTGGGAATTGGGCCTCTGGTGCAATGAGGCTCAGGAACACAGTTGGAGACAGAAGATATTCATTTTCCTATGAGAAGGTGTTCTATAAATATATTCTCATGTTATGCTAAAATCTCCCCATTTTTTGTTTGTTAAGGAGTTACCCGACTTCTCTCCTTCACATGTCTTGGCTTCTAAAAAGTATGAGCGAAGGACAAGGACATTGAGAATTATAGTCTTCAGAATGTTTATCATGGGGGAAAAAAAAGAACTAGGGAAGTCCCTATTGAGTATAGAATAAAACCAAAATGTAGGAGAAAATATTAACTCTTCTAAATGATATTCAAAACTCTCAAAACCTTGTCCCTTTTTACCTTTCTGGTTTTTGTGTTTTAGTTTTTTTGTTTTTTCCACAGCTCTCCCCTCCTAGTACCATATAATCTATTCATCCTGGTCTTCTCACTTTTCCTCTCATACCCTATCTCCTGCCCACTAGATGGGGCAGGGGAGAAAGTACTGGAGCTGGAGTAAGAAAGATCTACGTTCTAATCTAGGCCCAGTCATGTACTATCTGTTTGCATCCCTAGGCAAGTTCTTTAACCTCTGTTTCCCTCAATCTGTAAAACTCTAAAATTGGGATAATAATAGAATTTTGCAATATTGCTGTTAGGTGGACTAGATGTCCTTTGATTTCTGTTCCAATTTTGAGATTCTGTGAAACTAATAGCATGCAAATGAAGTGTGTGTATATACATACATATATGCACATGCATATATACATACATACTCTTTAAATAAAATCAACTCCTCTAATCATTAGGGAAAGTTTTGGTCTATCACTTTTTTTTTTGTTGTTTTGGTTTGTTTTGGGTTTTTTTAGTGAGGCAATTGGGGTTAAGTGACTTGCCCAGGGTCACACAGCTAGTAAGTGTTAAGTGTCTGAGGCCAGATTTGAACTCAGGTACTCCTGACTCCAGGGCTGGTGCTCTATCCACTGTGCCATCTAGCTGCCCCCGGTCTATCACTTTTAACCAATTGAGAACGGCTTCACAATTGTTGTTATTGTGGTGATAGTGGGAGCAGTTTTCACTTTTAATAATTACAGAATCTCAGACTATGTAGTACAAATGGTTTTCCCCACAGAATTTCCAGTAAGTTATTTTCCAGTTCTTTTTAGACCTCCAATGAAGTTAGACTCTCAATTTCTCAAGGCAGCCTCCTCCACTCTTAAGCAAATTTATTTTTAGAAAGTTTTTTACAAACATTAAACCTAAACCTGATTCTGAATTTTCAACTCATTGACATTATTTACTTTCCTGTGGAAACAAATCTATATCCATATATCTATATCTATCATCTATATCTATATAATTTATATCTATGCCTATGCCTGTGCCTATACCTATACCTATATTTATATCTATAATTTTTCCTTCCATATGATGATCTTTTAAATATTTGAGGACAACTATCATCCCCGCTCTAAGTCTTTCCTTCTTCAGTCTTAATATTGTCAAATCCCTCAAGTGATCCTCATATGGGAAAGTTTTAAAGTTGTTCGTTTTTTGGTTGACCCTGGTTTGGATATATTCTAACTTGTCATTTTTTTTTTTTAACCAAAAATGTGTCAAGTAGAAATTTACATAGTTCCGTAGATGTTATTTGTTTTTATCATCATTATTTTGATTTCCTTTTGTTTTCCCCCTCCTTCCTTTTTTAAGGTGAAGATAGTTCCCCTTTGCTAAGATATTTCAACATAGATTTGTTATGTAGTTGACAAATATGTACGATAAGGTGAACAATGATAGAAGTAACATAACCTATATCCTTGGTAGATTTCATGACCCCTACTTTTCTTTTTATATTCCTTCCTTCACAAATATGCATGGATTTACAAGAAATTGAGTTGTTGAAAGTGAAGACTGGGACAGTAATAATCACCAGAAATACACCAATGTAGCTGAAGGAAAGAGCAGCATGAGTAGTCATGGAAGAAATAGACTCTGATCCAATGATGTTTCTCTTCTTTGATGAAGAAGCCAATAAGAAGCAATAGCAGGCTTCACCTGACTGGTAATTTAACCAGGCCACTTCCCTCTATCTACTCAGGAGAGACAAGCTAATACTAAGAGGCACTAGTTGGGGTTAGAAGGCAGCTAGGTGACACTAGTGGATAAAGCACCAGCCCTAGATTCAGGAAGACCTGAGTTCAAATTTGACCTCAGCACTTGATACTTACTAGCTGTGTGATCTTGGGCAAGTCACTTAACCCTCATTGCCCTGCAAAAATAAACAGATAGATAGATAGATAGATAGATAGATAGATAGATAGATAGATAGATAGATATAAATAGAATTTAAATAAAAATTTTAAAGTAATGGGTTTCTTTCCTCTTTGTCTATGCTTATTTATTCAGTTTATGTTTCTTATCTTATTGTTGTAACTATCATTTTAGTTAATAGTGAATAGCTTTGTGTGTGTACTTTATTTTGTGATTTTTTTTTATAATGGCCACCCTTCTTCACCATCGATCAGAGAGACAAAGGTTGCTATTGCTTTTAAATTTATACTAATTATATTTTAAGAAAAGTTCCACTTAGTCTTATGTTTTTTTAAATTTCATATAAATGGATGATGCATCCTGTCAAAAGATTTTTAGCAGCTATTAAAATAATAATATTCTTTTTTTAGTTTTTTTAATGGATGTGGTTAATTATGTTTATGGTTTTATAAAATGGAACCAGTCTTGCATTCTTAGTATAAATCCATCCTTGTCACGATGTATATTCTTTCTGATAAATTGTTTTAATCAAATTGCTATAATTTTATTTATAATTTTTGCATCAATATTAACTAAGGAAAATAATCTGTACTTTTCTATCTCTGTTTTGACTCTCTTTTGTATAGATTTCAAAACTATATTGTGTCATAGAAGAAATGTGGTAGTATTTTTCTTTACTTATCTTTCAAAAAATTATATAATATGTATATATGTTTATGTATTTATATATAAGCATATGTATATATAAACATACATACAGGAATTAATTGTTTTTTTAAATGTTTGGTCAAATTTGTTAGTAAATCTACCAGGTTCTTTCTCCCCCCACCCCTTTATGGAACACATTTATGATTTGTTCAATTGACATGATTATGTGACCTGAAACTATAGAGAAAATGGTTCAGAGGGGATAGGAAACTTTCATTAATTAAATTGTGATGATAAAATTGTAATTGATTCTGCTCAAGAAAAAAAAAAGGGGAGATAGTTAACGATTAAAGATGCTGGCATCTATCTAGGAAACTCTTTGATGAGCTCAGCTTTAAAATTGACTACCAAATGAAATATAGGGATATGATTAAGGATGAATACAAAAGAGTAACAGGACCAGTAAAAAATAGTTTTACAAAATCTAAAGCCTAGGATGAGATGAGGTTTGAAAAATATATGAGATTATAAGCAAGGGATGATACATATTCTGGAAACAAGAGAGGAAAAAATGATTCCACAGCCTTGGTGCTGGAATGGGAAAGGGAGCAAATAATATAAACCTATTAAATTTCTAGGGGAAGGTCATGTGTCATGTAAGGAATGAAAATAGATGACCCTTATTAATAGTTCTAATTTTAAAATTATTATAAAGGCAGGGATACCCAAAAATGTATGAAAAAGGAAGCATTTACTATGAAATTATGCTTGTTGAAATAGAATTCTACCTAACCATATAAAATGTTCCAAAAATCTTAGTTGAGTTTATTAAATATAAAAAAATGCACTAAGACTGAAACATACTGCCTTTGTATGTATATGTTCTTATGAGGCTAGTAATCAATCCCATAGGCATGTGCCATAATAGTTTATGTGAAAGTGTGACAAGAGGTTAACAATTTATGTCAATTCAGAGACTAAGGGTTTTGATGACAGTGGATGTGTATGAAAAACAGATGATAAATCTAAAACAAGAGGGAAATTAGAGAAAGCAAAGGGCTTTATTAAGAAATACTGAGGGGGCAGCTAGATGGTGCAGTGGATAGAGCCCCGGCCCTGGAGTCAGGAGTACCTGACTTCAAATCCGGCCTCAGACACTTAACACTTACCAGCTGTGTGACCCTGGGCAAATCACTTAACCCCAATTGCCTCACTGAAAAAAAAAAAAAAAAAGAAAGAAGAAATACTGAGCTCTACAAGTGGAAATAAAGACAAGCTGGACATTTAACTGCCTGAATACATTGTCATTCAATAAAAGGGCTGCTCTAGTAATTTTGAAATTAATATATTCATTGTGTTGGAAGAATTCACAAGATAATAACTGCTGCCCTTAATGAACATTATGGTAAACAGACAAATCATGTTTTTATAAAAAATAATGAAATCTGTAAGAGCTGTTTCTTTGCCTGTCTAGTTCAACCTTGTTAAAAAATAAACTCTGTGTGATCAGCAAGAAAATGTGGGCCTCAGATTAGTTTATTTTCTTCCTTGTGCTAGATACTGTTTTTTTATTAGCAGAGAAAGCTGAAGGAGGAAAGGCTATAAAATGGAAAGAGCACTAGATTTCAATAAAAATGCTGGGTTCAAATCATGTCTATGCTCCTTTCTCTCCCTTGTGTGACCCTGGCCATGTTACTGCACTGGAAGGTGTTCTTCTCTACAAAATGAGATTATGTTAAATTATTTTAAGAAATTTTATAGCTCTAAATCATATAAGGCCAATAGATTTATTATAGTGATATGTGAACTATTATGAACAATAAATGATTTTGATATTTCTTTTAATGACATTGATGTTCATGTGTGCATTTTTTTCTTCTGACACTAAACTGACTAAAAATCTCAGGTCTTGGCCAGAGGAAATCAGCATGAACCATTTTTCTACCTTTAGTTCTCTATCAGTTTACTGTTAGATTTTTCTGCCATTACTCTGTTTGTTGTGTTTTTCATTCTTTAGTTTTAATTACTAGATATCACAACAATGAAGTGTGTTCTCAAAGAGCACATTTCAATGACAATCAAAGATATTGCAATTTTTTTTTTGTATAGAGAATTTGTGTTTCATGGATAGTATTATCCCACATTAAAATCTTACCAATCACAGTGAAATGCAAAGAAAATTGTTATCAAACAAATAAATAAAACACATATAAAAAGACTGAGAAAATGACTGAAAATGGTTAATACTAAAAAATGAAATTAATCCTAAAAATAGAGTAAAGACCTTCCAAGAGATCTGGCATCTGAAGAAATTTTTATGAATTTATCTACATTATGTTTTAGGTTATTTAAAGTTGGAAGAATAATGAGAACAGATTTTTAAAAAAGCAAGTAACCATTTTATGAAAAGAAAAAGAAATTTTCTAGGTGATATAATGATGGAACTAGAATACTGAAGGATTGGAGAAAAGGTAGTATTTTATCATCGTATAACACATCTACCTAGTCCCCCCCAAAAATTGGTGTTTTGTTTTTACTTCAATCACCCTGGATGTGTATGTATGCATATATGTGTGTGTGCATGTATGTATATGCATGTATACATACATGTACATGCATATATACACACATACATATATACATATGTATATTTTAAAAAACATATTGATTTACTAACAGTTTAAATATTCCAGAGCTACAGAAATCCTTAAATCAAGATGGAATATAGAAAAAAGGACTTGGCCATAGTCTTATCACATTTGTTACATAGTGGTTATAAAATGAATCCCGTTTAAGTTATTTTAAAAGTTGGATTTCTTATTTTTAAGTTCAAATTACCTTCTTTAGAGACAATAAAGGACTTTGGTAAATGTTGTCTATTAATCATTTTTTTTTGGAAGAAATGAAAAGGCAGCCAACAGCAGTCCTCTCTATTTCAATTGATATAAATGACAGAGAATTAGTTTGGCCAGTCTTGTCTCTACTAGAAAAGGTGCCTGCTCCCCTCATCCCTTTATTCTTGTAATTAAATGTGTGTGTGTGTGTGTGTGTGTGTGTATTTTAATAGCTGCCAGGACATGTTCAATTTTCCCAAAAGGAACTGAAGATAAATTAACAAAAAAATTCCCTTTCTCCAACAATGTGTATGTTGGATACACACACATATATATATATATATATATATATAAATTCCCAGAGGGAAAATAGGGCATATTGCAGATTATTTAATATGAGAGCATTAGGGGGAGGAGTTAGAAGTGCTTATAAAAATCTCTCTTATGAATACTAAATATCACAATCTCTTTGGAATAATATTTTTTCTAAAATATTACTTTATTGATGCCAATCTTTTTATAAAAAACAGCAACAAAACAACACAAACTTTTAATGGTTGAACATTATCTATGGGGCAATGTCCAAATTACTAAGCATAACATCCAAGGCCCCCTACAACCTTAGCTCATGTTATCTTTATAACTTTTTGTTTTACTTGCTCTCTAGGTACTCTGCTGCAGTCACACTCTCTGAATTGTTTTGTATTAAACATACCCTTTTCAGCCTATTTGTTTTACTTATACCTATTAAAATTCTACTCTTCCTTTAAAGTCTAGTTTTAATGCATGTCTTTCTCTGGCCACTGTAGCTAAATAAATAATCTCTTCTTCCTCTGAATCTGTGTCATACTTATTTTGTATTTTATTATTTTGCCACTTCTGTCATTTGGCTTGGTAGGATAGTCATTTGTTAATGTGATTTGTTTCCTCATCCTCTCCCGTACTAGATTATTAGCTCCTCCCATGTAATGCTAGAATTAAAAGGACCTTGTATATTATTGAATATAAAGCTCTACCTGAAGCATGATTGTTTGCACACTTGTTGCTATATACATAGTAAATATTCAAGAAGTATCTGCCAAATAAATACACACATTAAGTTGGCCATTTTCTATATTATTTTTATTGTTTTGAGTTGTTTTTGTTGTTGTTATTGTTAGATAGTATAACTCTATTATTGAGTAGCTCCTTAAATTTTAATGAAATGATAATACTCTACCTGGAACATTCAGGAATAAATACAAAACATCTCTAAAATGGTTTGACCATATTACTAGCCAATAATGACAAATTATTTCACATTTTCCCATTAGGGCTTCATCAAGCTATTTCTTAAAAATAAAATAGAATCCTACTTACTGTTACCTTATATAATGTTTAGTTACACTCTACACAGTAAGACAGTTAAAAATGGAGCTATTTCTTTATTTCCTCCAAATTAAAAGGCAAATTCTAACACCAAATAAATAATAAAAATGTTTTGTAATTTAAATAGAACTTTATGTTTTTCAAAGAACTTTCTTTATGAAATGCCTAAAAGAAGATAATGAAAACACTATTCTCACCATTTCACAGAAAGAGAAAAGAAACCTCAGACTTCTATACATTCACATGTTCAGTTAATGATAAAACCAATACTTGAACTTAGTTCTTTGACATCCTACTCACTACTTTTTATGTCACATCATACTAGCTTCCATGATAGATGGCTGATGGATCATTGAGTATATTTGAAACTCATATATGTAAGAAAGTAATGGGCTTTGCCAATGCCCAAAGGCCCCAGCTAGAGGGGATTGATTTGGACTGATTGGATTGGCTGAGATTGACTGACATCACTGATTAACACACTTAAAGTTAATTCAATTGAAGTCATACTAGCCTGGTCCTCAGGCAGGTGTGTTCTCAGAGACTGTGGACTTTGACATCAATATGGGACCACGCTCAAGTCCAGTGAACCAGTGGATGTGGGTAATGCTAGCCAATGAGCTTGAAGCACTGTGGAAGGACTGCCTCTGTTTGGGACACAGAGGAAGCTTCCATGCACAGTTCGTCTCTTGAACAAGCTGGTTGTGGAGAAATTGAGGAAGAACCAGGGGAGGCTGGAACACTAAACTAGATAGGTCTTTTCTTAACTTTATGACCCAGGTGTTCTCTCTCTCTCTCTCTTTTTTTTTTTTTTTAATGAATGCTTAATGCCCCAAAATGGTGCTAAAGCTTCTAATTTATAAGTAAACCCTAGCTAGTTTTGCCTACACTTGGGACAGGAATAAGGTGACCACACATTTAATTTTAAATGTCACATATAATTTATAAGATATCTCCTTAGGAAAGCTGCATTGTGGTCTATTGAATGGAGCACATTTTTAAGTCAGAAGATTTATATTTCATTCTATTTCTAGTATTAACTCATGGTGTTACCTTAAAGGAATCACTTAAAATTTAAGTACCTATGTTTTTCATCATTAAGAAGAATGATTCCTCTAAAAGCTAACTTGTATGGACATTACATGAAAGTTACATGAAAAGTCATCATGAAAGCATAAGGTCTTATGTAATCAGTAGAAGAATTTATACTATAACTTCAATATTATAAAAAAGAACAATTTTGAAGATATTTATATGCTGATGAAGAATGAAATGACCAGATCCAAAAGAACACTGTCAAAACTAACAAATTTGAAAGCAAAAGGAACGTTGATCAATACATTAAGCATTCATGATTCCAGAGGACGGATGATATCATCCATTTCAGTGAAGAGAGAAATTTAAAGTGTAGAATAGGACATACATTTTTTTTTCTTATGGGGCAATGATGGTTAAGTGATTTGCCCAGGGTCACACAGTTAGTAGGTGTCAAGTGTCTCATGCCGTGTTTGAAATCAAGTCCTCCTGAATCCAGGGCTGGTGCTTTATCCACTGTAACACCTAGCTACCCCCAAATTTTTATATAGAGCCATTAAGAAAATTCATTTTTACTGATTTTCCCCATTTGTTACAGAATTTTTTAAATTTACATTCTTCCAATGAAGATGGGCATGGTAGGGAGAGTAAACAGATTTAGGTTAAGTAAAAAGTAAAGCATCAGGGGTTGTTGAATATGTGAAATGTTTACAGGGACTTTCAAATGATATAGATATATATGTATGTATGTATGTATGTGTGTATGTATATATTTTAGTGAGGCAATTGGGGTTAAGTGACTTGCCCAGGGTCACACAGCTAGTAAGTGTTAAGTGTCTGAGGCCAGATTTGAACTCAGGTACTCCTGACTCCAGGGCCAGTGCTCTATCCACTGTGCCACCTAGCTGCCCTATATATTTGTTTTACTTAAGTATTTTACTTTAAATAAAAGACCTTCAAAAAAGTAGAGTAATATATAAATATTGGTAATATATAAATCAATAAAATCGAATTTTAAATAGGTATTTTACTTTTTTCAATTACATGTAAAGATAGTTTTCAATGATCATTTTTGTAAGATTTTGAGTTCCAAATTTTTCCTCCTACACTGCCTTCCCTCCCCGCTCCTGAAGTCACCAAGCATTCTGATGTAGATTATACATTATGATCATGTTAAACATGTTTCTATATTAGTTATGTTCTAAGAAAAGAATCAGAAAAGGGACACAATCACACAAGAAACAACCGAAAACAATAACAAAAGTGAAAATAGTATGCTTCAATCTGCATTCAGACTCCATAGTTCTTTATCTGGTTGTGAAGAACATTTTCCATCATGACTCTTTTGGCATTGTCTTGGATCATTGTATTTTTGAGAAGAAATAAGAATATCACAGTTGATCATCACACAATGTTCTTTTTCCTGTGTACGCTGTTCTCTTTCTTCTGCTCATTTTACTCAGCATCAATTCATGTAAGCCTTTCCAGGTTTTTCTGAAATCTGCCACTCATCATTTCTTTTTTTTAGGTTGTTATAGTATTATTATTATTTTATTTTATTTTATTAATAAAGTATTTTATTTTTTCACATTACATGTAAAGATAGTTCTCAACTTTTGTTTATACAAGCTTTCCAATTTCAGAGTTTTCTCCCTCCCTCCCCTAGACAGCAAGTAATCTGATATAGGTTATATATATATATATATATATATACACACACATAATAACATTAAACATATTCCCTCACAATATAAAAACAACAGCACCAAAAACAGAAGAAATAGTATGGTTCATTCAGCATCTATACTCCACAGTTCTTTTATTTTATTTTTTTTCCTGGATTTGGAGATCCTCTTCTATCATGAGTTCCCTGGAACCCTTCTGTACCATTGCATTGGTGAGAAGAATATAGTCCATCACAGTAGATCGACACTCAATGATGATGATACTGTGTACAATGTTCTTCTTCTGGTTCTGCTCATCTCACTCATCATCAGCCCACATAAGGCCCTCCAGGTTTCTCTGAACTCCTCCTGCTCATCATTTCTTACAGCACAATAGTATTCCATTGTATTCATGTACCACATCTTGTCCAGCCATTCCCCAATTGATGGGCATCCCCTCAACTTCCAATTCCTTGCCACCACATACAGAGCAGCTATAAATATTTTTTGTACATGTGAGTCCCTCTCCCCTTTCCATGATCTCTTTGGGAAAAAGACCCAAAAGTGGCATTGCTGGGTCAAAGGGTATGCTCAGCTTTATTGCTCTTTGGGCATAATTCCAAATTGCTCTCCAGAATGGTTGGATCAGTTCACAGCTCCACCAACAATGCATTAGTGTTCCAATTTTTCCACAGCTTCTCCAACATTTATAATTTTTCTTTTTTGTCATTTTATCCAATCTGATAGGTGTCAGTAGTACCTCAGAGTTGTTTTAATTTGCATCTCTCTAATTATTAGAGATTTGGAGCACTTTTTTCATATGGGAATAGAGAGCTTTGGTTTCTTCATCAGAAAACTAGCTGTTCATATCCTTTGACCATTTCTTAATTGGGGAATGACTTGGATTCTTATAAATTTGATTCAGTTCCCTATATATTTTAGATATGAGACCATTATCAGAAGTACTGGCCATAAAAATTGTTTCCCAGCTTTCTGCCTCCCTTCTAATTTTGGAGCCATAGCTTCTATTTGTACAATTTTTTAAAAAATTTAATGTAATCAAAATCACCCATTTTGCATTTTATAATATTCTCTATCTCTTGTTTGGTCATAAACTGTTTTCCTTTCCAAAGATCTGATAGGTAGAGTATTCCTTTCTCTCCTAATTTACCTATGGTATCAAGTCTTATGTCTAAATCATGTATCCATTTTGACCTTATTTTATTATAAGGTGTAAGATGTTGGTCTATGCCTAATTTCTGCCATACAATCTTCTAGTTTTCCCACACTCATCATTTCTTAAGGCACAATAGTATTTCATTACACTTATATACCACAACTTGTTTAATGATTCCCCATTTAATTGGCATCCTCTCAATTTCCAATTCTTTGCCACCACAAAAACGCATATAGATAGATAAATAGATAGATAGATACATAGATAGATACATAGATACATAGATGATAGATAGATGGATAGATACATAATTACATATGGATCTTTTTCCATTTCTTATGATCTTTTAGGGATATAGACCTAGTAGTGGTGTTTCTGGGTCAAAGGGTATGCATAGTTTTATACCCTTTGGGGCATGCTTCCAAATTGCTCTCCAGAGTGGTTGGATCAATTCCCAACTCCACCAAGAATGCATTAGGAATAATCAATAAAATTAGGGGAAAAAAACATTTTGGATGTAGGATCTTTGATTTTTCTATCCTCTGAGTGCTTTTTAATCTTTCATGTCACCATAGTAATTGTCTATGCCAGGATTGTTTTCCTGTTGTTTGCTCATAGTCCTAGTCTTGACTTTTAACTCTTTTAAAGTTGGGCTCTGCTTCCAGAGTGGAGGATTCATTGTCTCAAGCTTCAGGGGTTTTTACAACTGTTTTCAGAGATAATTAAAGGGACCTGTAAGTTTTTAGTTCTTCCAAAGTGATAGGACCATATGGGAGGTGTGTTTACTATCCCTTATTTGCCAAGAAGTGGAGGAGGTACCTTCTTTTCTTTGGAATCCTGCTTTATCAGTTTCAATTCTTTTGCCCCTGTTATTTACATTGTTGTCCTAGTTGTGTACATTAGTTGTCAGCTTTTGATATCTTATGTCCAATTTTTTTTCTGTTCATTTCATTCATCATTAATTAAAGAGCAATTATATCTCATGATTTTCATGTATTCCACTGTTTATTCATTCCCTAATCAAAAGTCTTTTATGTAATTTCTAGTTCTTTTCAAACAAAAGGTGAAAAATAGATTTATAGATATAGATAGAGACAAATAATCAGTTTTTGGTGACTGTGTATATATAAAATCACTTTTGTGTATAAATACACATACTCACATATATACTTATATATTCACATATATGTGATATCATATTATATCATATCATATCATATCAGATACAGTGTGACACAATAGGATGCCATGCATTGCATTCCAATATTATATGACAAAATATAACATGGTATGATATGATACAATGTAATGTGATATGATGTAATGTAATGTAATACAATACTATATTATACTATGCTATAATCACACATATATTTACATGGTCACTTTTTGGTTGTAAAGAATTGAAAATATGTCTATATAAGTATGTATGTATGCATGTCTATATATGTATGTCTATGTGTGTATATGATATATACTTATAAAATAAAACGTGTATGTGTTTTATATGTATATATGAGTATATATTTGCATATATTTTTAATTATATTTTCCTTTTTGATAGATACTCTAATTTTACTAATGAGAAAACAGGCTTAATGAAGTGAAATAATTTTCCTACAGTGCACATAGTTTCCAAAATTTTTGATACAACTTCCTTTCTAGTTTACAACTTATTAATTGTCAGCCATAGGTTATTAGTGAACAATAATTGTTCACTCTGTCTAATTAATTCAGTTCATGGTCTTATTTTTAAGAAGGTTGATGCTGCTACTGCCCCTACTTCTGCTACTCTTGCTACTCCTGCTATTGCTATTACTACTACTACTACTACTACTACAACTACTACTGCTACTATTCTAGCAAAAGATGAGTAGGCATGGATGTGTTGCAATTTACATCACTTGACAGGATATTTACAATGAGGAGATCATCTTCATTGGACCTAATGAATAATTGTGAAGATCATGTGTCTTTATATTTTATTTTTTCCAAAGTGCTTTCTTCACAACAAACCCATGATATAGGTTGATGGACCATCCATCCTGAACTGTCTAAAGTTGTCCATGTACCAATTAAAGGAGTCTATATGATTAAGTGAAATTATTGCCAATTATTACATCTTTACTTAAACCATGCACTGAGTTTTAGACCAGAATAAATGAAGAATAACTAAATGTTATTCATAAATGTTAAGTGCTTTTCGAACCATTGTTTTGAGAATCATCTTATTTGTCAAAGAACTTATAAAACCTTACATATTTTTTTGTTTTCATTTTGGTATTGATACATTAAATAATGCACATTTTAATGAAGAGTTTTGCTATTTTTCCAAAGTTTTAGAGTGACCTTTTCAACATATGCATCCATACATTGAATAATTATGCCCCTTTCAAACTTATCTTTAATTCATAAATCTGCTCCATTGCAAAGAGAATAATTTCAATTATCTCTAGCTAAATTATAATCAATCAAAAATTATCATACTGGACCTTTATCCTTATTTCCTTATCAGGTTATAGAATCTAGTTTTAGAAAATAGCACTGATAGGAGCTGGTCTTCATCAACTCCAAATATTTTTTCAATTATTTTTGAAATACTATAATAGCTAAAACAGTCTCTCTGCAAAATAAAAAAAAATACCTTCAAAAACTGAGAACCTATTGACATACTAGGTAGTATATTCTTCTACTCTTGGGGTGTTCCTAATTTTAGGAAGATCTGTGAATTAAGCTGAAATTTTTCTGCATGCAATGTACACCTCTTATTCCTAATTCTGCCATTGGAACTTAATACATATCTATGGAACATAAGCTTATTTGAGCCAAATCCGTCTATTTGATGTAGAAAGTGGGCAAATATGCACAGTGATGCATGCACACAATCAGAAACACACAAACAAGCACAACTGGCTATAAACATATATCTAGGTCTTTCATAACAGCTAGTCCAAGGCAAAATTGTGGGATTTGATATGTTGTCCTTTAATTTTAAAAATGTTTCTTATGTACATTCCTTCCTTCCTGCTGCCTATACCATTGTTGCACACAGCTGCCTAACCTGCTATTTCAATTATTTAGATGAGCCCCCACAAACATTACTTTGTAACTTAGGGTCTTATTGATATTTTTAAAACATATTATCTTCTATTTCATTACTTTAGTATCATTCTAAATGTCTTCATCTTACTCGATAAACTAATTTCATACTGAAATGTTAAAGAACATAGAATCATAGCATTTCCTATCTAGACAAAATATCATAGTTGGACACTTCTATTAATAGGGAAAATGCTGCTTCCAGAAACAGCCCATTCCATTTTTGCATAAATCTAATTATTAGGATAAAAACGCAAATAATAATTTAAAAAATAGAAAATAATAAAATAAAACTAATTATTTTTGTTACATCTAGCTAAATTCTGGGTCCATGTATTCTCTATATACTGGTACTAGTTCTGCTGTCCCAAGGCCAAACAAAGAAGATCACAGCTCTTAAGAGTGGAGCTGTGGACTTTACATCAGAAAAATGGAGTTCAAACACTACTTCTGCCATATCCTGAATGTGTGACAATAAGCAATTTATTCCACTTCTCAGAGCTGTGGCAAAAATTTCTAAGTCCCACAAAGTAAAAGAAATAGCAATGTCTCCAAGCTATACAAAATAGGTTTATTGAGAGAGGGTTCCTGTCTCACAGTAAAGCCAGTCTCAGGTCTAGGGCCCAAAGACTCTGAGTAGTGTCACTCAGCTGCTCTTATACCCCTATGAGGCCTAAATGCTTATATACCTTACTATTTTTAAACAGACCCCTCCCAAAAACATTATTTACACTACACAATTCAAGTGATGTATGTACAACAAATCCTCATTGAATATTGGAAACCTCAGTTTTATGCAAAATTATGTAATCCAACTACTGGATCCACCATCATGGAATCTTACATACAGTGATAGAAACCACAGTTGAAAGAATAGGATGTTGTAATCCATTGATGCCATCTATCTCCAAAGGTAACTTTTCTCAAGATCTGATTGGTCCAGAGCAACTATTTTTAGTAGTTGACCTTTAAGCTGATTGGTGGATACCTAACCACAGTGGATTAAACTGATGGTTTCAATTTATATGGTTTCAATTATGTAGTTTCTGCATCACTCTAACATATAGCATATACATAAACTCTATAAATACCTATCTTACTTATTCTATTATTATCTGCGAAAACTACTGAAGAATATCACAAAAGAATAGGCCAAATGCTGATTATAATTATAATTAAATCACTTATCCCTAAGGGTTGGGGAAAATCTCGCTCACAGGGCCTCTATATTTTTTATCTAGAAAAGGAAGACTATAGGATCTCAAAATCACTTTCAACTCTAAAATTCCATGATTCTTTGATTCCACATGACAATCCTTCAGTAAATTTCATGTAGCTTTCATGTCCGCTGTTCATAATTATATTCTCCAGGCTAAACATTTCCTGCTCATTTAACCAATTTTAATTACATGACTTGATTCTTCATATAATCCTGGTTGTCTATATCTGGGAAAATTCAAGATGTTCAATGTCAATATCATTTCCTGAAATATGACAACCTAAATTAGATGTGGTCTGACTAAATAAAAATAAAGTAAGACTGATTTTTTAGTCATTTTAGATACTACATTTCTATTTATGCAGACTGTTGTTACATTAGCATTTGGTTAGATATAGGGAACAGCCACAGTGTACTTTGTTTATCATAATAATGCATGTCATATAAGGAGTACCTTAAAGTTTGAAAAGTACTTTACATAATTTTTAAAAATTTTGTCATTAAAATAATCTTTTAGGGTCATGCCCATTTCAGAGATTGGAGAAGAGCTTCATATTACACTTGACATTTAACAGAACCACCAACTTTGTAATAACTTATAATGTCAAAACTCCAAAGTCATTTTGGTATTTTAAACGGACATTTCAATGCTTTAACCCTGAAGAGTGAAGAGTATAGTAGGAATTTCAGGTGAGATGGCAAGTTAGTGTGATGTTTTTGTGTAGAGAGATTTTTTTCAGTGTTCAAAACATAATTTGTATACTTGGTTCAATCATGTCTCCTTTGTAATGTCATAGTTCATTGTATCTATCTCTGTTCACATGAGGGAATAGAATTATTGTTTAAACATTCCCCTACAACACAAATAAGTGAGCTAGGTAATTTCCTAGAGATTCTTTGTTCTTTTTCTTTTCCTTCTTATAAAATGTCTCCTATAACCAACAGACTCATTTCTTTACTAGGTCTCAACTTCCAGTCCACTTGCTATCATGTTATTCAGGAGAAAAATGCTTTTTATGCCACCCTTGGTCTCAGATCCCCCCTACCAAAATATCTGATACTCTGGTACAGCATCGTATAGAGATGGAAATAAAATAACTGTTTTTGGTTTTTTATTGGTGGAGGTAGTGGTGGAGGTGGAGGTCGTCATGGTTTGTTAATTTTTGAAAGAGAGGGTGCAGATGGGAAAAGACCTATTATGACAAAGGGAAGGTGTTTCAAGAGGGCAAGCTTGAGGCCAGACATTGTGTTTGCTTGTTTGTTTTATTAGGTATAAGATTAAATTGGATTTTATAGAGGGTGATTCCAAGAAATAAAAAATTCAGGAAAAAAAAGGCATAGAGTATGAAAAATGGCCTATTTATATATGTGATTTTTTTTTCTTAGTTTAGTCACAAAGAGTTGGGCATCACTAAAGATGATCGCACAACAGTAACAAATGAGTAGAATAAAAAATGAGCATAATAAGAACAGCTTTATAGGATTATTGTAAAAATAATATTCGAAAACCTCAGTTTATCAAGAAGGATATATAAATAATTCCTGCAATAGATAAGCTGCTGAATAGAATTTTAGAATCTTCCCGATTGGAGGGGCAGCTAGGTGGCACAATGGATAGAGCACCAGCCCTGGAGTCAGGAGGACCTGAGTTCAAATCCAGCCTCAGACACTTGACACTTACTAGCTGTGTGACCCTGGGCAATTGCCTCCCCCAAAAACCAAAAAAGAAAAAAAAATCTTCCTGATTGTGAAAAGGACTGAAAAAGAGGGCACTGCTTCAGTCATGTCTGTGAAAATCTTATACTACATTATGATACAATGTTATTTATGTGTATGAATGAGTACAACCAGTCCTACATACTTTTTTATACCTCAAAAAATTGGATTAGTTAATATTCTTTCATATGTAAAGACACACAAACAGAAAAAATGAGTCCACATTATCACCTATCTGTATATGTATGCATGATATTATTAAAACTTAAAATTTCTGGGCATCTAGGTGGCATAGTGGATAAATCATTGGCCCTGGATTCAGGAGGACCTGAGTTCAAATCTGGATTCAGACACTTGACACTTACTGGCTGTGTGACCCTGGGCAAATCACTTAACCCTCATTGTCCTGCAAAAGCAAAACAAAACAATAAAAACCTTAAAATTTCACTAAGACTTTTGGGACACCCTGGACATATCCATCTATAAGCATGTATTAAGTGTCCACTTAATTTGTACATAGAATAGCCATGTCATTAGATGGGAAATAAAATGGAATAAGTCTTCACATGTGGAGAGGGATAGGTCATGGACTAGGTAGACCAAACAGAACATTTTTATTTGAATCTGTGGACAATCGGGAGGCACTGGTGTTTTAATGTGTGTGTATTCGCCTGGAAGATGGGGAGGTCAGTGCCATTGTCAGACCTCTAGTATAGGAATCACTTCCATGGCTGAATGAAGGATAGATTAGAATGGGGAAAAACTTGAAGCAGGCCCACCCACCAGCAGGTTTTTGCAATATTCCAGGCATGAAGTAATCATCAGTAACAGAATAGTGACAGTGTCAGAGAAGAGAAGGGCCTATATTGAGAGATGTTGCAAAGGTAAAATCATCAGGTATTAACAACAGATTGGATATCAAGGGTGAGAGATAGTAAGTGGTTAAGGAAAAGTAATAGGTTATGAATCTGTGGTACTGTGAGCATTATGTCTGGTTGCAAGAGAAAGTGAGCAGTATTTGTTTCAAAAGATGGTTTGGAAATCCAATGGAACACAGCACTTCTTGATAAATAATCAATATTATAATTTTATTGCATGGATTTTTACATTTCAATCCTTTGGCATTATTATGGATAAAGTGGTGTCTGGTTAGTGAACCAATCAGCCTACTAATGTTAGGAACCTCATGTTCTGGTTGTGATTTTAAAAATAAATAAATACATATGTTCAAGTGTCTGTGTTGAACCCATTGTTCTCCAAGGACCTCCCCATAAAAGGGAGTTTTTCATTAAAACACACTGGGCTGAACTCTGAAAAGAAATCATTCTGAAAATCATATTGCTCTAGTGTTCCTTAAATGTTTTATGGAGACCTGCCTGGCGTCTAGTGATCCCAAGCACTGTGTTCTGTCTGAAATTGCATCCCTTTATTTAATTCCCATGTTATCCTGAGCAAAATGTGCATTGCTTAGTAATATGATGTAAAGGGAGATTTGTCACTTCCAAAATGTACATTACTTAGAGCTAGTGTTGTCATGGGAATACACTATTCACCAATAACAAATGCACTTAACTCGCTCCTGAAAAGGACATACATTACTCTAACCTGAAACCCATGCTTATCAAATGTTCACCACAGTCGGTAATAGCCATTTCTAGATGCGAATTGTAGTTATGCCAAGTTCACATCACACTGCTAAGTTCAAGAGGGAGATTGAGACTTCTGCTGGTTCCTATCCTTCAGGGTTAGATATCAGTTTATAGTCAAGGATCCGAGTAGGGCATACCACTGACTTAAATTCATAAAAGTTTAGCTATCCTAGTAAAATTCCATTTTAGAAATGATTGATATAGGGGATGTCAAAAAATAAAAGGATAGGCAAGGGAACAAGATGGTAATTAGAGTGGACTTGAAGTCAAGAGTGATTTGTGTTGAAACCCTGCCTCAAACACTAATTATGTGTCTATAGGCAAGGCAAGTTATTGAGCTTCTTTGAGCCTTTGGTATCATCTTTAAAATGAGGATAATAATGCCTGGAGTACTTGCTTAACAAGATTGTGACAATAAAAAAAAACAGTTTTTATATAAATGTTTTGCAAAACACAAATGAACTACACTAAATCTCAGCTATTATTAATATAATGCATTTTAAATCAAAGGAATTTAAAAATAAACAGACAAGGGGCAGCTAGGTGGTGCAGTGGATAGAGCACCGGCCCTGGATTCAGGAGGACCTGAGTTCAAATCCAGCCTCAGACACTTAACACTTACTAGCTGTGTGACCCTGGGCAAGTCACTTAATCCCAATTGCCTCACCAAAAAACAAACAAACAAATAAATAAATAAATAAACAAACAAACAAACAAATAAATAAACAAACAAACAAACAAATAAATAAATGAGTAAGTAAGTAAATAAAAAAATAAATAAGCAAACAGACAAACATATAAACACAACCTAATTTGACACCACAGTCACTCCTAGTATACAAACACAAGTTTCTCCATACTTGCTAATTTTTTGTAGTTAAAAGTGGTCAGTATTCACTCATTACCTGTGATTGTTATAACCTCCTAATTTCAGTTTTTTTTTCCTTTTAAAATATGTTAGACTCAACAAATATTTATTGAATACCACAATGGGTTAAAGCTTGTTGCTTAGTTATTTCTCTTGGGTTCAACTGTTTGCAATTTCATTTGCTATTTTCTTGGAAAGTGTACTGGAGTAGTTTACCATTTTTTTTCTCGAGTTTATTTTTTTGATGAGGAACCTGAGAAAAGACTGTGAAGCATCTTTCCCAGGGTCACAGAGGTAGTGTCTGTTTCTGGATTTGAACTCAGGTCTTCCTGACTCTAGGCCTAGTGCTCTATTCACTGTGTTACCTGGCTGCCTCTAGCTTAAGGGCAATGGATTAAAAATTGGGAGATGGGTTTTATCCCTGGCTCCATTAAGTCATAGTAATAGTTGTTGTTGTCATTGCTGTTGTTATTAAAGCAGCAACAACAACAGCAGCTCACATTAATATAGTGCTTTTATGTTTACAAATTATTCTCTCTGCTATACCACTATGAATTAGGTAATCAGGTTTTTAATGCCCCTTTTACAAATGGGAAAACTGAGATTCAGAAATATTAAATAATTTGACTACTTACAAGAGCACATTGGGTTTATCACTACTTTGTTTTGATACCAAATTCCTAGGACTCAACACTAATCTTTAATTTCTTGATTAAGATTGCACATAAATATTTTTCAATATTTATCTCTATACTCTAATCCCAAGACCAATTGAAGGGGTTTATCTAGTGTAGGAATGATTTTTCCCCTGGTGCCACCCACGAGGTATGAGGATAGCTAGTGTGCATGAGAGATAGACAGTGATCATGAACATAAAAATTACCTTCCAGTGTTAATAAACATAAATCTACAATTAGTATATGTATGTATATATGTATGTGTGCATGTATGTATGTATACCCACACTTACATAGATATATTCACATATGACTTGTTTTTTTGTTTTTGTTTTTTGTGGGGCAATGAGGATTAAGTGACTTGCCTAGGGTCACATAGCTAGTAAGTGTCAAGTGTTTGAACTCAGATTTGAACTCAGATCCTCCTGAATCCAGGTCTCATGCTTTATCCATTGTGCCACCTAGGTGCCCCCTTGACTTGTTATATATGTAAGCAATATAAATAGTAATATATATACATATATGTATATATACTACATCTATACATGTATGCATATACACATATACATATGTGTATATGTATACCTATAAAACTACTTATATATATACTTGTATATAAGTGTTTGTACATATGTATGTATGCATATATGTATAGTTATATATGTGTGTATAATTATATATAGTGTATATATCTACATTTATCAATTTCTATATATTTATAAAAACATTTCATATTAGTTATGACAACTAACTAATGTATATTAAACCTATGTATATTAAAAATAAATAACATAAATCCTTAGTATCAAAAGTGGTGTGAACAGTAAGTACTATAACAGTTCAGAGAAGAGAGAGAAATCACTTTTGATGCAAAGAGATTTTCATGAAAAATGAAAGCTTGAAGAATAGTCAAGGTTCATGGTGGCAACAAGAAAATGGGAAGGCAATCCTGGCCTGATTTCATGCCACTTACTTAACTAGTCCTATACTTTAGTTACTAAATAATGCTTTATATATTATGAATGGTACATTGGCTCCTGGTAATTAGCAGGGCCTATAATATTAATTGATAACCATGATACGAAATTTTAGAATTTCCCTAGGGGAAGGGTCTGGCCACATGTGTTCCTTCTGTAACCTTGGAGTAAGACGGTAAAATCTCAAAACAGGATGAGCAATAGAGATTTTTCTTACTTCTTCCTGATCATTTCCCCAAGCCCAGAATTCCTAGGAAAAGGCATGTACTGGGAAAGACCAAGTGTGTTTTTTGCTTTTATTTATTTTCTTCCCCAGAGGGGACTCTATGCATTCAATAGCTATGTCACAAACAGTTTAGTTATGCTGCTTGTAAAAAATAGCTATTGCTTGGATTCATATAGAAACAAACGAACAAATAATGCCCAGTAAGAAAAAATATGCAATTTATTGTGGTTCAATAAATACTGTTTTACTGTGTCCTGAACCCAAACAAGTGATTTTCTACTATCTATAATTTCCAATGATAACTTATTTGCTTTGATATGAATCACTATAGTGTACTATGTGTGCATGTGTGTCCATGTACAAATAATTGAATGTTTATAAAAATAATATATTAAACAACCACTATAAGCAAGACAAGGTAGTAAGAAATAGAGGTATAAAGACAAAAATTAAAAGTTACTGGGGCAGCTAGGTGGCACAGTGGATAGAGCACCAGGCCTGGAGTCAGGAGGACCTGAGTTCAAATCTGGCCTCAGACACTTAACACTTACTAGCTGTATGACCCTAGGCAAGTCACTTAACCCTAATTGCCTCACACACACAAAAAAAGTTACTGGCCTCAAAAAGCATATATTGCACAATAGAATATAATATTTATACAAATATACAAACACAGAATAGTTTTAGAAGGGGAGAAATCCAAGATTATTTAAGAAGGAAGAAATCCCCCCAAAAATATGGGGCGGGGGGGTAAGGCAATGTCTTTTTAGTGTGAGACACTTTGAATTGATCCTTGAATAAAGCGTGGAATAGAAGATGGATTGACATTTCCTAGACTAATAATTCCTATCTTTTCACAAACAAAAAGAAATCACCTATATTTCTCTAATTTTCATAGATACAACAGAAATACCAATGTGTCAGAATTAAATAAATGTGTTTTTCTGAAATGGTCTGGTGGGCTGTTCATTAGCACTTTGGGTTATACTTTTCATCAATACCATTTAAATGATTAAAATAAGATGCATTTTGATCTACAGAACTGTGCTTGCAATCTTACTTGTGTACTTCCTATAAACCCTGCCCTATTGTGGCATAGTGTAAAAAGCATTACATTTAGAGTGGGAACAACTGGGCTCAAAACTGACTTTATCACTTATTTCCTATTTTATATCATGTAAGTCATTTAGCCTCTATTGGCGTCAGTCTCTCCTTCCTCTTAAATGATAGGATTAGAACTGATTTCCTCTAAGGTCATACCCAGCTTTAATGTATGACAGTCATTTCCCCAGGGTTTGGGTCTGGTTCTTGTACTATACTTTGAGGTACCATCCACAGCATCGGAGAGAGTTCCAGTTACAGCAGCATGGGCTAAAGGAAATAAGAAACTTTAGAGCTGGTTTTATTCCAGTAGGGAGCCCACTTTAGAGCTCATTATTGTGCTTAAATGTGTGTACTGACCATTTCCTTTTGTTTCCTTTTAATTATTGCTTCAGTTTGGGCAGAATGAACTGGCCAGATCTTTGGCCAAAAATAAAACCTTCAAGACATGATTGAATTTTGCTTTGTTGTCATCTTGTATGCTGCTTCTATTTATGTAAAGCCAAAAATCTTAATATTGTGTCTGCGTGTGTGGAAGGAATTGTTTTTGTTTTATTTGGATTTTACTTTTATATGCATAGCTTCAAATAAGAAGCCCTCAAATTCTCATAAAGAGTATTGTCTTGTTTGATTTCTAAACCAAAGCTATATTTTCATTTGAGCACTTTATGCACTTCAGAGACATTGAAAATTCAAACTGTTGAGGTTCATTATTTTACTAAAAAATACCATTCTGCTATTTGGTAATAATTTGCAACTTGACAAAATGACAGCAAATTTTAAATCAATAAGTCAAGCCAAATTTTATCTTAAATATTACACTGATTGCCTTTTTTGGTCTACAAATGTATTCAACCTTATTTTTTTCCATTGTTGACTAAGTACTTTCATATACATCATATGATTTGATAATCTAAGTGAGGTGGTATTTAGTTTTTAATAAGGGGATTATTTGTGTGGAGGAGAAGTAACAAAAGCTAAAGTCCACCAATATGTAAGAAAAGCAAACCAATAAATACATAAGCAAAAACAAACAAAAACTGTTCCACAAGATATGTGGAAAATGTTATCATATCCTTGAAGAAATTGACAATCATAGAAACTGTTATGTGACCCAAAGATCCCTGCACCATAAATCAAGACTTGGGTTTGAATCCAAGCTTAGCTATTTGCTAGCTTTGTCTTATTAGTTAAATAATTTCATTTCTTAGTAACTTGGTTTAGTCATTTACACCAGGTGACCCCTAAAGTTCCTGCCAGTTTTCAAATTTTATCTTGACAATATTAAGTCACAGAGCTGGATATAAAATTCAGGTGGTCTGATTCCAAGATTAGAATTCTTTTTTTTTATACCATCACCTCCCATCACGATCACTCATGTTCGTATACAGTCCTAAATTTGTCCAAATTCTTTCATATGTATAGATTGTAATTATCTGATGATTTATCACCCAAAACTCTCCAAAAATGATCAGTGATAAATGCTTCCTCTTTCCCACAGCATCATTAAGAGTATGTGTTGTAGAGATTTGTAAAAGGTTTTGCTTTCATTATCAAAACAGCTCATCCCCTTTCACATTAGGTGATACCAAGCAAGGCTATAGGGCTATTAGAGAGGAAATCCTGGAGGTGAAGGTGACAGCTTTATGGCACTAGCCCTTGCCTTATTTGCAGTAATTCATTTTATATACAGTATAGAGTTTCATATTGGTGGAGCCAAGGGCTAGAAATGTCTGTGATTTAGCTCAAGCCATAAGCAGGGTGGTAGGAACAAAGAGGGCAGAAAATAGGTCTGCTGATTAGAACAGTAAATTAGAAGATGAGGAAAGTGAAGTAAAGAAAAACTGAATCACAAAGATGTGCATAAACATTTCCTTCACTTTGCTGCCTACTCCTAGGTCCCCCCCTATGAACTTGGGAACTCAGCATCCTAAAGTCAATAACAGCTTTCTCTCAGCTCTGCCACCCTCTATTTTATTTATTGCACCCTTGGATCATTAGATCTTTTGCTTATCTAACCCTTGTCACAAGAACAAAACCACAGTTACTTTGTTTTCTAGGTCTCAGGCCATGAAATAACATAGTTCTATGAATATAATTAACAAGAGTTTACTCTGGGCATTTGAAGAGGCAAAAGGGCAAAAGTAACGGAATAACATATGAATGCTTTTATTTGCACCTGGCAAAATTTTTACACCTCCCCTCAGTCTCATCCTGTCCTTACCATCATCCCTCCTATTGAGGTCTGGGGATACCTAACCACAGAGGTATTTACACCTACTCATAGCAATTCAGAGCTAACTGGTGCCCAGAATCCATCTTGTGAGTCTCCATAGGGTTTCACTTCTGTTACTGATTCTAGAATTTCAAAAAAACCCAAATTCTTTACTGGCCTCATGATTTATTTCTTCAATATGTTCGAGATGCAATAAAATGGCTGTCAAGTGCCGAATTCTCATTTTGTAAGTACCAACGCTTACACTGTCCCCTATTGGTCATTTCTCAACATAAAATATGATGGGATGATGGAGTTTCCTTTAAGCCATAGCTTCTGTAAGAACATATTTCCCCAAGAGAAATCTACCCTGGAAAGCTTCCCAATAATCTTTCGCAATAAATGTTTATTAGTTTTGATGACCATGTTGTCTGCATGGTCTGGGGAGGAATGTTTCTTTTGTTGGTTTTCAGATTCATTGCATTGTTGTATTGATGGGTTTTAAAGTGGCATCTCAGCTTTGCAGAGAGTTCAGTATAACCTATAATGCTGTGGCCACGTTCTTGGCCAGTGACTTACTTATGATATATAATGCCTAATGTTTCTTTTTAGCAGTAAATATATAGCCTGTTAGAAAACACACACACACACACACACACACACACACACATACACACATATACAAACTCTTCTCATCAAGTATATTATGAAGCAAGAAACATTGGCTTATAAGTCAGCAGACCTGGGTTCAAAACCTAGGTCTAGTACATGATATTTAATAGACTATGGGTAATTCATTTCACCTCTCAGTCTGTTCATCTGTAAAATAAAAATAATACTATACTACCTAACACACAAGCTTGTTACTTTAAAAATGATTTGAATTACCAAAAAGCTAATAGGTTTCAATATCATAACTAGTATTTCTACTGTTATTACTATTAGTAATAATTTTTCCTGTCTTAATCAGGATCACCCTATACCTATAGGGCCTTTTTCTTTCCTCTAGCTGTAATATTGATAGATAGATAGATAGATAGATAGATAGATAGATAGATAGATAGATAGATAGATAGATAGATAGATAGATAATAGATAGACAGATAGATGATAGATAGATAGGTAGATAGATAGATAATAGACAGATAGATAGATGATAGATAGAGAGATAGATAATCATACTATCCATACATTTGAAAGAGAAGTAGAAAGCAAACATCTTGTACCCTAGGTACTGAGCTCACCAGCAGTATCTTCTGGTCCTTGGTATCATTCATACTCTCTGATCTTTCAGACTCTGGACATTATCTGCCTTAATTTGAAGTACTGTCAGGACACTGCCTACCATAACTGACTGTTTTGTACTGAGTCTCTTCCCAGCCAGACCTAGAGAATGCCTGAACATTCTCGTACCATCTGTTCTTTGGAAAATCAACACTTACATATTAACCCCATTGGATTGATAACAACTAACATTTATATAGTGCTTTACATTTCTTGAAATGAATTACATAAAAGAATACTTTTGATTATCATAATTTTTCCTTTAGGTAGATAATGATGATAATATTGTTGTCAATTTACAGATGAAGAGATTGAGGCATAGGAAGCTTCAGTAATTGCCAAAAGGCCATATATCTAGTAAGTAGCAGAGCTAACATTTAGGCCTATAACTTCTAACTCCAAATTCTGTGTTCTTATCATATCAGAACTGATTTCATACCTCTTTTTAAGATAAATAGCTGGATCTGACCTCACTTTCCTATCCTTGCAGCAATACAAATGATAACCAGATATCAATCCATTCCTCAGTTTGCTTTATCTTGATTTTCTGATCCAGAAATACATTTTAATTACAAACGCCCTTTGGAAAAACTGAAGGTTAATTGTTTAAGACCACACACACATACACACACACACATGCAAACCCTGGGGCATACAAAACATCCAAGACAATGGTATAATGTGTACTATTCAAATTTTGCAGTTACAGATGAATGGTTTGCATTTCTGAGATTCTCCTTCCCTGGAAAACTAACATTATTATTGATATTTTCTCTAGAAAACTTTAATAATACTCTAGGCATCCTTCTGTTTTGTATATTCTAGGTGGAAATGAACTTGAGGAAAGGAAACAAGATTAGCTCTTCACTCATGCTGACTCATTCACTTATAAGCAATAGAAAAATAGTCATTTCCTCTTTAAAAGACAGGCATTATCAATAGTTCGACTCTTCCTTCTTGTGAACTTCTATAGTATATTTTGTAATTCTTAGAAGTTTTTGCATATATATATATATATAATATACATATATATAGTGTGTGTTGTATGTGTGTATATATACATATATATGTGTACATATATACATATATATACATGCATACATACATATACATATATATATATATATATACATATATATATATATATATATTTGTATCTATTGTAGTGTTAAATAGGAAAGGGTATGGAACTTAGAGACAAGAGATGCTTGTTTGAATCCTAAACCATATATCTACTAGTTCTATGATCATGGGCAATTCAATTAATCTCAGAGGCTCGGGTTCCATGTCTGTAATTTAGTCTAACTTTTACAGATTAGGAAACTGAATTTCAAAGAAGTTTAGTTACTTACTCAAGGTCACACAGGGAGCAAGTAGTAGAAAGATGTGAACCCAGGTCTCCAGACTTTAAGTCCCAGGATTTATACACTAGAAAATACTATCTTTATTTTTCAGAGCCAGGAGCCTAAAGTCATTGTTTTGATCAAGAACAGAGTTCCTTGCAGTTTAACACATAGGCTCTTACTTATCCATTGGCAATATCTCACACATTATGGGGTTAACTGTAGTTTTCACCCAGGAACAAAGAAAGGAAGGCAATCATATTTTCCCTTTTAAGGGAACATTGTGAGTAAAAAATGATATTTTAAAAGTAGCATGCTAGAAAAAGGAAAGGACTTAGCACAATAATATGGCAGAAATCCCGTCAATCCCAATGATTCGTTATTGTAAGAAACAAACATTTGAGTGGCAATCCATAATTTAGTCCATCTGAGTTTTACCAAATTCATTATGTCAAACAAAGCCAGTTATTTTAGAATGTTCTTTGACTCTAAGCCCCCATAAAATCAAGTTTAATCCAAACAAGGTATGACTGTCCCCCCTACTACCTAGTACAATAGTTGCTCAATACAAATTTGCTGAATTTTGAATGAATTGAGAGGTCAGAAAGACAACACAGGAGGTAAGAGATGAAACCAGTGCTTAAAAATTAAAATGTCTTTGAGAAAATGTGACTTTTGTATATGAAAACATTTTGCCAAAATAGAATAGAAGATGGTGCCCTCAGGGTGAGATATTTTTAGGAGTCCTTTCCCTTGCAAAATCCTTTTGTCCAATATCTAATTAAACTTGTGCTTTCAAAATAATCTATTTAATTTAAGGCTTTGATCACTTTCAAGATGCAACTTATTCTGGAATCAGTCTTGGCACTAAAAAATTCTCAGTCACTGATAACTTATTGTGAATGAAATGTTTGATGATTATTTGGCTGAGTGGGGAAGAATCTGATACCTGGAAAAAAACACAAAACAAAACAAAAACAATTTCCTTCCTCCCCGCACACTCCACACAGCCCCCAGCCAATTGGATGACTGCTCTGACAGTCACATGACTGCCCTCACTAGGCTTCCAATCATTATAATTTTGCCAGGCCCATGTAGGCATCGGCAAGTGGTGATGACGTGAGGTGCCAGCGCCGTGGCAAAGGCTACAACCAGTGGGTGGAGCACAGTGCAGTGTGCGGATCCCCAGGCCAGTGCGCGCCCCGAGGCATAAAAACCTCAAATAACAATTCTTTACATACCTAATAATAATGCTTAGTAGGAATATATATAACTCTGCATCTTCTCTAAGCATCTACTCCATAGCCACTTGTCAACCACCTCTTCACCTACAGTAAGGACCGTGCCATTCAGGAACTTCCCTCCTCCATCCTTTCTTAACTTGATTGGTGACTAGTTCTACTGAACACAACACTTTATTAGAAAATTCCCATACTGGGGGCAACTAGGTGGCGCAGTGGATAAAGCACTGGCCCTGGATTCAGGAAGACCTGAGTTCAAATCTGAACCCAGATACTTGACACTTGCTGGCTGTGTGACCCTGGGCAAGTCACTTAACCCTCATTGCCTCACCAAAAAAAGAAAACTCCCATACTGCTTCATTTAACTCCTTTGCTTCTGGAATCCTCCTATACTTCAACTGTCTAAAGTGTATGTTTTCATTCTACACCCCTCTAATTCTGTAATATTTGAACAATGAACATTTTCCAGATAAACTCACTGTGACAAACAGCTCAGCAGGCAAAGAGACAAGGCCAAGAAACCAAAATAGACTATAAGACAAAGAACTTTCCCAGATAAACAGGGATGCAACTCATCTATTAATGATACATATTCAGAAACAAGTTTGGTGGGGAATTTGTGAGTCATGTGTCATGCCTTGAAACACGTGTTCCCATAATAGTTAATAGGTTGATATCACTTTTATTTCTATAAAGGGATATTTACTGAAATTGTATGGGGGAAACATAATGGATGGGAAATCAGGCAAAATTTTAAAATATAAATTAAAAAAAAATATCCACTTGAAAGAATGAATAGATTGTCACTTCTCAACAAGCCAAAGTATCAGAGGCATCTGAGCAAGAGCTGCATAGGAAATAATCATGTACCAGGCAAGCCAAATCATGATCATGATCTTCCCTCCTACAGACAGCCTAGGACTCTGAACTCAAAAGCCTTGTGAAGAGAAATGTTTCCAACACAGTACTCATAGCCATTCTCCTAGGAAACAGCTCTTATGGAAATGAAGCCTGGAAACTGCAGGTAGTATAGCAATAGCTCCTAAAGACCCTCATGCCCTCCAAAACAGTTCTTATCACCAAAATCCTTGACACTGTTCAACATCAAAAGCTGATATAATTTTATTGGGTAAAATCACATTTCAAAAGCATTACCATCTGCTTTATTTCTGCACTATAAATACCATGGGGTTTTTCCTTCTGACTAGGTCCTAACACTTTCCACAGTTTTTTCCTCCTTGAGAGCAAGAGCTATCTTATGTGTGTGTATGTGTGTGTGTGTGTGTGTGTGTGTATGTATACATGTATATATACATACATATTTGTATATACATGTATATGCTATATATGTATATATATATGTGTTTGTGTGTATATCCCTAACATTTAGCATCATGCTTTTTAGTAAGTCCTTAATGTATACCTTTCCAATTAATGTATTCATTCATTAAAAATAACTAGCATATAGATATATAAAGATAGATAGATAGCTGGATAGATAGATATAGATAGATAGATAGATAGATAGATAGATAGATAGATAGATAGATAGATAGATAGATAGATAGATAGATAGATAGATAGATATAGATAGATAGATAGATAGATGATAGAAATATTATCTCATTTGAGCCTTCAACAACCTGGAAGGAATGTCCCATTTTATATATGGGGGAAGTGAGGTAGAGAGGTTAGTGACTTGACCAGGGACACAGAGATAGTGTCTGAGGCTTTAGTTTAATTCAGGTCTTCTTGACTCCAGATCAGTGCTCTATCTACTGTGCCCCCTTACTGTCTCATTCATTCACACTGAGTGGTGTAATGATATATAACTGATAATATTTGATGCAAGTGGAGAAAGAAGGCAAAGAAAGTCATAAAAAATTCATTTATTAACAATTTCTTTGATCACTTTCCCCATTCCCTCTCATGGTTTTTGTTTCCCTATATCTCTTTTGTTTTTCTATCAATAGTGAGGGACTGCTTTTCCATAGACTATTTTTTAGAGCATTCTTCATAAACTGATTTTCAGACATGACTAATGGGTCATCAAAGAATCGAATAGATATTAAAACCCAATATTACCAGTCATTATTTATTTGCTCTACTCTGACAGTTTTTTCTTTGCTGAATAAAACAAATAAAAAGGATAAATCTATTTTACTTTTTCAAAATATTTTCTTCTCAAGCTAATGCTCATCTATTTTAGTTAAATGAAGGCCTGGAGATGTTTCACACATATGTATCTAATTATTTAACCATGTATAAACAAGTTTTCTCTCGTCTCAACTCTTATAGCATAGTACTGAATTGTGTGTTGCTGTGATAAGCTTTATATCCTCCATGACAATGGGTATTTGCTTCTCTGACAATACTCTTCAGCTTGGGTTTAACAGAGGTATAATTTGTCACTGTAGGTATCACAGATGGTAATAAGTAGTTTACTTCAGAGAAATGGCAGGCAAAATTTACTACTCTCTGAAATAATACTATTCTAGTCAAAGCACTTTTCAGCCATTATGGGAAATTTTATTAGCAGTTAACAGAGACACATATTTTGTTAAGAGTTTATCTTTGGTGTGATCTGAAGATCTACAAAGTCTGGGAAGTTAACATGGAATAATCTATTGACTTCCTTTAGAGCAAAGCTTCTTAAACTATGGGTTGTGAAACCATATTGGTGTGTATACCTGAATGTGTGGGTTGTGAAAAATTTGGCAGTAAATGTTTGATTTGTATACCTATTTTATATACCTATACACTCAGGATCAAATAAAAAATTTTTCAGTGAAAAACAGTCATGAATGGAAAAAAATTAAGAAATCCTGCCATTTTAATTGAATACTTAATAAAGCAAATAGAGGATGGAAATATCCCTCATCTTGGATTCATCCATGAAAAGAATAGGTAGAAATATGTCTGGTCTATTGTGGGAGGGAGGGGAAGGCACAGAGATGAAGAGCTCTAGCTAAATATTACCATGAGATATGCATTTTTTCTCCACTTCCAGAAAAAGAACTATGGAGTCTTAATGTCGGTTGAAGCATACTATTTTCACTCTTGGTGGGTTTTTTGTTTGTTTATTTCTCTCATATTTCTTATGGTTTTCCCCTTTTATTCTGATTCTTCTCTCAAAACATGATTAATGTGAAGATATGTTTATCATTATTGAATATATAACCTATATCAGGCTGCTTGCTGGCTTTAGGAGTGGGGAGGGAAGGGAATGAGGGAGAAAAAATTGGAACTCAAAATCCTATAAAAATGAATGTTTAAATCTATATTCACATGTAATTGGAAAAAATAAAATAATACCAATCTCTCTTTCTTTCTCTCTCTCTCTCTCATATATATATATATATATATATATATATATATATATATATATATATATATATATATATATATATATATATATATATATACACATGTTTACTTAACCTTCTTGAGCTTTTATCAGTAGCATGCAGGGAAGTCAGTGCCCACTAGGAATGAAGCAAATAAAGCCAACAGAAGATGGACCTTACCAATCATCTACTATAATCTATTCATGTTTCAGATGAGGGCAATGAAATGCAAGAAGGTTGACTTTACAACAAGATGTTTTTCTGCTATTTTTGTTGCCTTGGGAACTTCCTGGCCTACGTCATTTCTGTACACTTAACTCACTCAATTTCCATGTTTCACTAATTCTTCTGATACTCAGAAATCTTACCACTCCCAAACAACAATTATCATTTATATAGCCCTTTCAGTTTGGCAAAACACCTGACAAATATCAACTCATTTGATCATCACAACAATCCTAGGAGTAAAGTGCTATTATTATCCTCACTTTACAAATGAGGAAACTAAGGCAAACAGAATTTCCCCCATGGTCACACAAATAAGGGTCTGAGGACAGATTTGATCTTAGGTCTGTCCTGACTCCATGCCCAGTTTGCTATCCACTGTACCACACATCTGTCTAACCAACTATTCAGGTTAGTTGGCTGCTTCTGTTTCACTCTCTCCACTCTTTCATCCATTTTCCAATCAGTTTATTTTTGTCTCAGGGAAGGATACAGTGAATCTAGTTTAATACCCGTATCAAGAGTTGACATTAACACATTTGCTGCTAGGAAATAAAACTAAGAGGGCAGCTAGGTGGTGTAATAGATAAAGCACTGGCCGTGAATTCAGGAGGACCTGAGTTCAAATTGGACCTCAGAAACCCTTACTAGCTATGTGATCCTGGGCAAGTCATGTAACCCTCATTGCCCTGTGCAAATCATAATCATAATCATAATCATAATACATTTATACATTCATGTAATGCTTTGTAAATTCAAAAATGGAATTTTTTTTTCTAAAATGGAAGGTTTATAGCCAGAATTTTCAACAACTAGTATACAACTTTGTGATAACTACTTCCCATCTTAGCTAGGATGTTCATCAAAAAACGGAATCATAGTCCATCAAGAGTACTGGATTTGAAGTTCCTGTTTCAACTAGAAAGATGCCATAGCCCATACTTCATGTACACAGTCTTTGGGAAGCCATAATAGAACTTTACTGGAGAAGTAAGCGGGAATGAATTTGAAATACTGTAAAAAAAAATAACTCCATGAAATTCTTTCAGAAAAAATGTAAAAAGAAATAAAAAGAAAAAGAGATAAGAAGGAAAGGAAGGAAGGAAGGAAGGAAGGAAGGAAGGAAGGAAGGAAGGAAGGAAGGAAGGAAGGAAGGAAGGAAGGAAGGAAGGAAGGAAGGAAGGAAGGAAGGAAGAAAGGAAGAAAGAAGAAAGAGAACCAATTCACAACATGGTTTAGTGTGGTGATTTTCATAGAATGAAAATCCATAAACCTGGGTTCTCTTCCTCCCATTAACTGGACTGATGTCTGTATTCCTCTATGTGTAATGCAAGTTCCTTGAGGGAATGTGGTTTTTTGGTTTTTTTTTGTTTTTCTCCGAGTCAGTTTTTGTATACTCAATGCCTGGCATAGTGGTCTTTTGACAACTAGCCCCGCCCCCCCAAATGCTTATTTGAATTGTGTTTTACTGTGTGACTTGACCAAATAACTTTAGATTAATAGATTTGTTTCATAATTTTACAGATAGATGAGTGGGTTAGGTGACTTCTAATGTATGCCTTTTAGCTCTAATATCCTCAGATTTTAAATGAAGTAGTACTCATTTACTCTGTGCTTAAGCTAGATATTTTGCAAATGAAATCCATTCTATTCTGACTGTGCCAGTGTAGAACAGCATGTGCTGATTCTTACATATTTTTCATTCATTTATACTCATTTATTCAACATATATTTATTGAAAGCCTACTATGTACAAGCTACTGTGCCAGATATTGTTTAGGATTATTGAAGAAGTAGATAATAGTAAATATGATTTAGCCCCTAACAGAAAAGTTATCTTGCATTAGAAAATCTGATATATACACAAATCATTATAAATACAAAGCTGGATATGTTACTTACCATCAGAGAGGTATGAACAATGCTAGAGACATTGTCAGTGAATATATTTATTTTGAGAGCAACTGAAACATGATTTAGAATTAAACTGTCTTTTCCACTATCTTTATCTTCCATTTGAACAATGCATAATAAATAACAGGGATCTTTTTTCTTCCCCCTAAAGCCAGCCATTAATTATTACATTAACTTTTATTACATTTATAATTAAAAAGTTAAATAGGACAGTTGATTTATACAAAATGGATTTTCACTTAAATAATTAGAAAAAACGGGTTGCTATGGGAAGGTGAATTAGGATTTACTAAGAAGTAAATAGGTGACCCAGTGGTAGTTTATCTAGTGACTTTGTTTCTAAACCAGTATCTATAGACATTATAATTCATAAGTTCAAAGAATAAAAAATACAAGCTATTATTTTTACAAAATTTAGATTCCTAAATTTTTCAGTTTTTAGCATGATTGTCCCTTCCAGTAATATTAATACATTACATATAGAACATACATGTATATGTATGATTACATATAAGTGTATTATTAATTCTCAAATCACTGGGCACATAACTTGTTTCCATCTTCTTAATCTTTTGCTAAGAATATGTTTATATATGTGTGTTTTTTCCATAAAATCATCAAAATGCCAATGCAGCAATAGAATCATTAAGTTTAAAAGTTTTAATAAAATTAGTAGTTTTCCTCAAAAAAGTTCATTTTTTTTTCTTTTCTAGAACAGTTGAACTGGTTCTCATTTCCACAAACAAGAAAGCAATGTGTATACCTTCCCATAATGCATTAAATTCTGCATTATTTTAATATGTTCCCATATTTGTCAATTTAATACATTTGAGGGGATACATTAGAACTATTTTAACATGTATTTTGCTATTAGTAATTCTGAACAATTTTTGAAAACAGCTTTGGGGGAAGTCTTTCACAACGACTTTTTTTTCCCCTCATTCCCTACATTTTCACATTTTGAGCACTTCATTGTTAGCATTTAAGTTTCTTTCTCTTGTCCTCCCTGGTTTATCCATTTGTCTTACTTACCATATGGATAGAGAACTGGTTTTGTAGTCAGTAAATCCTGGCCTTAAATCTTATTTCTAACACATATTGGCTTTGTGACTGTGGAACTACTTGTTTAACCTTTTCATGCCTCAGATAACACTCATACTTAGTGTTGAACAGTCAGTCATAGATCTGCATTGTTATTAATGATATCATCAGAATGTAAACCCAAGAAGTTAGGTGATTAGGTCCATAAGGAGAATTTTCTCACTTGAAGTTCCCCAATCTGTTGAAATCATAGATCCAGAAAATGACAAACAATCCAATGAAAAATCTCTCGCTTCTTCTTCTCTTTAATATCTCCTTTTGACCTTTATTTTTCTTTCCCTCTAGTCTTTTTATTTGAGACGAATTTAGTCCTTCCAATTAAGCTTGATCTCTACTTCAGATCAACCTTCTCCTTTATTCCTTAAATTTCTCAAGTGTTCCAATTTTTCTTCCTAAATTCAAACTTATAAGGTATTCATACATTCCAAAACCTTCAAATCACCTCCCTGATTTCTCCTCTTCCTCAGAAGTCTAAACTCAAGTGAAGCTCAAATTCTTTTTTCCCCCTTTTTGCACTCCATATTCTTTCTACTGAATTTGACACTTTCAATTATCACCAATATACTTTTTTCTCTTTTTTGAAAATTTATTTATTTAGAATTTTTCCTGACCTTACATGTAAAGACAAATTGTAACATTGATTTTTAAAACTTCGTGTTCCGGGGCAGCTAGGTGGTGCAGTGAATAGAGCACCGGCCCTAGAGTCAGGAGTACCTGAGTTCAAATCCGGCCTCAGACACTGAACACTTACTAGCTATGTGACCCTGGGCAAGTCACTTAACCCCAATTGCCTCACTAAAAAACAAAAACAAAAACAAAAACAAAAAAAAAAACTTCGTGTTCCAAATTCCCTTCCCCCCTTAAGAACTCAAGCCATTCAACATAAGTTATATATGTAGAGTCATGGAGAACATAGCAGACAAAAAACTTTAAAAAAAGGAACTAACAACAACAAAAAAAGCATAATTCCATCTGTATTCAGATACCATCAGTTCTTTCTCTGTAGATGGATTACATTTTTCATAAGTCCTTCAGAGTTGTCTTGGATCATTTCATTGCTGAAAATAACTGTCATTCACAACAGATCATCTTACAATATTGCTGTTATTTTGTATTGTGGGGACCAATTTTTAATTGGGGAATGTTAGCTAAGCGGCTCATCCCAATATTGGGGCAAGGAAGGAGATCAGCAGCCTCCCTCAAAACAGAACAGGATTTATTTTAACAAGAACGAACTTAAAAAAAAAAAACAAAAACACAAACAGCATCAGTTGGATCAAGGGAAAGGAAGTAGAATGGGAAAAGGGAAATTATACAAGCTGAAAAATACCACCACCCAGGAATCAGGTGAGAATACACAGCAGAGCTCCTGTTGCCTTCCAGCTTCCAGCCAGAAATGTCTAGAAAAAAACAAAACAAAAAAACTACCTCCCCGCACACTCCACACAGCCCCCAGCCAATTGGATAGCAGCTCTGATAGTCACATGACTGCCCTCACTAGGCTTCCAATCATTATAATTTTGCCAGGCCCGTGTAGCTGTTGGTGAGTGGTGATGATGTGAGGTGCCAGCTCCATGGCAACAGCTACAACAAGTGGGTGGAGCACTGTGCAGTTTGCGGAGCCCCAGGCCAATGCGCACCGAGGCATAAAAACCTCAAATAACAATTAATTCTTTACAGTATAAAGTACATCTCACTTTGTATCAGTTCATGTAAGTCTTTCCAGGTTTTTCAGATAGCATCCTGCTCATCATTTATTTTATTTTTATAGTAAACTACATTTATATAGTACTTCAAAGAGAGGTTTCCTTACAATACACCCATGAGGTTGATTATTGCAAAAAATAATAATAATAGCTAGAATTTATATAGTACCTTATACCAGACAAAGAATTTTTATCACATTAGCCCAGGAAATTAAGTACCACCACCACCACCATCATCTTGCATTGCTCTTGCCTCTGCTTCAAATGTTTCCCCAAGTTACTACTAACTGTGTGTTTCCCTCCATTTTATTCCCTCCACATGATATTTACTCTATTTTCTATCTTCTTATACCCTATCCCTCCTCAAAAGTGTTGTGCTTCTGATTTCCCTTCCCCCAATCTTCCCTCCCTTCCTTCATGCTTCCTACCTTATCTTCTTCTCCTCCCACTTTCCCTCAGCAAAAGATATATTACTATACCCACTTGAGTGGGTATCTTATTCCCTCTTTGAACCAATTCTGATGAGAGTAAGGCTCACCCACTCTTCTGCTCCTCCCCTATCCTCCCCTCACTCCATAAGCTTTTTTTTGCTTCTTTTATATGAGATACTTTATGCCATTCCACCTCTCCCTTTCCCTTTCTCCCAGTGCAATTCTCTCAACCCTAAATTTTATTTTAATGATGTTATCATGGGGCAGCTATGTGACACAGTAGACAAAGCACCTTCCCTGGATCTAGGAGGATCCAAGCCAAAATCTGGCCTCAGACAAAAGACACTCACCAGTTACACAACCCTAGGCAAGCCACTCAACCCTGGCTACCCCATTAAAAAAAAAAGATAGATAAAATTAAATTCTTTACAGATAACATCCCTTCATATTCAATTAATTCATACCTGTGTACTCTGTCTAAATTTATTCCTTTTAACCACCCTAATAATGAGAAAGTTCTTATGAGTTAGAAGTATCATCTTCCCATGTAGGAATTTTAATGGTTTAACATTTTAATATCCCTCATGATTTATTTTTCCTGTTTAGCTTTCTATGCTTCTCTAGGGTATTGTATTTGAAAGTCAAATTTTCTATTCAGTCCAGGTCTTTTCATCATGAATCCCTTAAAGTCCTCTTTTTCATTGAAGTCCCCCTTTTTCCCCCTGAAATATTCTGGTTTTGCTGGGTTTTAATACCAATTCCTTTTCCCTCCAGAATATCATAATCGATGACTTCTGACCCTTTAATGCAGAAGCTGCTACATTTGTGTGATCCTGACTATGGTTCCACAGTACTTGAATTGTTTCTGGCTGCTTAGAGTCTTTTCTCCTTGACCTGGGACATTTGGAATTTAGCTATAATATTCCTGGAAGTATTCATTTTGGGATGTCTTTCAGGAGGTGATCAGTGGATTCTTTCAATTTCTATTTTGCCTTCTAATTCTAGAATATCAGGACATTTTCCCCTGACAATCTCTTAGAATATGATGTCTAAGCTCTCTTTTTGATCATGGTTTTCAGGTAGTCCAATAATTTTCAAATTATCTTCCTGATCTATTTTCCAGGTCAGCTGTTTTTCCCTTGAGATATTTCACATTGCCCTCTATTCTTTCATTCATTTTGATTTCCATTATTACCTTCCATTTGTTCAATCCTAATTCTTAAAAAATTGCTTTCTTCAGTGAGATTGTCCATTTGGCTTTTCAAGCTGTGGAATTGTTTTCATGACTATCCTGAATCACTCTCATTTCTCTTTCCATTTTTTCCTCTCCCTCTCTTACTTTATCTTAAAAGTCCTTTTTTAGCACTTCCAGGGCCTGAGACTAATTCATATCTTTCTTGGAAGTTTTGGATATAGGAATTTTGACCTTGTTATCTTCTTCTGAGGGTGTATTTTGATCCTCCTTGTCACCAAAGAAACTTTCTATGGTCGGGATTTTCTTTTTCTTTCTGTTTATTTTTCTAGTCTACTTCTTTTTGTTTTTTGCAGTTTTTTTTGTGGGGCAATGTGGGTTAAGTGACTTGCCCAAGGTCACACAGCTAGTAAGTGTCAAGTGTATGAGGCTGGATTTGAACTCAGGTCCTTCTGAATCCAGGGCCAGTGCTTTATCCACTGGGCCACCCAGCTGCCCCCTTTCTAGCCTATTTCTTAATTTTTAACTCCTTCTTAAATTGGGGCATTGCTTTCAGGGCACACTGTTCCAAGCTTCAGCGGAACCAAGGTGGTACAATTTAAGGAGAGGCAGGTTCTCCACTGGCCTGGTCTGTGCTCTGGTTTGTAAAGAGCCCCAGGCTTGTTTGTTCTTTAACCCAGAAACAGAATTCTGTTTCGCTTTGGTTGCAAACTTAAGGCATGCCTGTGCCCTTCCCCCACCTGGGCCTGCCATTCAAGACTGCTTCCTCATTCTGAGCATGGGCAAAACCACAAAGTTCCACCTCAGTACCAGCAGAGAACCTTGTAATCTCCTCCCAGCCAACCACTTGACTATTTCAGCAGACTGTGAGCTGAGTTCCAGAAGTAGCGGCTGCTGCAGCTGATTCAAAGGCTCCAGAGGTCTCTTTATCTGGCACTGCCCCGGGCTGGATCTTCACAGGGAGGCTGCAGGACTGAGTTCTACTCTCATCCCAGTAAAACAGACCTTTCCTGCTAATTTGCTAAGCCATCTTTGGCTGGACAATTTTCTTACCCCATCCTTTTGTGGGTTCTGTTGCTCCAAAAATTGTCTTATGATATTATTTAGAGGTTTTTGGCATGATCGTGTGGGGAACTCCAAGAGGTTTTTCCTCTTCCACCTTGGCTCCCCCCTCCCAATATATTCTTTTCCTTTACCTTCAGAGAGAATTCATTTTATTACTTATAGCTGTCTAATGACTCTTTTTATCTCTTTGCTCTTTTCCTTCTTGAGATCATAGATTTAATCTAGAAACTTCTAGAAGTCATCAAATCCCATTCATTTTGCAAATGAGAAAATTGAAAGTCAGAGGAGTTTCTAAAGGTAAAGTAATAAATAGCAGAGCTAAGATATAGAAGATGAGAGGAAATAGTTCCCCTCTACTTACCTTGGTCAGACTCCATTTGGAATATTGTTTTTCTTCTGGGTGCCTTAAATAGAATAATATTGAACAATCTAAACATGTACAATGAAATGGCCACTGAATGGCTAATCTACTCTAAATTGCGTGATATGAGGAAGTTTATCCTAAAACAGGTGGGATATGATTGCCATATTAAAAAAGAAAAGTGAAGGACTTTTCAAGAGGAGAAAAGAAAAGATTAGACTGATTCTGACTTAAAAAATAAAAAAATCAAATAAGTTGTAATTAGATGACCTCTAAGGTCTCTTTGAAATCTAAATCTATGATCCCATGAATAAACTTGTAATTAGATGACCTCTAAGGTCCCTTTCCACCATGAAATTCTATGATTTGAAAGTTACTTTAAAAAAAGGGGGAGGGAGGTTTTTCTGCTTGATTAATCTTAACATATTAAATGAAATGAAGAATTCTTCACATTACTTTGAAAATTACTCATTTATTCCTTCACTTTGAATGAATTCCATAAACAACTAAGGACTGATAGGCGGAGTTATAGGAATGATTAGTACAACCCAATAAAAGAAAAAAAACTACTAATTATTAAGGTTGGCCCAGAGGATAGTTACATTAGCACCAAATTCCTTATCCTTGAAAGTATTCTAGCATAGAATGCATCACTATCATATTTGTTACATAGTGTATCCAAAGTAGAAGCTGAGCTAGATGACCTATAACGTTCATTCCAACTCTAACATTCTGCAAGATCCCTAGCAAGGCATCTTTACTTAGATAAAGGCAGGTTAGCTCCTTTCCTTAAATATACAATGGGTATACATACATACACACACATATGTGTGTGTGTATACATATATATATATATATATATATATACACACATATATACATATCTATGCAGACACATATGCATATGTGTATATATGTCTCTGAATGATATTTTATGTTCCTAAAGAAGTCCAAATGGAAGCCCTAAAAATCTATTTTCTGTCTTTTCTTCTCACACATTCATTTATATGAGATACACAATTGATAATTTAATCTCTCTCAAATATTTATGATACAAAAGTATGCAGATCAAAGTGACTAGACACATTTTTAAAGAAGAAACCGGGTTATAAGCTATTTATTGAAGACCCACACCATCATACTGTGGGTACTTCCAAAAACTAGCAGGTGTTCTTGGACATCATCCATAGCACATAGTCCTACCTGAGAACCTTGGCCCCATCTTTTCATCAGTGCCGCCCTCGGTTATTATATTTGTCCACACTTTGGTTTAGATTATGTAATTGGAATATATTTCAGCCCCTCTATTAATGTGGAAAACTTGCCTCCTTTGTCTCAGTTTCCATTGTTCTTTCTTTAAGCTTCATGCACAGCCTATTTGCCTCAAGATATTAATACATAGAGTGAAATGGCCAAAATATCCATAAGGTTAACTTTCCCAGAGTCTTTCAGTGGACATCTGGAAACTACTTTTTCCTAAGTCTTTTCCAATAATAATGAAATCTCTGCATTAGGTAAGCATTTAATTGACACAGGGACTTGGAATACTTCTCAGGTCTTTCAAAGAACAGCATGAATTCCTCAAGCAGGGTAGTACTTGGAGAATATTCAGCAATCTTCCATGGATTTAATTATCTTCTCTTTGTATATGATTTCAGATTTATTTTTTAGGCCTAATCTCTCTTCACTTCTAAGATTCCTTGACCAACCACATATTAGACTTCACAAAATGCAGTCCCAATACATATCTCAAACTCAATCTATGCAAAACACAACACATTATCTTTCAGTCAAAACCTTCCCTTCTTCCAAACTTCCTTATTACATCTGAAGGCACCACTATCCTCCAAATCAATGGGGCTCGCAACTTTGATGTCATCCTGGGTTGCTCACTTATACTCATTCCACAATCCACTCTGTTGTAATGTCTTGACTTGTCATTTAGACATTCATAAAAATATCTCCTTTAGGTCCCCTTTTCTCCATTCACATAGCTGCCAACTTGGTGTAGGCCTTATCGTTTCTTGCTTGGACAACAAGAATAGCCTTCTAGTTGGTGTCCCAGACTTAACTCCCACTTCAATACTCCCAACTCAGATACCAAAATGATCTTCCAAAAATTTAGGTGAGCCATGCCATCCCCCTGCTCATTAAACTCCAGTGGATTCATATTACTCCCTCTATCAAATAAAAAGCCCTGTGTTTTCACTACTAAAGCCCTTCACAAGCTAACCTCTTACTACCTTTCCAATATTCTTAAACTTTCCTCTCTTCCACATACTCTATAATACAATGAGACTGACTTTCTTGCTATTCCTCCAACATAACACTAAATTTCCCACCTTCATGTATTGCAGCTGGCTTTTTCTCATGTTTCCTCACCTCCCAAGTTACCTTCCAGACCCAGCTCAAAAAATGTCTTTTAGTAAAGGCCTTTCCCAGGTCACATCCATCTGCCTGTCCTCTGAGGTTATTTTTGTTAATATGAATATATGGATCACCTGTATTTGATGGAGGTGCCTTATTATCCAAAAGTATTTTTTATAAAAACCTGGGTTAATAAGAGCAAAATGCCCTTCAACTGAACTCCAAACTGAACTCAGATAGCTAGCTGATAAAAGTCACTATCTGGTAATTTCTTTTCCCTAAGGATTGCAAGTCCCTATCTTATGGGGACATCTTGGTGTCTTCATCCTTGCTAAACCCTTTTTTGGAATCCTGTAAATTTATCATGATGCCTCTGTTACATCCATTCTTATTATAGTATTTGCTTTTGTGTTGATCTGTAACTGACAACAACCTGTAACCCATGGGCAAAAATATGTTATATACCCTCAGAGAGATGTGGTCTCTGAGCTCCCTTCTTAGGAGGGGAGTCTCCACGTGATCATGGTTTCTTTCTTCTTCAGACAAAATAAATTGTTATTATGTTTTTTCTATGCATTATCTGATCTGGTTTCTGTGACGTACCTACTTCTGGTAGGAGAGGCAGAAATAGCCTTCTCTGATCTGCATGAATAAATTGTGGAGATATTATTGATGTCTCTGACCTGTTTATTATCTTGTAGGAGAATGGATATGAAAACTATAATTTTCAACATTTCCCATATAAGCAAAATATATTTTCTATAGACACCAGTATTGGGTAAACATATTATTGGTTTGTTTGTTTGTTTGTTTGTTGTTTTTGGTTTTTGTTATTTTGTTGTTGTTGTTGTTGTTTTGCAGGGCAAAGAGGGTTAAGTAACTTGCCCAGCATCACATAGCTAGAAGGGCTGTTGCTTTATCCACTGTGCCAGTTAGCTGCCCCCCATATTATGAATATATGAATTATCTGGATTTAATGAAGGTACCTTATTATAGAAATGGATTTTATGAGACCCTGGATTAATAAGAGCAAAATGCCCTTTGCTCAAAAACTTCAAGGTGAAACCAGACCCTACTTAGAGAATAGACAAGAGAATAAACAAATTTAAATGTCCCTTTGAAATTCCCATTCACTATCTTCTTTCCCCAGGAAGTGAATAAATCTTATTGTTTTCCTGATCAGCTATCTAGACCTCCTTGTCTGTGAAAATGCTCCTCCTATCTCCACCTAATCTAACTATAGCATCTTCTTTAAATTGAATTGTCAAACTGATTTGTATTGCTTAACTGATTTACATTTGTAATATTTGCTTTAGGTTGATCTGCATCATGCCAATGAAGTTATTCTGTAACCTGTGAGAAAAGAAACCTTAAAAACCCATAGAAAGAAGGGAAACTGAACTTTCCTCTTTGGAGGGGAGTCTCCACAAGTTCATGCCTTATGTATTTCTTCTTGGGACAAAATATTAAATTGATATGTTTTGTTTTGTTTTGTTGTTTGTTTTTTTTGTCTGTCTTTGATATGGTTTATCTTGTAGGAGATATTAAATTCTCTGATCTTGTTCTTAACTATGTTCTCTGATATGGTTATTATATTTGTAGGAGGACAGGTATGGGAACACATTGTAGGTGATACTATAAGATATTACAATTTCTCTGATCTGTTTATTAATTTTGTAGGAGAGATCAAAGATTATTTCTCTAATTTGTTTGTAGTAGACAGGCAGATAAAAACTGTATTTTAATATTCAACATTATTAATATATCAATGTTATACCAATAAAGGATTCACCATATGTTTCCCTAATTTCTCATGGTCTTAGATCATGTGCTAGAGAAAGCAGGGAGAGAGCTTCAGCATGCCACTTAGCCTGAGAAGGAGAAAATCTCCCAAGAGGCCCACGTGGTCTCAAGGAGAACCCAGAGGTGAGTCCCTAGAAAGATCTTGTGGTCTCAGAGAACCAAGGCAAGCTAACTTGTCTATGTTTTTTATCCCTTTTAATAGAGGCAGGTTATTATATATTGATAAAAGGTAATTGGTTAGGATCATTTAATTCCATTGGTTAACATGACTTGAAGGTGGACTATATTAAATTGAACTCTAGAGATGATATCAGGGAAAATAATACAAAAGACCCACACTGAAGTTGCTCAGGGCAAAATCCATTATCTAAGTGTGGTTTGATCCCATCTGTCCTTCACCCATCTAGAAAAAAATCTATCTCCATTCCTTTTGTTCCCTTAGGATGGTGAAGTTTCCCAAGGAGAACTGTATTTGGGGGGAGGAGAAAGGACTGATCTCTGGGACCCCAAAAAATCCATTATTAATTATTTTCTCACATTTCATAGTTGTTCAAATGTTATCTCCCTTATTAAAATATGATCTCTTGGAGGGGAGATGCCATGTTTGTTTGTCTTAATCTCTTCTCTCTGTCTCTGTCTCTCTCATCTCTAGCTGTTAGCACAGTGCCTACACAGTAAACCTTTAATAAATGCTTGTTCATAAGTTCAATCTTGTTTTCATGGAAGAGGAGGATTTTTCCCTCACAAGGCATAAACTGTCTATATTATCATTGCCCTGCCAAAATGATGAGAGACAGAGAAAAACAGACTTTGCAAGCAAGGGAAAGTTTTCTATCTTCTCAATAACAAGTACTCAAATTAATTGATTCTTTTATAGAACTTTCCTCTACCTTGAATATCTCTGTTTCTCTGTTTCTCTCTTCTGCTTCTTATTGTAGATGTAATTCCCTTTAAAGGCTGAAAAAAGTGTAGAGATATTTCATATAAACTTTTTGAATACAGAACTCCAAGTAGTAAAATCCCCAATCAATCAATTTCATAGGCCTTAGACTAAGTATGCAAAAGTCCTTCAACTGATAGGCTAAGAAAGATTGCTAAACTCCAAAGGTTATAAATAAATAATGAAACTTATTAGAATTGCATGTATTTTAGTCGTTGGAGCAAGTGTGGCATTCTAGAAACCTCCTGATGAGCAAAGGTAAGAATGAACAGTGGCAGAGAAAGTGATAATGAGGAGAAGGAATATTGGTTCTACTGGTTTAATGGGCAGAGAAGCTGGAATGAAGAGAGCCTCAAGTATAAGTGAATTCTTTCCCTAATTTTCCCTTCTGGTGAATGCCAGTCCACATGTTATAATTTAATGTGTTCTTCCATTACTAAATCTTGGGCAAGAACATCCCAAGTGCAGATGGAAATATGAACACTTGTGAATCTTCATTCTGCATGTTTCTAAGATCATAACACACATTTTTCCCATGTTCCAGGCTGAATTATTTCATTTACTGGACTGATTTAGTTTTCTTTTGAAACAGACATAATTTCATACTTAGCTAGCATAATGAGTGGGAAAATACACCTGGAATCAGACAGCCCTGAGTTCAAATTCTAAATCAGACCCTAAGATGCTGTGTGATCCTGAGAAAGTTAGTAAACTCCACCTAAGGTTCCTTACATATAAAATGGAGATGATATAATCCCTACCACATGCGGTTATTGAAAGGATAAAATAAAATAATATATTTAAAGCACTTGGCAAAACTTGAAGGATAATATAAATATAAACTTTTATGCAAGTGGTTTACTGATGGTCCCTTGTCTAGTGATATTTTAGGGAATAGAAGATTATAGCCATAATGTTGGTAAACAGAACAATCCTGTATTTTAATTGTTAGTTGACTTAAATTTCTATATATGCCTTCTCATTTCCTTTTTATGGTACCATTTCATAATTCTTAACCTCTTAAATAGAGCTCAAAATAAATTGTATTGTTCTGTGATAACAACAGTAACCAAGACCTCACAGGGACATTTGATATTCTCCTCCATTATCCCACTTTATTATTTTTGTTTTGTTTTGTTTTTTTGGGGGGGTGAGGCAATTGGGGTTAAGTGACTTGCCCAGCTAGTACTTGTCAAGTGTCTGAGGCCAGATTTGAACTCAAGTCTTCCTGCTGGTGCTCTATCCACTGTACCACCTAGCTGCCCCCATTATCCCACTTTAGCAACTCTTTATTCATTGTTGGCATTCCTCTCATATCTATCCCAGCATACCCACTTGTCCAATATAATTTTCCGTGGAGTTCAACCCAGGCCTCCCCCTGTCATTACCCATAAGTTCTATATACTTGGGATCCATGCACCACTATAAGTAATTGTCTTGTGGCTCTTTTACCTAATGCAGTTAAAACTAATACTGAAATTTCCATTCCCATAACAAAGTGTAGGGGGAAAACAATTAACAGGGAAGGAGGAGCACATTTTCTAGTACTATGCTGGAAGACTGGCTATGCTGATAATGAGGACAAGGTTGTACTAGTGGTGATAATACTGTATGTGTTCAATCACTTTTCTAGTAAATGGAGAGTGTTGTCTTCGAAAATGATTAGTTCTCTTGAATTGTAAATGCCTTAGGGGATGAGAAAGAAGAAACAGAGAGGATGGAATGGGGAAGTGGTATAACTTTATACAATAGTTTAATCTTTATTTTAGAAAATAAGTCTACTTTGTCAATAATTTTCCTTTCACATCTCTGACATACTGCCTCCGGCCAAATGCCTCTGAGAATGCAGAGAAAGTAATAAAACAAATTATATTGCCAGATTTTCAGATAGGTAAATTTGATGTGTTTAGTATAGATTTATGCAAAACAATAAGCAGCCAATTTAAATGTAACTTTAAAATAGAATAATAAAGTGGAATAACTGAATAATAAAATGGAAATATAAATAAATGCATACACATGCAAAATAGATGTCTCACCAAAAATATGTTTGTTGTAAACAATAGAAAAAATTACTGCCTTTAATCTTCAGTTCTTCTTGTGAGACTCTCTGAGATACAATCGGTCCTTGCAGGTAGTATATTTAATGACTATTTTATAAGGTTGGGAAGCTTACTACATTTCTGTGATATAAGTTAATGGTGTGACCGACCACAAATATAAAATAAAAGAATAATTGCTTTGAAACCCATCAAGTTCTGATTGATTAGCATCTACAGGGTAAAATCACAATATCATTCTTTGTATATAGATGGATTCTAGTTTTCTTTGCTTAGGTCACCTAGAAAATGTATTATTTCATAATTCTCCATTAGAAGCTACTTATACCCACCAATTGCTATTCTCTTCCATTGCTAAAGACAGTTAAAATTTTCAGTAGATAATTGTAATTAATAAACCAAGTTCTCTGATCTCCAAATAATAGCTGTATACACACATACACACATTCTCTCTCTCTCTCTCTCTCTCTCTCTCACACACACACACACACACACACACACACTCAACTTTTTTTTTTCTCATCTAGCAGTATTCTAGTAAATGATCCCAGAGATGGATTTTACACTAAAAGTGCAGAAGGGCACAAGAGTTGTGACATGGAGTTGTTCAGTGTGGCATAGTGGAAAGAGGCTTGGACTTAGAGCTAAGAAATCTTACTCTGAGGTCTTACCACTACCATTAACTATATTTTGACCTTAAATTACATCACTTCTCTTGGTGTCAATTTGTCATTTGTAAAAATGGGATAATAACTTGTACCTATAACTGTATAAATGATAATAACACCAGGAAAAAGAAAAATCAAAACTTAATGCTATCAAATTGTAATGACCAAGCTAGATTAAAAAATATATATATGAGAGGGTAGGATATGTCACCTGGAGTAATGGGTATGAAACATTGGATATAATGTCTGATATTTTTGTTATGTAATGAATATTTTGTATGAATTATTTCCTAACCCCCTTATTTTGTTCTCTCTGATTCTTTGGGAAGGAGAGAGAAGTGTGATATACTGGAAATTATATGTGATATAAAAACAAAAAGATGTTAATGAAACTTGTCCTAAAAATAAAGTAATAGGGCAGGTAGGTGGCACAGCGGCTAAAGCACCAGCCCTGGATTCAAGAGCACCTGAGCTCAAATCCAGCCTCAGACACTTGACACTTACTAGCTGTGTGACCCTAGGCAACTCACTTAACCCTCATTGCCCCACAAAAACAAAACAAAACAAAAATAAAATAATACTTATAAAAATTAGCTTGCAAGGTCCTGTTGAGAAAATATTTTATAAACAGAAAAGCACACTATATGCCTTCCTTTGGTGATGCAGAGGAAGAAAAAAGTGAACTTTCTTTAAATTTATAGCAGGGTTTCTTAGCCCATTTCATATCATGGATCCCTTTGGAAGTCTGATGAAGCTTGTTAAGCAATCTCAGATAGGCAGATGATACCACTCTGATGGCAGAAAGTGAAGAAGAATTAAGAAACTATTGATTTGGGTGAAAGAGGAAAGTATAAAAGCTACCTTGAAGCTTAACATCAACAAAAGCTAAGATCTTGGTAACTGGTTCCATCACTTCCTTGTAAATAGAGAAAGTTATATACTAGGGCTCAAAGATCACTACAGACTGCAGCTGTAACCATGGCATTAAAAGATGCTGGCTCCTTGGTAGGAAAGCTATGGAAAATCTGGACAGCATCCTAAAAAGGATAGACATCACCTTGTTGATAAAGGTCCATGTAGTCAAAGCTATATTGTATTTTGTTTGTTTCTTTGTTTTTGTTTTTGCTTTTGTTTTGTGTTATTTTGTTTTCCAGTAGCCAATTATGGCTGTGAAAGTTGGACTATAAGGATAGCTGAACACTGCAAAACCAATACTTTTGAATTGTGGTGATGAAGAAAACTTTTGAGAGTCCCTTGGACAACAAGATCTAATCAGTGAATACATGAAGAAATTAATTCAGACTATAATGAGAAGACAGGACTCTTTGGAAAAGACCCTGATGTTAGGAAAGATTAAAGGCAAAAGCAAAAGGGTATAGCAGAAGATAAGATGGATAGATGGTTTCATAGATACAATGGATGTGAACTTGGAAAGACTTTAAGAGGTAATGAAGGGGGCAGCTAGGTGGCACAGTGGATAAACACCAGTCCTGGATTCAGGAGGACCTGAGTTCAAATCCTGCCTCACACACTTGACACTTACTAGCTGTGTGACCCTGGGCGAGTCACTTAACCCCCTGTGAGAGTATTTTAAATGACTAGCCTAATTTGGGAGCTAATCTGACTGGGGTACTAATTCTGGGACTGTTGACTAACTGGCTATCTGACTGCGTTTAATTTAATGTGGGCTGTTTATAAAGTTCCACCACACTGCTTCACTCCCAAATTGATAAACAAAATATTAAGAAGCCTCTTACCTAAATAATCAAAGCAGAGTTTATTTATAAGATACTGTTTAAAATTAAGAATACAGGGAAATAAAATGTACAACCTGACTGCATTGCTGTGAGTCTCTAGATACTGCATCTCTTTCCCACCTGCTGTGCTTCGAACTTTTTTAATACAAGAAGGGCCTTAGCCACCTCTCACCTCAGGGCACTCAGGTACTTTATTCTAACTCCAAGCCCCTTTCACTTTGTAAATCCCCCTGTTTCTAACTTTCCTCTCCTTACTGCCACTGCTGAACCCCTGTGTTTCTCTCTCACTGACCTTCTGTCTGTCTGCTCCGTCAGTCTGCCCTTCGGCCTCTCATTTCCCTGCTCCTAGTCCTTCTTGTCTTCTCCTGCATCCTTGTAGCCCCCTCTCTGTCTTCTCCTACCTTTACCATCTCCTCAGCCGCCCCTTGACTTCTTCTCCACCTCGTCTCATCCCTCCTCCCTCTGAGTCTTGTCCGCAGGCCTCCAGTCCTCCTGTCAGCCCCCGTACCTTGTCAGAACCCCCTTCTCAGCCTATCTTGTCTGTCCTTGTCTGACCGAACCCTCCTGAGTCTAACCCCCAGGTTTATATATACCTTTTCTTCTCTCCACTCAAATTTCGGGGCTTCCTGTGCCCCCACAGACCAAGATAATCCGCTAGCCAGGGCTGCAGCTGGTGGGGGGAGGGGGTGGTGTATGCTCTAGCTTCACGTGCCTCAGCACAGGCTATGCTAGAGCCCAGCATCTCTCAGATACCTCTGCTCAGGTCGGAGGGAGCTAGGGGCTTTTTACCCCCCAGCTGTCTGACCTGGCATCTTATACAGCCCACAGGATCTTTTGGCTCAGCTGAAGCTGAGGAGGAGGCGCACCAGCCCCTCCCACACAGAAGAGACCATGAGGGCCTAAAGCTTTCCAATCTCAGCCCAAAGGTAGGGTCCCCAAATCAAAATAAATTTCCACACCCCATTGCTCTGCCAAAAAAGGGACAGAGAGAGAGAGAGATAGTGAAGGATAGAAGGGCCTACCCTGCAATGGTACAGGATGTCACGAAGAGGTGGACATGACAGAACCATTGTAGGAAAAGGCTCAGTCCTTATCCTTTTTAATTTATGTATTGTATTTGACACTATTGAAAACTTTATATTTTTAGTTATTCTTTTCCCTCTGGCTCTTGGTTTGTCTCATACCTATGTATGCTTTACTGTTTCATCAATTATGTAACTTCCATAATTGTGGTTATCCTCCGAGGATCTGTTGTTTCTCTGCCTGTCTCTCCCATGAGTTTAAGTATTATGTCTATGCATATAACTATTAGATCTATATATTCAGTCTCAATTCCCCAAATAAAGTTCATTAATGCATCACAAACTCCCTAATGAAGATGTTGAAATTCCACCACAACTAGAGGATGTACCAAAAACATCTTAAACTCACCACATCTAAAAAATAATTTATTTTTTCCCCAAACCCATTACTCATCTAAATTTTCCTTTCTCTGACAAAGGAAATAACATTCTTCAAATCTCTCAAGTGGAAAATTTTAACATCATCCAAGACTGTCTACTCTCTCTCACCTCAAGTAGCCAATAAGTTGTCAAATATTGTCACCAATGCTTTCAAAACATCTTTCATTCCAATCTCTTCTCTGTTCACATGTTCTGTCATTTTAGGACTACATCATTTCTTAACTAGATTATTGTGACACTCTCTTATTTGTTCTCCCTGCCTCATGCCTTTCTCCACTCCTCCAAAAAACTAAGTGATTTTATTTAAATATAGATCTGACCATGTCACTCTCCTACTTATTAAATTCCTATTGTTTTATTTTGCCACTGGGATCAAATATAAACTCCTTTCTTAAGATCCTAATAGCTTTAAAGTGATTTTTACTTCCTGTATTCTGTAATCCATCCAAACTGTTGGTTTCTTCTGTTTCCCTCCCACATCCCCTCACCTTTCTCTCTATGTCTCTCTGTTTGTCTGTCTCCATCTGTTTCTGTCTCTGTCTCTCTGTCTGTCTCTCTGTCTGTCCCTCTGTCTCTGTCTCTCTCTTCAATATACAGTATTACACATCCCACATTAATAACTGTGCTAGTTATCCCCCATGCTTTTATTGTTATTGTACTCCCTCCTCACCTTTGTATCAGTGAATCATGCTCTTCATTCCAGACACAAATCAAATATAATAATCCATTTGGTATTTTTCCTTATCCGCCCAACTTCCATCACTCTTCTTTTACAATTATCTTTTTGCTAAAACCTTGGATATTAAAAAAAATTTTATTTTCCTTGTACTTATTCCATAAGCACCTATATATGTATTTGTTCCTACTGTCATAGTATAAGCTCCTTTTGAGTAGGTATTGTTTCAATCTTTGCATTTGTATCTCCAACACCTAGGATAGTTTGTGCCCCATAGTATGTGCTTAACAGTTTTTGAATGATCAATAACTGGTTGAACAACTGGACATAGAGAAAGTGGAATAATAGATTGATTTCAGTTTACATGGTGATTGCTGATGGGCAGAGATGCATTTATGTTTCATCTTATTCAAAAATCTATGACTTAGAACGACTTGAAAATTTGTGGATTACCTAAGTCTGTAAAGCACAGATAAATTTTGATTGAATCAGGACCTGAAAAGATACTAAAATTTTAGGGTGGATGTTATGGGTCAGGGGTACCTCAGAAGTTTTCAGGGGTAAATCAAAGAACCTTCTCCTTAAGAAACTAAAATGTGAGGAAATGGTTAATTGTCTCCTCTCAATGAAGGTTAATTCAGAGGCTAATAAAGACTTCCCTCACAAAGGTTACTCCTTTTGGGAAAGTAGAGGCAAACACTCAAATGCTAATAGTCATAGATTTATACCAAGAGGCAGAGGAAATATTAAATAAATGAAAATTAGGGTCAGGAATACTGCATTCTGGTTAGCTAGTTTTTCACTTAAAATGTAACCTTTGAGTAATCAGAGTAGTGATGAAAAAGGGGAGGGTCCATTCGCATTAGGGACTAGGGTTTAAAATTGGGCCTGCGAGCCCCAATTCTTGACACCCATCAGTTGCACACTGGGTTGCCCATTCTTAAGTGAATGCCAGTAAATGAGCCTTTGTCACATTACTACTGAGTTCCAGAGAATTATTGAGCAGGAGTCATTTTTCTCACATAAACAAAAGGACAGACACACCTAAAGAGATAAGTGACTATGAATCAGGACTGAGTTAGCTCCAGGACCACCACCCTCCATTCTAGTCTCCCCCAACCCTCAGGAAGATAAGATTAGGTGTGGCTGCTGCCTTAGTGGAGTGAGGGGGAGCGAGATGGCTTGAGAGATCTGGGGCAGCCCCTTACCCAACTTCCCCCAGCCACCACCAGTGAGGGATGGTCCTTCCCCAATAAGGGAACTTTCCACATTCAGAATATAGCCCCATGGGACCACCATCAGTCCTCTATAAAGTATCTGCCTGTCTCCTGCTCAAGGAGAATGGTATCTCAGAGAGCCACACCTCTGTGCCATGCCTTCTCCCCATGAGAAGTCCAAAGACTTCTCTCTTGGTTTCCTTTCCGTAGCACCTAAATAAACGATTATTTTATTCTAATTGGATTTGTGTACAAGAGGATGTAATTCTTTAAAGGGGAATTCCTAAGAACACCTACCCTAAATACACACCAATTTCCCCCACAATGGTGGCCAAATTTAATAATATGAAATTTCACAATGTTAAATTTAAATACTACTTTTAATTTCAAGTTAACTATACAAATATCACATGAAGAACATCTGGCTAATTAAGCATTCTTGTCACAGATTTTATAAAAAAATTCAGTTTGTTGTTGTTTCAAAAAAATCTTTAAGGTTCCACATATTTACATTTACATTACCATTTTTGTTATAGAAAAGAACTGGAAACATAGCCAATTAATATTGAATGGAGGTGGTAGGGTGGCTAACACATTATAGTACTTTGATGTAATAGAATATATTATATGAGAAACAACATATAGGTTGATTGTGGAGAAACGTGTAACCTGGTTTTGATTCTAGTGTCAATTTTTCAGGGCCAAGCTTGAAACATTTTACTCCCTTAGAGGACTCTAAAAGTGTTGGATGGTTTTTCTGCTCTACCATTGTCTCAAGCTCCCAAAGGCTATTTTTTTCTACTTTATAGTATTTCTGTGACTAGCACCTTGTTTTCATTTAACTACTTAAGCTTTCATTAACTATTATCTTTTCTACCCCTGTCCCAAAGGAATATTTACTTCAAAGGTAAAGCAAGAGTAGATGTGTAAAGATTTCCCAAATAGGTATTAGCATATATCTCCCTCTACCCTACCACAGTCTCTGGGGAAGGATGGAGGGTTTAGGATAAGGATTTATCTAAATTCCCACTTGGATTTTAGTGAGAGCCACTTTCACTCTCTTATATGAGTGCTGCAAAAGTCCTAAACATTGACCATTCTGTCATTTTTAAAGATGAAGAAAATTTTAGATGCACAGAAAAGGGGAAAAACACGAGAACATATAGATAGTCATGCACTAATACAGAAAGTCCATTCATGCACTAATTCTCCAGCCTCCTAGAAGCAAGACACCCAGAATCTCCCATGCTGCTTTTCATTCTCTTAGGTGGTCTTGGTATATGTCAAACCCTGGTTACATTGAGAAAGACATTTGTTGTTGTTACTGTTCAATTGTTTCAGTTGTGTCTGACTCTTTATGACCCTATTTAGGGATTTCTTGGCAAAAATACTGGCATGCTTTGCCATTTCCTTCTCCAGTTCATTTTGCCCAGGATCACATAGATAATAAGTGCTTGAGGCCAGATCTGAACTCAGGAAGATGAGTCTTACTGACTCTAGGACTGGCATTCTATCCACTGTGCCACCTAGCTGACCTAAGAAAACAATATAAACACTAAATACAACAATAAATGGAAAAAATATCAATCACTGACCAATAAAAAAATATTGAAAAATTTCACAGAATGATTTTGAACCCAAAGAAGGGAAATGAGATGACAACTCACTCAAATTCTGTGCAAAGGTAGGAGATACATAGATGTGGAACATTGCATATAATGTCAGATTTGTTGATGTATTGATCAGTTTTGCAGATTTTTTTTTCTCTTCCTTTTTTATTTTTGATGCTTTGTTTTAAGGGATATCTCTGGCAGAGGGGAAAAGGAGGGGAAATTTAAAAGTTTAAAAAAGATATAAATATATTTTAATAGAAATCAAAGAATTATTAACAAGTTCTTCATTTGAATTTAACCAGTTATTTAATGGAATTAAGATTTATGTCTGTGATATCATCTGAATGTGTGAATGAATAACATTCACCTCTGTTTTCTATCCTTGTGACAAATTCTTTGATTAATGCCACCAATATTAATAAATGACATTTACACATATAATGTTTTCAAGTTGGTGAAGCAATTTACATTGAGCTACCTGGACTTTACTTTTATCTTCTCTAAAATGAGAGGGTTGTGCTAGAGGTCTTCAAAGATCCCTTTCAAGTCTAAATCTAAATGCCAGGTATATATTAACCATATTTTCACACATGAGGAACCTAAGATTTATTAAATTCGATCAATTCCATTATAATTGTCAGGCTCTGCCTTTCCCTCAGCTTCTCTATCCCCCATACCAGGTTGATGGCTCCATTTCCACATCCTGCATATTTTAGGCTGATGGAAATTGGCTCTTAGATCTACTAATAATAGCAAGAAGTAGGACAATTTTTAGTTGTTTTTTTTTTCCTCAGTAGAAGAGTCTCTTCATTGTCATTCCATTGTTCCATTGTCTCAGATATTTTAATCTGACTGCTTTACCTGCCCTTGTGGTTCTTTTGGATCTCCTGGGCCTCAACTGTCAACCTGATCTTGTGATTTTTTTTTTCCATTTTAATTTGGTATTAGCTATTTTCCCCTTAGCTCCTGACTATCTAGTAAATGACATAAAAAAATGTGAGCTATTATTATTCTCCTCACCATTTACTTAAACTAATAGCAGCTTAACTTTTTAACCACACATTTCTGGGAACTTTGTCTGACCTTTCCTATTCACATGCATGGCATCACAGTCCCATTGCAGATAGGTCTGACATACCTGTCTACCATCACTTAATGGAAGTCATTGCCATGAAAAACAATGAGGAAAGTGGTATTAGGAGTCCAAGGAATTATAAGGAAGCTGGCAATGAAACCAAATATGAATGGATGAGAATAAAATTCATGTTTACCCACAGAGCATTTGATCATGTCAGATAGTGAGAAATATTTGTCAAGTTTCATGCTGTATTAATATTAAGTTTTAGAGGATTGTAGTAGTATTAAGTTTTAGAGAATGTTTCACGGTGGCTAGGTGGTGCAGTGGATAAACCACCAGCCCTGGATTCAGGAGTACCTGAGTTCAAATCCAGCTTCAGACATTTGACACTTACTAGCTGTGTGACCCTGGGCAAGTCACTTAACCCCCATTGCCCTGCAGAAAAAAAGAAAAAAAAAGGAGAATGTTTCAATTTTTGTTTTATTATATGTTTCATGTGTAACAACTAAGATTCTCAATTCCCTTAGACATATTTTTGAGAACTCTCGTTTTTTGATTTGATTATTGACAAAGCTATTTTGAAGTTGTGTTAAGCTCAATTTTGTAGGAAATTTTCCTGGCTGATTACCAGCATCCACACATCAACCCCTGAAGATACTTCCATTCCACAACTACACAACCAGAGGACATCCCAAGAATCATCTGAGAAAAGACTTCCAAAGACTTAAATGGACATTTTCCTGTTTTTCTTTTCCACATTATATACACTGTTTATAATGTCCACTTGCTTAAGGGGAGTGGGGAGTGCCCCCTCTAGTTTTTCTGCTTCTGCTGTCCACCTGCTAAAAAGGGAGTGCCCCCTTTAGCCTTTGTCAATGTGTCACTCAATTTCTTTTTCTCTTTTTTCATTCCCTTTACTTAGTCATATGCATCTGTAATATTATTGCTTCATGTGAGGAAACCATGTTTCTTCACTTGAAGCACAGGGGGAATTGTGACAATTGGAGTGATGCTACCTACTGGAAAGTTAATGTAGGAAAGCTCTGCCATGAGGAGAAGGCATCTGAGGGAAGCCATGTCGCTTGGAAGGTCAGTTCCTTGCCATCAGGAAGTAACATTTGCTCATGGGTACCATCTATCAAAGCTACAAGCCAATTACCTTGGAGCTATGTGTGCCTGTGGATGGGATATTTTTGGTTTTCACAGGAGGCTTCTGGGAGGAAGAAGGGGTGAGGCTCGTTCTCTCGCACTCTTTTGAGAGGACCTCAGGGGTGAGTGGAGCTGGAAAAGCTGGCTCCCTGAGGTAGATAGCTGAATCTAGGCCTCTTTCTCTCTCTCTTCACCAAATTCTTATGCTCCTTAATAAATGCTTAAAAAGTCTAAACTCTTGCTAAAGCTTCTAATTATTTGTGACCACTCATTAGATTTTTAGACAGTATAGCTAGAATCCTAGCTACAATGCCACACTGCTTACAGTGGTATCTGGCACACACAGCCTTATTCTGATTCTTACTTAATAGCCTTTAGAGATTGTTGTCATCCTTACCTTGAAGAGGCTTCCTCTTAAGACACTACTTGATATGTCTAGGTTCTCATTGTACAATCCTTATACTCAGGCACTAGTCTTTATTTCTGAACACAAAGATTCTGCCTAGAGCCTGTTCAACAAATCCTTGTCTTTGACATAATACATTGATATCTACAGGTACTGCAGCAAATTAGCAAATATCCACATCTCTGTGGATCAATTTAAAGTTTATTGAGAGTGATCTTGTTGGAGTGACTTTAAGCATTTATGAAGTTTTCATTATTTCAGTTCATGTCCTGCAATGATGCAGTTTTGGGGGAAAGAAATATATATATATATATATATATATATATATATATATATATATATATTACCATTATTCTAGAAAAATAATTCTTTCTCCACATTTGAAACTCACCAGCAACTGGTAAATCACCAGCATAATTTGATTTTATTGACTAAGATTTTTCAAAGGAGATTTTGAAAGTGGTTCTACAACTAGGGAAGATTTCTCCTCTTCAAGTTTACAAAGGTGACCCACTCACATTCTGAGGTAACCACTATGGCATATTTAGGGCCAACTGTGGTTAAAACTAAGTTTGTTTTCAGAGCCATCATTCATCTCCTTTCTGTATCCCCTGCCCCCTTTTATTTACTAATTTTCTTAAGTACTTAGTTCTCTCCTGTTTTATCTCCTTTTGCCACTTATCTAATACATTCTCTTTCATTAAAGTGGTAGGAATGAGTGTTTTAGAAGGAAGCATGGTGAAATATTAAATATAAATACAGGGGTGTGGTTTTTAATCCTAGCTTCAACACTAATTGTGTGACCTTAGGCAAGTCACTTAACTTTCCTGAGAAGTTTTCAAGTGGGAAGAAAAATAAGTCATCCCAACTTACAGTAATGCTTTTAAAGAAAGCTCTTCTGAGCCTTAAAACTTGATATAAATGTAAACTGCTTTTACTCTTCCTGTAGTTATTTGCATTATAAAAGGAAAAGACAATAATGCTGATCTCAGTTGGAATATATCCCTAATGTTGATATATCAGGCTTTGGTGCTGGAGATCAAGCCATTGTTCTATGCAAATTAGCTTCACGTGGGGTCTGGCCAGCCTCCCCTTGCCTCTCTGGAGGCCAGTCCCGACAGAAGCCTTTTGTGATGATTAAAGTTTAGCTTAAACGCTCTCACCTGATTGCCTAAAGTGGCTTCCACCTGTGCTTTATGACTAAGTCTGGACACAGCATTGTCAAATGAAGTCATCAGAATGCTGCTCACTACTAAATGGAGCCCAGTAGAATCTTTGAGTAACTAAACTTATTTCCAAGGAAGTGCAAAGATGATTAGAATGATATGAATCATCTTATTAGATATAGCCAGCCTGCAGGTATGTGCTTCAGGTATGTGTGTGTGTTTCTGTCTGTTTAAGAAAGATGACTTAAATAATACTTAAAAAATAGTAGCTTGAGAATCAAGGGACCTGTGATCTCTCCAGATCCTTACTTTGTTCTCATCAGTTTCAGTATTCTACTTTCTTTATGCCTCAGATTAGCTTATATAAAAATGTCAGTGATCTTCCCCAAATCTTGAGAATGGATTCATTTAATATTTATTTTATAGTATTTTTGTATAGTGACTGAATGCAGTAGAGTGTGTGGTAGTATCTTTTCAATCCTGTACAGCATTTAGAAATGTCTGAGATTTTTGAGTATTTTCATTCCTTAAGCACTTTTGCCAAGGCCTTCTGAACAATATATCGAATAAGACAATGCCCTGCTCTTGCAGTGCTTATTATAGTATGTAAAATAAGTCATGTGGGCATGCAGGTGGTATAGTGGATAAAGTGTTGGACTTCAAGTTAAGATAGAACTAAGTTCAAATCTTGCAACAGATACTGCATAACTTCAGGCAATTAATTTAAGCTCTGTCTCGGTTTTCTCATTTGTAAAATGATGGTGGTGATGGTGGTGATGGTGGTGATGAGCACCTACTTACCAGGATTATTGAAGGGATAAAATGAGTTAATGTAAATAGAGCACTTTGCAAACCTTAAAAGGTCAATGTATTTTTTTCCAATTTTTAAACATCCTATATGTATCTCTTTGCTTCAAATGTGTTTCTTTTAAACAACATATTGTAGGATTCTGTTTTTTTAATCCATTCTTCTATCCATTTCCATTTTTATGGATGAGTTCATATTATTCACATTTATAGTTATGATAAATAATTGTGTATTTCCCTCCAAGCTATTTTCATTTAGCACGCCCTCTTTTCTTCACCTTTTCACTCCTCACAATTATTTTACTGTCTTCCTCAATATACTGTCCCTTTTATTAGTCCTCCTTCCCCTTCTCTTATCCCTGTCCCCTTTCATGTCCTTATATATTTCTAAATCCAACTGAGTGTGTATGTTATTCTTTCTCTGAGCCAATTTTTATGAGAGTAAGGATTAAGCATTGCCCACCCACTCCCCATTGTCCCCTCTATTATAATAGCTCTTATGTGCCTCTTTTATGTGGAATAATTTACCCCCATTCAATCTTCCCCTTCTTCTCCCAGTGTAATTTTCTTTTGTGTCCCCTTTTTTGTTTGTTTGGTTTTTTTGGAGGCAGGGATCATCCCATCAAAGTTACCTAACATCCGTATCCTCTTTCTACATATACTCCTTCTAATTGCTATTATGGTAATAAAGTTGTTAAGGGTTACAAATAATATCTTGCCATATAGAAATATAAAGTTAACCCTATTGAATTTCATATATTTCCTCTTTCTTGTTTCTTTTTTAGTTTTTTATGTTTCCCTTGAGTCTTGTATTTGGAGGTAATATTTTAAATTTATTTAGCTTTGGTCTTTATTTTGTTAAAAATTGTATTTTCCCTTGAAAGATAATATTCAGTTTTGCTGGGTAGGTGATTCTTGGTTGTAATCCTAATTCCTTTGCCTTTCAGCATATTGTATTCAAAGCCTACTGGTTCCTTAATGTGAAAGTTGTCAAATCCTATGCAGTCCTGACTATAGTGCCCCAGTATTTGAATTTTCTTTTTGGGTGCTTGCAGTACTTTCTCCTTAATCTGTGAGCTCTGGAATTTGGCTATGATGTTTCTGAGAGTTTTCATCTTGAGTTCTCTTTCAGATAGTAATTGGTAGATTCTTTTTCAATTGCTATTTTGCTTTCTCATTCTGATATGTCAGGACAGTTTTCTTTATTGATTCCTTGAAAGATGATGTCCAGTCTTTTATTTTTATTTTTTTTGTGATCATGGTTTTCCAGTACTCCAATTATTCTAAAATTATCTCTTCTGGATCTATTTTCTAAAGTAGTTGTTTTTCCAGTGAGAAATTCCACATTTTCCCCTTTCCCCCTTTTTTTTCATTTTATCATGTCTTGATGTCTCATAGAGTCATTATTTCCCACTTGTTCAATTCTATTTTATAAGGAATTGTTTTCCTTTTTTTATGTTTGTTGGGACTTTATTATCAATAAATTGATCAGTGCTCAAGACCTTGGAATGGAAATTGTCTGCGACAATGGGATTTTAACACATAGAAAATCAAGCCTGGGACTAGCCATAGAGAAGAGAATGAGAGAGGTAAAGCACTTAGAAGAAGGCATAACAGAGAGAGAAGAGCCCTATGACCCAGAATGTCATAATTACGAGTAGCCTACTCAAAACATGAGAGCTACCAGAGCTTTTTTTATTAATAAAGTATTTTTTCCCTGTTACATGTAAAGATAGTTCTCAACTTTTGTTTATACAAGCTTTCCAATTTCAGATTTTTCTCCCTCCCTCCCCTCCCTCCCCCCTCCCCTAGACACCAGGCAATCTGATATAGGTTATACACACACACACACACACACACACACACACACACACAATGACATTAAACATATTTCTGCATTAGTCATGTTATAAGAGAAAAATCAGAGCAATGATGAAAAACCTCAACATAGAAAAACAACAGCACCAAAAACAAAAGAACTCACACT